>NC_043958.1:12558849-13301330 GCF_902148855.1 Sphaeramia orbicularis
AATTAACTTTGTATGCATTTTACACTTTTTGTGCAATAATATAATCCCTCGTGGGCACACATGAGGCTGATGTGTAACAGGCTGATGGGAACCATTAAGCCCAATGTGTCCTTTTTGTGAAACCTCATAAATGTCTACAAGTGTAAAGTAACGATTCATTCCACGTAGAAAATCATACAGCTGTTAATATATATATGTATTTAGTTGTATGTTAATACCAGGACAAGACTGCATTTATACTTTCTCCTGCTTTGTCTCAGGTAGTAACTTAACTTTTCTTTCTTTTTTCCTTTTCTGAGTACATTTGTCCAGATCCTAGCATTTAGACACTCAAATATATCATATCTTTGTTTTAAAAAAAGGCCATTTTCTTGTTCAGTTTTGCTGTCAGTCCATTGTGTTGACTCATTACAGTCTCTTTAAACTGAGTTGGGGAAAGATTTTTCCTACAGTTATCTTTCTTGTATCCATCAGTAGAACAATGTGTAGTATTTATATCTTTTGTCATTGCTCATTAAATTTTGGGCTGAATCTTGAGTAAAAGCAGCACATGACTCCATCAGGTTGGAAATCTTCATTATTGTCTCATTTTGCCAAACTGTCAGGACATCTGTTTCCACTGGTAGTGTGGTGTGTTGTTTTGTGTGCTCTTCCTTTCTTCTCTATTAATGACATCTATATTTTAAGGTGCTGGAAATTCTTCCTGAGTCACAAAGGTTTTTTGACCTTCAGTATCAATGAGCAAGATCATGAGAATCTGTGTGTACATAACATTCAAATGCATTCACAGCCCAACACTGACATGTTGAAGACATGACTGACTGGGAACAGGACTTTTTCTGCTTCCACCATATAGACCTGCTGCGCAAAGTTGATACTGAACCCTTAACAAACACTGAAATTATGTGTGGAATCCTGGAAAAATTGATATTTATACAACTAACTCTTCATAGGTGATTGCAAATCAGTTGAATTTGATTTAATTCTAAGTTATATTCCTTTTTCACATGCGGTGTATTTTCATATCAGCTCTTTACAATGTGTAGATGAAGCTTAGTTACATTTTTTCACATATTTAAAGGTTCGCCAACTTTAAACTTTGGTACTCAGTTAATAGTGTTAAAGCAGTTGGCAAAAATCTACACATTTCAGCTTCAGTTTTGGCATTTCTGACAAATGTCATCCTCTTTTGGTCTTGTGCTGAGGGAAGTTATAATTAAATAATCATCAGTTAACCTTATTCTTATGGGCACAAAGACTATTACTATCAATTATGTTTTGTGAGTGGTAGAAAAAAATCTCGTATGTAGCAGTCATATGAGTTTTATATAAAAAATTTGCTGTCCTCATCCCTAAAACATGTTTGTTTATGTATTTTGGATATAGTATTGATAATAATGTAATTAAAAATGTTACATATTTGTTTAAAATACTATTAGCAGCCTGTAAAAATGGTGCAGATTAGAACCACCTACAACTAACGACTGGCTACAAATTGTGAATGGAATATTTGAGATGGAGATTCTGACCCATAGATTGAGGACTTGAGAAGAACAGTGTCACGATAAATGACAGAAATGGACAATTTTCATTTCAGCGTCACATTACTAAAACCAATTGTTATTCACAAAGGTTTTTTATGGTCAGTGTATCCCAAATGTCCCTTATGTTTGTATTGTACAGAATTCAAGCAATAAAAATAAAGTAACAAAAAAAAAAGAAAGAAAAATGAGCTGCTCTTCTCCTCATTAGTGGTGATCTTCTCTATGTTGTTTGACTTTCTTCCCTGTGTGTTGGTGTTGTCAGGTTGGGCTGAATGGACCGGATGGGGGGACTGTGACGACGAGGGTCTGCAGCATCGCTCTCGTCGATGCGGTGACGACCAGGAAGCCGAGGCCAGTCTCTGCCAGAGCAACATCACCCAGTCGAGGCCATGCCAGCCCCACGAGGTGCCAGGTCAGTACGTATGTAAATGATAAATTATTGCACACGGTGTCGGGAGAAAGCCGGAGAAATCCAGTCAGATTCTTAGCAAAGTTCAATCAGTCCAAATGCTGACTTGTTCACTCTGTCTGTAGAAATTAAAAAGATGAATTAATAAAGATGTCAGCGTTCAGCAAAGCCTTTGAGGAAAAAGAACTGATCTCGCCGTTTTTGTTGTTTGATCTTTTGCAGCTGTACACGACTAAATTCTGTTTTTTTTTTTATTCTTTTTTTTCTCCGTCCTGCAGTCATTTTACCTGGACAGGAGGAGCAGAGCTGTGGAAGTAAGTAAAACAAAGTGATATCTTTTTTATTCAGTCTGCCCAGTCATTACACTTGGCTCTCAGCTCACATAGTCCTCTTGTACAGGTCTATTCCTCAGAGAAAATGTGTTTTTCAGCATTTAATGTCTTGCCTCTCCTGTTTGTGCTGCCACAGCTCATTGTAGTCTGAACTTGAGCTGTTGTTGCAAAGTTACCAAGTTATTCTACACATAAAGTTGATGCCATATTGACTTTTTGTGGCTTTATCCCCATGTGACATCCCCTGGATAATTGGTCATTATCTGTGTTTTCATTGCAGTTTTGTTGTATATAGAGGGAAAAAAAGAAAAAGTCAGCCTTTATTTTATATGTCACTTCATGCCAGAAAGCAACGCGATAGTAAAAAAGTTGCGATGTGGATATTTGAAGATAAAACTTTGGATACAAGATGCAAGAATGTTGTCATCATTTGTGTACACATAATAACATTTACGTTCATGGCTAAACTTAAAATACTCAGCTAAAATATAAAACACACTCTAAGAATATGTGCACCATATATAAAAAAGAAGTGTAAACAGTATGTACAGTGCAATAGTACTCACTGACCTGTCCCTGTTCAAGTCCAGGTAAAAGACACACCTGTTTAGACTGGCTTTTAACCCTTAGCACTGAGACACTATTAGGTTTTAAATTTGTGTGTTGTGTCGTATTGTTTTATGCATATTTATGATTTATTTGACCAGGGGTGTAAGAAAATATCGGTTCCACAGTATATCGTGATATTTTCATTTCATGATACTATCGATATTAAAAAGTACCCATATTTTTAGGTATTTATTCAAATGGAGATATGGCGGAGGTTCATGTTTTTGTTTCTTATTATTTTAGGGGAATCCCGCAAGTTCTTTTATTTCTATATTCACATGGGTATTTGGCTCCATTGTTTATATACTAAAAAAGTAGTATTGTGATATTACAGGTCATGCATGTAGTTTTTTTAAACTGATAATACTGTTTTGTTAAGTAATGGTTATTTCAGTCATCCTAAAAGCACTTTTTACTGTCTGAGAGAGGCAGATATTAGTTCTTCTGTTGGGATCGCACAAAAATAATGTTCTGATGTTGGATGATTCGGGGACTGTGCACTATGCATTCTTTTCACAATTAATAGAATATGAAGATTTGAGCAGGATCTTAAACAGTAATGTCTGTAAAACAATTTTATTTATTTATTTGTGTGTGTTTTGTACTTGTAATTTTATTTTTATTTATCTGTAAAAAAAAAAAAAATGTTCTTACAGAGGAAAGTGTTGTAATGTAATATTAAATCCTGTTCTGATCAAATAAAAATCAGTTAAGTATTTGTGCATATTTTTGGTATAATTAGATTTTTCCAGGAAATAATCTCTTAGAAGAAGAAACAAAGCAAACCAAAAATATTACCCTGTTAACAGTATTGTGATATATCACAATATATGGTGTTGTGGTCCTAGTATTGCAATACACACCCCTATATTTGACTAAACTGTTTCTATCTTATAATTTCATCATGCTTTTAGATGTAAAGCACTTCAGTCATCTTTATGTTGTTGTAAAGTGCTATATAAAAAAACTTTGATCGATTGAATGAATGAATAGTATGTGCAAAACAAAGTAACACATGAACCCAAAAATAATTCAGACCTGTAGCTGACCCATAACAATTAAGATGTGAGTCAAATAACACTCAAGTCCATCAAATCACAAGACTGAAACCACAAAGAATGAATTATACCCAATAAATTTGCAGGATTTGGGCCCAAAGTCTGCCCTGTTTAATGCACTTAGTCACAAAAGATGTTGTGCTAATGATATGCTGGTACAAACATGCACACGTTTTGTCTGTTTTAGGTGTTTCTCCATATTTGAACGCACTAACTGATCCAGAATGAAAATTGCAGAAATCAAAAACACTTCCACTGAAGGGCTGGTCTTGTTCTGGTGCTAAACTCTGGAATGTTCTGTGTGATCATGATCAGAGCATCATTTTACATGGTGCTGATAGACAAAGCAAAGCATGTCATTTTTTTCTTTTTTCCAATATTTGAGGGTTTTTTTTGCTTGTTTTGGAGGGATGAGGGTTATTGAGTCTCCTTCCAATCTGATGGTGGTGACAGTAGAAGAGAATTCCTGATCTTGACTCTTGAACCTCCCTCTGCCTTTTAATCCTCCTTCCCTTTCGCTCTCTTGTGTCTCAGCCTTCACCTTGTTCCAGTTGGTTGCCGTGGGCTCGGCCAGTTTCTTCGCGGCGGCCCTGCTGTCAGCACTGGGCTACTCATACTGCCACCACCTGAACCGACCGTCTGCGGAGTCAGCGGTCATCCACCCCAGCACCCCCAACCACCTGACTTACAACAAGCAGGGCAACGCCACGCCAAAGAACGAGAAATACATCCCCATGGAGTTTAAGGTGGGTTGATTCCACATTTTTAACAATGACGCAGCTCATTTGATATTAATAAACATTTCCTACATTAATAGTTTATGAAATAATGTTGTGTTTAAAGGATAATAAAAAGAAAGATTGCAGGTAGTTTCACAGGCATTTGTTTTTTTATGTGTTTATCTGAGGACAGTTAACAACACCACCCTATTCAGGGCACTGTATGATACTTAAGTAATAAACAGCTCACTATTCCAGTAAGACTGCTAATGATTGCGGAAAACATTAATTTTGTTCAAATGTAAGAGTGTTATATAGGTTTCAGTTACATAGATGTTTGATTTTTTTTTTTGTTTTCAGATCTGAGAGCGAATGGAATGTCATTCACTGCAAAAATCTAAATCGTACCAAGTGTATTTTTCTCATTTCTAGTCAAAATATCTCATCACACTTAAAATAAGACATAATCACCTAAAGAGTAACTTTTCAGTGAGATATAAGAACTTATTTTTAGACAGTAGATCTTGACATTCTTATTTCAAGAAATCTTACCAAAATAACTTTCACTTGTTCCATTGGCAGATCTTTTTTGCTTATTTTGACTAGAAATGAGAAAAATACATTTAGTAAAATTTAGATTTTTTCCAGTGTTGGCATAATTTTAGCAGCTTCAGGGGAAATGTGAGCTATCAAACACAAATTTAGACACACTTTGAAGATTTACCTCAACTATTTTGACTATTTAGGCTATACAGTACCTTTTTCCATTGCCAGGCCAGCAAAATTTACTATAAAGAATAAATTGCTTTGAATGTGAAGTATTTTGGAGCTGATGTGATTTTTTTTAGGTTTCTTTTAGTTATAGACTTAAACTGAAGCATTGTGTCCAGCCTGCAGATCTTTGTCACATGCTTCACGATAGTACGAATATTGATTGTTGCTACGTGAAACGAGCAGATGTTTTGAAGCGTAAATAAAAACCACCCCGCTACAGTACAAAATTATTCGATCTTACATGTTAGTTAGAGATTTTCTTGTGATCAGACAAGTAGAATTGAGGAAAGAGGTTCCGCAGCATCTGGTGCAGGACCACCAGGTTCTACAACAGCTGCTGAACTCCTAACTGGTGCCTGCTGTACACTGCTGTAGGTTGGTGTATATTTTGATAACTGCCATATTTTACTCCTGCTGCATTTTCTTTTTTTAATCACTGCTGCTTTTTATCCCTGTTGCTTATTTTAAAACTCTGCCGTATTTTGCACACATGTACATACATTTTTAATAACTGTATAGTAGTATTTTATCATTATTTATGAAATAACTTAGCATTTTACATTAGATTCTTGTCCCGAGCCTAAATGCAACGAAATTTCGTTCTGTATACACTTTGTATACACTTAAAGTCTAAGTCTCTAAATCTAAGATGTTTTTTTTTTTTACCTGCTGATGGTTTTGGCTGTAGCTTCAGCCTTCATCAGAGCTATCAAATGCTTCCTGGTGTGATGGGTCTAAAAACAGCTGATTGGGCCAGCAAACTTTTCAAGATAAACTTTCCCGTCCCCACCACGTCCGTTCTCCGCTCCCCCGCCACCGGTGAAGAACAATGTCCCAGGTATGAGGAAGAGTGTATGCCCCCTCGCCCCAGTTTATGGTGTTGCTCCCACGTTTTCTTATTTCAGTGGCCTCCTTGATCCATCTTTTGAATTGAATCCATCAACAGGTAAAAAAAACCCCATCTTTCCTCAATTCTACTTGTCTGATCACAAGAAAATCTCTAACATTTGGAATGGAGGACATGATGAACATAATCTATTTGATCTTAAATGTTGTCGTTCATGATCGGTTGTTGCTGTTTTTCTACTACCTGATACAGACACTAAACAAGAACAATCTCCACGTTAACGATGAAACCTGCAACCACTTCTCTTCGCCGCTGCCCTCCAGCAACATGTTCACCACCACCTACTACCCTCCTGGCCTGAGCAAGTACGACTTCCACCCGGACTCCCCCTGCAGGACCTACATGCACAGCTGAGAGGAGGCTGGACCCACCATCCACCTCATTTACACCCTCTGAGTCTTTCTTTTTCCGAAGAATATGCCAAGATTTGGATTCAACAATACTCCTCATCTCTCCAGACAAGTTTTAACAACTATTTATAAGAGCTTAAAGAACCATTTTGCCCAAATTATACAGATTACATGCGTTCACTTTTATATTGAGAGGGGTCGAATTGATATAAATCATTAGAAATGAGAGAACATTGACCATCACACGGTCTTGATCACATACAGTGTGTAAGCATTGAGCTGCATGCAGTAAAATCAGAGTTAAAAGGTTTAGTACAACTTCTGTTATTGTTGTGAGTTTGGTGTTGCTGTTTACACTCCAGTCAGATGTTTCAGGACACCCTGTTTTTATTTAATTAATGTACACTTAAAGTTAAACAGTCAGGTCAGACACAATAGATGCAAATTATAATATATAGGCTTTTTCAGGTTGCAGTCATTGTTTAATTTAGTCCTTTTCAGCAGCAGTGAAGTTAACAAAACCTTGAACATTCATCCTCTGTCTCCATTAAAGTAATGGACAAACTGAATCACTAAACCTGCGCAAACATACGGACAATATTGCACAGTTGTGAGGTAGTATATGCTATGAAAAAAAATAAATAACAAATCAAGAATGTGGCTTCACATAGAAAACTAGGGCATCTTTTTACATGACCCTATTGTTCCAATAATAAATGAAATAGTAGTCCAGTCAGAATAAAAATGCCTCAATCTGAGACAGGTCAGATCTGTAGGAGAGGTGTTGTATAAACCTTTGATAATCCACTTAATAGGAAAATGTTCACTGTAAATGTAGTAGGAAATGTTCAATCTGGCTGATAATTCTTTCTGTAAATGTTTGGGTGTTAATGGTAGGTGACATTTCCAGGAAAAACATTGAACACACGGTCTTGATCACAGTGGAAAACTTTGGAGAAAATCTGCTTCTGCTTCTTTTGTATTTCCTTCAGATTAGACTCTTTGCAGTGGACAGAACCAGTCAGTACAACAAAAAGTTGGATTGTGATTAAATACATATCTGATTTTCTTAGTTTTAACCTCTGCAAACTCAAATTCTGTCCAAATTCTGTTCTGTAACAACTGGAGAGGACTTCAGGCTCCAACACATGATGACTTATATTATTGAGTAATCTGTAAGATACATTTTCCTATTTCTAAGGTCAATCAAAGGGGCAAAGAGAAACTTTGTAATTTCCTAAAGTTTCACCTAAAGCAGAGTCCATGTTCTATTCACTAAAACTCCAAAACTTAAAGATGTTTTCTCTGATTGGATAAAGTAGGTCAAAAAGGGGCCAGACCGTTACATTCAAGAAATACAGAAATGACATACATTTGGAGCTTTTGTTTGAAAAAAAAATACTGAAATTTATTGTTTGCTGAACAACTTTCTTGTGATTTTTATTTGTTGTCGTACTATCGGACAGTTTTATGCTTCATCAAAAGGCAGGAGTGTTCTATAACTTTTTTTACTGGTTGTGTAAAATTCAGGAGTGATAACCACAGCTACAAAACTACAACTCAAGTTGTAAAAACACAAAGTTCTTGGTTACAGGCAGAGCAGATCTGTTTATGGTCTGTCAGTGGATCCTGTCTTCTCTGCAGATATGTGCTTGTTTTTGCAGGAGTTACCACCACATTCTGAATTATCCCTCTGTAGGTTTGTAAAGTCACAATCACCTTCTCCAACACAAATTTTCCCCACAATTGCATGAAGCCACAGTTCTGGTGGGGGACAATGGACACAGATAAACACAGAACAAATATCACAAACTGTGACAGGACCAACAATGAGAGGAGTTTTTCTGATGCAGGTGTTTTTTTTTCAGCATCTGGAAAGTGTCATCAACCCAGAGAAGATGTTTGTTTGTGCCTCGGATTATGATTGCTTGCTTTGTTGCTCCCTCCTGTTTTTGAGAAGAGAAGTGTCCTCGGAGTGTGTCATACAGGCAGTGAACCAGTTACTAACAAGGATCTGTGTGTAATCAGGTAAACTTCAGTCCTTTGTGTGTAAAATTTCAGCGATTAAGCGACAGTGACGTAAACACTTGAACCAGGGCACTTTGCTCTGTTAACGGAAACCACACGGCTGTCCTCTTCCTCTCCACTTTTATTCACACACCCTGAGGTGCTCTGTCTGTGCTCAGGTCAGTGTGGAAGCAGGGTCGGACCCAGACCTTCAGGGCCTCAACAAGACCTCAGACACCATATGTACCCAGGTTGTCCCTGGACTGACACCCCCTGGGTATTTTTGTGGAGAATTTCTGCTTCTTTTCGCCAGTGAGTTCGGAGGCTGCTCTGTATGAACACTTGTGAGTAAGAAACCTCCACAACATTCTTGGAGCAAAAAAAAAAAAAAAAAAAAAAAAAGACGCTTGGAGATTTCTGGCTTTAATTTCAATCTTTATTAGTGTAGATGATTGACGACAACACTGAAGAGGATACTGTCCCACTGTATGTACTGGACGTTTTGACTGTCAGCAGATTATATGAATTATTTTAGTTCACAAATGTCAGTCTTTGTGATTGCTTCTATATCTGCTGTTCCTTGCTTAAACAGGGAATACTGTTGTTATTCACACTTATATTTTTCAGATGTTGGTGCATAACAAATGACAATATAAAAGACAGTGACGACATAAACGAGCCCTCGCTTTGGCAAAACAAGGTAACTGACAAAAAAACACACAGCTCAGCATATACAGCATATCTGTAAGGGATTAATGCTCCAATTTTCCTACTCAGATGTGTCTTTAAGTTGATTTTTTTATGTTGTAATGTGATAAATGGAAGCTGTAAAACAGGAAATAAGCTCCGTTACACTGTCAAAACCAATGGTGAAGGCCATTTCCTGCATGTCTAGTAGGTACAAAAACACATTCAGCAATCTACAAGGTTCATGTCTAGAGAACGGTTCTTGCAACAGTGTAGAAACCATAACATTAGATTTTTTTTACAGTGTAATTTGTGAAAAGAAAAAACCTCATTTGGTCCTAACAATAGAACTGGAATGTCCTCAAAGTAAATATTTAATTATTTATTATTGTACATTTTATTTTCCTTATATGTTAAACTTTATTCTAGTTTGTAGACAAATATTTGCCTTGAGTAAAAGACACTAATTCTTGAATCAATTTAAATTTTACTGCTGATCGCCCTTTGTTTATATTACAGTCAGTACAATCTTAAATTTATTTGAGATTATGAGAGATCTGAGGTGAATATTCCCATCACAATGTTAGGAAAATAGAAAAACAGGTCCAGGATTCAGCCCGGCTCAAAAATTAAATGGATAATTGAAAATCGGTGCACTAATTTCTGCCTTATGCTTCTGACAAACAAAGCTATAAATGCAGGCAAAAACAGAACCGCACAAATTAGACTCCTTGACTGAAACATTACAGTGAATTCCAGCACAACGAGCCAAAAGTGGGTTTTTACAGCTCCTCCCATATGAGTACAATTGGATTATTTTAATGACTGCACAAAGTCTTTACCCTCTAATCCACCTCATCAAAAAATGTATGTGAACAGAATAAATCAGATGTTTTTAACAGTGTTCAAAACAGAATATTCCCAGTCTGGGGTTTCTCATCCACCCTCTGTACACTGACGTATTAATAATATTTAAGTCTGTGCTGTAAAATGTGTGTTGCATTTCTTCTGTTTCTAAAATGTAAATACCAACAACTGAATTCAGGTGTTTCTAACCCTTTACAGTGTTATGTAGCATGAAACAAACACACCTAATAATACAGTAAGTGTGTTCTGGCATGCCCCAAACTATACACTACATTCATGTATAAACTGTGCAAATGATCTCTGTGTATATTTGGCCAAGATGATGAAAATATTCAGTTTTAATCTTCATTCTGTGTGATAAAAAAATGCTGTGTTTTGTATTTAAAGACCCTCCTAATGATAATATATAGCTTCAAATTTGCTTAAGCTTCACTAAATGTATTTGCTTTGCTCCAAAAAAAAAAGAAAGAAAAAAAAAAGAAACACTTATGCTGAATATGATGATGTGAATTTGACTAAACACTGCCTTTTGGACACTGTGAACTTTTGGTACTTTATATTTTTCTATAATGTACACTGTAAAAAAAAAAAAAAAAAAAAAAAAAAAAAGATAAATAAATCAATTTTGGTGCCAAACATCAGCCATCTGTGGTACAATGTCATAATGATTTCATCAAATTCATGCAAACTGCTGTTCCTTAATAAAAAAAAAAAACTAATTAAAAGTGTTTTAATCTGAAAAAATGTTTCTATTATCAATTGAGACTCAATAATATTTCAGCTCTCAGCCTGCGTATGAGTAGCTTCGTGACTGTTTTAATAATTACAATTTTATATTATTGAGCACAGTTGTAAAGAAGTCATTTTTCTGACATCCACAAAAGGCTCCCTGTGTGAGGCTTTAGTGGATCTTACTGCAGAGAAGGAATAAAATTATCATCATCATGTTATATAATCACCTGAAAGTCACCACTAACTGCCGTTTACTGAGTTGTTAAAGGTCATCACTGTAGTCTATTACGTTTAACCCATAAAGACCCAGCACTACTTTTGTGGCAATTCCACATGAATTTCTCTCTATTTAACCTTTATTATGTGATTTAACACCATTTATTGTAATATTATCCTCTTTATTTTGTGTTTTTCCAGTAGAAATCAGGTATTTTCCTATATTTGATTCACTGATCATGCAGATGTTCATAAAAGCTCAGATTAAAGTTAAGTTGTTTTTTTTTTAAATAGAGAAAACTGAAGAAAAAGCAACTTTTTCAGCAAAGATATCAATAACTGAACATAAACCACGTGTCTCCATCCACTGTCATTTATCAGACTCCATGGGTTTTACTAGTGCATCAATGTTGTAGAAGATGACCGTGTTTCCATGGTAACTACGGAGCCTCTGTACGTCCAAATGGGTCATATCTGATGATCATGAAAAGATGATAAACTGTATTTTATATCAATTATTTACATGTATTGATAGGATTAATGGATCAGCAGTTATTTAACATTTTAGATCAGTAGATGGTTTTGGTCATCGGTAGTTGTTTGGGTCTTTATGGGTTAAATTGGTGATTAGAATATCCATAAAGCAAATGAAACATCTACAAAGTCATTCTTATTCTCCATAAACCATAGAATAGAGCCTTCATAAGGAGATTTAGGTCATTTTCATTTACTTCATAGAAGAATCCAAATTCCTGGTGTAATCATTGTCAGATGTGATCTTAGTTAAACTGATGATGATGAATTTGAGGACACAGGACATCCTACTCTTTATGACAATATTAACTCAAAAGTAGATAAAAACAGTAGGACTAACTTCATCTGATATTTGTTGATGTTTTATGAACAGTGGTTCAGCAGGTATTAAACAGTTTCTATCATTAGATGATTTTGGTAGATGTTGGATGTTTGGGTCTTTATGGGTTAAACATATAATTCAGTTTACACTAAATATACATTAAATGTAGATTGTGAGCTTCACTTCCACAGTAAAAAGTCTTATTGTTTTTTAGTTGCGTTCTGCAGTTTGCACCAGTTCAATATGGTTTTTTGTTTGTCTTTTAAGTGAAGCTGAACCAGGAAGCAGAGGCTCACCCAGTGCTCTGCATTTACTATCTTCACTTCCAATGTGTCTTTAATAATTAACAGCAGGAGATGAGGCAGGTAAGCCAGCAGGACTTCGAGGTCCAGCATTTTATCCCCGTAGCACGATGACTTTCTATTTTTTACCTGAACATGTTAGAGGATCGTATCTGATGAATAATAGACACAACAGGAGTAGCAGCTTAGAATGAAGTTGTGTATGTTATTTATTTTTTGGTCTTTTTTATGTCACTAGTATGAGGACCAGTTCTGTCTTTGTCCCATTTAGTCAGTCTTGTCCATTTTCTGTGACTCTAACCAAACACTGAGGTCACATACTGACTTTAGGTCAACTTTGGCACACTTTACTTTCTTTGATTGCATCTTCCGCCTAATGTGTGACAAACCAAGACCAGTGAGAAACGTCTGAGCCTCGATCAGGTCCATTGCTTTTACTCTCTGAACTAATGGGGAAGTCTGTCTTGCTGGTGGGATTAATGCTCCCGTGAGATGAAAGGCACCGCTGTGGCCCAGTTCTTGGAAATCCTGCCCTCCACGGTCGAGGCTGTAATCCTGTTTGTGTTTCCCATTGACCCTGGGCAGGTGGTTCAGCCGAAAAGCCTGATCACAACAAAAACAGCCAGTCAGTGGCAGTGGCCTCATCACAACACCACCAGGTAGGAAACACATGAGGACAGTGCACAAAACATACTTAACACAAAAACATTTGGAAGTAAACACCTTCCCAATGCTGCAACTCACATGATTTTTGCTTGTTTTTCCCCCAAAATTACTTATTTCATCAATAACAAATGTATATGTAATATAAGTAGATGGCTGTTTATTTTGTCCCTTTATGATAAAAATGAAAAGTACATCCCACAAAACCTCACAGTGGTGATACTGGGAGTAATAGCAGAAGGTCTGGATAGAAGGGCAGATAAATACCTCTTAAGTATATTTTTCCACTGCTGCTTTAAAGTCTATAACCATCAGATAAATGAAACCAGAACCTCCCTCATATAATACATGGATTCAAAAAGTTTGGGATATTTACCAAATGGAGCAGGTCACATTCTTACTAAGGCTTCAGAAAACCACCTTTACTAAAAGATGGGAACCTATGTCACCTTTGTTGCCGCAATAATTTTTATTGGTGATGCAAAGCCCCGTGTTGTTTATCAAGGTGTTATCGTCCTGCTTCTGATGAGGATTTACGCCTATAGTCTTATTTTTGGAGTGAACATTTTTACCTCCTCCAGGAGGTATTGTGGTCACTTTGCTTTGTGTGTTTGCGTGTGTGCATGCATGCATGTTTGTTTGTTAGCAAGATAACTCAAAAAGTTATGGACAGAGTTTCGTGACATTTTCAGGAAATGTTGATACTGGCACAAGGAAGAGATGATTAAATTTTGGTGGTGATCGGCGGGGGACAGATGTGTCTTGGCGGAGTGCTTTTCTTGTTTGTTTGCTGTGATTGTTATTGTTTTCTTTAATTTCTATCCCATGTTGCCTATGGAGGTTTGTAGGAATACACATACAGCTGAGAAAAAGGAAAAGAAACTAACTGAGCTGTGTTTAAATGTATACATTTTATTGTACTGGTAAAAAAGAAAATCTAATAAAAAATAAATTAAAATAAAAAATTAAGTACATGAATGAAAATAATAACTATTTTCTCTTACACAACAAAACAGAAAAAATTCTGAGGCTTAAACTTAAAACATAAATGAAAAAAAGTTAAATAGTTAACAATAAGCATAAAGTAGGCAATAGTTTACATATCGATGCATTTTCACTCCCAGGTTTCCAACTTTTCTTCTTCAGTCTTACAATAAATGCTAATTTCTTCAATACAAAAATATAATAAATCGCATTTAAAGAATTTTAGATATCATCCATTTCTTTGTGCTTTCTTAGTTTCTATCAACTTTACATTCAACATGTATTTATTTTCCAAGATCTCAAACCCAAATACAAAAGTGCAATATCACATGAAATTCTAACCAGACAGTGGCGTTGACTTTAGATGTTAACATTAAAATCTGTAAATAAAGCAGGAGAAAAAGTATTGGCTAACTGAAATGTATTTAATACACACTGTTCAGGTAAAGTTTTAGTCTGTTCTTTAAAGAAAAGTTTCTTAACAAGGTGCTGCTTGGTTTGGAAATGGGAATATATTAATTTTATGTTCATATTAACTCATAAAGACCCAGTGCTACTTTTATGGCACCTTCCAAATGAGTTTTTCTGTCTATTTAACCTTTCTGAGTGATTACTCACCATTTATTGTATCATTATCATCTGTATTTTGTATTTTTTCAGTGTAAATCATGTATTTTCCTATATTTAATTTACTGATCATGTAGATGTTCATAAAACCTCAGATTAAAATTGAGGGTTGGGATATCAGAAACTGAGAAAACTAAAGAAAAAGTGGCTTTTTCAGCAAAGATATCAATAACTGAACATAAACCAAGTGTCTCCATCCACTGTCACTAATCCAACTCCATGGGTTTTACTGGTGAATCAATGTTGCAGAAGATGACAGCGTTTCCACTTTCATTACGGAGCCTCTGAACGTCCAAATGGATCATATCTGATGACCATGAAAAGATGAGAAACTGTATTTTACACCAATTACTTACATGTATTGATAGGATTAGTGGATCAGAAGTTATTAAACATTTTAGATCAGTAGAGGGTTTTGGATGCCAGTGGCTGTTTGGGTCGTTGTGGGTTAATATTCATTTCCATTCATTTTTGTATATTTCGTCCCAATTATAAGACATGAATATCTTAAGACACTTCACAGAATCAGATTAGAGAGAGGAAACCCAAGGTGACAGTAGAAAGGAAAAATGAGTTTTATTTTTTTTATAAGAGAGCAGCAGAGAGAGAGAAGAATACTCAAGTATTACAATAGGTTACTGGGTAGAATTAAAGCAAACCGGGAAAAAATGAATGAATCCAAGTGCCTCCTTTATGTTCTGTGTAATATTTATGGACTTTTGCTCCAGTTTTTCCAGTGCTTAATGGGAGACACAAATCGAGATGAATGAATAAATAAATATGGAGCATGAGGGTCGTCTATTTTGGTGTGTGTTGTGGTTTTTAAGCTTTCATACAGCAGATTGGAGCTGCTCACTGAACTACAAACAATAAACACCGGGTTGTAGTCCGTTCGAAGCATTTGGTAGTAGGACTTTTTTAAATCATCTTTTATATATGATGCCATCTGGTTCAGGCAAAAATGTTTGTTCCTTGTAGATTTTTAAAAGTGTTTTGATTTCAGTGTTTTGTGCAAATCGTACAATACCAGAGTTTTATGTCTGACATTGGTCCAGGCAAATTTTATTTTGTGGATTATTTATCATTTGGCTGTAATCGATGAAGATGGAAAGTGAATGATGAGCATAGATAGTTTCAAGAAAGATAAACCTTATCGTATTTTTTGTGTAAAGTTCAGGGACAGACAGTAGCCTTCATAACATGCAAAGAGAAAAGCACTGTTCTCATTAGCAAAATTGTGCATAAAAACATCTTTAGAAACAGCTGTTTGCATTTTTACTACTGATGGTGAACATATGATAGTAATGGAAAAATAAGCTGCATTCAGACTGCAGGTAAATGTGGCCCAAATCCAATTTTTTTGCCCGTATGCGACATGTATCCGATCGGTTAAAGACAGTTTGAACAGCACAAATCCGACTCAGGTCACTTTCATATGTGGTCCTAAATCCGATACTTAACTGATATTTTGCAATGCGACTTCAGTCTGAACAGCCAGGTCGCATTTATCCGACCTTTACGTCACTGAAATGCAACAATCATCACAATTACTTCCCAGGAGGAGGAGCAGCGTGAAAAACACATTGACTTAAGTAAACACAGCGCATACCTGCATGATCATGTATTACGTCAGGACCTCTTTTGTGCACACAGGTCACTTCAGGGTCGCATTCTGTTCATACTCAAAACTGATAGAAGTCACATTTAATGTGTAATGTGAACAAGCACATAAAACAATTGAATTTCACCAAAACATCCGAATTGTGCTTTCAGACCTGCTGTCTGAACATAGCCAAAGGTCCTCAATGTCAATTTGAAATGACCAGTGTTTGTGTAAATGGTTTTTGCCAGGATGGCCCTGAAATAGGCTGTGAAATGGGCATTAATTTCTGGTCTAAGTAGTGTTGAAAAAGTTAAATTAAAGTTGTACAAACTTGTAGGAACCCTGGGTTAAGCCAGTGTCACACATTAGTAGTGAGGGGAGGATCCAGATGTTGGAGTTTATTGACAAAAAAATCCAACTACAAGTGTCTCTTGTTGGTCAAGGAAGGAACCACGCGCAGACTGATGAAACAATTAATGATCAGCAAAACTGAAAACTTACAGCAACATTTACAACATCCATGATTCCAACTTATAGTCCACAAACTGGGCAAATCCAAAACACATAAGGGAACATGAGGAGACAGGGAGGGCAGGCAAGAGCGTGAACATGAAGGCAGATACAGTCACGGAAAAAATTATTAGACCATCAAAAAAATTTGGTCAGGCAATCAAGTACTAACTCCTGTGTGTATGATGTGACTAAAACAGACAGAAACGAAAACACGAAATGCCTAAAAGCACTGATTTTGTCAGTACAATGCCATAGATATTGATGTAAGAACTGAAGTGATTTTGGTTATTATCAAGAAAACCATGGAAAATGGATAGATATCAGCTCTGAAATTGAACTACTATGAGCTATTTTTATTGTTATCATTATATTTGTCCAAACAAATGTACCTTTAGTTGTACCAGGCATTAAAATGAACAAGAAAACTGAAGAAAACAAGGGATGGTCTAATAATTTTTTTCCGTGACTGCGCAGTGATGTGTGGAGACATATCCTCCTGAAACCCAGCATTGCATTTTTCTCCTCTGTGGGGGACAAAAGTTTGACAGTTTTACAAAAATCTTATCCATTGCAAAGGACATTCCATTAAAAAATAAATAAATAACAATAATTTTAAAAATATATCTGAAAAACTGCATTATGCAGTTTCCAATTAAGACATTTGTTTAATGTAAAAAAAAAAAAAAAAAAGCTAAAATTTTCACTTTCCTGGGTCTCAGGAGGATATGACAGCCTGCATTAACATTATCAGTGACAACAAAACGTCCCGTGCCACAAAAGTCCACATATAAATCTGTAAGAATCCACCAGGAAAACAAAAGTGGGATGTAGGATTTCTATCACCAGTGTAACATGTGCTTTTACAATTACATATTATCAGTTCATTAGTGTTTACAACAGTATCACTACATGATTCTACTATTTCTGTCCTTTTCCTATATACTATTATACTACAGATACAGCAAAGGTTTCCATTTCTATAATAACCAGCTTTCAGTTTATCACAGAAACCTCTGCTTTGTATGAGATGTGTTTGAAGATCTATTAAAGGGTCATGTGTTTGGTTTTGTCAGTTTATATTTTTCCTCTTTAGTTCCAGTGTGTCGACCTCTCTCAGCTGCCGTACCATTGTGTCACCTCCTCTACTGAAAGCTTATTTATTCGATAAAGTCAATACTAAGTACATTTGGAAAGGACTGTTTCACTTTTTGAGAGATTAGATCCTACTTGAGGAAAAAAAGGGAGAAAAATAGCTTAATCCTCCACCTTTAAACTCAGATAATCCTCACATAGGAGATTTGTCTGATCAAAGCGTCTCTGAACATGTGAAGACATAAGTACGCGGAACAAAAAAAAAGAACAATATAAATGTACTCAAGGGTGGATGGAGTTGTTGCCACGAGAGTCGTAAATAAAAGTAGTGCTTATTTTGTTATCTACTCCTCTGGATGATGGTGTTTTTATCCATGAGGTTGTAAAAAGGTCCATGCAGACAATGAAGTGGCTTATTGAAGACCTACTCGTGATATCATTATATACTCGGCCCGGTTAAGAAAAAGTCACACACATCATATTTCTTGGACCTCTTTTAGCTTTGAGCACAAGATGCATTCATTGTGCCATTGTTTATTATGCAATACAACTGGGATGTCAAACTCATTTTATTTCAAGAGCTACGTTCACCTGATTTGACCTCAAGTGGGCCGGACTGGTAAAATAATAGTGTAAGAACTTAGAAATAATGACAACTCCAAATTTTTCTTTTTGTTTTAGCTCAAAAAGATTTACATTTGCAAACTATCCTTAAACAAAAAATGTGAACAACCTGAAACTTCTTAAGAAAAATAATTGCAATTTTAACCATATTATACATCAGCTTGTGATTTACTTATGAGTATTACAGCTTACAGATCACAGTGGATCTACAAATGAAGACCCTGGTGCTAAAAGTACTGAAGTCACATTTTTGGACAATTCAAGTTGAGCATATAAACATGTATTTTTTGTATAAGTCCACCCTATAAATGTTTTTAACCCTTTCGTGCATAGCAGTCACTACAGTGGACAGCTATTCTGCTGCTGTTCTCTTGTATATTCATGGGTTTTGTTGTTTTATTTGCATATCAGCCAACACAGTGGACACTTAGGCATCATCCCATACACTGCAATTCATACAACTACCGTAACTTTGCTGTTCGTGATAAACCTGATCTGCAGTAAAGTGTTGAGTCTAAATCAATTGCTAGTTGTTATTAGACAGTAATTAAAAGTTTTCTTTAACTTTTTTTTTTTTGCATATTATCTCCATGAAGTGAGTAATAACTAGTATTAGAGTATGCTAAAATGTGAGAAACCATCAGATTAGCTGCATTAAAAATGTTTTTATTTCATAGTTTTCACACAGTATATCACTTTCTGATATTGCATTTTAAATACATGTTTCTTTGCTTCAAAAAATAAACGCATGGTGTCCAGCTGAGTGGACATTCGCGTAACTCCATAAAAAAATAGGTTCATAAAAAAAAAAAAATTCAGTCATATTGGTTTTTTTTTCATGCCTAAAGAGGAATAAAAACACTCAGGAAAAAAATCTTGATATTCCTGCATCAAAGGGTTGACAGACTTTTTTTGTGACTTCAGTACTTTTAGCACCAGGGTCTTCAGTTACTAAAAACATTTAGTTACAGGCGTCTGGAACTGAAAAATATAGAACTGAGCTTTGTGATCAATACAATATGATTGTCAGTGTCTTTTGTGTCACCTTTAAAAATTCCTCCCAGGGGCCAGATTGAACCCTTTGGAGGGCCGGTTTTACCCCGCAGACCGTATGTTTGACACCAGTGCTGAAAGAATGCACAAATGTCACAGCTTTTATGTTCATCCATAGTCGCGTTCATTTTTGACCTCGTACTGATAATGGGATAGTCAGACTTCTGTGTAAAGTCTCCATCACATCCCATAGATCACAGGTGTCAAACATGCGGCCCGGGGGCCAAATCTGGCCCGCCAAAGGTTCCATTCCAGCCCACAGGATGAAAGTGCAAATATTAACCTGAACAGTCCAGGTTGTCCAAATCATTTTGGTTCAGGTTCCACATACAGACCAATAAGATCTACAGTCAAAATAACAACACAATAACCCATAAATAATGACAACTACATATTTTCTTTGTGAAAAATTATATGGAGGAAATTTAAGTGAAAATAATAACATTACAGTGTGAAAATATTTACATTTACAAAACTATTCTTTGACAATAAAATGCAAATTAATACATAAATAAAAACAAAGATGAACAACCCGAAATGTGCAGTTTTAACAATATTCTGCCTGTTACTAAAAGTTTTGTGCATTTATGGCTCCACTGTGATCTGTAGTTGTATTAATTATAAGAGATGTAGTATTGTACAAATTTTTCAAATTTTGCTCCAAACTCCAAACTTTTAACAATATTCTGCCTGTTACCAAATGTTTATGTAACATTGTGTGTAAATGTACATGTATAAATAATAAGTCGAGGCATAATATTGTTAAAATTGCATTAATTTTTCAAATGAAATTTCTGTTTTTTCAGGCTATTCACATCTTTTTTGTAAAATGTAAATATTTTCATAATTTAATTGTTTTTTTTTTGTACTAAAACAAAGAGAAAAACTTGGATTTGTCATTATTTATAGATTATTAAGTCATTATTTTACTGGTGTGGCCCGCTTGAGATCAAATTGAATAAATATGGCCCCTGAACCAAAATGAGTTTGACAGCCCTGCCATAGATCCTCAGTGTGGTTCAGGTTCCATGGGTTAAAATAAGGTTTCCCACTCCTTGAACCACTCTGTCACTATCTGATCCTCATGAATCCTGGTATCGTCATCTTGAAATATGTCTGTGTCATCATGAAGAAAATCTCCACTGATGTTCAGACCTGGTCATTCAATATATTCAGGTTCAGCTGAACTCATTTTATTTAAAGACACATCACACTGTTGAACCCCGACCTGAACAAGTGAACCAACACTGCCCCCACAGGCTTATACTGTAGGCACAAAGTATGATGGGTAATCACTTCATCCGCTTCTCCCTTGGTGCATCCATCACTCTGGAACAGGGTCAATCTGGACTCATCAGACCACATGACCTTCTTCCACTGAAACACAGTCCAATATTTACACTCTATGTCAAACTGATGATGTTTTAAGACATATGAACATACTCGCTGCATCAGTTAGAGTTAAGGAACCTGAAACATAGTAATCAATGCAGTATTAAGCCAGTGGAAATATTTATTCAGTAAAATCCAGGTTGTGACTTTTTTTTCAAGTTCAAGTTTGACAGTGGAGCTGCACATAACATTTATAAACATTATTATATTAATATTCTGTTTATTTCCCCTTCTGGCTGTTGGGCTCCGTCCACTTCCTGCGTGTGTGTTCTCATCACTTGTAAATATTGTATGACATGAACAAATGGAAAAAGGTATCAAATGGATTCAGCACAGCTTGAATTTCAATATGTGCTGTGAGGCTTATTATATGAGATATTTGGCATGATAACTGCATGTTTTACATATTTTTGTTGTTTTTGGCACTGAAAAGAAATCCCCATTTGTCCATCAACAGAGCTTTTCCTGCCCTGACCACCTCTATCAAATTCTGTGTAACCTCCAGCTTTCATATAAAACAGTATTTTCTAACAAGAAGTATTACTTTACTGATGTAGAGAAGAGGCTTTTGAGTATTCTGGAAAGATGCCAAACCAGTCAGACAGGAAGAACAGATTACACTGGGTTACAAAAAAATGTTTTTTGCAAGTTGTCTAGGTTTTTTCAACTGAATTAGGACCATTTTGCACTGCTAAATCCAAAAATGACATCTGTTTTTCTCAATCAGGTCAGGTTTTTTTGCTCATTTGATTTTGAAAAATTTGATCTTCTCACAAAATTGATTGCATTTTTGTGACTTTATCAGTTGATTTTTTATATCGTTCTCACCCAAAATAGGTTTTAAGAGAAAAAAAATCATTTTCACAAGCACACTTTATGAAACTTGTGACTTGATTCCTGTTAGGTACAATGGTGTATTCACCGCAGATGTAGCAGAATACGTCAGGCTTATTTTTGCAAGATCTTCTAGTCGAAGCCATTTCATTCACCTGTAATATTAAAAAAAACATTAATCGTAAATTGGCAAAAGTAAAATCTTCAGAACTCGTTTATTGCAAGAAATATGAAAGAATTTTGTATCATATGATGTGAAAATGCCCATAAATGTAAGCAAAAATGTTAAAAAGCCAATATGTAGCATAGTTCAGAAAGTTGACCTGATTGGGCAAAATTAATGTGATTTTTGGATTCAGCACACCAAAATTATCCTAAATCAGCTCAAAAAACTTAAACAATAAATTTGTTGTTGACCAGTGTAATGAATCTTTGAACTACAGTAACTTTGCTTATTTATTGAAGTATTTTATCAGTACAGCTAATTACCAAACAGTGTGCAATAATTTATAATTTCTGTCTTTTTTTTTTTTATTAAGAAAACTCAACTATAGAGAAAAAACTATTTTGCAACTGCTGCAAAAGTATCACTGGGTCTTTAAGGGTTTAGATTTTTTTTTTTATCAGTGCTGCTGGACTCAGATGAAGCCACTGCAATAAAAAACACAATATTTACTACAGTCCAATTTAAGTGTAAAATGGCACAAAATGGAAATACTTGACCTGAAGCGCATGTAATTGAAAGCTGAACTCGGTTATTTACTTTTCTACTGCTGTGTCGTGTCTTCAGGTTCGCTGGGCTGAAGAAAAGAGGTGGAGGCTATTTACAGTATAGTGACGAAGATATTTCAAGGCTTTCCACATAACGCTTTATCGGCCAGGTGAATCTAGAAACACTCAGGTAGCGCGCAGAAGTGGACCACTTACCACTCTGATGTCAACTTTAGAAAGTAGAGAGGAGCTTACAAAATGTTCTTGGTTATTTTTAACGAGGAAAAGCCTTAGTATCTGTGTAAACTGCACCTGTTTTAGCAGCATCCCCTCAGAGGGAAACTGTTGTGAAGCTCTACTTGTGTTTCTGCTGGTTTGTTCCTGCTAATAGGAGTGAGGTTGATGTCTTGCATACTGTATTAGGGTCTTTAGGAAAAACCAAAACCCTAATTTAACCCTTTAATCCCTGAGACATTATTTCAGGTAAACATGCAGCTGTGGATTTGTGTTTGTTTCAGTGTCATAAAAGCTGCTGTGAGTATGTGCTTGTGATCTTTTTCTTCAGTGGTTTTGCTTTAGTGTGTTTTTTAGGTGTCAAAACAGTAAAGCTTAATTACATTTACTGAACTAGAAGCACTCGGAGAGCGCAGACCTCCGCCAAGGCTGATCAGTGGGCCCCCCGTGGGTCCCCCCACCCCCGATCACCACCAAAATTTAATCATTTCTTCCTTATCCCATTTCCAACAAACCCTGAAAATTTCATCCAAATCTGTCCATAACTTTTTGAGTTATGTTGCACACTAACGGACAGACAAACAAACAAACAGACAAACAAACCCTGGCAAAAACATAACCTCCTTGGCGGAGGTAATAAGGCTTTCAGAATGTACATTAACCCTTTCATGCATAGTGGTCACGACAGTGGACAGTTATTCTCCAGCTGTTCTCTTGTATATTCATGGGTTTTGTTGTTGTAGTTTCATATCAGCCATCACAGTGGACGTTCATGCACCATCCCATACACTGACACTGAAAACATTACTGTAACTTTGCTGTTCTAGATAAACCTGATCTAACATGTTATTGTTTTTAGACTGTAATTAACAACAAATGTTATTGGTTTTTTTTTGGCATATTATGGCCATGAAGTGAGTAATGACTAGTATTAGAGTACACTACAAACAAAAAGTTAAGGATATTTCTTTTTTTTCTTTTTTTTTTTGTCGTTTTTGCCATTTGTAAATAAAACTATGTCTGGTCATTAAAAAAATGTGTTGCAATTCACACACAAAAAAAGTAAAAAGCATTGTGCAAGAATCCCAACTGAAAAAAAAAAGCCCAAAAATTAAAAATATCCTTAACCTTCTGTTTGTAGTGTATGTTAAAATGTGAGAAAACATCAAATTAGCAGCATTTAATGTTTTTATTTCATAGTTTTCACACAGTATATCAGTAAATACATGTTTCTTTGCTTCAAAAATTAAACACATGGTATCCAGCTGAGTGGACATTTTTGCAACTCCATGAAAAATAGCTTCATATCAAAAAAAAAATAATAATAATAATAATCGCATAGTTTTTTTAATGCCCAAAGAGGAATAAAGAAAAAAAATTTTGATTAATGTTCACATAATTCATGCATGAAAGGGTTAATAAGAGATTTAGGATGATAAACATGAACTGTGAAGTGGGACGCACTGAACAACAAGTATTTGAATTTGGGCCCAGTAGTTTTTGTATTGGGACTCTTTTTTTTTCTAAATCAGTCCAGCTGCTTTTTCACACCTGGTTGAACTCCAAAAAGCAGAAACATGGTCAAAACTTGATAAAAACACTGTTAAAAAAATGTAATATAATGAAGGAATGTCACTACAACACTGCAAACAACAGTAAAAACAAAAATACAACAAGGAAAATGGTGTAAAAAAAAAAAAAAAAAAAAGTAAATAAATAAATAAATTTTAAAAAAGCCCAAACTGTTTATTTTTATAGTGATTGTGGATCACTCGCTGCTGTGTTTTGCCCCCCATTACACAGGCGGCGGGGGTGTGCACTGAGCATGCTCAGATATCTATGTAAAGAACAACTTCTATTCTGTCAGCACATTGTGAAAATTTTCCTATTGAGTAAACAGTTGAATTTTTATGAATATTTTAACCCTTTCATGCACAGTGGTCACTACAGTGGACAGTTACTCTACAGCTTTAATCTTGTATATTCATGGGTTTTGTTGTTTTAGTTCATATCAACCAACACAGTGGACACTTATGCATCATCTCATAAACTGCAATTCATACCATTATTGTAACTTTGCTGTTCTTGGTTGGTTCTTAAGTGGAAATCAATTGTTAATATTTATTTTTTGCATATTATCTCCATGAAGTGAGTAATAACTAGTATTAGAATATGTTAAAATGTGAGAAAACATCAGATTAGCTGCATTAAACATGGTTTCATTTCACTGTTTTCATATCACTTTATGATCACGTTTCTTTGCTTCAAGAATAAAATTCATGGTGTAGCTGAGTGGACATTTTTGTAACTCCATGAAAAACAGGTTGATTAAAAAAAAATTCAATCACATTGTTTTTTTTTTCATGCCTAAAGAGGAATAAAAACACTCAGGAAAAAAAAAATCTTGATTAAGGTTCTAATAATTCATGCATGAAAGGGTTAAATAAATAAATAAATAAATAAATAAATAAATAAATAAATAATAATAATAATAATAAACTTTATTTGTATAGCACCTTTCATACAGAAATTGAAGCCCAAAGTGCTTCACATTGATTGAAAAAAATACAGTATTAAAATACATTAAGATTTGATTATACATCAAGAAATAAAATGAAATTTGAGAGAATTACAATAAAATAAAAAATAAAAAACAGCACACATTAAAATATTTGATTATACATAGAATTTTTGAAGTGCAAGAAATAAAATGAAATTTGAAATACAATAAAATAAAAAAAAAAAAAAAAAAAAAAGCATCCACTCACAACACTTACCACAGATACATTAGGAGTTAAAGGGTTAAGCTCCTTCCTTTACTGGTCAAATGAATGAATTGGCCAAAAATGAGGATTTGGGTGGTCTGAGCAACTTAAGCAGTAGCATTCAGTGTTTCCAAGTTCACCCATAAGAAATAAATAAATTAATTAAAAAAAATATGTCAAAATGTAAGTAATGTTCCATAAATACAGAAAAATAAACCTGAATTCTTGAATATTGTTATACAATGTTTAAGGTACAGTATCACCCTCTAGGAGGCCAGCAGTAGAATCACACATTTCACTTTCCTTTTTAGACATGAAGTTGACTGTTTATTTGACAATGCTGCCATCTGGTGGTCAAAACAGAAACAGCATTTTGTGTCCGGAAAAAAGAACATAATTAGACTTTGGGAAAAAGATGTTGCAGATAACCGCACTATATTCAATACAGTGTAATAGGTTTTTACTTTTATAATGGGAGGAGTTTCAAGATAAGGTTTTATTGACCTGAAGGAAAGACTGACTGAGTGATTCTTTTATTTTCAGGTGATAAACACAAAATTCCTAACACCAAAAGTTGCAATAATCATCGACAACTAATTTCATTACAAGGTTTAAGGTTATGTTTAAGCTCAGTTTTCTACAGAATATTCTGCCGCTTCACCCAAACTTGCAGATCAAATGTGCAGCACAAAAGATGCAGAAAAGATTTATTTTTCTTTAATCCTCCAAATAAAAGAAATCAATATAAATGGAAGGCATTTAATCAAAAGTAGTTTGTAGACACGGAAGTAAAACAAAATAAACTTTCTTGTGTCTATGCCATAATTTATGCTTTTCAATTACTTGTTTGTAGAGTTGCCTTCATTATTTTTTTGTATTTGCGTATTTTTTTTAACAGTAGTGATTCAGAAACCAGACCTTCTATACAGACTACAGGTACTTTTTTCCAATTAGTGCTTTATATTATTTTTACATGGTATGAAACTTAAATCTGACATGTGCAGGCATATGTCCTTCCACATATTCTTCTTATTAGAACCAAATAAGCAGTTGCTATTGTTTTTTTGTTTGTTTGTTTGTTTGTTTTGTACATAGCTTTATTAACAGCCTAATTCCATGTATTAAAACATTAAAATAATGTGTTCAACATGATTATGGGGGGGTATATATATATATATATATATATATATATATATATATATATATATATATATATATATATATATATATGAACCAGCTAAGACCATGAACTTATATGGAATGCAGCCAGAGTGAATAACAGAAATCATAACTGTGCATTTTCTGCTGCTGTAAGTCCAAATGTCTGCTGTGAAAAAGGTCTATTGCAGATGAACCAATCACTATTTACTTCAGCGACTGCAAAAATCACAAAAGCCCTTGTTCGAGCCAGTGTCCCTCAGCTCCCCTCTGGGCTTTTTCAGTATTAACTCTACAAACTCAGTGAATTGGATTGTGAGTTTGCCTCCCAGTTGTATCAGGGCCTTTCTGTATGGAGTTTACATATTGTCTCCATGCTGTGTGGGTTTCCTTCAGGTCCTCAGGGCCTTCAGAGCCAGTTTGAATACATGGTGCCACTTTTTTTTTTTTTTTTTTTTTAATTCATGGAGATATTTCCATATAACACATGGAGGGAAGAGACTTTTTTTTAAAAAAAATATATCAAAGAGTTATAACACAGATTTCACTGCATTAGTACTTTTTAGGTGTGATTAAATATGTGGTTTAAGTGTAAGTCTTTTTTTTTTTTTTTTTTTTGCCATGAGGGTCCTGCATTGAACAAAAACTACTAATACAATGAAATCAGTGCTGTTGTTCATTTTTGACATATCCAAGACTGGTATAAACAATACCACATACCTCCACTATGTATCATAATTATTTTATTTTATTTTATTTTAAATAAGTGGTATTCAAACTGGTTTAAAGGGTTAAATGCTGACTAGTATTGAGCATTTTGTACTTTTGAGCAGAGTTGAGAGGTTACAGCACAATAAAGCAGAAAAATATTGATATAAGAAGATTGTATAATATTTTTTGTGCACTGTTGGCTCCAGAAGGTATTAAATTCGAGATCCACAAGGGTTAAAAGTCTTGATGATAACTGTGGGATAGTAAGTCTTCTGACAAACTTTTCCCCTCACAAATGTTATATATGGAATAACCAGAATATGTGTTTCAAACATAAGTCTGTCGTGTTTTTAAAGAATTGGGTTGATTATGGAATACTGCTTGTCTGTCAGTTGTTTAACAAGGAAGGTCAGTTATTTACTTAGAGTGAATTTTTGTTAGAATAAAAAATTCCGGTACTCCCAAGAGAATATGCAGTTGTGTTTGATGCTATCCCTTCAGGTTTAAAAACTTTGATATCTTCTACTATTAGTCCTTCAACAACCATTACCCCTCAAATTGCGCAATCAGAATTATACAAAGGAAATTTAGATCCATTCTTGAGTAAAAAAACTAATAATAAATGCATTAGAGAAGTGATTGAAAGGGATACAATTTGTAAGCCAGCTTCCATCTTTTTTTGGAGTAATTTATATTCTGAGGTGGAATGGGAAAAGGTATGGTTATTACCAAGGAAGTTTTTTATTTCGTTATCCAACTAATTCAGCTCTGATTATATTATAAGTATAAGATCAATGTCGACCCTTTTTGCTCATTTTGTCATAATTCGGATGAAACATTAACTCATTTATTTTGGGAATGTGCCTTTTGTCCAATTTTTTGGTGTGATATTAATTTTTTTTTTTTTTTTTTTTTTTTTTTGTTAATAGAAAGCTGTATATTTCTTCTAACTTCAAAATTGGAGATATTTTATTTGGTTTCTTTATTACTGATTTGCCTGTTTGGAAATTGTTTATTCTTAATCTCATCTCCTTATTAGCTAAATTTCATATACATACAAGCAAATCTGCCAATCAGAAACCCAGCTTTGTGGTCTTTAAATCTGATTTGAAATCCTATGTAGACACACTTAGCTTTTGCACTAACCCTAAAGCTGTGAAGACTAAAGCCTTATGTGACGAATTTAAGTTGTAATTTATTTATTTATTATTATTATTATTATTATTATTATTATTATTATTATTATTTTGTTTGTTTGTTTGTTGTTTTTTTCTCTTCTTGTTTATTCCTTTACTTTTATTTTATTTAATTTACTTACCTATTTATGTAATTGTATTTAATTTCTTCCTGCCTCACCTCAAGCATTATGTTTTTATCTCCATGCCATGTCCTGTATTTTGTAAATAAAGTATGGGGAAAAAAAAAAAAAAGTAAGTCTTCCGATATAGTAAATTGTAATTATGACATAGTATAATTCAGAGGTGAGTTTTCATAATGGGGACATCCATTTTTAGCCCGGGTGCCGTAAATGTGTTTCCATGGTTTCCAGCCTGCAGCAGAAATAGTTGGGTGTTGTGTCTGAAATAGCGGCCCTGTTCCTCTTTAAGACACTTCACCTACTCTCCAGGTTCATTTAAGGTGTCCCCCCCCCCGCCCCCCGTGTGAAATAGTTCCGTCCATCATTCAGCCGCAGCAGTGTGCGCGAGGAGGAGCAGCCCGGCCGGCGCGCGCAGCAGCAGCCAAAGCGAAACATCTGTCTGGACGCAGCGGCTCGCGAGCGCTCATGTTCCGTAGTGTGGCGTGAAGCTGGAGCACGCAGCCCGCAACCCGCCACCCCTCCGCTGGGCTGGACCCGAGCAGCCAGCGCTCTGGACGGATGTCCTGGCCGAGATGTCCCGACACATCTACATCCGGAACAAGATAGGCGAGGGCATCCAGGCGCCCATCTTCCAGGTAAGGGCTTCTCCTGCCTCACCTGGACCCTGAACGCACCATTTCAACAAAAGCACACACAGAGGGCACAGTGGAAAGTTTCCTTTTCCACAAATACAACATTATTATTTCTGTCATATTAGCACATGGAGGCTTATGTTGCTTCAATATAATTTAATATTCTTGATTTATTTAAAGGTCCATATTAATGAAATGAAAAGAAGTTTTTAATTAAGTATCTACATTCTACAGTTGTTACTTATCACAACAAATGTAAAAGTTTGTCATTTTTGCTTCGAATATGACTTCGACATAAAAATAAGTGAATTCTGTCAAAGTAAAATGACCATAAAAGTGTCAACGTAGAAGTAGATGACATTATTGTGGGTCAATAATATGCTTTTTAAAATGTTGTAATAATTTTGTAATGTAACGTGTATGTATTTAGAGATTTTTTTTTTTGTGTGTGTGTGGTATTTTACTAATGCATTCATTGTAAGTTTGGATTTAGATAATTTACTGAACACATTAAGTTTCAAACACATCACTTGTATGAATGCTTTGTTTATTTATATCACAGCTTACTGATATATTCCTTTCATTGTTTTGACCTCTCATTCCTCTTTTTAACTTGTGATACTTGTTTTTAAGCATCATTGTTATACTTTGGACAGAACAAAATTGGTGTGGGCACATTTCAGTTTTCCTAGACTAGATTTACATGAATTATTACTTTAAATAGAACTATTTAATCCTTATGAATGTAAGTATTTGCATTTATGTTGCCATCCTTTAACCTCAGTCCTTGTAATATACCAGCCCTGTCTCCACTTGTGCTTTACTTTAACTGAATATTAACTCTTACGGTGGATAAAACTATTTCTTTTCCGCTGTCATCATTTTAAACACCACATTAAGCTTCTGATGAGCAGTAATGGTTATAAATAAGGTGGATCCCATGAAGATTGTAAATTATGTATCATGTATGTGTACTTTTTTGAGGATTAGTTGTTGTTTTAAGTGCAAACTGTGTTAATCTATAAGGAATTCTGTGTAAAAACAGTAGAATAGTCAGGAAAGAAGAGAACAGCATGTATGCTATCATTTGCCAGATGATAAATAATTGTTCTTCAGTTCAATTGCTCTTTGGAGGCTGTTTGCTGGTATTTATAGCAGGGTCTTCATAGACTAAGCTGACTTTATTCCTCATGCCTCCTCTTTTTGGCTTTTGGCTTCATATGTGAGACAGAGAGAGATGGTGGCCCAGATTAATGGCCCTGTTTTATAAATTCAGGGAAGTAGGCTCTGACTTTTTAACGGTGACATTGTCATTAACTCTGGAGATTTGAACAGAAATGGGGCAAATCACTGGCAGATAATTAATTTAGCTCTCTGGAGATTCACTCTGCTGGTATATTTGGACTTTTTGAAGAGAAATGGAAAGAAAGAAAGTCGGAGGTAAGGGGAAAAGTAAGTCTGCAAGGCAAGCATATAATATAAAACTACTACATGTGTCGTGCAGCAGCAGGTACGACTCCCTGCCATGTCCTGTTATAGGTAAATCTACAAATATATACTGTATTCTTCGCTCAGGTAAATCGAGGGACCTACTCTCGGAGGAGTCGGCTCAAGAGGTCTGATGGCAGCACCACCTCCACCAGCTTCATCCTCAGACAGGTACTGAGCTGCACACAAAGTCCCTAGACAGGAGGAGCCTTTCTGCCAGAAGCACTCAGTATCCTACTTACAGACAGGTCAGAAATGGAAGGAAAAAAGCTGTCTCTCTAAATTCCATCTATGAGGGCATGAGGGCTTGATGAGTGATCTGATGAAAATGATGTGAATCAGTTGCGGTGGCCTTCACAGGAAGATCAGAACCTGGTTAAACACATACAGGAGATTCTGAGCTGAAGTGTTTTTTGGGATTCATATAATAAGATAAGATTTGACTGTATTGATCCCACTGTGGGCAAATTACATTGTTTACAGCAGCAAAAATACAGAAAACAAAGTGCAAGAGTAAAAACAGGAAATACAGAAGAGTAGCTGCAATTTAAATACATAAATACATACACTTTTCATGTATATAATACCACCAAATATCCACCAGATATGGATATTCTAACCCTTCACCACATTTATCACATTGGGTCATCACATGGACATGGAAATAACTGAAGACATAAGTTATTTTAGCACACTATTTGGTTCAAGTTCAGGTTACTTTAATCATACCCGCAGGTAGATGATGACATCCTTTTGACATTTCTCAAAATATAATGACATGTAATATGAAACATGAGCCGACTATAGACATTATACAACAAAAATGCTCCAAGTTTCACCAATCAGGACATTAAACATAAGAGAGAGATGGGTCAAGAAAAGCATGATTCTGATAAAAGATAAAAGTAAACCTCTAAACTAAAACCAAGGTTAAAAGACATTAAAAAAACAATAAAAAATAAGTTAAAAATCTAGTAAATACCTTCATAAATACAAGATAAATCCATAAATAAGTAAATAAATGAATAAATTGTATGCTATAGATAGATAGATAGATAGATAGATAGATAGATAGACAGACAGACAGACAGACAGACATACAGTAGGAACAAAACTGTTTTTGTATCGTTGTGTCTTACATCTACAAACCTCTGTTCATAGAGAAGAAGCTGCAAGTGGCAGTGCAAAGGGTGGGAGTCATCCATTTGAGCCCAGTTCAGTCCCTCCTCATCAGAAACATAACAGTGTTTCTCTCTAACAGCATTGTTCAATAACAGTGTCTATTTTTACTTTGTCAAAAAAACCAAAACATAGTAGTCAAAGCATCTTGTGCAAACCCTACGTCTCTTCAGTCCCTGTAAATATAAACTTTGACTTCAGTATCATAATAGTTCATGTTGTACTAGATAAAAAATGTGCATAAAGGACAGGTGGAATAAATGAAAAAGCAAAGAAAAGAAAAAAAAAAATGTTACAAATAATCAATGGTCAATGCTAAACAAAAATATAAACACAGTAAAATATCAGTCAAATGTGTTTGTAAGGTGTTCTGATACCCAAAAATTATTATCTACAGGGACAAAGCATTTCGACTCCACCGTCCTCATCATTTTTTGCTTGTTTTTTTAACATTACTTATTGATTTTAACATAAACCAAATTTTTTGCAACAGTCGTTTATTTTTTTGTTTGTTTTGTTTTTTGTTGTTTATTGTCTAACCTTTATTGGACCAGGAAAAAAAGCTCATTGAGATTAAAAATGTCTTTTTCAAGAATGTCCTGGCCAAGACAGCAGCAGCAGCAGCAGAAGTTACACAAAATGGAAATCACAGCCACACATCCACACTAAAAATATACATAAACACAATAAAAGTCAGTACTAAAACTAATCTTAAAACTGAGAAGAACATGCATATAAAACGTCACCATTATTTTTAAAAAGGAATTAAAAGTATGACAACAATGTTCATTGAAAGCGTCTCAAAGCCGAACCCAATTCAATTCGAAAAATATCTACATCCACATTTGTCCTTTTCCCATTCATTTACAATTATTTTGAATTGTTTTTATTTTGAAGATTCAAAGTAAAAATGGTTTCAATTATGTGCGCATTAAACCAAAAACATTGTGTATGTTTTAATTTCTGATCATAACCATAAACATATGCTTGATGCCGTGAACCCATCTTTTTCTGAACATAAATCTTCGACTCTACATGTCAGACAGTGCTCTCACTACTATCATCAAAACACCAAATGATAGAATATGTTTTTAGGAATGTGTGTATACTACCAGTAGAGTTCATAAAGTTGGAGAATCAGTACCAATGTTCACTGAAGCTAATCTGAAGGCACGTTCTGATTTAACGTCTTTCTAAGCTACTGTTTTTTCCTTTAATTTGTCACCCATCTGCAGTATCTACAATTTCCCAAATTAAACGCCTATGTTGAGTACTCCAGCAGGATTTATTGAAAAATGTCCAAAATGGAAATCATTTAAAAATGGACAAGACAAGAATTTATGATAATGATTTGCCTGGAAGATGGAGTCTTTTGAACAGTACTAATGAAAAATGAGATAAGGTCTTTTTGTCCCTCGACAGAACTCTCTATGGAGCAACACAGGCTATTTTCCACCAAAATCTCAAACAGCTCACATAAATTCTCCCAATCCTCTTGTGATATATTAGCCTCCTCTCGTTTTTGTTAATGTTTTATTTCCAATATTAGAGACTTTTTTTTTAGTTTCAGACATGTACAAAGTGAAAAATAGAGATGGTAAAGCTAAATAAACTTTGCATCATATTAATATAATGCAAAATCTATTCTAAATAATTAAAAACAATATATTTATTGCATTAATTCTGTGTGGAGTTTGCATGTTCTCCCCGTGTCTGCGTGGGTTCTCTCTGGGTACTCCGGCTTCCTCCCACCATCCAAAGACATGCACTGATAGGTTAATTGGTTAATCTAAATTCCCCATAGGTGTGAATGTGAGAGTGATTGTTTGTCTCTATATGTTCAGCCCTGCGATGAACTGGCAAATCGTCCAGGGTGTACCCCGCCTTTGCCCCTATGTAGCTGGGATAGGCTCCAAGTGACCCCCGTGACCCTAATGAGGAGAAAGCAGGTTCAGAAAATGAATGAATGAATGAATGAATATTTATTGCATCTTCACAATAATGTTCACTTCAGTTTTGACTGTCAGCAACAGAACATGAAACATTACGACATCATTTCTCCTCTGTCCTAGTCTCTCACATCTATATTATATCATTTTTATTTTGTTATATTTGTCACATGTGAAAAACACTGATGGGTTCTCCAAGGGATCATCTTTTCTGCATGTTATTATTATACAGGGTTTCTGTGGGTCAGGAAAAAGCATTAAAAGTCATTAAATAGATTTTGGGAAAATTAAGGCCTTAAATGGCATTACAAAGCATTCACTTTGATCTCCAGAGGCATTAAAGAATAAAATATACTCGATGGAAAAAAAAATATTGTTGTTTACGATTTATTTTGATTATATAAACATTTAATAATTTTGATCCAAAGTATAGTGTGACAGGCGAAACCCTTTAATTGGCTATTGTTTATGGCCGATACACAAAGTCCCAACACTGGATGCTTGGAATGCAGTGTGCTGTGAGCATGCTCATGCTGTGGCAAAAGAGTGGAGGGAATATTAACAAATGTCGTAAAAATAGGAAATTCCAAGTTTCAGCAGAAGTGATTGGAGGAGGAACTATTCAAAACCTGGTTAACCCTTTCATGCATGAATTATGATAACCTTAATCAAGATTTTTTTTTTTTCCTAAGTGTTTTTATTCTTCTTCAGGCATGAAAAAAGAACCGATGTGATTGAATTTTTATGTATTTATTTTTTTTATGAACCGATTTTGCATGGAGTTACAAAATCATGCATTTAATTTTGGAAGCAAAGAAACATGTATCTACTGATATACTGTGTGAAAACTATGAGATAAAAACATTTTTAATGCTGCTAATTTGATGTTTTCTCATATTTCAACAATACCTGCATGGAGATTATATGCAAAAAAAAAAAAAGTTAGTTACAGTTTAATAACAGTTTGCTTTTTTTTTTTTTTTTTTTTTTTACAATCAAACATGTTAGTGCAGATCAGGTTTATCTAGAACAGCAAATTTACAGTAATGGTATGAATTACAGTGTTTGGGATGATGCATAAGCGTCCACTGTGTTAACCGATATGGAACTAAAACAACAAAATCCATAAATATACAATCGAACAACTGTAGAATAACTGTCCACTGTAGTGACCACTATGCATGAAAGGGTTAAAGCCTGTCGATGGTAAACTTCCATAAAACTATATATAAAACTGTATCTGTAGTTGGACATTGGCGTTAAATTTGTTTGAAGTGACATTAAAAAGCATTAAATTAGATTTGCTGATACCTGCAGAAAGCCTGTTATATAATGTATTATTAGATTGACATGAGTGGTGATTGGTTGGGAAAGTTCAACGTGAAATACAATAAAAATAAGCAATAATTCCCCTCAGATACAGCAAAACTGAAGTATTTAAAAATGAAAAGCACAGATACTTGTGGTAAAACGTAGGCTAGAAAAAAAAAAGATAATTAAGTAAAGTACACATATCTGAGCTCCTTAAGTAAGTAGAGTAATAAAGTATTTGTCCTCAGTTGCCTTAGTGCATTTGTTTGACACATTTATTGTATCACGTGGTTCTACTGAAATGAGGACGATGCTATTATAAACTCCTGCAAAAAACAGTGGAATATCAGTGGCTCACAAAGTGTTTCCTATTATTCGTGTGGAATCTTCAAACAGGGACAATGAAAGAATTTGCTGAGAGCAGCTTTACGAGACCATGTAACTTAGAAGTAGTAAAATGTTTAACCCTCTACTATCCACACTGTTTACGGAGCTTCTAATCATAAATACAGTCTTACCTGAACCTATAAGAACCCAAAATGGGTGACAGAGATGTTTTTATTGGGTCAAATACACAAGAGGAATATAATATGTGATGAAATTTGTCATTATTCAAACAGATGAAACATGAAAAACACCTTATGGACAAAATTATATAAAACACACAAATTAGGTATAAGATAAAACATGACAAAAATTATGTAAGATGAACAGGAGTTATGTATCTGTCTTTATATCGATTATTTTAATGATGTAAAAGTTAGTGAAGAACTTAGTAAAATGAAGAGATATTGCATTTATCGTTTGTGCCTTGAGCTAAACAACTCATCGACCAGTGCTGTACAGTGACGTGTAGATGGTTTCTGAGTTTCATTTTTCATATGATATGTTACATGTTCCTTCAGACTGCAGAGGGCAGTAACTTCCTACTTGTTCAACTGAGTAATGCACCAAAAAATTACACAAAGAAGACCTCACTGTTGCAAGCAGTTAACACAAAAGTGCCTTTAAAAGATGCTGTCAATATCTTTTTTTTTTTTTAATCATAATTTGAAGGTGACGGACCTTCTCATCATCTCTTTTCGCTCAACTTTCATTCCTCTGATCAGTTGTTCATCTTTAAGAGCAGCGTAAGGGTCTCAGGACTCATACTGACAACCTGACCTCTGAATTCATTTATTTTACATGCACTAGTTACAACTGCAGATCTGTCTTAATCCCTTAATCCCAAATTAGTCGTAATAGCAGCCAGTTATGTTAAAATACAACGATATACATAAAAACACAGAACAACAAGGTGCAAATACCAGTACATATTTTGAATAACAGAGAAGGGTGCATCAAGATATATATGAATAAATAAGTAGTTGGTTTGTTAAAAGTCCAATTTAGTTTTGTTTTTAATCTATTTTTATTTTATGCAGACATTTAAAGGGTTCACTAACTTTCTCCAAGTTGTCTCTTCTATTACTTACTTGTTCAAAATTTTGTAAATTGCTCGATAAAATGGCAAATACTGAAGACTTCTACCATCCAGTATGATGAAGTAATGAATTAATGTTTATGTTTTTTGAATAAAGTTATTGGATTCAGTTTTGATTAGTAATAATCATATACTGGCCAATGTTCAGTCAGTCAGTATTAACCGACAAATTATGTAATATTATGATTTGACAGTAATTATACAGTGTTGGTCAATAAATAAAACGATGATTTTCACACTATATTTTTATTACTTTGTTTGTCCAGCAGGTAGCAGTGATGTTTCTTTTCAACAGTTCAGTACATATACTTTCACTAAGTCTTTAAAATATGTATATTTTATCTAAATAATGTAAAAATAATAAACTAACTCTTTTAATGTGAGTTTATTTAGTCATATCTACATCCAGTTTTACAATTTTAATGATAATCCAATACAGGACATCAATGCATCTTGATACATAAGATGATTTTATTAGTGCAATAAAAATAAAATGAAATAGTCAGTTCTTTTTTTATTATAGTCAAAAGGGCATAAAGCGAACATTCAAACTAAACCACATTTCAGTCAGTTATTTAAAACGTAGAAAACACGTTCCACTCTTTATTTGCCAGTTGCAATAACTATCTTTTAAAAATAAGTAATAATTTGCAAAACACAAAAATATTCACCTTAAACACAAATGCTATCTTTTTCCAGTCTTTTTAAAATATGTCTGAATTCACACATTACATACAGTATATTATATAATCGACTGTGCAAAGATAATAATGTACTCGTCCACCTTTCCATATTAAACATGTCTGTGCTCTTGTCATGTATAAAAAAAGCAAAGTGAGGATGAGATGTAACAGGGAAATGGAGGATGCTGTTCCCCTCATTTATTCCTCCTCCACCTTCCCTCCATCCCCTCCCCCTCCACCGACCCCCACCACCACCACCACCACCCCAACCTCCTGCACTGAAAAAAGGAAAAAAAAGAATCAAGGAGAGTGCTCATCCAAGCTGAGTGGACAGCCAGCCAGCCAATCGGCTCCGTGCACATTGGCTCTGTCATCAGGCTTGGATATTGAGGAAGGATCCACTGCTCTGCTGCTGCTGCCGCTGCTGCTGCTGCTGCTGCCGCCTCTGCTGCTCACTGTGTGTGTATGTATATATATATATAAGTGTGTCTGCGCTGGTGTGTGCGCCTGATGAAATGAAATGCCAGGATTGGGCTACCTCCAGGGAGAGCCTCTCCATCCTATAATGTGAGCCAGCCAGCAGCACTGTGGGATCTGGGAGAAGCTGCATCCATCAAGCGACGGGGCCTCCGGAGGACCAGGCGCAATCCAACGGGAGGGGAGATATTTTTTTAAATTATTCTTCTCGGGCTGTGGAGAGAAGGGATTGTCGTCATACCCCCCCTTATCCATCCTCTTTTTTTTTTCTCACTGGTGCCCCCTCCTTCCTCCTCCGCCTCCACTCTCATTTTTTCCCCCTCATTCTTCTAGAGGCGCTCGTTGGAATATCAAACCTCCATGTATGACAATTTGTACCTGCATGGATTTGAAGACTCGGAGGCGGTGAGTGTTTGGACCTTTGTGTTCAGTGTGTCGGTGTGTGTTTATTGATGGCTCAGCTGCACACACACACACACACACACACACACACACACACACGAGGCCTTTGATGGGTTAGCCAGCAGTACAGTGTAGCGTGATCGTGGGCTATGCTTGGCTGGAAGGGGGTTGGGTGTTGGTGTGTGTGGAGGGGAGCGGAGGGAGAGGGGGGGGGGGGTGCACATTAGGCAGATGGCTTCTGACGTGTGACAATTCTGCACACATTTCTGTTTATATGTTGTCTTGTGTGTGCCGTATATCCCTGTAATCCTGTTTAATAGAAAAAATAAGGACGCCAGGAAGCCACCAAGTCAGGAGAAGCCATTTAGTGTTCATCACCTCTCAGAGATGGACTGAGCCACGATTCAAAGATGGAAAGATGTTAATTACCCGTTCCTTCCTTAAGGCTCATTTCACATCTACACTGGGAGGATAAATCCCCGTATTTATTCACTTCTTAAAGATATGCAGCCAAGCATTTCTTATCTGTCCCTGCGACTGCGTGATGTATTATAGGTTCTGCTGAGGCTCGGAGAAACATGCATCGTGATGTCATTAAGTGGATTCTGATGTTGATGAGTCACATGCTGAAGCTACTCCATTGGATAATAGCTTGGACGCTACAGTACAGCCTTAAATACTCATCTTCTTCTCGGAAATACAGTATATGAATACAATAACATGAAGGGTTAGTAGAACAGGATGATGAGAAAAACAACACTGACAGGGTACATAAAGCTTTTTATCTGTGCACGTGTGAGTGTAAAATAACAATCTGTTTATTTAGAAATTTTAGCTTTGCATCAGCATTAAATGTGAAAGACGTGGATAAGCTCATTGACACTGGAGAAGCAGTTGCCAAAAACCTTAGATTTTACTCCCTTTTGTGGGTTATTTTCATTTCCTACATTTCCCATAATGCACCTCAGTAGCATCTTTCAGTGCAGCATCCCTTTAAGAATAGTGCCCATGTCTTTTAAACTCCAAAACTTGGTTTTGTTTTGCATGTGTAAAGTATCTGAGCCATAATTTGTCAATTCTTAAAAAATGTATTACTTTATGTCGTCAGTCTTATTGTTACTATATATTCCCTTTCACTATTTTAGTTCCCCCCAAAACATGCCACTTTGTGATTGAAAGTGCAGAATCCAAATGAGCAGTGTGCTGAAGTCAGGCCTTGCTGCTGCTAGCTTGTAAAAAAGTGCTTAGCTGTGATGACTCGCTGATTGATCCTCTTCAAACTAATGGTCTTCTGTAATTGAATCATCATTAGTGCTTGATTGTTTAGATTAACACAGCAGAAGGAAATGCTTTGTCCAGTCTTACTGAAATTTGCACTAAATGGCGGGATGAACTGCTGCGAGCATCTCTCAAAGGACCAAAAGGATGTTCTAATAGTTACAAGAAAACGGATGCAAAGTAAAAAAAAAAAAAAATAGACAACAAATACGCTTTTAAAACCCACAGTAAGAGTTGTTTAATAAGTCTTTATGCAGAGGTATTATGGAGTTTAATGACAAAAGTTTGGATGTTAGAGACTATAAATGAATAAGGTATTTTAGCCTTAGGTGAATGAACATTTCTCATGCACAAATATCACTGTATAGGTGTACTGTATTATAAGTAAATCAAAAATGTTGTTAAAGTGAAAGTGTAGAAGTTTTAAGTATCACAAGTAAAATGTTTTAGATAAATATAAATTTCTTAATTTTAATAATTTTGTGAATTTTAAAAATGCTTGCTTGATATTTAAAGTCTTGCATGGACTTGCCCCTCCTCCCTTGACAGATTTTATCAAATCCCGCTCTGTCAGTGGGATGGTCACCAGGGCCACAGCTCGAGGAGACTGTGAGGTGCCACGCAGGCGCACTACTTTTGGACAAACTGCACTTTCAGTCACTGGGACTAAATATTGGAACAGTTTACCGCTCAACATAAGAGACTCACAATCATATGCCTCCTTCAAATCACAACTTAAACACTGGATGAAGGAAAACCAAGCCTGTGACCATCAGTAGATCATCCTCACTGTGTTGTCCTGTGTGTTTTTAGGATGTTTTGCATTTCTTTGTACTGTTTTTTTTATAATGTCTTTTACAATATTTTGCCTTTTTGTCAGTTGTCTTTCTTGTCACCTGCCTAGGGACTACAGATGGAAATTAGCACTGCTGCTACAATCTGGCATATTTACAGCTGCAATTGTTGTAGATGTTCATTAATATGCACTGTCCCTATTAAATAAATAAATAAATAAATAAAATAAATAAATAAAAGTCAGTTTCTCACTGTATTGATTGGCTGAATGGAAAATAGACTAGAATGGTCTGTTTTCAAAGACATTTAAGATCATTTTAATGAAGTTTGCATCAATGTGGAGCCAGTTTCAGATATTTTGTTTACAACTACATCATATCATATAAGCGTAAAAAAGTACAGTTACTTGAGACGTAGAGGTGTAGAGGTATAAAACTGCACAATATGGAAACACTCTACATGTAGTTGCGGAAAAACTTGAGACCAACCCTTGTTTTCTTCAATTTCTTGTTCATTTTAATGCCTGGTAGAAGTAAAGGTACATTTGTTTGGACAAATATAATGATAACAACAAAAATAGCTCTTAATAGTTTAATTTCAGAGCTGTTATCTTTTAGGCATTCCATGTTTTCTTTTCTGTCTGTTTTAGTCACATGATACACACAGGAGTTAGTACTTGATTGCATAACCATTGTTTTTGATGACTTTTGATGGTCTAATAATTTTTTCCGCAACTGTATGTGCTTGTACAGCAGTGAGTAAAAATATTTGGATATATTATGGACATTTACTGTTAATTTAACCCACATTTGTCCTGTTCAGGTGTTTCATGCCTCTATATTCCTCCATCTATATAAGTTGCTGGTTCATCTTTACAATATAGATGGAAAAACCTGCAAAATACACTCTTCTGGTTTTCTGCCACTTGTCAAATGCAATTGAAACACTTTAAAGTTTCTGCTGTCTTGTAAACATTTCAGTCTTTGCCTGCACCTTGCCCATCTTCATCATGAGCGGGTACATCAGGTAGTTTAGCAGACACTTGATAGAAAATGAATCTTACACAACAGGATTAAATGACTGTATTTTGAGCAATAATCACAAGAATATTAATCATCACAACCAGAATAATGACTGTGTGAAGACAGACCCACAGGATCCATATCTGACTGACAGCAAATGAGTTCAAATAACATCTAAAATATTTTGATTAAAGAATAAATAAATAGATAAATTAAAAAAAAAGAAGATATAGGCTATTGGTTGGAGTATTTTCATGTCTGTGCTTCGAGACAAGGTGTTTACATTTGCATATTTTGTCTCAACTATTAATCTATTAAATGTGTTTTTATATATTAAACATGTGACACATTGTTTCATCAATTAGCTCATTATCCACTTAATTTGACTTTCATTTAGGGATGCAGTTATATGATTTTGGCCACAAGATAGCACTGTTGTCCACCATTTAGTCATTTAGGTGAATCTATCTGATGGGTTTCTATAACCAACAAGTAGAATTTGTCCCACTTTACAGAGGAAAGATGATGATGATGTGGATGGAAAAGCTCCAGATGTTAATAGATATCGTCTTTATCTTGAAATTATTGTCATTATAGCAGTGGAAATAACCGAATGTGGAATGTCACTGTGGAATTCAGTTCACCCTGTGTTAGTAAGTAAAAGAGTTCACTCATCCACTAAATTGGTACGGTAACTGCTTTCACTCTAGGCTCTCAGGAAATACAAATATATATTATACTGTATTTAAAGTACTTCATTTGTCTATTATAGAAGTATCTGATGGTGACTTTGCTTCCACTGCTGTAAGAGACAAATTAAACATTTAAAACAAGGTGAAACTGATTTTACTTTGGTCCTTTTTGAACATTTTATAGTTTTATCTGTGGATTATTCATAGTAATTCTAAATCTAGAATGGTTAACCTATTAATTAGGCTGAAGTAAAATTATCTTAGTTAGCTTTTTGGAAGACAGATTAATAGTTTGATATAGCTTTTGAATCATATTTGTGTAAATTGAGCATATATGTTGAATGAATGAGGAAAAAAAACACATTTCAATGGATCATCTAAGGCCAGTAAATCACAGTTTATCACTATATTTTGTTAAATTCTACATAAATCAGTTATTTTATTATTTTATTGATGTATATTATTCTTTGATTAATCATTAAATTATTGGCACATTAGTTAGTGTTCATTACTTGTAGATGAGTGAATTTGCAACATGTTCTTTATATTTTTGATTGATCTGCTTGTTATTTTTCCTCTAAATTGTTTCAACTGTAATGTATCAGAAGATATTCAATTTCTAATGCAGGCAAGATGGATTTTAATCCAAAGATGTTATTTTTTTTATCTAATATCATGAAAAAACAAATCAAATACCCACAAAGGAGTCTGACTCCATAACTTGCCCATGAATGTTATTTTTACAAAAAAATTTTATTGTTAAATGTGTGTTATTTGTGTTTTAACTGTGTAATCTTGTAACTGTGTTATATTTACTCTCGGCCAGGACTCCCTCACAAAAGAGGTTCTTAATCTCAATGGGATTTTTTTTTCCTGGTTAAATAAAGGTTAATAAAAATAAAATAATGGAGACACTGCTCTTTCTTCTTAGTCTCCTCTATCTCTGAGTGTTATAAAAAGGGGGTGTATTGCGTTTATAAAGTGTCTGAGTGTAGTTTTTTAATGTCTGTGTGACATTATTAGGTGAAACATGTTTAAGATTCAGACGCGTGCATGTTTCTGTCTGGGAGTAGGAAAAATTCACTCCCCTGAACTGTCTGTGATTGGCTTTGTGTGGTTGCGCAAACTGCTGACCACACCAGAATGGAAATTTGTCCACTTTGTCTGAGATGCTCCTGGCAGTCTGCTCTTTTTCCCATCATCCATTTCACCTGTTCTGCATTCATAAATTCTGTATCCCAACTATACGGTTCCAGTAACCTGCAGCCCGTGTGTTTCTCGGCTCGTAGGGCTCAGCTGACTCATATACTAGCAGACCATCAGACTCAGATGTCTCTCTGGAGGAGGAACGGGAGGTGCAGGCCCAGGTCCAGAGCCAGAGTCCAAGCCAGAGCCAAGGACCGGGACAGAGCCGTCAGGAGAGGGAGCAGCAGGCCGCCATTCAACTGGAGAGAGCCAAGGTAGCTAATCTACGTCACGCAATAAGTCCGATTAAGCGAAGGATTTCTCTGTTAAGTCTGGAAAATGTGTCAATGTCAGTCAGTAAATATTGAAAACTGGTGAATATTTCTCTGTTTCACATCTTTTAATCAGACCAAACCAGTGGCATTTGCTGTAAGGACCAATGTCAGCTATTGTGGAGCTCTGGATGAGGATGTTCCAGTACCAGCCACAGCCATTTCCTTTGACGCCAAGGATTTCCTCCACATAAAAGAGGTACATGTGGACATTTAACAAATAAAAAAGTAGTAGACATGCATACATATATGATCAGAATCTTCATCAGCTAATATCAGACGCGTTGACTTCCATTAGCTTATCAGACAATAACATGATATTCAACAGTAAGGCTGTTTACATGATCATAAAAATCCAATAACTAGGAGTAATCAGATAATTGTAATAACCAGATCTGACACATTTACATGTACTTAGGAAATGTAACAATCAAAAACCATGGTTCAGACACTTCAGTTCGTTATCAGATTTCTTTTGGAGTACATGCGCACATAGTAATGGTAGACTTAAACTTCCTGTTATTCCTGTTATTGCTCATATTTGACTTTGTAACATTTGTTTTCTACAATTTTAATTGTTTTTACACATGTGCAGACGTAAAAGAACGAAATAAAGCAGATTAACTTGTATACATGCAAGAAGGTATTGGAGTATTGGGGAGAAATCCAGGTGTGTTAATCCGATTTCTCATAATCAGGTAACTGCTGTTATCTGGCAAAACATATCAGATTATACTGTTTGTATGATCCCTTGAATAATCTGATAACTCCAGAAATCAGACAATGATCAGTGTATTGGTGGGCTCAGTGTCTGTTGTAACAAAATAAACAAAAGACTCACTATTAGTCATCTGTGAAATTCTTATTCTAAACAGTATTGGTATTATTCAGTGTTTCTATGATATTGTTATATTGTTATTCATTATATGTTATTAATGGTTTAATGATTGTGATTTAGTGATTTATTCTGAACATGCAATGAAATTTAACATATATATGAACAAGCAAAACATAAATAATAATACAAACATCAACAATCGAGACAATCTTAGACAGAAGAACAGCACAATAGTTTCATTTACAAGCCCAAAAAGGGGTGGGAAGAAGTGCAATTTATTTAATCCCACCCCCTCTCCATAAAATATTATTAATAATATATTTTTATCTCCCTCTTCCTTTTACATTACTCTTTTATATTTCTATATCTATTCACACACACACACATTAATATGCAGTATTGGTATTATATCATTTTTTGCTCATAAAAAAGCCTGTAACAGAAGAATTAAAAGGTGAAAATGCATGTATAAGAACTGTTTCAGGGTCAACAGATCCTAGTCTTAGAAAAATTGGTCATAAAATGCAATATTTTATCTATAAGCAACAATATCAAAGCCAAACACAACTATGCAACTTTAAGAAAAAAAAAAACGATATGGTTTTTACATCATGTTAACATGTTAATAAAATTTAGTAGAAGCCGGTGAGTTTTTTGTTTGTGGTGTCACTGGGGTCCCCAAATTATTAACAACAGTAATCCAATGACCCACAGATCACACAGGTTCACAGGAAAATGTGACAATGAAAGTTATTATAATATTTTTTTCCCTGACCTGTGTGTTTGTGTCTCTTCTTTGTCGTCCGTAGAAGTTCAACAATGACTGGTGGATCGGTCGGTTAGTAAAAGAGGGCTGTGAGATCGGCTTCATCCCCAGCCCCCTGAAGCTCGAGAATATCCGGCTTCAGCAGGAGCAAAAGAGAGGACGAGTCCAAGGGTAAGTAACAGGAAAACACACTTTCGCACAATGTTAAAATGTAGGTCAATGCGAAACTATAGGTCAGTGCTGGAGGAAGTCCAGCTTTTATATTAACTCCATCTATGATTTTACTAATCACAGTGACCACATGCACAAAGTGTTGCAGTTTTCACCCTTTTTTCCAAAAAAGTACTATTCTAGCTATTCGTTTTTTTAATGGATAGTGAAAATAATCCGGTTTATATGCAGCTGTGTACACTCTGACTGAAACAGGATTCTTGCTTTGTATTGTAGCATTGCAATATTTGCATCTATACAAAAACCAGTTGATGTCCAGTTATATAAAGTTTTAGAAAGAAGGTGTGTTCCTCTATTTTCCATTCTTGTAAAAAAACATTAGCTTGTAGTTCATGTGTCATAAACTGTGGGAAAAACCTATCATATCTATAATACCTATAATATCAGCACAACACATATTATAAAAACATTTCAATCAGAATGAGGCCTAAATTAGAATAGCTAATAAAAGTATGTGCTGTTTATGTGCATATTGGATTTTAATAATAGTGGAATATTATTGTGCTCGTAGAAGGAGTGAATGTGATCTGTGTGTATTTAACCCTGCATTAACATGTACCTTTCAGTGTCTAAGTAGAATTAGGCAGCACACACATATAGTCGCAGAATTTCTTGTTCATTTTAATGCCTGGTACAACTAATAGTACATTTGTTTGGACAAATATAATGATAAGAACAAAAACAGTTCATAAGAATTTAATCTCAGAGTTGATATCTAACCATTTTCCATGGTTTTCCTCATAATAACCAAAATCACTTCAGTTCTTACATCAATATCTATGGCATTGTACTGACAAAAACAGTGGTTTTAGGCATTCCATATTTTCTTTTCCATCTGTTTTAGTCACATGATACACACAGGAGTTAGTATTGGATTGCATATCCATTGTTTTGGATGACTTTCGATGGTCTAATAATTTTTTCCATGACTGTAAAGTGAAACAGGATCATTAAAACCACATTATTAAAGTGACAAACAAGCAGAGCAGTGATCCCTTTATGAAACGCTGCTGGTTTCAAATGTACAACACAAGCTTTAAAAAAAAATGTATATATTAACATGACAATACCAGAAAAACATACATTCAAGTTGCAACAGAACAAACCTGAACAAACCAGCATGTGATGTTGGTCTAAATAACACCGGACTGTGGAAAAAGCTTCATTCATTTCATTATCAGCTGTTTAAAAGTTTCTTTCCATTGTCATTCTAAAGTCTTAATCTGGGTCCAGCGTTACAACAGAGAAGATGTTTGCTAGTTACCAATATAGCACATTATTTACCAAGTGATATAAGATATTTTTGTTGTGAAATATTTAGCAGATTCACCAGTTTAACCTTTGAAAAACATATTAAAATATATATATAAAAAAGGTTGTATTTGGTATGGTATGATGGTGTGGTACGTGGCACCATATGATGAAACAACAAACAAAAATGCACTTATGTATTAGAAGATATTAGCACATATATGGTGAATTTTGCCACCACATCTGATTATCATTTGAAGTAACTCTCTCTGTGCAACCAAACTGATAAAAACTACTCATAAAAACCAAAATACACAATTAAAAAGCACTTAAACCTGAGATGTTTGGTAAGTTTATGATTAGCTATTGAAACAAAAATAATTAATCATCTTCAAATAGTAATGAACCTTCACTTAGGATACTTGTGGCTGAACTGTCTACATTCCAGCTTATGAAAGTGTGGGCATATCTTTCTGTTGCTGCTCATAAAAAGATATTTTTGATATGTTGAAAGTAAATAAATTAAAAAAAAGATTAATTCATTCAACCTTTATTTGTACAGGGTTGTCCAATGATGACAGTGCCACTTTATTTTTCATGGACGCTATAATCAGTGATGAAAGAAGTATTAATTAATTGAATTAAAGTACAGATACAGCAAGGCAAATGTAGTCCTGTATGAAAAGTCCTGATTGAGAGAAAAATACAGGTAAAACTTTGGCCCACCTGGCTGATATTCCATTATACAGTACTAGTTGGAACTATTTTATTTCAAGTTTCATGTCCAGATAAATTATTATGTAATTAATGGGAGAGGAAAGGCTTTTTCTTTAATTTTTGATGAACTGAGCGTTTGTTGAAATGACACAATGTTGGAGGATTCGTTAAAACAATTACATTTTGTGGAACTTTTAACAACTTTAACGACTTCTGAAATATGAACACGTTTTGTAACACATAGAAACAAAGAATAAAAAAAAAAATAAATGCTGAAATACCCCAAATTTGCCCTTGCACTTTTCATGGCTGATTCCTTTATCTACTGATGCACGATGTACCAGTGAAAACAGTTTCAATAGCTCTAATTATCAACTCTATGAGCCTCTTTTCTGCGCTGGGTGAAATGTGTCTTGAAGGTTCTGTCATCCAGAGTTTGCTCCGTTACTTACATTCACTTTGTTCATGCTGTGTCGTTGCGTTTCATACTAATTTTACTTGACTGCAGTGTCTCAACAACTCACTTACTAACTGTGGGTTATTCTAACCAAAGCCCCTGGACAATCCAACCACTTCACCCTCGACTGCATTAGCCTTTTAAGAGGGAGAGTCTGAGCTGTAGGCCTGGAAGAACAGAGCATTAGTTCATCCTTTCACACCCACATGGACTAAATATTATGACAGGAATAACTAGAGAAAAACTGCACAGGTTTTTCTTTTTATGTCTGTTAATTATGTTATCCAGATCATATGAATAAATACTTATATAAGGCACTACAAGGTAATCACATTTAATCAGTTTTTTCTTTTTATTTTGGGCCATTGTGCAAATCTTCACATAAGTGAGAAAGCAGAGAATATACTGAGCAAAATATATAAAAGTATATAAAATGTATATCTGTTGGGGCTAAAGGATTTGTTTCTTTAACTACAATTAATGTGTGGTTTGTCTCATAGTCCTGTGAAATGCTTTATAAACTGCTACTCTAAAAGTGTTATTAATGAGGTAACCTGATTGCTATTTCATAACTGTAACCTAATTATCATTACTGTTAGATTGTGACTATCATCTGTTGCCGATTGTTGTTTGTTATGACAAAATGAGAAATAACGAATAAAAACTAAGTGTAAAAAAAATATATATAGAAATATATATGTGTTGTTATCTATAGCTGATAATCCTTATGACAGTAGTTTAAAACATATGAATCATGCATCAGTTGTTATAGTAACAGGGTCGGTTCTAACTCTGCTTTTATACAGATACAGTGTATGAATATAATGATACTGGTAGACATCATATGCGTAGTTTTTTTAACCCCTGAAAAGCCAACAGTTTTTAAAAAAGTTATCAATAACACTGTGTTATGAGTTGCTTTTATCCCATCATTACTACATTTCAGCACATAGGATGCTTGCACTGGCATGGTTTTAATTCCTTTGCCACTAATTTGAATTACCATTAAAAAAAATAAATAAAAATACAGAATGTACAGAAATACAGAAGTTTCACTGAAAACATGTCATATGTCATGTTCACCCCCCTACATGTTTGTCTGTGTTGCCATCAGGCAAATATTCTGCCTGCATCTGTGCTGTGTAAAAGAACAGAAAGTTTAATCCAAATGATGAACAGAATAAACAATGGAGCATAATCTGAAACAATAGAAAACATTCATGACTTTGCAGTTCTCTTCTGTAGAGATGTAAATAGTACGTTCCAGAACAGACTGTACATTCTACAAACATCTAATGGACATTTCTTGAGCTGGACCTCTGAGACATGCAGAATTTAATACATTTACATTTATATTTACATTTATACATTTGGCAAATGCTTTTTTCCAAAGTGACTTATAGGGGAAGATTTACAATTAAGCTCTCTCTCTCTACTTTATTTTTAAAGCAGTTTAAAACAACCACGGTGGACCAAAGTGCTGTACAGAAGAATAAATAAAAAACAAAATAAAAGAATAAAATACAAGAATAGATTAAAGACATTAATAACACGCTGTTGCCCGTAAAGTTGGACTAATTCTGTTTTTAGACACATTCCTCTTTTTATTCCTATTTATACTCATCAGTAATCACTTTTGACCAAGTGTAATGATTACATACAAGACAGTATAAGGCAATATTCCTCAAAACATGCTAAAAAATATATATATTTATATATACAGAGATAAATCGAAAGATTAGTTATTTACAAGGAAGTAGCTGTAATAAAAGTAGTTATAAATACAATAGGGTTTAGATGGCATAATCGTAGTAAAATCGTCAAAGCATTGAAATGATATGTGTATTTGGTTTGGTTTGTTCAGGTTTTGCACAACCTCATGGAGGACAAAGGGTCTCCTGTAGGGTCTGCCTTTTTTGGTTGTCTATGAAGCTTTTTAAAAGTTTGTCAGGTCTTAAAAACTTGGGTTTAGTCCTTGAAACCTTCTCTACATAGTGATAGAAAATGCTCAAGATAGAAAGTTAAGGAGTCATTTTAAGCTTGGAAGGTAGAAAAACATAAAACCATGTAAAAATCCACCATTTACCCAGATTAGTTCTGTATGGATTTTAGGAGCATCTGCAGTTTAACTTGTTGACACCTGCAAAAATAAAAAAAAAAATCAGCCACCATCCAAAAAATAATAATAATGTGTAGATTTTACAGTTGATAATTACCTTTTTCTGCATTAATGCCATGCTGTGTTTCTGTCTTTCTTTATCCCCTCTTGTCTTTTCCAGTAAGTCTGGAGGGAACTCTTCATCCAGTGTAGAGGATGAGGTTTCAGCCTCTATCCGACCCCTCATATCCTCGGCAGGTGAGAACATCAGTCAGGGGGAGAGGGCCGTTAATAGCCAGCCGCCAGCTTTAGAGCCGCTACAGCACACAGAGAATAAGACTATAAAGGCTTCCCATGTCTCCGCATAGAGCATAAGTTCACTGCGTAGAGTTGTTGGTACATTTTCCCATGATCCTCCTCTTCCTCCAGTTGAGGACTGCAGGCGCTCTGAGACTGGGGCTTACCACAGTGTGAACCCAACGACAAGACTATGACCCCCCTGAACTGCACTCATGTGACTTTGTGAATATAACCTTAGGACAATAGCAAACCTTTTTTTTTTAATCTTTTATATCATATCGGTTATCCTTGATAGGTTTTATTTGCAAAGAGTTGTGATTGTCTGAATGTTTGTGAAATATTCTCACATGCCACTGACAGCGCTGTCACTGTCTTCTCTCCCCTCCTACAGGAAAGCAGAAACAGAAAGTGGTAAGTTGGTGACGGTAAAACCCACTCATTTGCCATTCGCTCGATCTCTTGTTGCTGCCATCATAAACTGACAGAAGCTCGTAGCACTGAAACATTTTATCGCACAGATACTTCAGCCCTACTGAAGTATACAGCGCCAAATCATTACCATTCCTGAGATGCCAGAGTATTAGAGTACTGTCCCTCTCTTTATTTTCCATACTCAGGAAGTGGACAATGTTGTGGATAACTTAATAATAATAAGGAAATTAATAATATGTTTGTCCTGTTGACTCAAAGACAAGGAAGGGGGGGTTTAATTATGCATTAATAAGCTGAAATCCACTGATTATATTTAGTTGAGATATTTTAATTAGTGATAGTGGTAGAAAAAGTAATGAGATCCTTTTCAGGAAGTCTGTTTATATTGAAAATACTATGAGTACAAGCAAAAGTTATCCACTTAAAACCTGAAGTAGACATATTAAAGTATTATCAGCAAAATGTGCTTTAAGTATTGAAAGTAAAAGTAGTCACTGAACAGAAAAAGTTAACATAAATATTACAACATTTACAGTTTCCAGTATGTAATTTCAAGGTTTTTTATTATTATTAAATCATTAATAGATTAAAAGTTTAGACCACTGCAAATACTCAGTTGCTGAAAATAGAACTTAAAGAGGGTTTAGAGTGATGGCATTTCTTACTGTAGTGTTTGGTCTGGTATTGTGTTAATGGGTTTGATTGCAGTTTACTACATCAGAGTAGTGAATCATATTCATTTAACCATGCAGCAAATGATAAAACATTTATGAGCAAGTCAAAATGTAAATTAAGATAATTAAAGTTTTTCACTGACCAAACAGTTTAGAATTTGCAAGTTTATCATAAACTACATCAACAGGACAAGTATAGCATTCACATTTAGCAGAGGATTTAACTACGTTACTTTACTCTCACTACCATTTAATATCACATTTTGACTGGTTGTAACAATAAATACGTTATCATTTGCTACATGTCTTAACATGGAAGTATGCATTTACATCAGTCGTGTAGTTAGAGTTTATCCGATTGTGTTGTAACTTCATTTTGGCCTTTGTTCTGTTTTGCAATGACTTGCTGATGCTGATTGAACGTGTTCATATTAACAGACGGAGCACATCCCTCCATATGATGTGGTTCCCTCCATGAGGCCGGTGGTCCTGGTGGGACCCTCACTCAAAGGCTACGAGGTGAGAAAAAGCTGGAGCGATGACAAGGGGACGAATAACTGCCATGGTTAACTTTAAAATAGATCTGAGGATGTGTAATTTTTAAGTAAATTTTATTTATAGAGCACTTTTCACAGACAGAGTCACAAAGTGCTTTATCAAATCAAATCAAAATCAAATCAAATTTACAGAAACCCAACAGAATCCTCCAGGAGCAAACACTTGTGACTGGTGACAGTAGCGAGGAAAAACTTCCCTTTAACAGCAGAAACCTTGAACAGACCCAGACTCCTGAAGGATGGCCGTCTGCCTTGACCATTTGGGGTTAAAGAGCGAGAGTAAAGGAGGAGAAAAGAGAGAGTGATAGAGATATAGAGAGACTGGGGGAGAGGGGGGAGATAGGGGGAGACACATGGAGTACATGTAACACTGTAAAGTAGCAACGTTACATTGCGAAAAATGAATAAAACAGTACAAGTATAATACAGTTACAATACCCGTAAAGCCCAATAAAGTATGTGATGAATACATAAAGTGCAATGTGAAATGAAAAAAGAACAGTCACTCTGTCACATCACATGCCAATATTCATGTTATTCTCAGACTGAATCTTTCTCTTAAAAGCATGTTATTAATAGAGGGGTTTATGAAGTCCATGCATTTATCTGTTATTTTAACCACATTCATGTTTACATCAGTTTTCATTGAGATAATTTACCTTTTGGGTCACAAAAGGAAAAAAAAAAAAAATTTAATTTTATTTGGCCACAATATGTAATGTTTGAATCTAAATCTGTAAACCTAAACTTATTAGGTGTTCATTGGTTGCATATATTTATTTTTATAACTCTGAAATCTAGTTTTGGGGATATAATGGGTTTTACCATGAACACTGCCGCCGCCGCCAAATATCCTTTGTGTGAGCACGATAACTAGGACATATTTGTTTTAATTTCTTCTCCCTTGATAACCAACATAGTGGACCCCTAGTGGAAGACCCCTATCAATTTCAGCTTCTCTATAAATATTATCAGTCATCCAAATGGGCGCGCTTTAGTTGAAAATCTGTTTTTTGCACATAAATCAAGCAGTAATAGGCCGAATGAGATAAAATTTGGTTTATATTGGTCATCTTACTAATGTCCACTTTCTCGCTACCATCCAGAGTTCAAATGGTGTCATTTTCATTTACTAGGCGGAGTTTTTTCTCTGCCACTATCAGGTCGACGTAGCTCAAACTGAGTTCATACCGATTTTCTAACAGTTATCGTGGATAGATTTATATATAGCAGAGGATTGGGGGGATTTCGGGGATATACCCTTGCTGTCAACCCCCGACAGCGTAAGCCTCATTATTTATTACCAAATGGTCAGAGAAGCTCCAGCAAGCAAACTGACATTTGTTGCACTTTCACATGAATTCTGGGTTTTTTTAGAGCAATATTTGCATTGAACTCAACAGAGTGGCATTTACATGTGCCTTTTTTGTTTCATATTTTATCACAATTTCATATCACATGTACAAAGGTTGAACAACGTTTTCCAAGTAGTTTTAGTCAGCCAAAAATGTTTTGTCAATATAGGAGTTTTACTGTAGTTCATCTTCTTTCGATGTGAAATCCTTTCTTAATTATTTTTAAAAATGTGGTTAACCACGTTGATCAATCCTGAAAATAACTGGACTTAATTTTAATTTGACTGACTTACTTCTCCTACCTCCTTTTTTACGATACAGGTAACAGACATGATGCAGAAAGCTCTGTTCGACTTCCTCAAACACAGATTTGATGGCAGGTAAGACACTGGGTTTATTTCTAATCTTATCTTCATCCCTTACATCAACCATTCTATCAAGTCCTACTGTCTCTCAAACAAACAAACAAAAAAAACCCAACCCTAAGATCCTTCTATTATTGACCAAAACACAAATAATTATCATTTACAGGGTGCATTTAAGAAAGTTTCTCAAATGTTAACCCTCTAACCTTCTATCCAACTTTCTCATAGCTGCATGGTTAGTACATAATTCCCATCATTTTGCAGTAAATGTGATCAAAAGTATGAAAATCAGTGATTAACTTTAAGAAATGTCACTGGAACAGGCCTATTTGTTTTTACTTGTTGGACTGGAGGGTGTTTTGGGTGCACAACTACAGGATATTCCAGAAGTAAACCACATATTTTCCCTGTACACACTTGATTTTTCTTGAAATGTTCATTGATATCTTGTGCAGGATATCGATCACACGTGTCACAGCAGATATATCATTAGCCAAGCGGTCTGTTCTCAACAACCCCAGTAAGAGGGCCATCATCGAACGATCCAACACCCGCTCCAGCTTAGGTATGAAAACTCCTTCCGCCGTTCTTTTCTTTTCGTCTAAAGTTCAAAGGTTTAAAAAAATCTGCTGGTGGAGCCTAATTCCTAACACTTTTTACTGACGTGTCTCATTAGCTGAAGTACAAAGTGAGATTGAGAGGATTTTTGAGCTGGCACGCTCCCTCCAGCTGGTGGTTCTGGATGCTGACACTATTAACCATCCAGCCCAGCTCCTCAAGACCTCACTGGCCCCCATCATCGTCCATGTGAAAGTTTCCTCGCCAAAGGTAAAAAATAAGAAACACAATAAAGCAGTGTTTTTTTGTTTTTTTTTCCTGAACGCCACATTGATCCGGTTGGTTCAGTGGACTAATCAACTTAAATATCCCTCAGACTCATTTAGCTGGAGCAGACTAACAACAACTAAACATGTAAAGAAATTCCAGGAAACCAAAGGTAACGGCCTTGATTTTAGGTTAATATTTTCCCTCCACAATCACAATGTTTCCCCCTAAAAGCAGCATGAAATCCTGGACTTCAAACCCGAGCTGTAGGATTTTTTTATGAAGTCACAAGATTTTTCCCATTTGCACAACGTCACCTTTGCATGGAGGGGTTTGTCTGTTGCACCTCCACACTGGTGTCATCTTCCTTTAATTTAACAGGACAGTAAGTGATTAAAGCAGTGACATCTTCAACTATTTGTCAGGTATTATGGATGGATCTTGCTTTACGCAGACTTTACTAACTGCTCCAATATGACTCGCCAGTAAAATCAAGCTTCAAATGGTTTCAAACACATTAAATAAAGGTAAAATAATATTAAAATGAAGTTAGTATCACTTAAAACATGCAAATATTACAGCACTGAAACAGCACTGGCAACTAAAGGAGAAAACTTGATGTGAATATCTGTAGATTACACTGCAAAAATCTAAATCTTACCAAGCGTATTTTTCTCATTTCTTGTCAAAATATCTCATTACACTTAAAATAAGACAAAATCACCTAAGGAGTAACTTTTCAGTGAGATATAAAGAACTTATTTTTAGACAATAGATCTTGAAAATCTTATTTCAGAAAATCTTACCAAGATAATTTTCACTTTTTCCGGCAGATTTTTTTTGCATAATTCAAGATTTTGTTCTCCCAACAAACAAAATCTTGAATTAAGCCAAAAAAAAAAGTACAGTAGGGAGTACAGGGAGTACAGTTGGTGTTGGCTGCTGCCTTATTGGTACAGACAGCTGCCTGTCAGCCAGCTGAGCCCATAAAAAAGAAGAAAAAAATTTAAAAAATAAAAAGGAAGAAAAAAAAAAAGATTTTGTTGCTTAGTTTCAGCAAACAAATCTGCCAATGGAACGAGTGAAAATTATCTTGGTAAGATTTCTATTATAAGATCTATTGTCTAAAAATAAGTTCCTATATCTTGCTGGGAAGTTACTCTTTAGGTGATTATGTCTTATTTTAAGTGTGATGAGATATTTTGACTAGAAATAAAAAAAAAATACACTTGGTAAGAATTTGATTTTTTCTAATGTAGTAGAGTTTCTGCACGTAGACGTACACCGCAATGTTCTGATCACTGCCTGAAATAAGACATTAATATGATAAACTTAAGTGTTTCCTCCATGTGATGAGGAGTGACTTGAAGCGTTTCAGTAACTGGAGCATCACCCTGTCTTTTAGGTTCTACAACGGCTGGTCAAATCCAGAGGGAAGTCCCAGAGCAAACACCTGAATGTGCAGCTTGTGGCAGCCGACAAACTGGCCCAGTGTCCCCCGGTACGTCCGCATTTATGTACAATCTACACGTCTACGCAAAAGCAAAGTTGAAGTATTTCATATTGTCCAGGGTCAAAACACAGTAATGTCCTGTCAGAGACTGAATTTTAACTGATTGCCATTCCAACATTTATTTCAATATAAAGTAACTCCTTGTTTTGGATAATCCCTTATGGTCCAACTAAAATAAAAATATCAACTAAAACAAAAAATCCAAGGAACTCTCTTTAAACATTAAAATGCCTTTACTGACATGGCACGGTTATATCTAGACCCTAGGTATGATCGTGCCATGTCAGTAAAGGCAGTTTAATCTTTAAAGAGAGTGCCTTGGATTTTTCTTTCAGTTGACATCTACTTTTTGAATCCCTTTTTGCAAAGAGCACCTCGAACAACCTCTTTTTTTGGCCCGAGAAGCATTCCTTCCGATTAATTTTTTAAAACAAAAATGAATTTAAAAGTAAAAATGTGGGTCATTTATCAACACTAATCTGTCAAATTGTCTTTAAAATGTCCTATCGGAGAGATTTCGAATACCGTGTTTTGACCCTACAGCACATTTTAGGGGTACGATGTTGAATTTATACACTTTTGTTACTGTGAAGAATACATTTATACCTAATTTAGTTTATTATCTGTGCTAAACTGCTCCACAGAGGTTGAAAATAATCAAAATCACATCATCTTTTTTAGGAAACAGACAATAATACCAAAGTCTATAATAATGACTAACTGTTTTTACACTCATAGGTATCTGTAAAATCAACCTCTGTTTAGACTTTGGTACAGTTTTATTAGAAATTAGTGTTTCCTAAAGCTGAATCCTGTCACACAGTGCAGCTCTGAGGCTCAATGATTTGTTTAAATATTTTTCTGGCAGCTGTCACCACATTATTTACTCTCTACTGAATCCAAAGCATCTTAATTTGTATCTTAATTTGATCTATTAATTTATTCATTTGCTCCCTTCTGTTTAATTAGCCTTTATATGAATAAACATTCCTTGCCTGTGAATATTCAAACGATATTGTTTGTGGGATGAGTTCATTGCAGGTGTTATTAGTAGTAAATGAGAGTCTACTAGTTGTTACTGTGTGTATGGATTTAATCAGCCTCGTTGTCGATGGTTTTGTCTGTGCTCTTGCTCTTGTTCATATGTTCATTTCACATTTGTTCTTATAACTGTTGTACAATCATCTACACTGTATTTATTTTACTTACTGTCTAATATTCTACATGGATCCCCTGTGTATATGTAGTACATGTCATGTTTTGGAGTGGTTTTGTGGAATAAAATGAAACAAAATATCAAACAGTGTGGAAATGTCATAAAATTTAAAAGGATGTATAAAAACCTTATTTACCAGAGATATAGTAATAATGAATGGGAATACAGCAGTTATAGTTATTGATGGTATGTTATAATTTATTCTCTTTTTCAGTAATTTAACAAATGGCCTATTCTTTTTTTATGGACTGTTTTCATCAGCTGATTAGCCAAGTCATGTAAAATTGGGGTAGGATAATATAAGCTTAGCTTCTCCTTACTCAATTTTGGATATTAAGCATTGTTAAAGAGCCACAATGAAATAGCTGTACATTGTGTGACTTTTTTTTTTTTTTTTTAACTTATTGCCTTCAATATTTTGGAGTGTTTTGTTTGAATTCGTAATTTGTTTTTGCCTGCAAAGACAGACTGTTGCCTTAATACAGTCACGGAAAAAATGATTAGACCATCAAAACGCATCAAAAACAATGGTTATGCAATCAAGTACTAACTCCTGTGTGTGTCATGTGACTAAAACACAGAAAAGAAAACATGGAATGCCTAAAAACACTGTTTTTGTCAGTACAGTGCCATAGCTATTGATGTAAGAACTGAAGTGATTTTGGTTATTATCAAGAAAACCATGGAAAATGGATAGATATCAGCTCTGAAATTAAACTACTGTGACCTATTTTTGTTGTTATCATTATATTTGTCCAAACAAATGTACCTTTAGTTGTACTGGGCATTAAAATGAACAAGAAATTGAAGAAAACAAGAGATGGTCTAATAATTTTTTGCATGACTGTATGTTCGAAATAAAGTTTATTATTATCATTATGATTATGCTAGATTCAATAACAAACACACATTTTTGTTTTGATCGGATTCATCAGATGATTATCCGTCGTTGATTTTCTCCCTGTGACCATCTGCTTCTAACAGGAAATGTTTGACATCATCCTGGATGAGAACCAGCTGGAGGACGCCTGTGAGCATCTCGCTGAATACCTCGAGGCCTACTGGAAAGCAACCCACACTTCGATGGCAACACCCCTGAACCCTCTGCTGGGACGCAACCTGGGCCCAACCACCCTCACCCCCTACCCCACCAGCATCTCTGGACTGCAGGTACACATTCAGAGACAGAATTTTTATTTTTTTAAACTGTATTTGTGACATAATGAAAGTAAGGGCTTTGGGTTTTTTTGTTTCATTCATTTCTTTCTGTTTGTCTGACTCCATACTCTGTTAAAATGCATGTATGATTGACATTTATTAGAATGAAGCTTGATATTCAATGTAAACAAACAGGGTAAAATACACACAGTCATAGGTAGTGATGTGCAATACTACTGTAAACCTATTCAATTCAGTTCAACTTTATTTATAGAGCACATTTCATGCACAAGGCAGACTCAATGTGCTTCACAACAGGTATATAACATAAAAACATTAAAAAAAATAAATAAATAAATCTAAGAAAACTTAGGCTGGCACTGATGCTTAGAGATGTTTCTAGAGTAAATGATTAAAATAGAAACATTTGCATCATAATAATGTACCAAGTATTGACTAGAAAACAGCCATTTCAGTTTCTCAGGTTAGGAAAAATAATACAACTGAGAAATATTTGTTTGAATTACTGAAAGGTAATAGAGACACAGACAAGCTGGATGTTATTTTGACCAGATATAGGAACAATGTTGTTAATTGAAAGATGAATGAATAAACATGCACCTCTAATTACTGAGTTTAGATAGCAATCTTTTGATAAGTAAATCAGTCTTATACTACTTTCTTTATATGCACAGCACTACTCCATAAGTGGCTGTAAAATTTAACTAAGGAGATCAAACTTATTAGTATGTGTCCAGTTAATATTACACTTTTGTTTTGACTTAATTGTAAATAATAATTGTATTTGTCCTTAAAACAATCTCCAAAACAGGATTTTTATATCCTTATGGTGGCACAGATGTAGATTGCATTACAATACATCATAAAATAATACATCATCTGTTCCACAAAAGAAAGCATAAGAAAGCTGTATTTTCCCAAATAACTACATCTATGCAGATAATAACTGAACAACTGTCACAAAGTGGTGGAAAGTCAGCATTTGTTATTTGTCATGTGACTGTGATGCCCAAAATCTGGCAAAACACTCATGAAATTACAGTTAAAATAGAGAAATACTCAAAATCCAATCATATAATTAAAGAGTAGATGATTCTGAAAACTAATATGGGAACAATTAATAGTCAAAAAAACAAAAAATCTGAAAGTTATGTTGAAGTTGCAGCTTTGTAGAAAAAAATAGCAAGGAATAAACGATTAAAATGTGGAAATGAACTGGCACAAATGCTTCCAGATCAGATGTTTAACTGGGTTTGGTTTGTTGGTGTGATTAGCAGAGCCAAAGAATGCGACAGAGCAACCACACAGGAGACCATTCTACTCCAAACGAACGACGCAACCTGATGACATCAGACGAAAACTACCACAACGAGCGGGCGCACAAGGGACGCAACCGCATGTCGTCTGGCTCGCAGCATAGCCGAGAGCAACAGGACCCCTACCAGGATTACCAGGACCCCTATCAGGATGCATACAAGCCACATCGCAATCGCAGTTCACCAGGCAGCTACAGCCATGACTCCCGGCACCGGCTCTGAGCCCGTGTCGACCACCACCAGGGCCGCCCCGAAATAAACGCTGCAAAAGAGCCAAGACGGTCCCAAATTGTACCATTTTCTTTGAGTTTGTTTGGCTTTTCTTCTCTTTCAAAGCCCAACAAAATCCTATCCAGGGGTAAAATTTCAACCACATGATTCAACAGCTTAACAAAGAGGTTCAGGATTCGCCTCTGCTGTAATCTGAATTCCTTTCGTTTATGTTTCCGGGACCTGGTACTAACACAACGCTCAGCAGACGTGCAGCACAGATTGTGCTTGTGGCGTACGTCGGCAAGCTCATTCTGGATAGCGGTCAGACGCCGGTGGTGTTTGGGCTTCCACGCGCCTGGGACTCAACACCGGGTCAGAGGGAAGTCCAGCGCACACAGACTGCTGAAGGCTGCCGGTGTTTCTGACCCCTACCCTGGGCCATGTATAAATCCTCTCACCACTTAGCTTATTGCATGCTGATAGATGACCAACCTCCGCATCCATTCCATTGATGTTTTATACCTAGTACTTTGGATCCTCTGTGATGAGCTGTAGACACGGAGGTCGGTTTTTTTCTAAACAAAATCACCTGATTGTGAACAGGCCGTACGTGGTGGGGTTAGTCGGATGATCTCTGGCTGCTAGTTTCTAAAAAAAAACAAACAAAAAAACTGGTGCTTCACATTCCCAAACTATTTTGCTATTTGAAAGTCACTTTGAGCAAGGCCAGCTTTTCTGTAGCATAGCGTTAGGATTTCATTTGGGTGAAGACCCCCGCTGTCATGAGCAGAACAGATTGTGATGGTGCTGGGATCAGATCTCAGTTTCACTGTAGAGGAAGGCAATACTGCTTCTGTTCTGAACAGTGAGCACTTAGAGAGTTAGAGAAGGCAATAGTCTGTCAGACACAGTAGGATAGTGAAAAACAATAGCAAAATACTGCTTGACATGCCATTTGATGTTGTTAAGATGGGGACTGGCATTAAAAAAAAAACTAAATGTTGAGAAACTTTGAGCAGGTTAGGATGTTCTGCTGATCATTTTGCCCCTGCCAGCGTGAACGACAGAAGCTTTGGATAATTTATTAGCACTGGAATCAAAGATGAATAGAAGTAAAACTAATGTAAAGGTTAACAGGTCATGCAATTGGTTCATCGCCATCTAAGTTTCCTCCAATGGGAATGTCACATGACAGGATCGGTTGCATCATGTTCATCCTCTGTGTAGCTGGCATGTTGTCCTGACTGCAGAGCATGTTTCCTCCAATCATTAAATAGAACCCTACTGTAATCAAGTCAGTGTTTGTAGAGCTATAGGGCGCCTTTCTGCGAAAAAATAAATAAGAAAAAAAGAAAAGAGATAGATGGCCCAAATTACATATGAATGATCCCTGGAAGCCTGAGGTTTTATAACTCAATAACCCTCGACAGAAACGTTTAGATGTTGATTTAAGTCGCTCACAAACTAACGTCAAGTTTCAGTGGATGCATGACACAAAAGAGGAGGCGTTAGAACGATTCAAGTTTCCATTAAAACTGAATAATTTGAGTGTAAAACGGTAGAAAGTACACTGAAGCTGTCAAACAGTGATGTAGCTCCACATGGACCTTCACAAAAAGGTTCAGCTGAGATAAAACGGGCAAAAGCTTATCTGTAGAAGCTTTGGATGCAAACAAAGCTGCTAAATGTCTTTTTAAGGGTTTTTTTTTTTTCCAAGTTTAACGCACATATCTTGTTTTCTTGACATATCAAACCAGTTCATAATAATTATACATAAATTATCTAAAACTTCTAAACCTGTTTGTGATTAAAACAGGCTTTGAATTAGATTAGGCTCAATCCAACGTCATGAATTAAAGTACATATTAGGACGTAGCAAAGTTATGTTAGGGTACGGTTTAGGAAAAAATAGTTTGTTATATTAAGATGACAAGATAACGGGTCTTAAAAAGTCTGATCTCTCTTTTGTTTCTTTCTGTAAGAACAAACTCGTAACGTGTATCATCAAATTTAAGTATAGTCTTAAGTTGTCCTAATATTTTATTGAATTAAAAAGCTATTTATATTTTCTTTGCATATTAAGAAGGACCAAACCTGACATAATAAACATCAAAATGAACTTAACAAACCAGTTAAATCCAGATTTTCATTTTTTTTTATTTATTTTCTCATGTCATGTTTGTTCCTTCTTTTCATGGTAGCATCCACCAGTGAAATGAGTGATTCATTTGCTGATATGTACAGTGTAAAACATGTTAATCAGATGTTTTCTGGCATATTCAGACCAATAATGAAGCTAATCTAAACACTTAGACAGCGTTTGTACAGTAGTGATCGCTGCAGCACCACATTAGAATTGGTGCCTTACAAACAGTGAACAAACCTCTTGAACAGTCTGCTCAGAAAAATAATAGTGGCTAAAAAAAGGATCCATTCCGTTACATGTAATGGGCTGCAAAATGATTTTTATCTGAGGTCTGTACAGAGTGCATCTATTTAAAGGTTTTTGTATTATGATGTTATGGTTCTTGTAAATAAGAACAACAAACACACTCAGAGAAAACTTGATTTGAGCCTTACTTTGCTGCATTTACAGCCAAGAAGCTGCTCATGTTTGGGTCTGAGGTTGTAGATGGAGCATACAGCCACTAGATGGCGATAGACTCATAAAAAATCAGTACAATCACCAGAGAAAGGGCTGCAAACAGGAAATGTCAGAAACTGAGGTGAAAACCCAAGTCAAATTGAAAGCTCATTTTATTATTGCTCTCTTGAAGTCCCAGCATTAAATAAAAATTAAAAAAAAAAAAAAAATGTAGACGGGGCCATTCTCTGGTTTTGTCCGTCTAAGCAGAGGTTAATGATTAAGACATTTAGAATTTATGATTAAGAGAGAAAGAAAAGGCTTAAATACAAATGATAATCCCTGTCACAGTGGGATCCTTAACTATATTTAATGTTAATATTTTATTAAATAGCTCTATTATTGGACACAAACTTGCATTTATCATCCTGACAACACTCATTTCTCCTCCATAAATGCAAAAACCAATGAGAAGAACAGTCTTGAAAGTTAAATCCTTTTTTTTTTTTTTTTTTTTTTTTTAGGAAAATGTATTTATTTACTCCAACCAGGCGTTATTAAATTTGCACTTCCCCATGCTTTGCTTTTCATTTCTGTGATCATTTTTCACAGTGGGCTGCAAAATTAGTGATAATTGGTTCCTAATTCCTTTTTTTTTTTTGCCCCCCCCCCCCCCCCCCCCCTTTATTTTTCTTTAGCAAATGAACAAAGAAATAACATTACCCTAACCCTGGCAGAAAAATCCAAACCCAAATCCACACATACAGAAAATACATACCTAAAAGTAATTACCATAAATCTGAGGATTTTCTAGGTAAATAGAAATAATAAATAAATAAATAAATAAAGGAAAACTAAATAAATGAGCTAAAATAAAATGACAATACAATTATAAAACCATAAAATCAGACCATAGTAGTGTACAATTGTTGCACAGAATAGGAAATCAAGTCATACAGAGCTGTGTTTTTTCAAGAAAGCTTATTTTTAACAATATATGTCAGCCTTAGTTGTGTGAAAGACACTACACATAAAATCTGACGCTCACTTGACAACCTGATTAGAATAAGTCTGATGTGAAGCCAAACTTTCACACTTTATAGATCACTCTGTACAGGAAAAGGAAAAGAATCATTTTAAAATAACTTTATAGCACAAAATGAGTAAGCAAAAAAAAAAAAAAAAAAAAAAAAACAACTAAAGGAGCTTTTGATTAATGTTCCTGTAATGTGAATCTGGTGAAAGGGCACAGATTATTATTGGGATGTGTGTATTTCTTTGCCCTCACTCCCTGTTTATCTCTTTGTTGTGTGTTAGTGGATTGAAGACAAGTGCAGAAGCTACTGTTTACAAGCACGCTTAACTGTCTCATTCTGCCCCATAGCATGAATCCCATTGGTTGATTGAACTGGGAACCATTTTCCATCGAAAATCAGACCAACCAATGTTGAGCTGGGCCGCTTGAGACAATCAGAAGGGTCCCACCATCCCTCTTATGTGAATGCCCTCAAACGATGAGAGATGTCGCCCTTTGAGTCACAAACGCCACATTCACTGGCCTCCAAAACCGTCCGTCCTGGCTTTGTTGAACTTTTCTTTTTTCAGTTTGTGGCCAAAAGTTTGTCACAAAACTAAATTCATGACCATTTTGTGTTTCGTTCATGGATTGACTCTCAAGGCAGACCACAAAATACAGAACTTCTAGGGAGGATTTTCTTTGGTAAAATGTAAAAACACACAAGAAAAAAAGAACATATTCCAGTAGAAAAGTAATAGATAAATATTTGCTGGCGATTATTTTTATAACAAATAAATGTACATAATGTCTTTGAGAGATGCTATTTGCTGTATACATGTGCTGAAATGAGACGACGACCCAAGCGGGACACTTGGAACAACAGCAAGGTCCAGTATACAAAGTTTCAGTAATGTGCAATACAAAACGGCATGCTGTTTTAAAATGAGGAACTTCATGTACTGTACTATGCAACCGCAAACTGTGTACATCGCTTCATGCTGTGGCTTCTCCAAACACCCTTTTCCAAGCAGCTTCATTTTGGACTTTTAAGGGAATTTTGTGTTTTCTCTTTTATTTTTCTGTGGAAGATGAAATCTAAGCGGCTAATGCGGTATTGCATGCATAATATTACCATTCTACTTTATAAAAAAGGAATTAAAGAAAAATACATGAAAACTGGAGGTGATTGTGTTCAAGGCAAAGCTACAAGTGACTTAAAACATTTCTTTTTCAAAATAAAAAGAGTCGTTATAAAGTCGGCGTCGGTATCTTCATGATTTCGGTTAAAAAAATCAGCGTCAGAAGAAATAAAAATGGATTTGACTGCTGTAGATGTTTAATCCATAAAGACCCAGTGTTACTTTTGTGTTAGTTCCCAAATGAATTTTTCTCAATTTAATCTTCCCTAAGCAATTTATCACCATTTATTGTAATATTATCTTCAGTATTTGGTGTTTTTTCAGTTAAAATCAGGTATTTTCCTTCATTTAATTCAGTGATCGTTTACATGTTCATAAAAGCTTTGAGTACAGTTGAGGGTTATTATATCAAAAACAAAGACAGCTGAAGAAAAAGTGACTGTTTTTGTTCAATTTATCATTAACTGCTTATAAACCCAGTGTGTCCATCTACTGTCGTTGATCCAACTTTATGGGTTTTACTGGTGAATCAATGTTGTAGAAGATGATGGCATCTCCACGTTCACTATGGAGCCTCTGAACATCCAAAAATAAAAAACTGCATTTTACATCGATTATTTACATGTATTGATAGGATTAGTGGATCAACAGGTATTAAACATTTTAGTTCGGTAGATGATTCTGGTCAGCAGTGGCTGTTTGGGTCTTTATGGGTTAATTTTGAGCACTTCATATACTCTTGGTAGTGACGTGGATCAGGTGTCTTAAATCAAAAAGGGGCCTCCGTCTATGACTTTGTACTGCTTGTAAGGAATTTTCTAATTGGGTCTTCAAATAAATCACCAGGGAAAGTCAGTGTCACCAACTTACACCAGAACTCCCACTCCAACCAATGGATCAGATTTCCATCTTCTATACTTAAAAAACAAAACAAAACTCTGCACACACCAAGTTTGTTTTGGTGTGTGCTGCAGATAAACATATATACACACTGATCATGCACGTGCAGAATCAACCAGCATTCACTCACTGATAAACTTTCCTACTTAATTCAAGATTTTTTACTTAATTCAAGCAAAAAAAAATAAAATCTGCCAACGGAACAAATAAGAATTATCTTGGTAAGATTTCTTGAAATAAGATTATCAAGATCTATTGTCTAAAAATCAGTTCTTATATCTCACTGAAAAAGTTACTCTTTAGGTGATTATGTCTTATTTTAAGTGTGATGAGATATTTTGACTAGAAATGAGAAAAATACACTTGGTCAGATTTTGATTTTTTCCAGTGAATGTTTCTGACAGGTATTAAAACTGAATGGGTTTAGTGGTCAGTTAAAGTCTTGGTGCATTTTATCAACGCTCAAATGAGTAACTTTGGGTTTAAGAGAAGCAAGTAAAACATCTGCACAAACATAATAATGATTCAACTAAAAGGGAAATAATGTAAGATATTCAGCAGCCTTACTATATCAAAATCTGTGTGATGAAATATTTTGACTAGAAATGAGAAAAATACACTTGGTCAGATTTTGATTTTTTCCAGTGAATGTTTCTGACAGGTATTAAAACTGAACGGGTTTAGTGGTCAGTTAACCCTTTCATGCACTAATCATGAGAACCTTAGTTAAGATTTTTCTCTTGAGTGTTTTTATTCCTCCATAGGCATGAAAAAAACAGTGTGATCAAGTTGTTTTTTTTTTTTCATGGAGTTACAAAAATGTCCATGCATTTAATTTTGGAAGTAAAGAAACATGTTTAAAACCCAATATCAGAAATTGATATTAAAACAATGAAATAAAATCTGACATCTCACATTTTAATCTCACATTTTAACATATTCTAATGCTAATTATTACTCTTTTCATGGAGATAATATGCAAAAAAACAAACCCAAAAAAAAAAAAAAAAAACAGCTTTTTTTCCCTAACAAATAACAGTTGATTTACACTGAAACATGTTAGTGCAGATCAGGTTTATCAAGAACAGCAAAGTTACAGTAATGGTATGAATTACAGTGTATGGGATGATGCATAAGTGTCCACTGTGTGGGCTGATATGGAACTAAAACAACAAAACCCACGAATATACAAGAGAACAGCTGGAGAATAACTGTCTACTGTAGTGACCATTATGCATGAAAGGGTTAAAGTCTGTTGAAAATGATAAATGTACAGCCTGGTGCTTTTCATCAATGCTCAAATGAGTAACTTTGGGTTTAAGAGAAGCAAGTAAAACATCTGCACAAACATAATAATGATTCAACTTAAAGGGAAATAATGTAAGATATTCAGCAGCCTTACTATATCAAAATCTGTGTGATGAAATATTTTGACTAGAAATGAGAAAAATACACTTGGTCAGATTTTGATTTTTTCCAGTGAATGTTTCTGACAGGTATTAAAACTGAACGGGTTTAGTGGTCAGTTAACCCTTTCATGCACTAATCATGAGAACCTTAGTTAAGATTTTTCTCTTGAGTGTTTTTATTCCTCCATAGGCATGAAAAAAACAGTGTGATCAAGTTGTTTTTTTTTTTCATGGAGTTACAAAAATGTCCATGCATTTAATTTTGGAAGTAAAGAAACATGTTTAAAACCCAATATCAGAAATTGATATTAAAACAATGAAATAAAATCTGACATCTCACATTTTAATCTCACATTTTAACATATTCTAATGCTAATTATTACTCTTTTCATGGAGATAATATGCAAAAAAACAAACCCAAAAAAAAAAAAAAAAAAAAACAGCTTTTTTTCCCTAACAAATAACAGTTGATTTACACTGAAACATGTTAGTGCAGATCAGGTTTATCAAGAACAGCAAAGTTACAGTAATGGTATGAATTACAGTGTATGGGATGATGCATAAGTGTCCACTGTGTGGGCTGATATGGAACTAAAACAACAAAACCCACGAATATACAAGAGAACAGCTGGAGAATAACTGTCTACTGTAGTGACCATTATGCATGAAAGGGTTAAAGTCTGTTGAAAATGATAAATGTACAGCCTGGTGCTTTTTATCAATGCTCAAATGAGTAACTTTGGGTTTAAGAGAAGCAAGTAAAATATCTGCACAAACATAATAATGATTCAACTAAAAGGGAAATAATGTAAGATATTCAGCAGCCTTACTATATCAAAATCTGTGTGATGAAATATTTTGACTAGAAATGAGCAAAATACACTTGGTAAGATTTGGATGTTTTCCAGTGTAGTGTCAGCTATGGGACATCTGCGGTTTAAAAACTGTGCCCAGTTACTGAAGTTGTTGTTTTATCTTTTTTGTGCTCCATTCGTTGGTTTGTGATAATATTGTCTAGGTTAACAGAGGCACCAGTGTGAGTGGAATGAACAGGCTAAACAGACTTTCTTTTCCAGACTTCTCTTCCTGGTTTTTGACCTCTTACTCAAACAGCACCTCCTCTCCGTCGATGTCCCCCCGTCTCCTCCCCCTCAGACCTTGCAGAAAGTGAGAGAACAAAAGCATGTGGTGTTTATATAAGAGCAACTTCTGCAGTGAAACTTTCGCAGTTATACAGAGAGCAGCGATGGCACATAAAGTAGTTGAGCTGGACCCAGATGCATTTTGTTGTTGGATCTGTTTGGATCTGCTGAAGGATCCGGTGACTGTTCCCTGTGGACACAGCTACTGCATGGGCTGTATTAAAACCCACTGGGACGAAGGGGATGACAGGAAAATCCACTGCTGCCCTCAGTGCAGACAGGCCTTCACACCGAGGCCTGTCCTGGTGAAAAACACCACGTTGGCAGTTTTAGTAGAAGAGCTGAAGAAGACTGGGCTGGAAGCTGCTGCTGATCACTGCTATGCTGGAGCTGAAGATGTGGCCTGTGATTTCTGCACTGGGAGGAAACTTAAATCTGTCAAGTCCTGTCTTCAGTGTCTGGCTTCTTACTGTGGGAAACACCTTCAGCCTCATTATCAGTCCCTTACTTTTAACAAACACAAGCTGGTCGAACCCTCGGAGAAGCTCCAAGAGAACGTCTGCTCCTGTCACAATGAGGTGATGAAGTTGTTCTGCCGCTCGGACCACCAGTGCATCTGTTACCTCTGCTCTGTGGAGGAACACAAAGGCCACGACACAGTCTCAGCTGAAACAGAACACAGCGAAAAGCAGAGAGAGCTGAAGGTGAACTGGCAGAGAATCCAGGAGCGAATCCAGGACAAAGAGAAAGGTGTGAAGGTGCTGCGACAGGGGGTGGAGGCCATCAGTCGCTCTGCTGACGAAGCGGTGGGGAAGAGTGAGGAGATGTTTGCTGAGCTGAACCGACTCATAAAGAAATGGAGGAGTGACGTGAAGCAGCAGATCAGATCCCAGCAGGAAACCCAAGTGAAGCGAGTCAAAGAGATGGAGAAGAAGCTGGAGGAGGACATCACCGAGCTGAAGAGGATGGACGCTGAACTGGAGAAACTCACACACATTGAGGATCACAAACAGTTCTTACACAGTTACCCCTCATTGTCAAAAATCACTGAAGCTACAGACTCCTTCAGTATCGATATGTTTTCTCTGCGTTACTTTCAGGACGTGACGGCAGCTGTGTCAGAGCTCCCACTTAAACTCCAGCACAGTCTGAGCGAGGAGTGGACCAACATCTCACTGAGGCTCACACAAGTGGATGTTTTACTCTCAAAGTCATCGCCCGAGCCACAAACCAGAGCGGATTTCTTAAAATACTCCTGTAGAATCACACTGGATCCAAATACAGTAAACACACAGCTGTTACTGTCTGAGGGGAACCAAAGAGTAACACATGTGCATCAAAAACAGACGTATCCTGCTCATCTAGACTGATTCCATCAGACAGGTCAGGTCCTGAGCAGAGAGAGTCTGACCGGTCGTTGTTACTGGGAGGTGGACTGGAGCGGGAAGGGCAGGGTGTCTGTCGCAGTAACATACAAGGATATTAAAAGAACTGGTGAGCCTGAGTGCCTTTTTGGATACAACGACAAATCTTGGGCTCTATATTGCTTCAAATCCACTTATTCATTTTGGTACAACAGCGCCGGCTCTTCTATCTCAGGTCCGGTTTCCTCCAGAATCGGGGTGTACCAGGATCACAGAGCTGGTATTCTGTCCTTCTATCAATCAATCTTCAAGTATGAGCATAAAAACAGTTAATACTTCTTATAATTTGCTAATAATTAATTTTCTACCATCAGACAATGAGAAAGGCAGGGATTTTCATCCTTTCTTTGTGTTTAACATCTTAGGTTGGATTTCTATCAAATAAAAAGTTATTTTGGAGAATTAAATGGTCAATTAAAAAGCAGCCTGTTTTTCCGTCCTCCAAACATAGAGGGCAGCAACGTGCCTTCGCTGCATCTACAACATAACAAAAGAAGGCGTTAGTTTTGTGCGCATGCGCTTGAAATAGATGCGACAGGCTTCTCGTGGCTAACCAATGTGGCAGTAGTTGTTAGCATGTGTGTTGACTATAAACGGTGTTTTTTCCAGCTGCACTGAACATGGCCACAAGTTACCCCACGCCTCTTTATTCCCACGCAGGACGAGGGGAGTTTAGTGAAGTTTATGAGCCGGCAGAAGACTCTTTTCTTTTGATAGATGCTCTCGAAAAAGATGCAGAGATGTTGCAGCTGAAGAGGTGAGACAGCTGTTCTGTTCTGTTCTGTCAGTATTACTAGTTTTGTCCTTTCAGCTGCATATGAACCGTGTTTGTGTTGATGTTCCAGTCCGTGTGTGTGTTTAGAGGTTGGCAGTGGATCAGGAGTGGTGTCTGCATTTCTGGCATCAGTGGTTGGACCCTCAGCCCTGTACATGTGAGTAAATCTGACATGAAAAGCTGCATTAACCACATATGTTTCCATTTGTAACACTGGGATGCTATGCTAACACTGGATGTTTGTGTTCCAGTTGTACTGATGTGAATCCTGCTGCAGCACAATGCACTGCAATGACAGCTTCCTGTAACGGCGTTTCTCTGCAGCCTGTCCTCACAGACCTGGTAATGGGTTTGTATTTAGTTATTTATTAGGGACAGTGCATATTAATGAACATGTACAACAATTGCAGCTTGAAATATGCCAGACTGTAGCAACAGTGCTAATTTCCATCTGTAGTCCCCAGGCAGGTGACAAAAAAGACAATTGACAAAAGGCAAAACATCAGAAAAACACACAAAACAACAGTGAGGACAATCTACTGATGGTCACAGGCTTGGTTTTCCTTCATCCACTGTTGAATTTGTGATTTGAAGTAGGTACATGATTGTGAGTCTCTTATGTTGAGTGGTAAAAGTGGCACCTCACAGTCTCCTTGAGCTGGGATTTGATAAAATCTGTCAAGGGAGGAGGGGTAAGTCCATACAAGACTTTAAATATCAGGCACCCATTTTTAAAATTCACAAAATTATTTAAATTAAGATATTTATATTTATCTAAAATAATGCAGTGGTTGGAAATTAAATGTTTTTTTTATCAAAACATTTTTTATGGCTTTTTAAAAAAGTGATACTATGGGTTTGAATGTTGTGCCAACAGCAAGTGACTAGGAAGTTACACAGTATTCAATGTGAGAGAAAATCAGAGTGTAACATCTTAGCAGCAAGTAGGATCAAAAAAGATCTGACTTGTTTAAAATTTTAAACAAGTCAACAATTTTAAACGTTAATGCTGGGTCCAAGGTTTATCTGAGACACTTGAACTCTTTGACCAAATCCATTTCCACGCCTTCAAGAAAGATGTTTGACTGTTTCAGTTCGATTGGTTTTTTGGTGAACATCAATGATCCACTGACTGAACTGAAATATGTGTGCCTTAAGACTGTTTTCTTTCTCAGGTAGAGTGCCTTCTTCCCTGGCTGAGTGGAAAAGTGGATGTTCTGCTGTTTAACCCCCCCTATGTGGTTACACCTTCAGAGGAGGTTGGTCAGCTTGGGTCAAAGGTTGTTTTATTAATAATGTATTTGGAGATTGTCACCACTTGGCTGTTCTTTCAGGTTGGCAGTAAAGGCATAGAAGCTGCCTGGGCTGGTGGGAAGCGAGGCCGTGAGGTGACAGACCGGTTTCTGCCACTTGTAGCGCAGCTACTGTCAAAGAAAGGCCTTTTTTACCTTGTTACAATTGCTGAGAACAATCCAGGTGAGGTTGTAGATGTCACTGTCATGACTGTATGTTCAAGACACCCTGTGATATTACAGTCTTTTTCCTCATTCTCAACAGAGGAGATCATCCGGTTACTGCAGGAGTGTGGTTTGCGTGGAGAGTCATGCTTGAGTACCAGAGCTGGAAATGAGCGGCTGTGTATTCTACGCTTCTCCTGGAGCCAACAAACATGAAACTGTTTTGAAAAAAAAGGAAATGTCACTGATTGTAAGTTGTTATATTTCCCCTTCATTCTACCTGTTTGGCAGTACCTCCACTTTTGTCATGACTTTCTTATCATCCACTGAATTTCTAGGCCATATGGCAAATCTCTGCAGCCCGAAGCAGCGAGGAGAAGTTGAAGCAGTGTGATGTGTTGGCCCACGTCACCTCAACCCTCTCTCCTCTGCAGTGGTAGAGAGTCTGGTCTGCATCCAGCCTGCTGTCAGAACCCTCCGGAAACATGGAAGTAGGAGATGAAGTGACAGGAAACCACAACCTTGGTTCTACAGACTCATGATGCTGCTTAATTTTTTGATTATCTAAAGACGTCTGCTTTTACTGTCATTAATTACAATTTTGAAGCTCTTGTATTTACTTTATTGCATTTTTCTTATGACTGTACAAGTTTATTCTCAGATATAAGTAGTGTACTTTTTACTCCACTACATTTATCTGACAAGTAACTTATCAATTCCAATGTTTCATCCTCTTTCTCTCCACTGAAAACCACAAATTCCCAAATGTGGTTGTTTCTGTCAAATATTTTTAAGTTTCAATGCTTATGAATTAAAAGATTAAATGTCCCATTATGGGGTCATAGTTTTTTCAACTTAAGCTCAATAAATATGTAAAAAAAAATCATTTGGGATGGCTGAATTTTTTTTTTACAAAGTTGAAAAAGGCTGATTTCTGAGTGCATTTTACAGGACAGTGACACTTCAAACATATGATCTTATACAATATGATGCATTGCTGTAGATTAAAGTACCCAAGAGTATATAAAATGTTTTTTTTTCTGAGCTCAACTTTAAACTTGAACAGCAACTTTATGCAATATGACACATTAAGTGCTTGATAGTTTTGTTTTTTTATTTTTATTTTTTTTAGCATCATTGGCCAAGGTCTCCATAATAACTGTTCAGAATATTTGAATTCAACTGATCTCTGGGGAAACTAGCTTTCATTTACTTGTCTGTGTTTTCAGACTGTGGAAAGTATCCAGATTTACAGATGTTCAGGTCACTGTCTTATCCCTGCTTCAGGAGTTTAACTCTTAACTCCATACACACAATAAGATACCTGATACTGTTAATATTACTGTGTCTGTGTAGTTTAAGACATATTCAGTGATTCATTACATAAATCAAACATGTTTCAGATTTGCCTGGATTAAATGAATGTAAAGCCTATTTATAGAGATTTCTTGAAATCCATGGTTGACATGCGGAGAAACTAAAAAATTCGCTACACTATACACTTTTTTATTTATTTTTTTCAGGGTTAAATATTTATGTATTTTTTTCTTTTTTTTTTTACTGCAGACATAATTAAATACAGGAATCATGTGCACAGCCTTAAAAGCAATAATAAAAAAACCCTGAACTAAATAGTTTTGATTTTTTTATTGCTACGCTACACAACTCCTACGCCAAACGTAATTGCGTCAGCATGAGTTTAGCATAAGTTTAGCATTAGCATTAACGCAGGCTGTATGCATTACGCATGCGCATTCGCATGTCAGGCCTTGTACCGTCATTTTTCAGTCTTAGTGAAGGAGATAAACTATAGGTGGATCTTTATATTTAAGCTTCAGAGGCAAACATCCTGTATAAATGGGCTAAATATAATAAATAACTTTAGTCATAGCGGCCAAGCCTAAAACTGGAAACAAAAGCAAAACGCCTGAGATCATGACAATGTGTGAGTAAATAACTGACAGTTTGGTGTTGAACTAAGAGGTTATTTGTGTTCATTCAGTGGCATTTCATCACAATAAATGACATTTGACAGTGTATACCCTATTAAATCCAAAGAAGTTCATAGAAATAAATTTTTCAACCACGAAATTTATTTTCCATTAGCTTACATATGCTAATGCTAGCTGCATGTTTTAACATTAACTGTACAATTATATATTATTATTGGATATTATTCCAGTTTTTAATTTTCCCAGACTTGACAGTATCTGTTATAGGATTAAAAAATAATATTAATAATTCAACAGGCAATAAAAATTTACATTTGTTTAAAGAACTCAGTATTTATGAGGCTGACTGTAATGTAATATTTTTTTTGTTTCTTCATGGTATAGTTACATACAATAGAAACGTAGCTTTTCAGCCAAAAAACAAAAAGTAGAAAATGTGTGTTAGTGGGATAACTTTTGTTGAGTCCCATTACTCAGTCTCTATTTATGTTTTCAGTTAGTAATGATTATTAATTAATTGCCCATCACTGCTATGAGGGATAGAATACAATGATCCAAAAAATACCACTGTTTACACACAAAAAAAAAAATCATACAAATTAAACTTTACTGTCATATGGAAAGAACATGACCAACATGTCTGACAACACAATAACTTTAGATTTAATTTTGGGAAATGTTCTTTACAATAGAGGAATACAAAGTCCACTATAAATCTGAGAAATAAATATCTTCTCCAGTGTAAAAAAAAAAAAAAAAGCGAATACCTGGATTGTCTAGCTTTACTGTCATTTTTACGGGGAATAAAGTACAGGGGATCCAAACACAAAAGATGTTTGTCTTATTTGAAGTTTCCCCATTTTTTCTTTCTTCCTGTCACTTGCTTGTCCTCTTTCTTCTACTTTTCTGTCACTGTGAGCATGGCGCTGCTCTTTGCCTTGCCCATGGTGAACTTTACTGTCCCGCTAATGTCCACACTGGTGTTTTTTAGGGTGAGTTTGTGGACTGTCCCGTGGTTGTCCACACGAATGCCTGGGCCTGATTGAAGGGTCTCTCCATTCAAAGTCCAAACTGGAGGTTTACTTATGGCCACTGACACCTCGCACTGAAAACATGCGGGTTCATCCTCTGTCACCTCCACATCCTCCAGTTCTTTGACCATGACAAGGGCTTGAGCTACAGTAACAGAGTGGAGGAGTTTAAGGTAAGAAAACAAGCAGAAAAATAAATTAACTAGCATTTTAACAGGGAAAAGTACTAAAATATCATCTTACTGTGGTGCCATTTTTACTCAAGTACAATTAAAAACCATGAAATCCAACCAACTTCAGCTGAAAACATGATCTAAAAACATAAAATGATCTAAAAACTTCTTCATGCTTTGAGATAAGAACCTCAAAATGCTCAAAACGTACCTTCAACCAAGAGTTTGGCTTTGGATGTGTGCTCGCCAACCTCAATGGTGTAGGTACCTTCATCCTCCACGGCAACCTGTTGGATTACGAGTTTATGGGAGCAGCCATCAGCCAGGATCTCCATTCGATCAGTCGAAACCAGCTCCTCACTGCCTTTATACCAGGTGGCGTCACAGCGAGGGGTGGAAACGGTGCATTCAAGGATAACTCGATGTTTCTCTAAGGCTGTTCGGTCTCGCAGAGGTTTAACAATAGAAACTGGAAGCTCTGAGATTAGAGAGAAGAGGTTTGGAGATTGAGTGTGCACCAAAGAAAAGAAGGGAGTGATGTAACCCAGAGCTGAAGATGGACTCACCCTCCACTTCAAGATAGGCTGTACATTCAACGTCTCTGGCAACAAAGCGGATTTCTCCAGCATCCTCAGCTTTGACGTTACACATCAGCAGGAAGTGTTTGGTTGCTAGATGGAAAGAGTTAATAATATTACAGGTTGACAAATGTAATCATACTGGACATTGAGGTAAATGGTTGGATTAACCAGCATTTCTGCAAGTCCTTAAAGAGTGAAATCCAGTCTGAATTATAGGGCTTAAAACAGTTTTTCTTAAATAATTTTAACAGGTATTAAAACTGATTAGATTTAGTGCTCAGTTGAGGTCTGTTGAAAATGATAAATGTAAAGCCTGGTGCATTTATCAACACTTAAATGAGTAACTCTGGGTTTAAGAGAAGCAAGTAAAATATCTGCAGAGACATAATAATGATTCAGCTAGAAGGGAAATGATATTTAGCAGCTAAATTTGAGAAAACATACTCTTGAGGAACTTGCCAGACAACTAATGAAGAACATTGTCGACATACTGGTCTCTTCTTCTGCTTGGCCTCCATATATCTAAATAGTCAACCTCAGTTTGAAAACAACTGTGATCTTTATCTTGTGTAACAGTTTGTTAGTATCAGTCTGATCACTTGTTAACCCATTCCATGTCTGACCTTCCGTGCGGATCTTGATGGTGCTGGTGGGTCGGATCTTGTGTCCATCCTTGTACCATTCCCCAGTCACGTCCTCTAAAGAAACCTCACACATGAAGACGGCATTCTGGTCCTCCTGTATATAAAGGTCCTCCAGGTCCTGAACGATCTCCAACTCATGCTCTGTGGTTTCAGTAAGACCATGAGAGAACTCAAATACAGAGCTTATAACAGCAATTTCCTGTACAACCACTAGATGGTGACATTGTAGCATTGACCATATCTGTTGCTTCACACAGTTACAAAAAATCTCCAGCATTACATTTACATTTATTACATTAAATGTGTTTATTCATCTGACAGGTTGTCAGGAACATTAACTTACCATAAACCTCAAGTGAACAGGTTGTATTAATTTCTCCCGTGTCACATTTATAGGTGCCAGAGTCTGCACGAGAACACTGCAGGATTTGGCAGAACCCTTTCCGGCCCATGGAGTAGATACGACAGTTCTTCCCTGGCTTCAGCTCTGCCCCGTTCTGATTCACAGAAAAAAAAAAAGTCACAGAGGTATTTCTCATATTTACTGTTGCCTTTCCAGCCTGCTTTCTGCAGTGGGTGAAATGTATTATATTTATACAAGTATTAATAATGTTATAGTTGTACCTTGAACCATTTGACCTCAACGTTTTGTCTGGAGAATTCACACTCCAGAGTGGCTGGAAATTCCTCCTCCACACGGACATCAGCGAGTGGTCTGAGGATAGATACTGGTGTCTCTGCAGAGAATTAGTCAGCGATCATAAACCCAATGAAAACTAAATCTGTAATGGGGCTTTTCTACACCATACCAAAGTCCACTGTCTCCTATCTACCTTGAACTGTCAGCCTAGCAGAGGTTCGAACGCCTTCTGCTGAGAAAACAATGGTGCCGGTGTCTTCCAAGGTGAGGTTGGACAGGGTGAGGCCGTGGACATGCCCGTTGGTGCTCACCAGCCACTGGTTGTTTGGTTTGACCCGGATGCCATCTTTCTGCCAGATGCCTTCCACATCGATGTGGGAGAGCTCGACCTCGAAGGATGCCGTCTCACGTTCAAAAGTTTCTTGGTCAGTGAGGCCTTTACGGATGGAGATTTTTCGTGCTGGAGAAAAAAAAAGAATCAGAGCGACAGTAACATTAAAGAATAATAGTTTGTTATCCATAAAACTCACACATTTTTATGTAGGTACTGCTTTAAAGCATGGTAACACTTTCACTGTACATTGAAAGCCCACGTTGGTGCAATTCAGTGTCAAGGACAACAAGAGGTGGTTCAGATATAGTCCCAGCTGATTTTATCACATCACAAAAGGACATCGCACCAGCTGCAGCTGAGCAACCATTGTCCGTGTCACAGAGTACACAGTGAGGCTGTGTTTCCAAAACCTTTTTACACTTACAGGTCTAGCCCAGCTATTCTTAGTAACTTTTTGCGCTGTGACAAAGTGTGAATGGCACCCACAACTAAGGGTGTTATCAGTAGCGAATACCAACAAAAGAACGCAAAGTGGAAGGGAGACATTAAAAAAATACAAATTAGACTTAACAAAATGAACTGAAACTGTGCTGTGTGTTGTTGACAAAGCTAACTAGAATAAAAAAAAAATTATGGTGGGCGACAAGAAGTGGAAGATTTCTGAAGGGGAATCTAAAAAGTCCACTTGAAAAGACTATACAGATAGGCTAACCCAGCCTTGTAGACCAGGTAAGTGAAAATCCCAAAACTCTGACCCACAGTTTATCATTGTTGTCTGTGGATAGGAATTTATCAGTGTGAGAAAACGAAAACTAATCTTTAACATTATCCCTTATAGACCTGGAACTATAAGTTTTCTACATTTAACCTTTCCTATATCATTTATCATCATTTATTATAGCATTAACATCTGTGTTTTACTTTTCTTTTAGTGAAAGTCAGGTGCTTTCCAGTATTTAATTTACTAATAATTAACATCAAAAGAGAGAAAACTGAAGAAAAAGTGCCTTTTTTGTAGCAAAATATAGGCTGTCATTAGCTGAATATAACATAGGTGTCATTTGTCAAAGTACATGGGTTTTACTGGTGATGGTGGTGCAGAAAACAGTGTTCACTACAGAGCTTCTGAGTGTCCAAAAAAAGGCACATCTCATGCCACTGAAAACTGCATTTTACCTGAATGGTACAAATGTATTGAGAGGATTAGTCACAAGTTATAAAGCATTTTATATTAGTAGATGTTTTTCCCAGGCTGTTTAGGTCTTTGATGGTTAAACAATAAAAAACAAAAACAACCTGAAACTGAAAATATTCATCATAACCAAAGATCTGAAGAGTGGATCAGTGTGCTCATCAGTATCCATATGTACAAACCCAAATACACTGTTAAGGGGAAGTCATCTATATCAGATGAGATCATGTATCAGAGGGTAAATAAAAGTAATTGTCAGTTAAATTATACACGATTCTTATTCAAATCCACTTACGCTCCACATTCAGTTTGACCTGCGTACGGTCGTGCAGGGTCTCGCAGCGGTACGTTCCCCGGTCAGACAGACTCAGGTTGTGGATGGTCAGGGTGCGTTTACAGCCATCCTGTGTGAGCGTATGTCGGGGTCCGGGCTGGATGACCACCCCCTGTCTCATCCACTGGACCTCCCCTGCCTCCAGGCTGATCTCTGTCTCCAACGTGGCCTCCCCAAACTCCTCCGCCATGACTGCCTCCATTTTCTTGGTGAACATGACCTGAGCCTCTGGATAATTGGAAGAAGTGAAAATAAAGCCCACAGTGAAGTGCTGTTACTGATGGGGATACATACAGGCTGATACCATGTGATGTTCGTTACCCTGGACTTTAAGGCAGGCTTTGCTGATCTTCCCCTCGACCTCGGCTGTTATTTTAGAGCAGTCCAACATTTGGCACTTTTTGATCACCAGGGTGTGGCACAGGCCATTCTGGGTTATCTGGAAACGCTCACACAGCTTAATAGGCTCATTGTCCATGAGCCAGACTAACTGGGCATCCTCTGGGGAAACCACACACTTGAAGGTGGCGTTTTCTCCTTCCAGCACCATGGTGTTGTGGAGCTCAGTGAGGAACTCCACCACTCTGGGCACTGAAAAGAAGATAAAGTCCATGAATTCTAGATGAAACAAAAGTCCAAGACATTTGAGTGTAGAGTCTGTACCATGGGTCGGCAACCTTTACCATCTAAAGAGCCATTTTAGGACAGAAATAGAAAAAAAAAAATCTGGAGCCAAAAAATATTCTTCTATGTTGCACCTCAGAGTGGTGACTGTTTAAGAAGAAGCTCTTTAGGATTAGTTTGTACAGAATATGTCAAAAATAAATCAAAGTTTCAGTACATTTACAGAACTACACTGAGGAAAGTAGTGACATTTGTGCAGCAAAAACTGACTGGTATTTGCACTGGAGTCTACAGATGAATACCTTCAGTGCCCTAAAATAAAAAGTAGATTATACTCACTACGACTGCTACTTCTATTTTTTTCTTTCATTTGGAGTGAAGTCTGTGTTTTTACAAATGCATAACAGAGTGACATTATGGTTGTGACAATAATAGCAAAATGTGTAAAAAAAAAAAAAAAAAAAAAACCTATAAATTCTGTATTTTTTTTTTTTTTTTTGTCAATGCCACATGGAGCCACTTTAAAAGGGCCCATTAGCCAAATTTGGCCCCGAAGCCATAAGTTGCCCACTGGTGGTTTATACTTACTCTCTACTCTCAGTGATGCTGATGTCCTGTCGTCTTTAGACTCGCAGGAATACTCTCCAGCATCCTCTTGGGTTAAACGGTGGATAGTCAGGCTCCGCTCTACTCCATCTGCCCGAATGGTGAACCTCCTGCTGGCAACAATCTCCAAACCATTCTTCAGCCACTGGACATCTGCTTTAGGTTTGCACACCCCACAGCGAAGGGTCACCATACTGTCAGCATGGGCTACTGTGTCCCGGAGAGGCTGGGTGAACTTGATCCTCATTTCTATAGAGGTAGAAGGTCAAAGGTATTACTTTCTCAAACTTAACTGAAATAACCTGTGATACATCAAATGACTCTCAGGCGGGTTTGTGTCTGCTAAGGGTATTTCTACTATTTCCAGGGGATAAGTAAAATAGGTAAAAGCAAGGACAGGAGAACAGGGAAAGGTTCATGAGACAAAATGTACAAAAACAATCCAGATAGGAATAGCATTTGCACTTTCTAGTTACATAATAGCTTTAAATTCACTTGAGGAAACAAAATCATGAAGTTGTTATATATCATGAAGGTTATTCAGAGACCAGAGGCAAAATAAGAGAAGGCTTTACTAAGTTCTGCATATATCTAAGGAACTTTGTAACTGTTAAATGGAATAAAAGTTTTAACAGCTATTAAGTCAGATAATAGTTTAGCTGGCAATGCTTTGTCGATAAGTATAGTAATGTACTAGTGATATTGTCTCTTCAAGCTTAATGAAGCCCAGGAAACTATATCAGAGGAAATGGACGATGCATTTGGATATAAAAAGCAAAGCACTGTGATACAGAGCAATTATACAGTAAATGTTTCTGCTCTTTAAATGTAGCCTGCATAAGCTTTTTCCTGACTGAGAAATTAAAGCAGGCTTTAATTTCAATAGTAAAAACCCAACCTAACTTGAAGTTTCTTAACCAGGTGCTTGATATTCACAATAAAAAACAATGGATCATGCACCCAGATACTCCATATATGTATAGGATAATACTTTTTAACTGTCAGTAGTTTCAATATTTCATGTTAATTAACATAGTTATTTAGAGGAACAACTCAAATGGATGCTGATCTTTAGTAAATATACACCATGTTTTGTAGTATTTGAGTTGTAAGATAATGTGTCTTATATATCCATTCTGATCTAATCTGACTAACAGATTGATCAATGAATATAGCAATGGTGTACAATTTGTTTGTACAGAAATGATCTGCCTTAAATGTACTAAATTGTACATACACATGAGATGAATTGGAAAACAAGTGACAAAAGTGCTGGTTAGCTGAAGGTTTCAATGTATGGGGTAAATTGTTATACATATATATTAGTTTATGTGCATTTATACAATAGATTTATAAATGTTCCAGTATAGATAACCTGTAAAATGAATGCATTTTAATGTGCAGACAGTGTTTTGAAGTACATCTGGTTCATTTTGAGTAAATTCCATTGTCTTATTAATTCTCCCAATTTCATGTTTTGACCCAAGACGGTATCTTGGGAACTACAAGCAACTACATTTTTTATTTATATTCTGGAGGCATTTTACTTGTAGACCAGTGTTTTACTCAAGTAGTTGTGTATGTGTAAAATAGCTGGAATAGTAATTATAGTAGTTGATGTGTATGAACAATAGTGTAACAATAGACATATATGGTTATTAGTGTAGCATATAAGTTTTAGTCCAACCACTACTAAAGTAATTACACCAGACAAAAAGGTTGCTGTAAATGACTGAACAAACAGAAATCAAACCTTTCACCAGCAGGCTGAAGTGGATTTGGTCCGTGTTGACATCGCAGGTGTACTCGCCAGCATCAGAGCGCCTCAAAGGGTCGATGGTGAAGGTGCGTTTATGGCCCTCCATGAGTGCTCGGTAGCGCTCACCTTCAACAGGCGACCAGTCTTTAAGCCAACGCACCAGAGCACTTTCCTTGGACACATAGCTTGTCAGGGTTATGCTTTCTGCTTCGTAGCCCGTCACAACAATGTCATCCTCCTTGTTTATGAATGTAACTGGACTATCTTGAGTAAAAAGGAAAAGAGGCAAATGTTAGTTAATTCTCATTTTCCAAAAGACAGAACAGAACTGGGAAAGAAACCTTTTAAATTTTCTGCTCCCACAATTTACAGAAGGAGATAAAACAGAAGGAGCTGGTCTCTGTAAATACATTCAGTCATTCTACATGAATGGGAAAAGGATAAATCTGGATGTAGATGTTTTTCTAACTGATTGAATCAGGTTCTGCTTTGACATGCTTTTAACCCTTTATTGTGCAAGTGACTATTTTGGGTAATTTTTGCATGCATTACAAGACAGTAACAGGAACAGTTCCAGTGAGGACAGTGAGGCAATAATCTCAGGTCTGATGTGGTCTACAGGGTCTGTAAGGTCCACTTCTGCATGAACACTGAGTGTACCTGCTTTGTTAGGTACCATGAAGTAATGGTACTAATGTAAGGAATGATGTTCAAAGGGAGAATGTGGATGTGGACAGGTGTCTGGATCAGCACTTATGTTGGTCTAATGTTCTAAAAGTGATGTTCTAATGTTAGAAAATGCATGATCCTTTCACCTTACATGTGTTTTTCTTGTATTATGCTTCTTGTATTTATTAATTTTTTGTAATTTGTGGGAAAGGAACCAATTATAGTAACTTCATTAAGCTTAATTTTCTACATAACAATGAAGAACATTGTAGTATACTTTTAGTACCTTTTGATTAATTGATATTGTTTTGTACGTATGTTATTATTAGTATAGTGTTTATGTATGGTTTTAGAACTGAATTTTACTTTGTGTTTTATGTATGTTTTTAATGTGGATGTATGGCTGAAACCTCTGTAGTCTGTAACTTCTACTGCGGCTGTCTTGGCCAGGACACTCTTGCAAAAGGTTAAATGAAGGTTAAAAAAAAAAAAACAACATTGAAAAGTCTTAATCATGTTTATTTTTGTGGTGACAGTAGTCTGGGGTCATACCTTGAATCCTGACAATGCTGATCATCTTGTCATCCACAGCATCACACACATACTTCCCAGAATCTGAGGGCTGGACATTAGAGATGATGATTTTCCTCAGAGTGCCGTAGCTCTCAATGTAGACCCGGGAGTCGCTGGTTAACAGCTGATCATTGCAGTACCACTGTACGGGGGCGTTGGCTCGGGACACCTCACAGGCTAGGATGAGCTCATCACCTGCCACCATATCCTGATAATCAGGGTCATTGGAGTTCCCGACAATTTTTACTGGAGGCTCTAAAACCCAAAGAGGGAGAAGATATTTTAAGAGATATTTTTTATGTCACTTTTGAGAAATGAAGTCCACAAAGTGAGTTTTACCTTCGACTGTAACCTGGAAGCTGATGTTGTCATCTCCAGCATCCAAGAAGTACTCTCCGGAGTCTCCAAATTCAGCGTTGAGGATCACGAGAGAACGGAAAGCGCCTTCTTCCTCCTCGCAGAATCTTTCATCATTCTCAATGCGACAGCCGTTTTTGTACCATTTGGTGACAGCGTTAGCTCTGGAGAGCTCACACTCCAAGATTATGTCATCAGAAACCAGCGATGTAAGATCAGTTTTAATCTCTGACTTCCTTAGGATCATCACTGGAGGCTCTGAGGAAGAAAAGTTTTATCATGTTATATTTCAATTTGTTTGGTACTTTTTCCACTCACTTCCATGTTATATGATAACAACCAATGACTAGATGTTTCATAAATACAAGATCCTGATCTGGCCTTTACCTGAGACTTTAACTTGGAAATCAATTTTGTCATCAACAGCATCACATGTGTATTTCCCAGAATCCTCTGGAGTCGGAGAGTGGATGGTCAGACGGCGGAGGAGTCCGTCCTGTGTAATATTGATGTTACTGGTCTCTTCTATCTCTCTGCCATTCACCCACCACTTCACTTCTGCACTGGGTCGGGACACCTCGATCTCCAGGACGATTGGCTTATCAGTGAAACTCTTCAGTGTGTCAGCCATGTTTTTAGGTCGTGTAAGCATCACTGGTGGTTCTGCACAAAGAAGAAGATCTCAAGAAAATGTGTCTTGGACGACTGATAACTACCCTCATGTCTGCCTCCTTACCTGTAACAGTCACTAGGAAGGTCACAGAATCATCCTCAGTGTCACACACGTACTCCCCTGCATCGTCCACGGTGGTTTTGGGGATGACCAGTCGGCGATGGGCCCCATCCACTTCTAAAATCAGATTACAGCTCTCCTCTACCTCCAGGCCATCTTTGTACCATCTGATGTGAGCATCGGCGTGGGAGATTTCACAGTTAAGCTCCAGTCTCTCAGAGGCCAAGTGGGTCAGTTCAAGCTCTGATTCAGGTGGGGAAATGATCCGGATCGGTGGCTCTGGTGTAGAAATAGAACATATGATGTCCATACACTGACATTTTAATGCCATCCTTTAGATATTTTTTGTATTTTGTTGATCCAACATCTTTTACATAATAAATCTGGTGAATATTATCATATTAGTAAACACAACAGGACCTTCTGTCCTACCTGTCACAGTCAGCTGGAAGAAGACTGAGTCTCCATCTGTTTCACACACATACTCTCCACTGTCCTCTGCTGTGCTGCACAGAATAGTGAGTCTCCTGTAAGGACCCTCTGACACCAGCTGGATGTTTCCACTTTCCTCCACCTCATGGCCATCCTTGAACCACCGCACCCTCCCATTGGTGCGTGACAACTCACACTGGAGGTGGACGTCCTCTGAGATGTAGCCCTCCATCACCATGTCGTCCTTAGGTTCTACAATCATCACTGGGGGTTCTGTGTTTGAGTTAGAGGAAGCACTATAAGGGCAACTCTTTTTTTCTGTACTTTATTTGATTTATAAAAGCGTCATATGTGGTAGTAATATTCAGATCCTTTTCTCAAGTAATATTCCTAATACCACACTGTGAAAATACTCAACTAAAATGTTAAATATGTAAGCAGAATGTACTATGTAGTATGTACTAAGTATGAAAAATAATAACCGCTGTTCAGTAAAATGGTATGTGTTTTTTTGTTTTGTATGACCTTCAATGTATATGCTCATTTTACTACTAAGTTTTTAATAACTTTATATACTTTTGTGGTAAGTTATTCTATAAGATCAAATGTTTGTTGCATTGCTGTCCTGTGAGAACCAGGAATCTCTAAAAATTAAACTTTTCAAGAGCTCAGAAAATGCACATTTAAGTGAATCCACAAGGGGCTTTAAAGAACATAGAAATACTCAGATAAAGAGCCTCAAATGTTTACTTTAGTATTTGAGTAAAAGCATGATATTCCGCAACTGATAAATAGCTGTTCTACATGTTTCTGTACCTCTGATATTAACAGTGAACTCCATGCTGTTGTTTCCTGCCTGGCAAATGTAACTGCCAGCATCTGAGGTTTCTGCAGAGCGGATGATCAGCCTCCTCATGGTTCCCTCTGCCTGCAGAGTTATGTTGTCACTGGGGTGGATCTCATGACCGTCCTTGTACCTGGGGCAAAATCAGACACAGACTAAAATAAAACACATTCTCAAATGCATGTAACAGAATAAATAAATAATTCAGATGACTAAAAGTATTTATAAAGAACCTACACTGTTGCACATAAAGTTGAAATTTTATATATTTGTGTATATATATATATATATATATATATATATATATACATATATATATATATTTTTTTAACCTCTTCATGAAATCATTGTAACAATGTGATCTACACTTAACAAATAAAGTGTAACTGAGACTCAATTTGTAACTATTGTCCCTGGTCAAAGGTGATTACAGATATGTAGAAATAAGAATAAATAGAAGAATGTGTCTAAAAACAAAATTAGTCCAACTTAAAGGACATCAGTGTATATGTGAGAGGACACTAAACTGATTTTTAAAACATAATTTATCTTGTGAATTCCTCCAGCAGGACTCCATACCACACAACTTCAGCATCATCTCTGCTGACATGACAGATGAGCACAACGGGGTCCAGCTCCATGCTGCTCTTATGAAGCTCCTCTTCTGGGACTGGACTGAACTGCACTGAAGGACCTGTGGAGGAAGGCAAGAGGGTTCTCAGCAACAGGAAAACAAGGTACTGACCCCCAAAATCTTACATTTATCTGCTTTTCAGAAACGTTTTACCTGTAATGTCCACTTTAAAGTTGATGGCATCTCCTGCAGTTTGACAAGTGTAAACTCCAGAATGAGAGGCCTCAGCTGATTGGATCACAATCCTCCTCATATTCCCGTCTGATTGGATGTTGAGACCATCAGTCATCTGAAGCTCTTGTCCATCCTTAAGCCAGGACACTTGAGCGAAGGAATGGGAAACTTCACAGTACAGAACGATGGGCTCTCCAGTCTCCACCTTCTTATTGGTGTCACATTCTGGCAGAGGGCTGAATGTCACAACCGCAGCTGCAAAAACAATGCATAAAACAAATCAATGGGAAATAGTGAAATGTGTTTTGTTTCAAGTTTACACAAATGATTACACCTACGTTTAACTTTGAGAACAGCTGAATCCCGCACTCCATTGGCTATGAACGTGATTTCTGCTGCATCCTCTGCAGAATGAGAGTCACGAATAACCAAGGAATGCTTCGTTTGGGACTGTTCTATCACATATCGTCCACCGTGTTGGAGTTGAGTGCTGTTCAGAAACCAGGTTCCAACCATTGAGGTAGATAGCTCAATAGTAAAACGAGCCTCTTCTCCCTCCATAATCTCACAGGCTTGGAGGTGAGTGCAAATCTTGGGACCAGGAACTGGAAAAAACCCCCACAAACAGTTATTTAAATTTTTTTACGTAATTGGTTTCCTTTGTTTTATCTTAACCCTTGCCCCTATTATATATTTGTTAAATTGACTTTTACATCATATAAAATGTTTCAACTGTATTTAAATTCAGGAAAATCCACATTTCATTTTCGCCTGTCAGTGGTGTCGTATCCCCTTTACTAAATTATCAGTAACATTTAGCATTATTTACGGCTATTTCACTCGAATGAAATGATATGATGTGCAAGTACATCACTAAATGTAATGTTAAAGGTGTGACTAAATTCAGTCCGATTTAGCACTGTTTCTCAACTGGTGGTTCGTGAGTGACCCAAAAGTTGGTCACAGACTTCTGAGTGGATTTACAAAGTGTGAAGTTAGAAAAAACTTGCCACACATTTCATTGAAAGATTATGAGGCTCTGCATTGTTGTTTGTAGGGAAATATAGCATGAAAACACTAATAATAAAAAGGGATGAAAATCCAAGAACTAAAACTGTAACAATATAAACACAAGGGAAATAAAACCACAAACACACAGCAAACACCCACACTTACAAACTAAGATAGGAAACAGAAAAACATGAGAATAAAACCACAGGACCCTTACAAAAATATAAAAATCGAAATGTAATTTTAAGCCAAATCACACAGTTAATTATTAGAGAAATTGTGGTGTTAATGATAAAAATGTCAATATTTAAAAAAAAAAAAAAAAAAAAGATAAAAACTGACATTGAACACTTGTTTATGAGCCTGAAAGTTACTTGATATGAAGTCTATAAAAGGTGTCATATATTTAGGACTGGTATTGTGGATGTAATATGATCAGTAATGCGCTATATCTGATGTCTTTTACTATAGTTTTGACTAGAAGACACTTAACAGCAGAATTTATATACTATGCTAAAGGTTTAATCAGGTGTAGTTAGTCTGAATTGTAGGTCTTATTGTAACTTGTGCAAGAAAACACTTGACCTAATATTTAAGTCAAGTTAAAGGTCTTAAATTTAACTTATTGAACCAAAAATAGGCCAGAAATTCCGAGCTTGAATAATGACTCCATTGAGCTTCTTTGTCTGCTTGCTCACCCAGATGGACCACTTTGGGAAACTCCACATGTCCACTTCGTCCATACTTGTTGATGCAACAGACACGGAAGCGGTAGTTTCCTTCACATGGTATGCTGTCGCCAGATACCTCAGCTGAGGTAGCGGTCTCCGAGGTGAAGCATTTCTGCCACTCCTGGGAGCCCACCTCCTGTCTCTCCACGACAAACATGGACCTGGTGCTGGTCTGGCTGTTGGGGGCAGGAACCCAGGTGAGGAGGACGCTGTTGGGCCGGTCTACGTCCATATTGACTCCCACAGGGCAGATAGGGGGGCAGTGTCTAATGGCTGAAGTTAAGAAAGGACAAGTATGGGACCTGTAAAGCATTTATTTCTCATGGGAAATGTTTCAGTAGAGCTACCAAAGGGAGTAATGGACAGTATTTTCAAGATTTACCTTTGACCTTGAGTCGTGCTGAGGTCTTGGATCTCCCTGCCACAAAAGTGACAACCCCAGAGTTGTGATGGGCCACATTGACAAAGACCAGAATGTGTGTTTTCCCAAAAGACTTGAGTATGGTTTGGTGAGTCTCATGAAGCTTCAGACCGTCCTTGAACCAGTGGACCTCCATGTCATCATCCTCCACTTCGACACAGAATGCAGCATTCTCGCCCTCCATGACCTCCAGCTTCCGTGGAAGTTTTTTAATGATTGTACCTGTGAGTACGTATAGTAATTTTAACACTTTATAGTAAGGTATGCATTTTAATTAACCCACAATGGAAGCTGTCTCTGAGAAATACATAGTGTGCACAAAGTCAGATCAGATTTGTTCTGTGTACTCAGTGGTTGAATCTATGATGTGGACCCTTGTGCAATCGAATCATTGATTAATTTTTCTTCAATGATAGTAAATGTTTACCTTGAAATTTCTACTGAATATGTGGCACCACAACTGGACCTTCAGCTAACCATAATTTTCCAGCAAGATGGTGCACCACCACATTGGGGATTGCCTGTTGGTGGGTTCCTAAATCAAACATTTCCAGACTGGTGGATTGGAAGGGATGGCCCAATTCCCCGGACACCTCGTTCACCAGATATCACTCCCATGGATTTCTTTCTATGGGGTTACGTTAAAGACATCGTGTATCGAACATAGATAGAGGACATCAACGACCTGAACCAAAACATCGCTGAAACCATTGCTGAGGCTATACTACAGCCAGCATGTCAAGCAATCCAGTACTGTCTTGATGCAGTACTGTCTTGATGTGCTTTGTGCAACTAATGGTGCCCATATAGATGTGCATTAAATGAGGGTTTTCATTTTGTATTAAAATCCACAGATTTGTCTTCATTTGCTTTTGTAATAAGTGGGTTAAATTGTAAAGAGACTTTATGGACACCCTGTAGAAGTTTACATAGAGATTTGGTCAAAAGTTAAATAATTTATCCACAGGATTAAAAAGAAAACCTTTATTTTACCTTTAACCGACAGCTCAGCGATGCTCTTTGCTCCATCTGGCATCTCACACAGATAGACTCCATCATCATCTGTCCCAACATCGTGGATGGTCAGTCGTCTTTTGGTGCCCTTCTGCTCCATACCATATTTGCTGCTGGGCATCAGCCTGTGGTCCTCCAGGTACCAGGCCGCCGGGACCGTCTCATCAGGCACCTCGCACTCCAACACCGCCACATCCCTCTCCCTCACCTCCATGTCTTTCAACTGACGCCTGAACCGCACGGACGTACCTGATAAAACAGGACAGGTAAGTTCAAAAGACAAGGGAGAAAGGTTAGTCCAAGTTTTAAAGTACTGTTATAAACCATCCTTTTTTGTTTTATGTTATTCTACCACATTCCCTGTGTGCCTCTGCATATATCTCTATTTAACCTATCTCTATCTCTAACTTAACTCTATCTCTTGTTGACCTCACACTAAGCTGACACATGGCAGATAAGGGCAGCTGGCACACTATTATGTGTGAATATAAAAAGCTAAGTGACCCTGAGAATTATCTGCTCATCAGGAAAGGATTAGAACAAAATAATTAACCACTTTAAAGGTGATACATGACTCTCCACAAAAAAACAGAGCATTTAACCTTAACAAGTGCGAGTTATGACCTATTGTTTTATCCATGTTAATAAAATAATAACAGTAAACATGCATTGATCACTCAGCATCATTAATGTAGTAATGAAATTCAGAAATTTTGTCACATAGCTCATTTGTTTTCATGTTTAACCTGTTCATTTTAAGATGAAAAAAGGCAGTGATGAATTTAAAGGTGGCTGCTAGTTTTCCACAGACTGAGAGGTTGGTGGTTCAGTCTGTGGCTCTTGTCGTCCTTTTCAAATGTTTTTCATTCAGATTAAGTAAGAAAAACAGTGGAACAAACACCAACATCCTAGAATTTATTTTACTTAATACGAAATTAGTCCATTCATATTCTGAAACTATGAGGTCTTTTCTGAATCAGAAGGACACGTTAAGTGTTTCTATGTTACTGCACTGGTTGATTATTCATGTGTTTCTAGTCTGTATTTATTTCTAATATTTCAGTTTATATTTGCTGTGTCAAACATTTGTTTCTCAACACATGACAATAAAAACAATTGCAGTAATTGTACCACAACTTTAATAGTATATTTGAAATATGTCCCATTTATTTATCTGACTGTCAGTAGGGGTGTAGAGGCAGCACTTTAACACCTGCCAGGTGTGTCTTACCTTTGACAGACAGGTGAACTGCACTCAGGGTGTTTCCCAGTGCGTTGGATGCTGCACACACATACAGGCCTGTGTCTTGGGTCTTACAGTACAGAACCTTCAGTGTGTAGTAACCTTCTCTATCCTCAAAAATCAGATGGCGCCGCCCAGGTTCTAAAGGAACCCCATCTTTCTTCCACACAATCTCAGGCTTTGGCTTCCCTGTCACAAAGCAGCGGAATTTGGCGTGTTTCCCCTCCACCACCGCAAACTTTTTGACCTTGGATGAGTTGATAGTCGGCTCTTCTGTCAGCCTTGACAAACTGAGCCTCCCGCCCCTGTGCTTTGGTGACCACTGGCTGTTGGTGAGGCCATTTGAGGACATTTTACTTTCCCTGTCAGGGACAGGCTCGACAAGAAGGATGGCGCCTGCTAAAGCCTCACCGTGGCAGTTGACGGCCTTGCACGTGTAAACACCTTTGTCGGGCATGCGTGTTCGGAAGACCTTCAGCTGGAACCAGCCGCCGTCCTGGTTGCTTACACTGAAGTGGGTGCTCTCAAAGATGTCATTTAGCTTCTTGCCGTCCTTCTCCCATACCACCTCTGGGAGAGGAGTTCCCCAGATTTTACAGGAGAATGCAGCATCTTCACCCCGATCCACCCGTAATGACAGGGGCTTGATAAGGAATCGTGGTTTATCATCTGATATTAGGTCAGCCTCCTCTTGTTTTTCACTAGACTTGCTGTCCCCCTTATGCTCTCCATTGAGCGCTTCTCCATTCTGTTTTCTGTACTCCACATTTTGCACTTTGCAATAACCATTCATGTGTCCTGAATCTCCATTTTCTTGCATTGGCTGCTGCACACCATTGACTCCTTCCAGTTGCTGGGGCTCCCCTTCCACTTTGAGGGAAGCTGCTGCGTAGGTTTCACCTATGCTGTTTTTTGCCTTGCAGATGTATTGGCCAGCATCACCTGGGGTCACTCCAGTAATGGTCAGCAGGAAAGCTTTCCCCTCCTCAGACAGCTTGTAGCGTCCCTCAGACAAGATTTGGATATTTTTACGCTCCCAGACCACATCAGGTCGAGGGTCCCCACCAATTTGGCATCTCAGTGTTGCATCTGTACCACACTGTGCAATTACAGGGCGTGGATAGCCCAAAACACGCGGAGCACCTCCAAATATATCCATTAAGATGTCTCTGTTTCTGCTGTGTAGCTGTGCTGCAATCTCCTCAGTGGGGTCCACTTATCTTTGACAAAAAAGCTGAAGGATAAAGAAATGTATATTTCTGTGAGTTACAGCAGCAGAGACATTTACATGTACAAAAAGTCATCATTTAACTGCATTTGATATGACCAGACCCTTAAATTCTCTGTTTTTGTGGTCTGTCTAAGTATTAGCAAAGACTGCATACAAATAGTTTTCTGAAAAGGCTTGGAGGAAATGAAATGCAGGGGATAAGTGACATAAAAATGTTTCACATGGTTCAAACAGTTCATAATGTAGCTGCTTAACAGGGGTAAACATGTTTAGCAGCTTAGTGAAGTTTGACCAAACATAAACCAGTCCAGGTTGTCTAACAGCTGGTGCTGTAACTCATTGAAGAGTGTATTTATAAAGTCAACTGTCCAAAAAAAGACCACAGACCATGTGTCACACAGCACACAAACTGCAGTGACACACCTGAAGTCACTAAATAAGAAAAAAGCTGACTAACAAATGTAAGGATAGATCGTCCTGATAGACTCACATTGTTCACTTCGTGCTTTGTTTCTGAACTGGGGTCTTGTCGTCAGGTTACACTAACTTATTAAATGAAGCTAAAATCGTGTTATAATTCTGTTTGGTTCATTTGTTGGTTTGATTTTGTGCAGGCCAGTAGAAAACACTTGGTTGTGTTATGCTCAGGAATCACCAACGTTCTGCCTGTGCCATGGACCATGCTTTCACATCTGACGCACATCTTCTAAACACTCCACATCATAAAATCGGAGTCTCCTTTCCTTGCTAGAGTAATACTATCATATAAACATTACAGTCAGCTTTTCTGTGAGCATTTTGACATAAAGTATACGGTTATTAAGCATCTGCTTCTAGTTGTAGACAGAAAATACCAGCCAAAGGTTAAACTTACCACGTTTGGGATGCCTAATTAAAGCATACTGTCAATGCTCTGCAGTCGACTAAACTGGTCTTCAAGTTGACACTCAGGTAAATGTAGACGTCTTCCTCAACCTGTATATGTCTGTTCTGTTGCACAGTCATCCAGTTCTGAAACCCTTTAGTAGTGGCGGCCCTTTTCTCTGGTCCTTTTGTTGCTTGAACCTGTGTCACATCTGAAACTCCTCTTGGTCTTTTTGAGTCTAGTCTTCACACCCAGTGGTAGATATTCAGAAAAAGTAGCATGTCTTAGTTGTGGTTCCTTGGTTTGGTGTGAGCTTGCAGGTGGCAGAGAGGAAACTGAGCCGGGTCTTTCAGCCCTGATACCGTCATTGTCCAGCAGCTAAAAAGTGAGAGAGAGGGTTGGAATGGGGGCGGGGGGGGGGGCATTAAATGCTTTCGCAGCTGCTGCCACTGCGAGCCCACCCTCTAAAAATACCAGCAGCTTCGATGACAGTGGGCCAGATAAAGTTAGGCTCTCCATTCACAGACTATGGTTCAGTAAAGATAGAGGGGAGGCCAAGCTCTGTGATGGATCACTTGGCTCAAAAGATATCCTGAGTTAAACCTCAATGGACAACGGACACCACACCTGCTGGATCTCCTTGAGTCATGAGTCATGTTGACCCATAAATAGGGTCAAATGTGTGTCACACAGAATGGGTAAATATTTAAGTTGAAAAGTGATCAGAGGAATAAACAGAAAGAAATACTGAACATAATTAAAAGATGATGCCACTATCATCCAAAAATTGAACACGACATTCATTATGGTTTTGGCAATAATAAGATTTAGCAATTAAATCGCACAATAAATGTAATCCTTATCCACTTGTGGTACATTAAAATATGGTTGTTTTGCTGTGCCATCTTTTGAGTTATACTGTAACTGGACAACGGAGGTTACCGATCTTGGAATGAATTTCAGTCCATTAGTGTTAATACAGGTCAGGTTTACACCGACAGATTATTATTATTATTTTTTGTGCTCTATTGAAAGGTTAAAACATATTAAAGTGATCGTAATAAACTACATTACTTTGATGAAATGTCAGTCAGTCAAGTCAATTTGTTAATTTCTGAACTGGTTAATCCACTGGACAGTCATAATATCTCACCAGTTTATCATAGGGTCGACATACACACAAACAACCATTCACTCTCACATTCACAACTACAGGTGATTTAGATCGAATAGTTAACCTATTAAGGTGTCAAGCTGCACATAGAAAGCTCCACGCTGGAATCAAACACAGGGTCTTCTTGCTGTTAGGCAATAATGCTGAAATAGGTACAGTACAGTACATTTTTAACAGAATAACTTTTAAACTGTAACTTTTCCAAAGTAACTTTCCCATCATAGTGTACCCTATAGATTTATTATCTCAAAAAACAACACATCTGACTGGGTTTTTCTGCAGTTGATCAGAGCTGGTATCATCCTCTCTGTCTGTCTGTCTGGAAATCCTGACCTTTAATCTGAGCTCCTCCAATTAGAACCATCACCGTAGGACATACTTTGAGGATCAGTGGATGCATAAAGTGAAATTCTTGTCTGGTCTATTGAGATATCATCTGAAATGTCAGAGTTAAAAGGGAGATGGAAGCTAAACCCAGGCTCTGGAAAACACACGGCCTTTCTGTGTGTATTTTAACTTCACTTAACAGTTATTTTTTGCACTTACGCTTTTGAGAGTGGCCTTCCACATTAACAGATGTGAATCTGTTGTTGGCACACGCCTCCTGCATTCTCAGACGATAGCTCTCTAAACTCTCTTAAAGTGAAGTGGATCGGACAGCCGATGCCTCAAATACACACTGCTAACTGTTGTAGAGTTTTGACCTTTTGTGCATTTCGCATAGGTCACATAGCTTCGACCCGTTTGTGACAGTCACTAAGTGATTGTTTTCCACGTGTCATCTCAAACATAAATGTGCTCCAATTCTGAGAAAACAGAGTGCCATATTTACAATCTGAAAATATATTGGTAGTGACTGAGCAGCATGTGTCAGTTGACAATGAGCTCAATGAATTGTAGAGTCTGACACAGTAGCGGCTCCATGTAAGGCTGGTAGCACCTCCAACATTCCCTTCCACGCAGTCATCCCTGCAGCTGTTAGGTATGATGACCACACCAGGAATCAACAGCATGATGCTATGCTTTGTCCTGAGATTGGAATTCAATATCAAAAGCTGGAAAGGATCGACAGAGATGGCAGGCTTCTTAACAGCATGTCAATTGAGCTAAGCTATTATTTTGAACCACATAAATATAGGCATCAGTGTTTAAGTTATATATGTGTTGTTATATTTGTGCTTTTTATTTTATACCTATTTATAGTCAGTGAAGGTTACTGTTCAGTACACTGGTATCAGAGTCAGCTTGAAAAAATGACAACGATGTATATAATTAGTTAATATCCAGCTTACTTTAGTGTATTTTAGGCAAGAATGTTGATGTTGGACAGTATGTTTAACCCATAAAGACCCTGTGCTACTTTGTTGGCAGTTCCCAAATTAATTTTTCCTAATAATTAATTAATTTAACCTTTCCTAAATGATTTTTTCATAATTTATTGTGATATTATCCACTGTATTTTGAGTTATTCAGTGAAAATCAGGTATTTTTCAATATTTAATTTGCTAATCATGCACATGTTCCTAAAAGCTCAGATTAAAGTTGAGGGATATTATATCAAAAACAGAGAAAACTGAAGAAAAAGTGCATTTTTCAACAAAAATATCAATGACTGAACTTAAAACTGTCTCCATCCACTGTCATTTATCAAACTCCATGGGTTTTACTGGTGAATCAGTGTAGAAGATGATGATGTTTCCACGTTCACTATGGAGCCAATGAACATCCAAATGGGTCATATCTGATGACCATGAAAAGATGACAAACTATATTTTACACCAATTATTTACATGTATTGATAGGATTAGTGGATCAATAGATATTAAACATTTTACATCTGTAGATGCTTTTGGTCGCCTGTGGATGTTTGGGTCTTTATGGGTTAAGTGAATATTTATTTTACTTTACTTTTTCAAATTTTTTCTGGACGTTATCATAAGTTAAAGTCAAATTTTTACACTTTAAATAACTGCAGTTATAACTAGCAAAATTGCAGTTCACTTCACATTTGTGCACCCTGTGATCTGTCAGTCAATCAAGTAACAAACATCAAAGAAATTGATGTCTCAAGGAATAAGTTTTAAGTTCCCATTTATCCTGTCTGCAGTGGGGAATTCCTACCCTCTACCCTTGATCCAACTGACAAGAGTCTGAGTATGGTATAGTCCCAGGATTTTCTATAAAAATGAACAGAAAAGTACACTTTTAAAGCTTTAGCTGACAAGACAGATGTTTAATTTATCAGATTTTGCAGCATTACATGATTTTCCAGTTTAGTCTGTGGTCTTGGAAAACAAAAATGAACTGAGGGATCCCATACAATCAATCTCAGGCTATAAAATTACTAATACCAAGAAACAAGGTTGTTGGCTAAAAGAATAAAATGCATCAATGTAATTTAATTTAAAGTGGTTACAGGAAAGGTTTCAATACATAGAATTCATGTCAGTTAAATGAATCAATGACAATACAGTTCATGGGATATTTATACAGATATGAATGGGAATGGGTGCCATGCATAATAGTGTCCAACAGATGGAGCTAGAGACTCATTTTAAGAAGACAGGTTCTTAAGACATGATAACAGCACTGCAAGAAGTTGGTTCACTGACTAAACACCTTGACCTTAGAGGAGGAGGAGGAAGAGGGGGAGGCCTGAAAGTTGAGCAGAAGTGATCACTAAAGCATCACATTACATGATAAATTTTAAAATGTAATCTGACTTATATGTAATACAGAGGTTGGCAATAAAGGTCAGTAAGTACTCTGTCTTCTGAGAATTTGTGTAAACGTTCAGACCCTCGGATGACACCGGTTAAGACCCCCTTAGAGACCAGAGGCAGCGTGTTGAGGCTCACGTACACACTGGAGCCGAGACGCCTCAATCCCTCCATCCTGAACCCGATCACTCGAGGCAGGGAAATAGTAGATGATAGAGGGACACGCAGAGAGTGAATAGGAGGATCAAACATTTTTGTCAGGTGACCTCTGACCTTTTAGCTCCTCCTTCTTCTCCCTGCAACCAGCAAGCATGCTGGGAGAAACAACAAGGGATTCTGGGAAAGACAGGAGGAGGGCTTTTTTTTTTAAATATAAACAACATCTGTGTGTATGTGTGTGAGGCAGATACAGGAGTGCATGTATTTTTTGATGAATATTAGTGTTGTTGATTTGATTTTTAGCTCAGATGTAATGTTTATTCCTGATTTATTTTAGTTTTAAATCCTTTTAGCATTTATGTGAACTAATTTACACTTTTATTGAACAAAAATAGTTAAAACACAGCCACACTTTTGCACTGGAGTTAAAGCATACGTACTACTTTTTATCAGCTCTATGACTAATAGAAATCATTGCCAGCTGTGTTTTTGTCCCTCATATCCTTTTTTTCATTCTGCCAGCCTATATAGTTGTAAGTTTACATACCCTCGCAGAACTTGTGATTCTTTGGCCATTTTTCAAAGAATATAAATGATAATACAAAAACTTTTCTTTCACTCGTGGCTAGTGGTTGGTGAAACCATTTATTATCAAATAAATGTGTTTGCTCCTTTTATATCATACTGACAACAGAAACTATCGACATGACCCTGATCAACAGTTTACATCCCCTAGTTCTTAATACTCTGTTTTTGGCCCTTTTATCATCAATGACAGCTTCAAGTATTTTGTGGTAGTTGTGGATGAGGCTCTTTATTTTCTCAGATGGTAAAGCTGCCCATTCTTCTTGGCAAAATCACCTTCAGTTCCTTTAAGATTTGGGGTTTTCTTGCATGAACTGCATGTTTGAGACCTCCTCAAAGTGGCTCAATGATATTGAGGTCAGGAGACTGAGATGGCCACTCCTTCACCTTCACTTTTTTCTGCTGTAGCCAATGACAGGTCGACTTGGCCTTGTGTTTTGGGTCATTGTCATGTTGGAATATCCAAGACCGTTCCATGCACATTCTGTCAGTGTATGTAAAACTTATGAGTACAACTGTACATCGGAGGCCTAGATAAAATTTTCTATCCTCAGAGTGTGGACTGCGTTGGCAGCTTTTCCTCTAGAAAATCGTTTGTTGTTTGAACTCCTAAATTTGCATTTTCCTCCTCTGTCCCTCTTTATCCTCAGAGGACTTCTAGTTCTAATGCTGATCTTATCTCATGTCTACATTTAATCAGAGTTTCCTCACGATGATTGTGCTCACAGCAGGGGGGTTGAGAGCACATGGTGACGCCGTAGTTTACAGTGAGGCTCTCTACAGACTTGTGTTGTATGGTGTGTAAACTCAGACCTGTATTTTGTGTTTCACTGCGTATACCTTACACACTCCGATCCTGCGTTTGGCCTTTATGTGAGCTCCTTTGTTTGCTTTAATAGGAAGAGTCAGATGTTGTATTGGATAAATATTGCATTACTTTTTGTGATCAGAAGCAGATGTGGAGCAATGTTGGGAAAAAACAGCTCCCTGACGAGAAAACACACACATACACAGACAGCTGATAGATGGCAGAGAAGTACTTCATCTCCTTCTTTTGCACTCTGATGAAATGTATAGATTGATCACTTTTTAGGTTGGTTTGTGATCTTTTTTGTCTATCCCACTGATAAAACTGGAACATGAATTATTGACAGTAGTTTTGGCATCTCTTGTTTTCCAACATAATATAGTTGTGTTTGTCTTTAAACATAAAAGGATGCGAAAGCCATTATGCAGGCTCGTACGTACGTATTACTGTGCTCTGATAATGTATAAAATAGATATAGTTATGGACATTATGTAACACATACTACTGTACTGTGCAAAAAGCCATCAGTAGAAACGTTTAATGGACCACACATGCAATTTTCAGTTTCAGCAATGATGTACAGCATTAAAAACAAAACTTACAAGAAAAATAAAACCTTCTATAAACCAAGGTGCTCTTTGAACTCAACACATCTTTAAACTTTTTGTCCAGACAATGACATTTACTGCACTAATCTTCTGGTGTTTTCCACTAGATTTCATTCAACATATGTCCGGTGTTTCTTATTCTATAGGCTACTTTTTGTCATGGGAACAGAAGTCACATTATATACTGACTTTAGCCCGTACAAACGGTTTAGTTCTGCTTTTTGTGTGGTTTTAACACTATGTTCATATTTCCTGTACTTTCTTGTTCCATGTGAAGAAAAAGAACTGAGAAATAAATAATAAATATAATAAAATATATTCGTTAAAATCCTGCAAAAACAACAAAGCTGAAGATGGACTTGCACATTTGCACAGTGCTGTACATTACCATACATTATGCTTCGTTTAGCCTCGTATACACTGAGTTCATTGCTAAATTTTAACTGAATAAATGAAATGCATCCGCCTCTATGAACGTTCCTTTACTGTACTTACATAATGAGTTGCAGTATCATAAATGGTGTGCGTTGAACAGTTCAGTGGCATTTTAAGCCACCTCTGTGAATGATGTTAACTGTACGTGTTACTGGAAGTCATGTGCCCTGGTTGGAGCAGAGATGAGAGAGGTTTAAAGTACAGTGGCATTTCAGTGCACGCTAAGTCAAGCAGCGCACAAAGGGCTTTAGTGGCAGATGTGGATATAAATTACATACAATCTCTTTCTCTCTCTCTCTCTCTCTCACACACACACACACACACAGAGCGACGTTATGACAGATGTGGAGAGAGCAGTTTGATGCCGTCACGTCACTGGGTCGCCGCTGGCAACCATCTGCCATGCATGCTGACCATTTCCTTTAGCTGAATCACTCAAAATTCACACTCTTTAATCCTGTTCTTGCTTTGTCTCACATTTTCTCACCTGAAGGTCAGCCAAAACAATTCAGTATTGTATCCTCATAACTTTAAAGATTACAAGTATTGTACTATTCAGCTAAACGCACATCAAGTGTAAAGCACAAAGTAGTTATTGTGCAGTGATGTGTTTTTAATGCAATGTGTCATATTCTTTAAGATCACCATATGTTTGTAGCTTTGCTGTCCAGTGTAAACAGTGTTTCCTTTAGACGATAACTTTGCATGAGCTGTTTTCAGCTTTAATCCTGGAGGGTTTTTAAAGCGAAGGCCTTTTTATTTAGCTTAAGGAGTAGAATTTTCTCAGCCCATAAAGGAAGATTTAATCCTTTAGTTTGTTCCAAGTCATTTGGAAATATGTGTTTTTCACTGGACAGGAAGGGGATGGACGAAATGAAAATGTGGAGTGAAAGACACAGTATTTGCTTCTGAGATTCAGTGAGTGAAAGAATAAAGCTGCATGAAATGGAAGTACTCAAGTCAGCCTACTTATCCCTCCAGAGTCCAGAGTTACTGTAAAAATAAATATCATTGAATTATAGCTTTCTTCATTTGATTTGAGTCGTTGACATCACACAGTGCAGATGTTGATACATTGACAATTGCTTCGATATATTTATTTATTTATTTATATATGTCTGTATATAAAAATTCATTCATTCATTTGTTTCGAACATTTACAGAATACATACAAGTTCAGAATTCCAAAATCATTCATTTACACTCGAAAAAGGAGTAGGAAGATGAAAAACTTATTTAATCCCACCCCCCTTTTCATCATCAAATAACAGCATAATAATGTTTTAAATACTCACTCCTGTCCTTAGACTTCAAGCCAGAACAATGAACAAAATGGCCTATACCAAATTAGAATAAACTCATTCAACAGTATTTACATTATATAACCAAAATGTGTGTGAAAAATAGAAACAAAGTAGATTTCTGGTGGTGTTACAACGGGTAGCAGTTAACCATCAACTTACATTATAATAATTACATACCAGCAATGGTAAGGACAACACATATCAACTAGATGAGGAACAACAAGCACACTTTAACATTATAAGACAGAATATTGATCAACATACGCACAACTGTAAATAGTACAGATCGCTTTTTCAATTTGTCTTTATTTTTTGATTTTGCACTTCTTCTGCTCATGTGCTTCCTGTGCTTCGCTGCTGTAACCTGGAATTTCCCCTTGTGAGACAAATAAAGGCTTATCTTGTCTTATCTTATCTTATCTTATCTTATCTTATCTGATCTTGTCCTGTCTTGTCTTGTCTTGTCTGGTCTTTTCTTGTCTGGTCTTGTGTTATCGATGTAAACTAAGTAGTAGGACCCTCTCTCTTTATACTGGGACCAGACTATATGTTTATGTAACAGTTTAAATCTGTGTATATTTTGGTATTACTTGCACTGGATATCCAGATTGTTCCAAAGTTTCACTCCACATACAGACACACAAAAACGTTTGCGAGTGGTTTGAAATTTGGGTAATGTGAAATCTCCAAACCTCTCAGATTATGAGTACTCTCCCGAATTGGAAAACACTTTTGTACATTTCTTGGTAGTAATTTGTTGAGTGTTTTGAATAAGATTATTGATGTGTAATATTTTACAAGATCATGGATTTTGAATAGTTTTGACTGAATAAACAGATTATGAGTGTGTTCTAATTCTAATTAATGTATAACTAAATTATAATGCAACTTAAACATCCTTAAATCATTTCCCTGGTCTAAAGGAACATGAATAATCCTCGACACATGTCTTGATTTTATGACGAATTGTTGTTAAGTGTTCATGATTTTCATAAAAACACCCAAATACCAAAATATGGAGACTCTATGTCTTCTAATGATACACATATTAGCTCAAGTAATATGATTATGACTTAATGAACACTGGGGAGGGGTCTATGATCATGTTTAGAGGGGTTGTAGGATGCGGTGGATGTCCAGGGGCTACGTACTTGCATGGCACCACCACTAAAAATGAATTACAAATCATATCAGATTATGCAATGTGTGCCTAATTTTGGCTCTTTTTATATAGAAATCTTGTTTGTGTTTGCCTTGGGGTAGCATGTGTTGAACTACACCCCCCACACCATGTGAGTAATGTACTCAGCATACACACACTCACACAGCTGCTTATTGTGAAGCCCATGCAGTTTGTTGGCCTTAATTAACCGATGTCTCTAATTAGTGCCAGGTTATCTAAGGAGTGTGCGAGAGAATAATTACTGAGGGAACAACAGAAAGAAGACGACTATGGTGGCTAAATGATGCCTGTCATATACAACATTGCATATTGGTACATTTAATAATTTATTGGGAGTATGGGTTACTTTTAGTCCTCTGGTGTTGTCCACATTAATCTGAATGCATCTTTGTGCCTTAAATACACAACAAACTTCCCCTTAGCCGTGGAGAATAATAGCATTTATGAATAAAGTGGTTGGAAATTGAGAAACAAAGATACTCAATTCAAGACAGATGTTAAACATATATATAGAAATGTGAGTTATTTTAAGGCCCTCATCCTACTGCTGGGGCTTCTGTTACCATGGTAACCAAGTTGCGCGCTAACAAAAGTGTCCTCTGCATGAACCCTTTGCAGTCACTTACCTTTTCAGTTGCACTTGTTGCTCTTTTTATTACTTATCTCTGTCTTTTTTAATCTCCCCATTAGCTTTGGAGGACCTTGAAATTACAGAAAATGTGAAAGGATGAAACCATGGGTGGGGGGGGGGGGCATGGGGAACTTCACCTCTAAACTTTCAGCTGGTTCAGAAGTTTTTGTTTGCAACATTATGAATGACAGGCAGTAGAATGTCGACAGCCTGAAGTGGTTTACTTACATGAACACTGTACTACTGCATTATTTATCGACTTCTCTTGCTTACATACAGACACTAAGGTAAAGCTGTCTGTCCTGTTCTTTAGAGCTTTCCAGTGGTTTTACAAAAGGCTAAAACAAACAACAAAATAAAGGGCCTGCAGATGGGTGTTATAAAAAATAAATAACCCCTAGCTGAGGCCAGGCTAATACAACCCCAGTTCCAAACAACATGGATGCCAGTGTGAAATGTGAATAAAAGCAGAATGCAATATTTTGCAAATCCATGTTTACTATTCTGTAGCACTCCTTCTTCTTTTAACAGCATTTCTGGGAACTGGGAAGCCATGCTGTTGTACATGATGCATTATGCAGCTGCACCACTGTGTTGCTGAAATATATAAGGTCATCCTTGCAGAAGACATCATATAGACTAGAGCATATGTTGTTCTAAACCCACAAAGACCCAAGCATCCACTGCCGACCAAAATCATTTACTGATCTAAAAAGTTAAATAACTGTTTATCCACTAAACCTGTCAATACATGTAAATAATAGGTGTAAAATGCAGTTTGTCATCTTTTCATGGTCATCAGATATGACTTGGGGTGCCAATAAGGGGGGGTTAAACATGACAAATTCATGGGGCCCAGCATTTGTGGGGGGCCCATAGAGCAGTGGAGGGGTCCAGTGGATACAGGCTGGAAGTTGTGAAGATTTCGCGTAAGATCCGTTGTATAAGAGAGGCGTAGAGGTCGGACATTGAAAGTATGTTAAGTTTCAGTTTCGTTTTCACCCTAGTGTAAGCAATGTTTTGTATGGGACCCCCCCGGCTCTCCAACAGATCGACCACATACTGAATTTTATGAAAGGGTCCACAACGTTTACCTTTCATGGGGCCCACAATTGTTAGTTTCACACCTGGATATGACCCATTTGGACGTTCAGAGGCTCCGTAGTCAACATGGAAACACTGTCATCTTCAACAACATTGATTCACCAGTAAAACCCATGGAGCTGGATCAATGACAGTGGATGGAGATGCTTGGTTTATGTTCAGTTATTGATATATTTTACTGAAAAAGTCTCTTTTTGTTCCATTTTCTCAATTTTTTCCATTTCTGAGCTTTTATGAACATCTACATAACCAATGAATTAAGTACAGGAAAACATCTGATTTTCCTTTAAGAATGCAAAATACTGAGCATAATATTAGAATAAGTGGTGAGAAATCACTTAAGAAAAGTCCAAAATAGAGAAAAATCCATTTGGGAAGTGCAACAGAAGTATCACTGGGTCTTTATGGGTTAAACCAGTATGTACCTTCCAGCACCGATGTGCCTTTGTAAAAGCTCAAGCTGTCTGTTCCATTGGCAGTAATGCAACCCCATACCATCACAGATGCAGGGCTTTGAACTGAGTGCTGATAACAAGTCAGATGGTCCCTCTCCTCTTTAGTCTGGAGGGCACAAAAGAAATGTGACCACAGAACAGTTTTCCACTTTGCCTCAGTCCATTTTAAATGAGATTTGGTCCAGAGAAGACAGCAGTGATTCTGGGTCATGTTCACATATGGTTTCTTCTCTGCATGATAGAGCTTTAACCTATATTTGTGGATGGCATGGTTAACTGTGTTCACACATTTCTGAAAATGTTCCTGAGCCCATGCAATGATTTCTATTATACAGGGTGTATCAGAAAAAATTAAACTCTCAGAAAAAAACAACATAAAAGTAAAATGCAAAGGTATTTTGAAAATCTGGTCTTAATCGTTTATTGACCATATAATTCTCCCTTGACTGACACCAGTGTCCTGGGTCGTTTTCATGCTTCAGTGAACAACGCCAATATGAATTATCCAAAATAAAAGTCTTTTACTCATGGAAGTGTTAGGGTTAATATGAGATCTGTTACCATGGATGACAAGTTCCATTGGTCTTTTACTTGCATATATAAAACAGAAAAAAAATAATTGCATGTTAACCCCCTACCGTCGTTACAAAGATTTCACATTAACGACATGTTTGAGTCTATCATGCCAAACACAAGGGGTTAAGGCTGTTAGTGAGGATTCTTTAAGCTTGTTCTGAGCTGAGCATTTGACATTTTAAACATTTCAGTCAGTATACGTAATTCATTGCATCATCTGGTTCTTCCATCATGGTAATTTGCAGATGTGTTGAGCAGGGCACAAATTTGACAAGGAATGGGGCCCATGTGGAAGACTATACATGCTGGAATCCTTCAACTAACAGACGTGTGTGCCTTCAATTAAAATCCTGAAGTGTAAAACCCAAATCTTGACTCACTGAGCAAATTTTGCTATTAATTTTCAGTTTCTGACTGATGTGTGAAATCGTTGTATCAATAGTAGGGGGTTAACATGTGATAATTTTTTTCCTGTTTTATATTTGCAAGTAAAAGACCAATGGAACTTGTCACCCATGGTGACAGATCTCATATTAACCCTCACACTTCCATGTGCAAAAGACTTTTATTATGCACAATTCAAATTAGCGTTGTTCAGTGAAGCATGAAAATTGATCCAGGACACTGGTGTCAGTCAGTGGAGAATTACATGGTTAATAAACACTTATTACCAGGTCTTCAAAATGTCTTTGCATTTTGGTTTTATGTTGTTTTTTCTGAGAGTCTACTTCCTGATACACCCTGTAGAATCATACCTAGTTTTAAGCAGCACCACTTGAAGATCTGGAGTATCTAATATAGATGTTTGACCTTTTCCCTTGCATGTGTAGAGTCCTCCAGTTTATCATTGTCTTTTTTTATGTTATGTGTTGAACAAGATGATATTCAATCCTCACAATGTGTGATGTTACACTATTGTGAAGTTGTTCCACAATTTATAGATGAAGTTTTTACAGATCAGTCATTAAATATCTGGATTTCTGAGCTCAGCCTCACTAATATGCCCTTAGTCATGTTATTGACCTGTTGTCGATTAACTGAATTCACTTCAAAATGTTCCTCCAGCTCTTTCTTTATAGTACCACTTATTTTTCGAGGTGTTTGCTGCCCATCTCAATTTTGCAAATGTGGTGCAGTTATCAATTTATTTTTTTTTTAAATTCTTAAAATGGAAAATCTTAGTTTTTTCTTTCACTTTTCACTATAAGTTGTACTTAACTACCATATTTTCCCACTCGTTTTATAAGTTTTCAGCCCCAAGTAAAGAACAATCCATTTTCTGCCATCCAGTAGAAGTCAAGTTTTAGTCAGAACTGTGTATCTAATAAAGATTTGGGGTGATATTTCTCAAATTGATGTGAAAATAAAAAGAAAAATACGGTATATATGGAAGCCAAAGTGAAGTGGCCAGTTTACTGAATAGTGAGATGCATAAGTTCAACATGTCATTAGCAAAGAAAACATGACTAAATTCATAGAACCAACACTGTGCATGAATCTGAAGTGAATAAATTCATTTTCAGTCCCCAGAGATTTTGCGTACACACAGATGCAGCTGAGCATTATTGTGGATTGTCATTAGCTGCGCATATTTTATAGAACCTCATTATAGTTGAGGACTGTTTTCTACATCCACAACCTCATACATGCACAGAATATTTTCCCTTTCAGTACTTTGAAGCCTTTCTTCACTCTCCACCTCTCTCCTTACTGTTTCATTAAAGATGAAGTTGGCCCACTTCTCAGGAACTTGCAGCTTCGGTGAAGAGAGATAATGATAGTGTGAGACTTTTTTTTTCCCCCCTGGGCAACTGTGGACCCACACATGGAGAACATTGTCATCATACTTTCCTCTAGCAACACTGGCGGAGAAATACACATGCTGAGAAAGTATTTTACTGATGCAATCAAACTGAAAGTGTCCATTCAGCAGGAAAAAAAAGGAGAATGGAAGTGTTATCTGCTGGTGTGTATGTGTGAGACGGAGAGATGTAAAAAAAACAGATGGCACAAAATAGGAAATCATTAAACTGTTTCTATAAAAAACATCTTTCACCTCTCCTGCTATCTTATTACCATGGTTACTTTTACACCAGCTACAAACGCACACACAAGTAGTTTAAGAATATGATACCAGAATTTGCATACAATATGAACAGACAAACACAGTTATTCTTATAAAACAACATTTGTGCAGATGGTGGTCGAACCCACTCCCAATGCAAAAGCACAGCTGTTGGTTTTCAATCTTAAACTAAGGAGCTAATCATATAAATTAGTTGTTTTATTTTGACTGCAGCTGTAAAGAGCCTTTTTTTCCATAATGTTTTGTCAACTGGAACTCGCTGCAGTATTTTTTCTCTGAATGAATGGCCAGAAGCTGAGAAGGAGAAATGAATGAAGGCAAAAGCAGCAGTGAATGAACTACTCCCCTGATTGAAAACCTACTAATCTCCATTAAATATCAGAGTGGAAGATTAAATAATGGCACTTTTGAGTTTTGCAGTGAAGATGGTGTATGTGGGATGACATTTGTGCTGTACTTTAATACCCGTTTGTTCATTCATGGGCACATGCTCCTAATGTTTTATTCCCTGGTTGCTGGAAAACAAGTGAAGCGTCTTCCACTTGTCATCCAGTGTAGTGACGAGATAAGTGAAGAGGTATTTTTTGAGTCTTTTGGTGGAGTTTAAGAATAAAAGCAAAGATAAAACCCCGAAATGTTGTTGGAGAGGATTACCAATGTGACACCCTGTACCTCCCTCCTTTACTTTTTATGTTTTGTAGTAAACTTACATAACTATGACTGTGGCTAATGTTAACACATGTTGGGTTTTTGTCTTTTTGACATGTTCCTAAAAAGCAAAACACAAAGCATCACTCTAAAAATATCCATAAATGTCCTGACTTAACTTCTCAAATCATCTCTAGTTTGTCGTGAACAGATATGGAATGGGAGGCTTTTCCACATCAAAGCAAGTAGTGTAAAAAAGAGGCATTATTTATCTGATGCCCTTTACAATAGCACACATTCTGATAATTGTGAGCATAATATATGGCTGTTTTAGAACACACATGGGAAATGTAGATAATTTCTTAAATTTTTTCATCTCACTGTATGGAATGTATTGTTCATAATAGTTTTTGGTGCTTTTTCAATCTACAAAAATTATATAAGTAATAAAATTCAATGCTTCCACTTAAGAATTTTGCTTAGCTATTGAATTTTTGCTTTTGCCTTCATTGCAGATGTTAACTAAGCTAGATTTTAAGCCAACACTGCTCTTATTATGCATGGATGAGTGAAGATTATTTCTCTAGTCATCACTTTTATATTTTCTGCTGCTTTTACAGTGTTATTATCTTTTTGGCCCCCGAGGTTATGAAATATTTTGTGCATACATGAAGCAGCTATTAATTACATGATGATTGGATTGTTATATAACACATTGCACGTGCATGCTATATTAAACTGTGGCAGCTTGGTGATTCATTGCACACATGGGTAAGTAAATGGCAGAAAGTCAGAGCAGGGAATGAAGCGTTATGTAATGTGAATTCAGTACACACGTGTGCTTGATCAAGTAAACCGGGATGAAGAAAAATCCCCCCATTCACTGGAAAGATGTGCATGTATGATTGTGTGTGTGTGTGTGCGTATTAGTTTGCGTGACTGATTCCAAATCTGACTGGCAGTCTGGTTGCGGTGAAATGTCAGCTGCCCACACCATACGACATGCTGCGCTATGTGTGTGCGTGTGTGTGTCAGCACTTCATTCACAAGTGTGTGTGCAGAAGATTGACAGAGAGACAAACAGATGGAGGGAGAGTTGGAGAAACAGCAGGGATGAGAAAAATCAATACAAAATGTCACAAGACGTTCATATTTTATAATATTCAATCCAGCCTTTGTAAAGTGTAAGTGACATTTAACATATGTTTGGTGCTTGTTAAAAAAATTCTTCAGTCAGCTGCAAATGCTGTTGTTTCCCTCAAGTAACCAAACAAAAACAACTAGCTTCAAAATGTCAGAGGCGTCCTGCAAATCCCGCCATGATCAGACTGAAGGAGTTTTCCAAAAATGAGGCTTTTCTGAAACAGCTGACCCACCACAGACTGTAATCCACAAATATATTCATATTTTTGTCAGCGTCAGTTCTGCTGAAAATACATTAAAAACACTTGTAAGAGCATTCACAATAGCACATATAAACCATTTAATTAAATAAATCCAGAATAATGCACACAGACAGAGCAATAACAGATGCTGGCAACATCTTGTTCTTGTGCTCGTTAATCTCGCCATCATATGGATGACCCTAATCCTACATGCGCTCAAAAAATGCATGAACTTGTTCACACTTTGCCTGTCTGACAGCGGCATTTTTAGGTGGCTCACAGTTGGTCACGTGTATTCATGTACTCTCAGCTCCCCCTGTGCAGCTGAAATGGTTATCTTGGTACTTTGGGGTGTGGATCATTGTCATAGCAACAAAGCAATGAGGCCTAAATGATAAGATGTATATGTTTGCTCGCATTTGACCTTTTAACAGAAGTGTCTCTTTGGGAGGATGCACGTGCTTGTTGTGTGTGTGTTTGTGTGTGTATTGATGGGAATATAGTAGCAGATTGTGTGCAAGGGAGAAAACGAGACGGGATCAGGACTTTCTGTGCCTTAGTCAGAGTGTTATTGATTTTGTTGAACGATCATGCAGCTCTGCTAAGCATATGTGTGTGTGTGTGTGTGTGTGTGTGTGTAGTGAAAACATCCATCAGGGCTGCCCTCTCTCATCCCTCCCCACCACAGTAAATCCATCTCTCTGGCTCCGTCATATTTAAGAGGCTAAGATCGTTCCCTCGGGCCCCGGAGAGAAATCCATGCTCCTCTGTGTGTTTTTCTGTGTGTGTGTGTGCATCGCAGTTTGTCTCTTGTTTGTCCAGATCCACATCCATACTCATGCTGCTGTGTGTGAGTGTGTGTGGCCAGCAAAATGATCCAGCAGTTCTGTTAGACAAGTCTAAATCTAAATTCAGGTTTTTCTGCAGCACAAGCTCAGAGGGGATCTGGAAATATTTTACTTTGCATCCAGTGTCATATTGGCCCCTAGAGGCTCCCAGTGAGCATAACATTGCTTGGAGTGTATGTGTATATATATATATATATATATATATATATATATATATATATATATATATATATATATATATTTATATGTGTGTGTGTGTGTGTGTGTGTGTGTGTTCGAAGAATCCATCTGCTCTCTCCTTGTTAAGATCAGCCCCTGAGGGCCCTCTCAGCACAAATCCTCTTGTCTCCTTTCACTCTCTTACCAAATATCTTGGAAATTAGGCCCTCTCTGCCTCCCATTCCACTATTTTTTTTCTAATTATTTATTTATTGCTTTTTATAATTTTCCATTGACATGTACATCTTAGGCGCATACAGATATTCACACACACATTGTACATTCGTTCATATTTACATGTGTACTGTAGGCTCATTTTCTTTAGTTTATATCTCTAATATATCTATTTTCTCAACAGTCAGTGGAAAGGATGATTGAAATAAATAGAAAGAACATAAAAAATGAAACAGATCTTGAAGAATAAACATTTGGGAGTAACCATGTAGCTGTGATGGTTCATTTATATGAAATAAAATCAGGCGTCTGGATTATCATATACTGAACCCATTTCTCCCAACATGAAGCAGAAGGTTCCAGTCTATGATGTACCACTCATTCCACTATTTTGACTGACATTTTAGAATGCGTCCAGATTGTTACATGGGGTTTGGTAATGTCACTTAAAAATGATAAGAGCAAGCAATGTTTATGCATGTTTCGAGGTCTTCATAAGTCAGTAAATGTATCTACAGTGTTGAGACAAAGATAAGAAAAAGTGCCCTGTAGAATCAGAATGGTAGAAAATGTTCCATGACTCTGGATGGACTGAACCAGACATTTAAGTGCTAAATGGACAGTCGGGTCGATCGAGACGTTCTGTGACTTGATTATGAAAACAAGAGGTGAACATCAGGGCAGGACTCTACACAAACTTCCTGTCTCATTTACTGTCTGCACCAAGTCCAACTTTGTCTACCTCACACACAGTGTGGACAGTGCACCTCTAAACTTCTACATCGTGTGTGAGACCTTGTTGCTAAGCAACACTGGCCGATGTCAGAATGTCCCTACATTAGAGACAGGGCTCTGGGAATGCTGTGTGTGTGTCATTTTCTTATAATAGTTATGAGCTGAACTTGTGTGGACTGGTTTGATTATTGATCATGTGAAGAGTTGTGTGTGGGCTACATGAGGACATCTGTGTGTGTGTTGTCACTAATCTGGGATACTGCGTGCAGTGTGTGTATAAGCCGTAGAGAGACACAGAGGGAATATTTTCCCTCTGCTGTCAAATCTAAACTTTGCAACGCAGAATGTCTGTATTTATTTTTCAGAGTCTAATATTGGTAGAGTTACCAGTGTCATATTTTATTCTTCTCTAAGGATTCTGTTTGTGTATCTTAGTGATGTGTAGTTAAACAGAAGCACTGTGACATCATTTTGTCTGTTTTCACCTAAGATTTGCTGTTCTTTGAGCCAAAAACTGTCTGTGCACACTATATTTTGTAAATAACAAAGTACGGACAGAGGAGACTTGCTTAATTGCTTAATTAAGATTCATCCTAGAATAATTATCGAGCTTTTCCACTGATGCATTAACTGCAGAAAGTGTTTGCGCTGTTTAGCCTAAAATATATACTTTCCATTTCAACATTCAAATTTTGTTACATGAATAATAAATAAGTGCTGACTACCCAGTTCTTTTTTGCTTACTTTAAAAAACAACTGAGCTAGTGTTTTAATGACTAAATTTTCTAGATAAATTATTCATTTTCTCAGAACACTGGGCTGGATATTACATGTTAGAAAGCTTTGCTGACATGGGGGTGTAATATGTTTATGAGTCACATGTCAAATAGGAAGTAACAAAATGGACTCCTTGTGTAGACTACATGTTTGCACCATTATATGATTTTCATTATGACTCAGATGCATTGTAGCTCATGTTATTGCATAATTCAAGGCTGGAGGACATCGATGGACAGGACAATGTGACGTATATATTTTATAAAACATTCTGTCTAATCCTATGTTAATCTAAAGCCCCTAACCCCACATGTCTACACATCTGGACCTACCCTATGCAATGAAATAATTTAACCTGCAACAATCCTTCAGGAAATGGAATTAAAAGTCTAAATATAGAAAATTAAACACATGAGAAATCTATAGGTTGTCTGTTAATCCTGTTAACCCTGTGCAGTTATGTCCCTATGATCTCAGTTAGAATAAAACTCATCATACTGATTGTACATGTGGCATCATCCTCCCCCAGTTGGAATAATAGAGGTGAATGTAAATTTCTAAGAGTCACGTATGATGAAATGACCTGTTCAACTGGAAACTTGTGCAGCCTTTGGGCTTAGGTGTTGTATTCTGCTGAGAATATCAGGTTGTCCAGGTGAGTGAAAATGTGTAGTTGCATGGAAATACGCATGCACCCACACAAAGGAAGCTCAGTGTTTGTGAAAGAAGCACTTCTGTTGGCTCATCCCAGTCAGCAAAACTGGAAAACCATTCACTATTTTCCCACTAAAGATGCTACAATTTCTCAGTTCTGTATTGAAGTGGTTTCTTTGGTTATTGGTGTCCATCTGTTGTATGTTACTGCCATTTTCTGATACTGTTCAACTCCCCTGCTGTCAATGAACTGTCGCTGACACCAGGCTCACATCAGTAACATGCACCAGTGTTCAGTTTTACGGGGGCTGAGGGTGATCTGCTATCCTTTTGCCTCTTTTCCACTGATTCTGTCACCTAAATTTGCTTTAGTTTGGCTCTGTTTGGCACCAGGCTTGTTGTATTTCCAATGCAGGTAGAATACTCAGTGGCTGGTCATCATAGCAAGTCACTGTAAGCAATTTTGACATCGTCTTCAGTGCGACTACAGTCACCATGAAACAGTGGAGGATGAAACTTAAACTGTAAATTACAAACAAAAAAAAATTATACTAAGAAATTTCTGAGTACTTTGGGTTTCATCACTTTTATTTATGGAGATATGTTGAGGACGCAACCTCATTTACAATATATCCAAGACAAAACAAAACATTTGAAACATACAATGGACATACCAGAAATACGGAAAAGTAGCATTGACAAAGACTAATTAAAAACAGCGAAATCTACCTAAAAACAAGAGGCGCTGGAGGTAAAATAATACGGAATCATGGATTTAAAACACAAAATATTTGAAACATACAATGTCATATCAGAAGTACCAAAAAGCAAAAGTGATAAAAATGAACTAAAGACAAAGACATCTACTTAAAAATCAGGAGCAGCTGGAAGTAAAATAAGAAGTGATTAAGGATTTAAATTGTCCTAATGATAAAAGTGTGGTAAGTTTCAGATGGTTTTGGAGCGTGTTCCAGGTTTCAGGTGCATAGTGAGAAAAACTGGACTTTCCCAATTCAGTATGCACTGAAGGAACCTGCAGTGTGAGCCAGTCCTTTGAGCAAGTGTGATATTCACTCGCATTAAACAATACTAAAAAATAAATATAAAATGATAAAAGACCTGTGAGGGCATTAAAAACAAATAAAATCCAATGTCTATCACACCTGTTGGATAGAGAGGGCCATTCAACTTTAGAATAAAGGTCGCAATGGTGAGTGTTGTAGCTGTCATTTGTAATATATCTTAGGGCTGAATGATAAGCTTTAGCTTCACATGATATACATTGACACAGTGTTGATTCTGGATTGACTAATCTGTGATCTGTATAACTTTATGGCAGCTTTAGTATTGCTTTGGCTTGCTTGGCACCTTAGTGAAGGTGGGACTAGAAATAGCATCTGATAGTATGTGGTAGTCCCCGCTCTCATGTAGGAGGAACACCAGAAAAGCCATGCCTTATTTTTGGTGAGTCAGGCTGATACAGTGGAAAAATGCATGGGTCTTGTCAAAGCTGCTTGATAGTTTGTTTGTTTTTTGTGTCCTTTAGCTAAAGATTACCTCTCAGCAAATTATAATTCAAGTGAGATGTCTGCATAATTATGTTTTCAAGCTGTTTTATGCAATTTTTTTTCCTAATTATATACATTTTCAGGCAGATAGGAGGGTTAAATACACTGTTGCCCATAAAGTTACAATAAAATCTTTTTATGTCTTCTCATAAGATAATTGTGACAATGTGATTTATTCTTGATAGATAAAACGTAACTTAGACTCAGTGCATCTGGTCGAAGGTGATTAGAATAGAGAATAGAATAGAATGCCCTTTATTGTCATTATACTGAATGTACAACCAGATTGGAGAGCTTCTCCTTTTTCAGTGCAAACAGGTAATTATTTATAAAATATAAGGTGCAAAATATGTACAAGATAAAGTTCTACAAGACAAATATGAAGATAAAATGATAAAAGTTGAGGATATAAAAATGTAAAAGTGTATTGCACAGGATGGTTGGCTATATACAGAATAACTATAGTGCATAGGGTGATTAATACTCACAGATGAATATATATTACATGTGAGAATAGTTGTATTGCATGGGATGAAGGAATGTTGAGGTAGTACGTATGAGGTACAATGATAGATATATTACACAATGTTCTTTATATTGATGGCTGTGGTCATTACATGTGAGAGTTCAGAGTGGTGATGGCTCTTTCAGTCTATTTGTCCTTGCCTTGATCCACCTGTTGTGCCTGCCAGAGGACAACAGGTCAAACAGCTGAGAACTGGGAATTACTGATGTGTATAAACAGGAATTAAAAGAGGAATGTGTTCTAACTTCATGGGCAACAGAGTACATTCCTGACTGCTGTAATTAACAATTGCTAATCAGATTCTGGAAGGCGCAGGCTGAATGTGACTACTGCTCTGTTCCATGTTACCAGGTTCATCTGTCTTTATATTTGCTGCATTAATGGAAAAACTGAAACTTAGGAGCATTTAACAGATTTTCTACAATATCAGTTAAGTATATAGGGAACAGGTAAATAATATGATAAAGCACCTTCCAGTTATAGTTGGGTCAGTAGAGGGTTAGTCCATAGAGAGGTGCTGCTTTGAATGGACTATCTCTCTCTCTTTCTCTATGTGTGTGTGTGTGTGTGTTTGCAACATAGTGTACAGTGTAAGCAGTGGGTTGTCTGTCAGTCTGCCTTTCAGCGCTGTTAGGAGTGTAAATACCGCGAAGGTCATGCGTGGGGGTGAAGAAGTGGGGAGTTTTAAAAGTAACTTTAATTTTCATCATCATTTTATTACCATCAAAGACACTCTCTGTCCCTTTTTCATCACTTGTGCGCTGGTAGTTTTCCATAAGGGAAGGCATTGAGGGCCTCAGGGGAAAGTCTAGAGGGGAGGAGTCAGCTAAGGAATTCTGTGTATGTGTGTGTGTTGTGACAGCATGGCTACGATATGAAGAGGGAATGTGTGGGAAGCTCAGGTGTGTGTGTGTGTGTGTGTGTGTATGTGTGAAAGAGAGAGAGAGAGAGAGGGAGTTTTGAATGAACACCAATTGTTCAACAGCAGAAGTTAGCGGAAAACTCCACAGTACAAAAGAGGCATGAGTGTGTGCGGGCTTAGTGTGTGTTGACGGGAAATAAGGGACTGTTGGGTAATAGGGGAGTTTGTCATTTCCGTGCTGCGCATGCCGACACACCACAGCAGCAGATTGTCACATGGTTTATAAGTTTTGAGTAGTAGAGACAAAGTTTAGTGACGTCAAAGGAAGTTAGGCAGCGAGGAGATAGAGAAAGGAGGGGCGAGAGAGTTAAGGACAGAGGAAGGAGAGAGAGTGAGAAGGCAGATGCAGAGAGATAGTAAGACAAAGAGATCATTTGTTGTCATATGCCCGTGTCCTTTCCAAGGACAAGCAGACATGCCACTATCGTCATGTGAGGAGACTCCTCCTCCCCCTCCTCTTCATCTCTGTCCGTTCAACTCCTCCTCCTTCTCCTACTTCCACTTGTCCCCTGACTGAGTTTTCTCCTCTGGACTTCTTTCAACTTCTACCTTTAGTCAGTGACACAAATTCAGTAACAGATGAATTTGTGGGTGCATGAGTCAGTAACAGAGAAACAAAATTAACATTTGTGTTAGTTGTTATCAAGACCAAATCATTTAATAAATATAAACTAAAACAAAATTACACTGCAGGTAAGATCAGTATTCAGTGACAATCGGTGTTAACTGTGTAAAATATTGAGTTTGTGTATGTTTAGTCCTTACCAGGCAGTGTGCTGCGGTAAATGTATGTGCTATTGTCCCTATAGTCATTATAACTGTCTACATGACCTTTGACCCAAATACTTTGCAAAGGGTCTGTGGCTTCTCTCACTGGCAGGGGAGTAAAAAATGGCTTTGTTGTGAATAGGAGTTACAGGAGGGCTTTTATTCTGAAAACCATTCCTAATTCCACTGTTAAACTGTCACACAACTGTGACTCAGATCACATGATAATTACAAGTTTACAAAGACACTAGTTGAGTCATTGATGAGGTGTTTCTAAATGTGCCAGAACATCACTTACTTCTGCTCCATGCATACTTTTTCACTTCTTTAAAACAGGGATTACATGTTGTTTTCTATTAGTAGGAGTAAGTAGTTCCATATTTACAATTATGGTTGGAATAGTTATGGTTGTGGTTAAAACAGTTGGCTTTCAGAAACATGGCGAGCTAGTGAACTAAAGCCTGAGCTGTGGATGTTGATTTTTTGATAACAGTGACTTGAAACTGGAGAAAGATGTTTACACAGACAATTAGGCAACGCCTTTACTTATCAGGACTGTATGACCCTTAACAGTTCGCAATAATTGATGGTCATTTCAACACATTCAGTCAGCGGTGTGACCTTTTCACACCAGTCTGGCTCCCACCCAGACACAAAGAAGGAGTGGATGACGGATCAATGTATGACTGAGTCTGAGAACGGAGCCAAACCAGAGAATGATGTTGTTTTGCTGATGTTCATTATGTCTCTGTAGTCACACATCAAAGCTTTGTTTTATTTGACAAGTTTAAGTTTTCTTTGTTTGCATCGAGTTCAACACACATCTGCAATGGAATCCATGTAATGCAATAGCACAACATTTATTTACATAATTCTTCGGTCAAACAACATCAATTGATGCAACCCCAAATCATAACACTGCCCCTAGGCATGATGGGTAAACTTTTCATCTTACTCTGACATGCCCATCACACTAGAAAAGGGTCAATCTGGACACATTAGACCACATGACCACAGTCCAATCAATGATGTTTTAAGAAATGAGAAGCTACCCACTGCTTCAGTTAAAGGGTTAAAGAACTTGTTAAAACATATTAACCATTGCAGTAAATATCCAATGGAAGGATCTGAAGTATTTGTGTTGGGAGTTGGCAGTGTATACTCATTTATAATTTCCAGTAATACATGATTAATTAAAATGCATGCTGCAACTCAAGTCACCAGAGATAAGTTGACATTGCACACTCCTCCAAACCATAGATCTCTGAACCAAAAATACTCATCATATCTCATATAAACATCATTTCCTTTTTAGGATGTTGTAGTATGTACAGTCATTTCACTAACTTTACTCCTTTGCCTCTTTTTAGATTTCCTTCTATGTGTTTTTCTCAGTGACATTCCAGAACATTTATTAGCATTTTATGACTTTGAAAGACGTTTACTGGCAATAATTCTCATTTATGCAAAGAGTCGTTCTGTGTCGCTGCCAAGACCTTTGGCTATGACTGTACATGCTTCTCAATGAAAATATTTGATATTAAAATACACATCGTATGAGCTTGTCAATACTTGTGAATCATTTTGTGTTAATAATAAACAATCCAGTCACCACACATGTTTTTGCTGCTCAACATACAGGAAGTGGGCGGGGGGTGGATTGTGGTTATACAAAATACACGACTGTGGCATCAGAGGTTTAGATTCTAGAAGTACTTGAATGCTATGGTTTTGTTAAAGCATTCGTGAATACATTGTGAGTCAATTCTGTATATCTGTTTGAATCTTTGTCTACTCATGGTGCACATTTTGGGTTGCAATTGGGTCATCATTTTCTCTCAGTGAAAAGTAACGGAAAGCAAACATGCACAGGGAAAGTACATATGGTTGAAGCCACCTTCGTTAGTGATAACACACAGTCAAGTACGGGGAGAAGACAGAAGAATCTGCAGCCAACTGAAAGTTTCCATAGATTGAGGAGGCTTCTGAGGTAATCATCATTATACTGCATTCTTGACATATCACCTGAACCAGGAGAGCCAGAAAAACCCAAGTCAGTCAGATATATACAAAACCAGTTCAGCTTCTCAATAATAAAGCTAAGTGAAATCGTAAAGGTTGTAAGAATCATCAGCTTGCAGTGAACAAATTGATACTGGAAGCCCGAGTATAAAATGTATTCGGCTCAAAACTGGTAACACTCATTGATGGTTTGCAAAAGCCTTAGTTTAGAGAAAAAAAATCAACAACCACGACTGAAAAGCCACATCTATTTTTAAACCAAAGTGAAAATCAACCATTTTTTCCTGCACATGCTGGGCAGTTTTTCTGACTGCAGGGCCTCCTGTGTGGAATTTTCAGAGAACATCCCCCAGGTTAGCCCAATGGCCCAAAAATAATTTACATATGGTGGCCCTTGTAGTTAGTCCATTTGTAAATCTGGGTGTTCGCAGTGCAGTATGCGTGCATATGTGTGTGAGACACACTGAGCGGAGACAGTGGCTCTTTGTTGCAGTTGCCAGGATTTTGGATCAGCCGGGCTGGCAGTGCCTGCAGTGGCTCTTTTTCTTTATCCTCTCATTCACTAGTTTTCTGCAGTACTTTATTTTTCCACTGCACATGTATTATTAAAGATGTATTATGTGAAGTAAACTATTTTTATCCAGTATTTCCTGGTCTTTATTTCACTTAAGCAATGCAGGAAACTAAATGTAATGTATATTTACCTAGAAGTATGTATTTTCTATTCTTATATATCTCTAAAGACTAGATTTTTTGAACATACAACAGAACAGAACACCTCTCAAACATTGTTACACAGTAATAGAGTAACACTAGCTACCAAGGTTGTATTCATAACTTCAGTAATACAATCAATATGAGGAGAGAAATTAATGTGGAAAATAGAAACCTGATGAGCCCGACCGAGCCCTCTGTAAAGCCAGGATACATCTTACTTAATGACAGTAATTCTATTGATATCCTTTCTAAATAAATTACGCATACGTAACAGCACAGTACGCATCAGTGTGTTGATGAATCAATGTTTTTCTTGATTGCAGGTTACTCTTTAAATCCCCATTTGCAGCTTTAACTGTGACCTCAACTGCATAATACTAGCAATACTGACAATAACAATAATCAGAATTAGACCAAATACATCTCTCACCCTGTCTGTCTGTCTTTACGCTTCCTCTCTCCATCTCACTTTCTCATTCCTCTAATTGCAACTGTAATCCTTGGCCAGATTAGAGGGATGTGCAGTATCTGTATGTGTGTGTGGATACGAGTGTTTGTGTGCGCGGTCGTAGTGTGCAACGGACAGATCCATCAGAGATTACTCAATTCATGTCATCATCACACGGGTTGAAACTGACAAGAATCCAAATCCAATTTAGTGTATGTCGATGTTTTCTCAGATGCGGAACGCGATCCAGCAGCTTGTGACGTGTCTACACTGAACCGCAAAGTGTTTTTGTTGTTGCTTGAAGCATTGTTTAATTACAGTTCGATCTATCAGCTTTTTCCGACAGATCTGAATTCTTTGGAGAACAACTTCTTCCATAATTTCCCTCTGATCTGAGTGATGAATTTCAGATCTCCCGCCTACTTTCGCTTTCATACAGGCAACTGGTCGGAGCAGGGTTTCTGGAAAATGTTTTGGGTCTATAAATAGCTACACTCTGTGTCTCTTTTGTGGCTCTCCTCCTCTCTTGCATAGTCTGACCTACTTGTCATGAGCCTTATTGGCGTGTAATTATGATCCATCAGTGTAAATGCAACTTACTATCTTGTCATTTGGGAGTGCTTTTTAAACCAGGTTAGAACATTTAAAGTTTCAATAAGTGATAAGTCTAATGATTTTCTATATTTTTATTACTACCGACATAAACTGCATGAAGTTTAACACCACAATACAGTTCCATGCATGTATCAGTGACCTGGTTTTGCTCATTTGTCAGTGCTGTAAAGTTCCACTGTTATCTGAAACCAGTTAAAATCTTAATAATGACATGTTTCTTCCTTGCATGATGGCATGATATGCTCATCTGTAACAAAAACCCTTCAAGGTCAGTCACTTCTTACCCTGTCCCCTGAAGGGGAGGCAAGGGGTTTTGTTCTTGGTTCGGTTTCTTTGTTTGTTTCTTTGTTTGTTGACACTCTAGCAGTACAACTATTGGTGGAATTCATACCAAATTTGGTTTATAGATTGCCAGAGATCCAGTATAGATCTCATTACATTTTGGGAGCAGTAGGCTGAAGTTCAAATTTTTTTTATGAATTTTTCCACCCTTTTTTTTCCCCTATTACTTATAATGGGCAAAATTTCAGATATCTATAGCAGCAAAACTATTGGTTGAATTCATACCAAATTTGGTTTATAGATCGCCAGTGACCTAGAATAGATGTGATTACATTTTTGGAAAAGTAGGTCAAAGTTAAAAGTTTTAATGAATTTTTAAAACCTTTTTTTGTCTCCTATTTACTTTTAATGGGCAAAATTTCACGTCTATTAAAATATAAATCATATTTCAATTTACTTCAAACTTGGCACATATATAGAGGCAGTTGATATGCTGACATCACCATATAGACATGATAGCATCAGCTGGATCGTTGCCAAAATAAGCTGCAGTACGTGTGAAGGGCGAGGTTTGTTGTGCCTGGCACCACTTGTTTATAATGATAGACAAGTTCTCCCTAGCAAAAAACATGTATTTCTTTACATTTCAGACCTGACTAGGCACAGTTGTCTATCTACGTGGAGCTCTACAGTACAGATGAATAAGCAAAATCACATTACAGATGTAATACCAGGAGTGTACTGGGTTGTGATTGGATTGGATGAAGATGGAAATCAACTGATGGAGCCTAGAGACAAGGGGAAATAGTACTTGTGATTTAGAAGCAGCATGTGCACAGTGGTACTCTTCCTGACTGAATTTTCATTAGACTTCAAGCTCTCCAGGCATAAAAGACGATGTGTTAGATGATATTGATATAATTTTCAGTCATTTTCATTTCCTGTAAACAACCCATCACTGCATCTTTATGATTTGCTTCTAATCATTAAAAAAGTACTTTGCAAAATGTCAAACTCCTCAAATATTAATGCCACTTTTCTGCATTTTTACTATCTTTGTTAAGTCTTGCACAATCATATTGTTTTCCCTTTCTGCTATTGCTTTTATCTTTGTTTTTCACTTATTCTTCGGAGGACCTTGACAGAGTATGAGTATTCACAGTAGCAGTTTAGTGAAAGGGTTGAGAGGTGGATGGAGTCACACATCTGGTATTCATGGTGTCGTCTTCTCCCTTGTCTGTCATCTTTTTTCCATGTAGAAGTGAGATATTTGTGGGAATACTGCAATATTTTTAGACCCACTAGCCTACATCTTAATTCTCAAATCATCGTGCATTACAGCAGCCCCTGTGCTCACAAAACAACCCAAAATTGTCAATAATGTTGACAGTTTTAAGTCAGCACTCAATACAGTATCACTATTTATCTCTTTGCCGTAGAGAGAAGATTGAGACACAGTCACTTGGGTTGGGAATTTCAAGCAGGTGTGTGAAGTCTCTTTTCAGGAGTTCTCAGGCCCTATTTATGCAACAGACTTCACCAAGTCCAGGGAGTCGACAATTTTCCTGGGCTGTACCTGATAGAAACACAGATTATCATTCTATGCTTCTATTTAGCTCTCCTAAGTAGCCCTAATATTGAGTTTCAGCTTAGAACAACTACTTTATTCAGCAGAGAGAAGGGGAAAAAAATCCCAGAAAGAGTAGGTCATTGAAATAAAACATGCACAGAAAGTCCGCATGAATCCACAATGAGCCAAAACATTCTAACAGATAAAAATAGTCAGGGGAAAAAATAAACATGGGCAAAATATATTCTGCTGACAGCATAGAGATATACAGGGTAGCTTTAAACCTGATAACTTTACACAAATGAAGATAGAGCATGTGAAGGTATTGAGCAGGGGTCTCGGGGCCACATACAGCCTAATATAATATAAAGTGAGCCGGACCAGTAAAATAATGTAAATAATAGGATAAGAACTTATAAATAATGTCAACTCCAAAGTTTTTTTTATGTTTTTGAGCGAAAAAAGTACAATTCCGTAATGAAAATGTTTACATCTACAAACTGGACATGAACATGACATGAACAACTTGAATTTTTTTTTTTTTTTATACTTTGTTTTAAACAGATTTTACATTTGTAAACAAACAGATAATAAAACGAAAATGCAAAGACATAAGAAGCAACAGACGTCAACACGCACAGACAGGGCAGTATCAAAACTTAAAGTACAACGGTAAAGAAGTGGGTCAATGAGTCACAATATTATTCCATCATGATAAGAACTTGAAAATTTTTAAGAAAAATAAGTGCAATTTTAATAATATTACGCCTTAGTTTATAATTTAAACATGTACATGATAACTTACAGATTAGCAGTGGATCTACAAATACACAAAACATTTAGTAACAGGCAGAATATTGGTAAAATTTGACATAGTTGTCTTAAGGCATTTCAGGTTGTTCATATTGTTTTAGGTTATTCACATTGTTTGTAAAAGGCTAGTCTATAAATGTAACCATTTTTCTGTAATTTAACTTTTTTTTTTTTTTTTTACGCTAAAACAAAGAAAAATGTGCAGTTTTCATTATTCATAGGTTATTATGATAGTATTTTTTCTGGTCTGGCCCACTTTAGATTGAATTGACCTAAAATGACTTTTAACATCCTTGATTGTTAATATCTTCAGTGTCATTTTTACATTTCACAAATTCTTCACACAGGCCGGATTGGACCCTTTAGTCTGGTTTTGGCCGCATGTTTGACAGCTGTTTGACAGTATAGAGTATATACAAGTCATGTGCTCTATTGTAGTAGAAGAGTAACAATAGAGGCAATCACTGTGGGCTTGTGATCATGTTCCGTGTCTATCTTAAGGCACATTTTTTGGCTTCAGAGCTTATTGGAGTGTGAAGAACAGGTTCCTGTCTTTTAACAGTTTGTGCCTGAAAAATATACTTAGTTGAATAAATTGGACCATGCTCTTACAATGCAACTATGCACTGTGGGAGAGTCCTGGAAGCTCTGTGGGCTGAGAAACATACTGTTCGCGCGACGTAGTGGGTTGGAATTTGACTCAAGGCTGTGGTGGCATTTTACATTGGCTTTGCTGTTCATCCCGTAGCCAGAGAGTCACAGGTTTAGTAGTTCCAATCTCATGATGGCTGAAGGATGGTAAAAAGCATCATTGTCTATTCAGGCTGCTCTGCTTCTCTGCATGTAATTTGAGGCTCCTGTGTAGAATAGTTTAATCCTCAAATACCTAAATAGACACCATTGACCAAAAGCATGTACTGATCTAAAATGTTTACCAACTTTTGATCCATTACTCTTATCAGTACATTGGAGTAATTCAAATAAAATGCAGTTTCTCAGCTTTTCATCACCCATTTGGGCATTCAGAGGCTCCATAGTCATATTCTGCAACACTGATTCACTAGTAAGTGTAGTTTGACAGATTTATAGATGCTCATTTTTACATTTTGCTGAAAAAGTCACTATTGCTTCTGTTTTCCCTGATTTGATTTGATTTACTCAGATCAGTACATTAAAATATAAGAAAATACAAGCTTTTCACTAAAAAAATATTGAATAATCTCATAATAAATGGTGATAAATTACTTAGAAAAGGTTAAATGTAGTGGGAAATTTATTCAGAAACTGGCTTTAATCCTTTGTAGATGTGTTGAATATCACCGGTGTCTCTAACCTTTAACCTTAGATTAGAGATAGTCCTTTTCATTGTTTTTATTTTGATTTCTAATGTCTATCAGGCAACAGGATACGTCACTGCTCCTATATTAGTCAGATAATCCTCAGGCAGTTTGTCAGTATCAGTGAGTGCAAATACAGTTCAGTATCAGATCATTTATCTGTTTGGATAGATGCTGAGTGTCCTTTGCTTTGTTTACCCTCCTCCTCCTTTCGTGTCACTCAGTGTTGGACTTCCGTCAGATAGTAAGGCTTCAAACAGAGGAGAATTTGGTTTGATAATTAAACACTGAAATGCCTCAACGTCACACCTGGTCCAAAGTTCATAACAGTTCACGATCCTACAAGGGCAACCTGCAATGGAGTCAAACATTTACAATGAAGTTTTTTTTATAGAAAACCACTTCAGCACATGGAGAAATTATCCCTGCATAATGTAATGTTGTAACTAAAGGACTAAAGGGGTCAGTTGATCTGATACGCATGTTGCTGCAGAGGTTTTGAGATATCCACATGTGAGATTTGTTTACACCGCTTCAACACTGCTGAGGTGAATGTACTCACAGGGCTTAGTTTGTCAAATATGCTGAAAAACGACCAATCAGACCTTTGTTACCACAGTAACATTCAGTCAAACTAGTGGCACTAACTGACACAAAGGAGGAAACATAATATATGGCTTAATAATATTGTGGTAAGAGAAGAAGAGTGGTGGTCTGAGCTCTGTTTGACCTTCTAGTCACCTTCAACATAGAGGTTGTGTGATCAGTCCCATTTGTCTGTTTATCAGGTAGATTACACAAAAACTACTGCACTGATTTTCATGAAGTCTAAGGGTTGTATAATGACAAACCTGTTACATTTTTTGAAGAAAATCCACCAACGGGGCTTTAAGACTTCAAGACAACCGTGACAAGTCATAAAAACTGACTGGATTTAGTGTTTGGTTGAAGCCAATTGAATTTTTTGAGGCTTTCGTCACCTTGTGCAGTACGGAACTTTGGATGTAAAGGTATAAGTGATGTGTGGGAAGATGCTGCCATCACACAATGTTGTTCTGAATTGTTAAAGTCTGAACCCAGTGGAACAAGACGTGAAATGCATCTTAAATTGCATTCATTGCGGTGTTAAGAAGCTGTCGATCGAACTTGTGGAAAACCTGCAGAAAAGTAATTGTGCTGCTCTTTAATACTGGGGAGACTTGGTCGAACACAGAAATTAAAAAAGTAATAAAAAACGCACTTGAACAAACTTTGACCTTAGCTTTGCAATCAAATCTTATCAGACAGAATTTTTCCGTCATATACGCATATATATGTCAAATTAAAAGATACGTTTACAGCTCAAGACAGACAGGCACAGTTTGTTGTAAAACATGTGAAAATACATTATTCCAAAGACTAAACACACAAAAGTTGCAAAAGAGGATATTATTGTAATCTTCAAACTGTTTAGAGTTGCTGAAGATCTCTCTGCAGCTTCAACATGACCTGACTTGTAGTGATTTCCAACTCTTTTAATGTTAGTTTACCTCATTCTTGAAGATAAAGGTTAAATGTGTTGATGTCGCAGTGATGCATACATCATGCAAGAAAAGGACCTCCGACTCATTTCACATAAAATTAGATGTTACTTACCACAAACTGCAACTGTTTTGACTTAAACAAGATAAACATATGTGTAGTTCAACGCACACCTCACAACACAATTCACACTCACAAAAACAGAATCAGAGAATTCTTTCTCTTTCATCACTGACCGCAGTTCCAATTCTTGCTGAAATTCGGTTCTGTAGGTGCCTTTTTATTGGTGCCAACTGACAAATTCAACGTCAGGCTTTTGGCACCAACCGATAATAATGAATTAAACATCATGAATTTGTGTTCTTTGTGGTGTAATAATAGTGGTGAACAAAATGAATGATGGGCTGTCGGTCATGGTGGGGTTCTACGCTTTGTGGTTGCCATTATACCTAATTTTGTGTTATTTTTTGACTGTTCTTTTATTCTCAGTGTTTTGTAAGGCAGGAAATGTGAAACATTTACCGGAGGTTTTGTTGATTTTCTTTCTTCAGGGGTGCATTTTGTAAGATTATCTTTTGTGGTGCTCTGTGTACAACTCAACCCAAAAATAAACTTGAGTCTTGAGGTCAATGCAGTGGAGTAAATAGTACATTATAATATTATATTGCTGTGCTTCAGTGTGTGGAAATGCCTTTAACCCTGTAAAGCCTGAACCATTAAAGCATTGACAGAAAATTGCAGTTCTTTGAAACTGGAGCCTTTATTGGTCCTTCTGAACAACCAAAAAAAAATGTTGTCAAATATCAATTTCCATGTATGAGTTTCAATTTTGTACCATATTTGATACATCGGGTCTCAATGCTCAAATATTATTTTTGAACAAACATGTCTAACAAATTGGTAATTCCTTTTCAAAATTGGTAAAGTTCTACCTCCTTCCTCATTAATGACAATCTTGTAGTGTCACTGGAAAGGCCTCTGGTCAATGAATTCCTCCCCCCTGGTGGATTATATGTATATTGCATGTATCTAATTGTATACATCAGGATTTTCAAGTAAAAAAATATCATACTGATCATGTAGAGGGCTTCAAACCTCATGTATCAAATATGACATGTTTGGCATTATAGGGTTAATGCGGGTGAACTAAACCTTTAACTCCACAGTTTTACTCTCAGAGTTAAATCTCATACCAGAATGGCTTTTAGATGATTATTATGTGCCACATGTTATTAATATGTTACATTACTGTCACTCCATGCACTTGGTGACATCCCAAAGGCCATGTTTTACGTTGCTAGCTGTTTACATGTGTCAGACATTGTTTTGGGTTAAACAAGAACGCTTTTTGCATTAATTACGGAGCTCCAACCCCCATCAGCCACAGAAAAACTCTGAGGGAGCCACTTAGACTCAATCATGGTTTGGTTGTTTTGGATTTTATGGATGCATGAGTGATGTCAGTGCTGCGTGGGAGGTCATTTTCCCACAGACTTAGCCATAACTCAAGGTACAAAGCTTGTAAATGAAAGTGTAAACGCAAATTCTGTGTGTGTGTGTGTTCAAAAATATTTAAATAGAAGGTGTGGTCGTCTGTCACTGTGAGGCTGAGCAGACAGCTGACATGTAAACACACATTTTTGCGCCTTGAAGACCATGTTTTTTGTTAGTATCACAATTAATTACTGCGGGATAACATGAGTAACTGCACCACAGACCCATTTCCACTGGGCTGAATTGTGTTGTGGTTAGTTATGACCATTATCTGATGGATATGGATATACAGTGGTCTGCATAAGTGGAAAAACAGCTTTTAATTTATCCCGTTCCCTTATGATTTCCACAAACTTTTTCCCTCTTTGTATCACTCACATCACTTGTGTTTCCTCCTTGATTTTATCTCCCTCTCTTGAATTGGATCAGAACAAATTGAATTCAATACACTGTAGGCTCTACTACTACCCACTAAACAAATATTACGTACATCCAATCTATAACTAGATCACACCTTTTTCCCTGTTTCACCTTTTTCCGCTCTAACCTCTCCTTCATCTCGTCGTAGCATCGATGCCCCCTCCTCCCTGCATCGTCCAGTGACTATAAACAGCCAGAAGTTTACTACAAACACATCTAACAACCTCCACCAAACAGGCAGCTAACAAGGACAGTCCCTCCTTTCCCAGTTTGACTGAACAGGAAGAGCACTTCATGGTTTTGTGAGTGACTCTAAGGTCATGAGTGTACTTTGATGCAGCTAATGAGGCAGTCTTAGATGATGACTTTGTGATTAAGGAGCCTGAGTGAAAGCCTTTGACCTGGTAAAAGAGGTTCGCGTTAACGCTTTTGACATTTAGCTTTTTTGTTCCAACCTGAAGACCGTTTGAGAGAAAAAATCTGTTCAAGGACATGGTGTATTTAAGGCCCATTCAGCCTACATTGCTCAATCATTCATTAAAACCCTCTCTGTTAATCTTTATGGCTTTGCTTTAGGTTTCTAACTGCTGGGTGGTTCAAGCACAGTTTCCAATTCAAGCCTAAAGCCTGTTGGTTCCTGTTCGAGTATCAGCTGAACTAATCAAAGAGCAGTTTGTGTTCATTTCCTGGCCTGGGATCAGCCGGACACTGACGCGAAACCTAAATCTTACAGAACAAATTGGGTCTCAGATGGGGATTTTTGTGTTTTTCCTGAATGATTAGCATATATTAATCCTTTTGCCTCAGAATGTGAGAAGCAGCAGCCTTTTAAGCCCACTCAGTACTGCACCAGTATGGACAGCCCTGCTGAGCCCGATAGTTGAACGCTGTGAAAACATTCCAGTTTTAAGCTCTTGGCTTTTTTTTTTCTTGAAGTGTGAAAACTTCAGAATCGATTACAAGGTAGTTTTTATAGGACAGGGTGACCTCAGTGAGGGAGTGAGGGAAAAAAAACTGAAAAGCTCAGTAGATTCCTCCCTGTGCATTCCACATGTTATCTGGTTTGGTCCAACCTCTTTCTCCCATGCCTAGTGGGAAAAAAGTCGCTCACTTTTCATCACTGTCAATCTTTTTTTTCCCTTTCGGCTTTTGTCAGTCAGATTCAACAGATAGGCACTTGTATGCTGGACTTTCACCTTTTCAGTCTTTATTGATATCTGTTTCTCATTCACTATTCCACTACTTTGCCTTCTAGTTCATGCCTGTTTGTGCTGTAAACGTAAAACTCTGCAGAGAGATTCACTCATGCAGGAGGTTGATGTTTAAGTTGTCCACACCTTGAGCCCGCTGCAGGTTAATATTCATTGAAACAAAATGGTTTTAATAGAAAGGGAAGGGAGTAAAGAGCAAAAAGAGGAGGAGAACAAAACAGGGAAGTTGAGCAACATTAACCCCTCCCCTTTCTTCCGTACTCCTTTTCCCTTTTTATACCTCCTCCCCCAACCCCCACCTCCTCCTTCTCTTTTAAACCCCCCCCCACCCACACACACACACACACACACACACACACACACACACACACACACAGACACACACACAATACTCACCTGTCCAGTTTCACCTCAACCCGACTCCCCTCCCCTCAAGCTCCTCCTCTCAGGGCAGGTGAGCCGGTTTGGGTATAAAGGTATGCTAATGTGCAGCAGCCTATCTTCTCTGCTCTGGGGAGTGTGGAAGGAAGACACAGGACGGAACAGGGCGAGAGAGAGAGAGGGAGAAAGAGAGAGAGAGAGTGTGTGTGTGAGAGAGAGGCGGAGTAGGAAAGTTGCAATTTAAACACAATTGGATTGACTGTTCTCAGACTTACTTGCAACCATGGGGCTGGGGGTAAGTGTTGGAACTTTGTCACATGTTTTGGCCTAGTTTGTAAGAGTCTTTAGATTGAGGTTAAGATTAGGCCGTTATGTTTTTACAGTTTTGAGCTCAGATCAAGTTTTGGTCACAAGTTATGAGTTAAGCTTGACAGTTGTGGATTGCTTGATGTACTTTGTACTTTTGTTTCGAAACGTGTTGTGCGGCCAGGTTGTTGCTTCACAGTTTTAGGAATATCAAACTTTCACATAGGATATATTCATGAGTTCTAGAAGATGAATTCATACACACTCTAACAATGATTAACACAAGTTTCACAGCATGTTTGAACAACACAGTTTACTTTCTTTTCTGACTCTTGACACCGTAAGAGGAAGCTTCATGCGGTCTCTGAGCATGTGCTCAGTCTTATTGAAACTCATATTCTTCTCTACAGAGAGGGAAAGAAGAATACAAATTGGCGGCAACGTCAGATGGCGGGGACAAGAAAGGAAAGAAAGGTAAAGGGGACAAGAAGGATATGGATGATCTTAAGAAAGAAGTCGATCTGGTAAGTACACAAAAGTAAAACCAGTCTTTAATTAGGTCTTAAGTATTTAGGAGAGTTTCAGTTTGGCAAGACGATAGTTAAATGCTCACATGCTGCTTTGTAAATCATCTGTGAAATGTTTATAACTTGAACCTTCAGAGACTTATTGCACTTTCTATCCTCCATTACACGTTGCCTCATACTTAATGACAGCCTCACTCAGGCCGTGTTAAAGCACTGGTCACTCTAAGTCACTGCCATTCGTCACGCAAATGATACAGTCACGGTTGAGACAAATCTCCTTGTTGACCTCACGGCCAGTCACATGAGATGTAGCTGTCTGCTGTATATTTCCATATGATTGCTACTTACACCTCTGCATGTCATGTTGCATGTCATTAAGGAGTTCACAGCTATACTTAACTGCAAAGTCATACTTATCTACTTTGACTTTTAGCTTTGAAATGTTGAAAAAGCATATGAGCTGGTCCTTTATTCTGTGATTACACAGCTAATATGCATTACTGTGCTTCTACTTTACCTCAAAGTTATTACATCCTTAGTTTTATTGCTAGTAAAGACTGTTCAGAGGGGATGTAGGATAGTAAAAGGCAGGTTCTTTACATGCACAGAAAGTTGTAATTTATATACTGAGTCGGGTTTAAAGTCCCAATGTTAAAGCGGAACAGCAGAGTAATTTCCACTGGTGTCAGCCTTTCCTCTGTCAGGATCTGTAGCTGGTTGAGGTCATTTCCCAAGGTCACGCTGCTTTAAGTTCATCCTTGAGTTTGTACCCCCCCGCCCCACTCCTGGTTATATGTACAATGGGGTGTTTTATAGTCACTGCTAGTAAAATCTGCCCCCTCTCAAATGTCCTGAGGTTTAATCTGCAGCCGTATAACAACCATGTTTGGTATTTGTACATGAAGTATCCTCAGACAGCTTGGTAAACGACAGAGGCCCTTTAACTTTAAGGATCAGGTCAGTGTCCGCCACAAGGTCACTGTAGTCGGAGGAGGCCCAGATCTTATCTCGAAGCGCTAATGAAATATTTCACCTGCTGAAACTACCAAATAATAGCACAACAATTACCACTGTTACAGTTGATATATTTAATTTTTGCTGTGTGATGTACTTTACAGGAAAACTAACCTGCGATTTTCTCATGTCATTTATTCAACTACCTCTATTATACTCTTGAAAACAGTAAAAAAATATACCAATTTGATGAATAATTCCCTAATTACTATGTGACAGCCACAGTTTCTGCTCAGTGTCATGCAGGTCACAGAGTACTGCAAGTTATTAGGTAATAAAAGTCACATCAAGGTGACATATTAATGATTACTGTTCTCAGTACATGTTAACTCGATGTCAAAGTCCCACAGTGACTGAAGGAACATATTAATGATTACTGTCCGCCATACATCTTGACTAGATCTCAAAGTCCTTCCGCTGCTGAAGGACATTTCAATGCCACAGTGACCGATTAGCTGTCTCCCATAACCTTGCACAGTGTCTCAGATTTAGGTGCTCAATTTCTAACTGGAATACACAGATGTCATGGTCTCCAAAATGTTTTCAAGTACATTTTCACAGTTTGTCTAAAATCTACTGGAGTGCATTAATGAAACAAAGGGTTCTTACAGTATCTGAGCTGTGGTTAAAGGATAATAGCACATTGGGATTTAGTGAAACAATAGCAGGAATATTGAAGAGTTTCTTTGAAGAATATGGAGCTGGCATGTTAATGATTATTGCCCCATTGTACACTTACCTGTCGTAGCAAAGTCCAGCTTAAAACAATGAGAACCGTTCCCATAGTAACATAAAGCAGCTGGTGATTTGATCAGATGTGACAAAGTCTACCAGAAAATGCTAAATATAGAGTCCTTTTTGATTCCAGGGAGCGTGTGGTTGGTCTTCCAAACATGACCTTAATGTGTGTTTAGACAACTTCTGTATCAAAGCATGTGAAGAAATGTCCTCTGCAGGCTTCAGAGGAGCTGCTGACTATCAGTTTAAAAAAGCAGCAGTAGTTTGGTTCATGTGATAACACATTATCTGTGGCACATTTGACGTGGAACACTTCGTTTGCTTATTGTAATTCATAACTATGGAGGCCAAGGGAAGAACTATGCCATCACAGTCTTTTCTTCACTGAAATTAGAAATCAGAATCAGAAATGTGTGATAGTATGTAAATGTGTTTAGCAGTGAAAGATAGAAACATTAACCTTTAAAAACACCAGAATAGATTTGTGTTGGGAATACTCTCATATCATTTATTTGATTTAATTTAATACTGAAATTGGAAATAAATGAGAATGTGATGGTGAAAAATCGGAAAATTACTCTTTCTTTAGAGGCACAGTGGGCTAAAATGTTATTCTTTACATATGTTGGATATATAAACTAATAGAAACAGTGTCTATATCACTGTCTTCCATTTTGTGTGAAGATTGCGGTGTTTTGGTGCTTCTGAAAACACTAGGTGGGAGTGGATGATATTGCAGATCATCCAAATTACATTGGAAAAATTTTCTTTTACTATTCATCCAATCGCTGTAGGCGTTATTGAAAAACACAGTGTAGGCACATGAATGTGTCAGCTTCTCTGGTTGTTCATTTGCAGAGCTACTTTTATTTGCATTCTCCAGCCACCTCTCCCCCATTGTGTCATTCAAAAATAGAGCAGTTGCTACGGTGTAAAATCATCTCTAATTACCTTAAAACTAATCTAAACATACATTGAACAGCACTCTAGAATATCAAGTTATTCACCAAATCACATGAGTGTAACTGTGAGTGGGCTCCACTTCTGGGTAAGCTGCATCAAAATGTCAAACACATGAGCAATGCACTTGGGAGCAAACATCAGTGTATCAGTTGGGTGACATTGATTCATGTGGATGGACTGTTTGCTCGCAGCACACTGACTCCCTGGATGAGTCTATACATAACAGAGCTCATGGCGGCTGTGCGCTGCTGTTTGGATACGAGTTTCCAATCAGCACAGGCCGCAGTTTTACTCAAATGTCTGCTAATCTTAAAATCACACTGTATGCACATGCGTCCGTAATCCTGATCAGACGGCAGATTTTACCTTGTCATCTTTATGTTCCCAGTGTCCCTTTGGAGGACATGATGGGACATTTTTTAATCCTCAACGGAGATAATATCTGCAGTTTTAAAATAACAGGGATTTCGGCTTGTTTCATGCAATGTCACTCAATCTCTGTCTCTGCCTCTTTCCCCTTAGGATGATCACAAGTTAACCTTGGACGAACTGCACAGAAAATATGGAACCGATCTAAGCAGGGTGAGCACTTTCAGAGTAACTGTTCACAAATGTTTACATGGGCAAACAAATAAGTCTAGGAGGATTCTGCCATTTCATTGCTTTACTTTTACTCCTCTACATTTGTCTAAAGCTTTAGTTACTTTTTCATTTTCATAACTTTACAGTACAGGCTACACGTTTGAATGTGTGCAACAGACTTAAGGATTAAATGTTCCTCTATTGGTTGAGTTTAAAATTCTCCTCCTTCTTAAGCTAAATAAACTCCCATGGATTAGCTGGAAAGAGTAACGTCACAAAGCTGTTTTTCTGAGCTCATGAAAAGTTGACTTTCTGACATATTATGATGGTAATCTTATAGAACATCATGCATGTCTGTAGATTCAACTACCACTAGTATATTAAATCAAATGAGCGAAGTCAACAGCAACATATACATCATTGTAGCAGTTATTAATCCAAAAACATCATATAAAACAATGTGAACCACTTAAAGTTTTGCCAATAATACACAATTTCACTCAAGGTTTTCAATGCAGAACTTTTTTTTCAGTTGAACACTTTTGCAATGTGGAATTAGTACTTTTACCTAACTAAGAACCTTTACAATTTTACCACCGGTACAAAGAGAACAGATATAGCAGGTTTGATAACATGTTACCTGAATACAGAAAAAGGAATAATAACCACAAATCTACAGCTTCTTTTTGCTTTTGACCTCTTACAAAGAAGTGTATTATGTTTATGACTGCTAATCTCAGGTAATGTTTTCCTATTTTTCTTGTCAAACTCAGAAGTATGTGTACAGAATTTTTCTCCCCCCTTTCATCCTATAATCACACAGAGTCCGATAATCCACACACAGAAAAACAAAGCTGCTATGTACTAAAAATATACTTTTTTTCTGCTTCGAACCCTGGTTTTCATCAAGCTGAGGACCCGCACACAGTTTCATTACACAACACAATTTGACACTGGCCAAATGCTTCACTGATGCTGATTATCTCCTGAAATCTGATCTGTCTGAGTTTGCCCCAAAACAAAGACTTCATTCACGCCCAAACACGGGTCTTATTGACCCTACCAACAAAAAAAAAATTCTTCTTTCCACCTCTCCACTCACAATTTTCTTTACTCTTCTGGAAAAGCTTGACCTTGTGGAAGTACACACCGTTCACTGACAACAGAGACACTGATTGTAATGTCTCCCCGTCTCACATTTCTCATATCACAAACTGTTATTTACCACCAGCTGTGTTTTTACCATCTAATTACGTAGAATTGTGAAAACAGGAAGCTGTAACTGTGAGATTACTGAGATTTCTCTTCCTGTGGATGTGGCTTTGTCTAATCCACCAGCTCCTGAGGTAATAGTGGCCTGCCTGTTTACCAAATATTACAGTCCAGCAGGATATATGTCTCTCTGCTCTGCTTTTCATTGTGTTGCCATTCAGAGACAAAAAACAAAGACACAGTGGGGCAGTGAGAGTAGCAGAGCAAAAACAGGACCTACTGGTTTTTTATGGGTTTCCTTAGTTTACACAGACACAACCACACGTGTGCACAAGGCAGCACAGTTGTACCCTGTCTCCACTTTCATGGCGTCACTCCACTCGGCTCTTTCAGCACAATGGAGTCTCACATCCTGTCTTTCCACCTCTCATTAGGGGTTGTCCTCCTCCAGGGCCAAAGAGATTCTAGCCAGAGACGGCCCAAACGCCCTCACGCCTCCTCCCACCACCCCTGAGTGGGTCAAGTTCTGTAGACAGGTAAAAGTCACTTCTTGTAGAAGTGGGAGTCCTATGTTTTTCCTACCAAAACACAAATCTGTGTTTGAATATTCAAACTTTGTAAATGTAAATGTTCTCTGCTGAAGGCATTCAGATTGGTGACTGTTTTTTTTTTTTTTTTGTTGCCAGCTCTTTGGTGGGTTCTCTATGCTACTGTGGATCGGTGCTATCCTCTGCTTCCTTGCTTACGGTATCCAGGCTGCGTCTGAAGATGAACCAGCCAACGATAATGTAAGTAGGCCTTTGTTAATGTACCAAATGTAAAAATTATTCTCTCTCAAAATGAATTGTCTGTAACAATTTCTGTCTTCTTGTAGTTGTACCTGGGTGTTGTACTTTCCGCTGTCGTCATCATCACTGGTTGCTTTTCCTATTATCAAGAGGCAAAGAGCTCTAAGATCATGGAGTCTTTCAAGAACCTGGTGCCACAAGTGAGTTTTTCTTGACTTTTATTCCTGTAGGTGATGTCATATCATCTCCAGTAGTTCAAAAAGGCTAATCTTGTCAGTTTCAGACTGCAGCACAATGCAAAGGAGGTCTGTTTCTTCATTAGAATTACTGCAATTCTGACACATTTTGCAGTTTCTACAGCTTTTCACCGCTGGGGATAAAACCAAAACCTGTTAAAATTGTAATACCGCTTGGCATATGAAACGTGTCTTTACCTTTGATCTCATAGCAAGCCCTGGTTGTCCGTGACGGTGAGAAGAAGAATATCAACGCTGAGGATGTGGTTGCTGGAGATTTAGTGGAGGTGAAAGGAGGAGACAGAATCCCTGCTGATCTGAGAATCATCTCTGCCCACGGCTGCAAGGTATGTCCTACGGAGTCCTCTTAATTAGTGCAAACAGAACTTTAATTCTAAAAAAGCATCTACAGATATGAATATTTAAATTTAGCTTGAGTTTATTATAGTTATTACACCCATCATTATTTGTTTTGTTTATTTATTTCATTTACATGTTTTTAAGAGAGTGCAAAGGAGGACAAAATCATGATTTAGTCACATGCCACCACGTGACGCAAAGTGCTTCATGCTGACAAATGTGCTTTATCATGTTACTTCCTCTCAATTATTTCCTGTCAGTGAGTTATTTTATTGAACCAAAGACAGAATTCAATCTTCTTACACCCTCTTTGACCCCAATGTGTCATCTGCCTAGCCCAAGAACAGACATGATGCTTTTCTGATTTTACTGTATTCTCTCAGGTGGACAACTCCTCTCTCACTGGTGAATCTGAGCCTCAGACTCGTACTCCTGACTTCTCCAATGACAACCCACTGGAGACCAGGAACATTGCTTTTTTCTCCACCAACTGTGTTGAAGGTAGACAACAAACAAGTACAGGGATCATATCACTGGATTTTTTGTTGTCTTATTTGAGTATTTTTTTATACTTGAGGTGGACTGAAAGTGGATTTTCAAATGCTGAAATAGTTTTGAGCAATAGCTGATTAACTGACTGATATTTGTCTATTTCTACTTGTAGTCTTACGCTTCATGTTATACATTTCTCATCAGGTACTGCTAGAGGAATTGTCATCAACACTGGAGATCGTACTGTCATGGGTCGTATCGCCACCCTGGCTTCCAGTCTGGAGGGCGGTAAAACTCCCATTGCCATTGAGATTGAGCACTTCATCCACATCATCACCGGTGTGGCCGTCTTCCTTGGTGTTTCCTTCTTCATTCTGTCCCTCATCCTTGGATATGGATGGCTGGAGGCCGTCATCTTCCTTATTGGTATCATTGTCGCCAATGTGCCAGAAGGACTCCTAGCTACTGTCACTGTGAGTTCCGGTGTTAATTGTATCGTAAAATTGTAATCACGTGTCCTAAAATGGAAGACTAGTTTCCTCAGTCCCTATCTGAGTAAAGTGCTCCCATCTCCAGGTATGTCTGACTCTGACTGCTAAGCGTATGGCCAAGAAGAACTGCCTGGTGAAGAACTTGGAAGCTGTAGAGACCCTTGGCTCCACCTCCACAATCTGCTCAGACAAGACCGGCACCCTGACCCAGAACAGGATGACTGTAGCCCACATGTGGTTCGACAACCAGATCCACGAGGCCGACACTACTGAGAACCAGAGCGGGACCTCCTTCGACAGGAGCTCCGCCACCTGGGCTTCCCTGGCAAGAATTGCCGGCCTCTGTAATCGTGCTGTCTTCCTGGCAGAGCAGAGCAACATTCCCATCCTGAAGGTGAGAAGGTTTCTGACTTTCTCTAAAAAAATCTCATTGTCACCAAAAAGCTTTGCTCCAGTTCCCCCTTTCACATCACCACAAAGAGAGTAAATAATTCATCAAGATATCAATAACACCAGATCTTGTGTAACCGCATCTCTCAGAGGTAAAGACCAGGGTTCGTTATTTTTTGTCCTTAAAGCCTTTTGTTGAATTGGATACTGTATCAACTCAATTTGTAATTCAGCTCAATGACTAAAAGCAATGTGGGTGATGTCTTGGCTTTACAACTTGGCAACTTCAAGCCACACAACCCAGCCAACTGCACTACAAATCTTTATAAAAAGCACTCAACATAATTAAGGCCTTTTCAGGAATATATTATTGTGCCTCTAGAAAGAAATGGCTGCACAGGTTCATTGATTTATCTCATAATGAGTACTGATGGGTGTATTTTTTTCTAGAACGTCAGAGTAGAAGCTACGAGAAATCTGTATTTATGAAAAGTTTATTGCAAAGTGATATCTAATCGTTCTCTTTAAATTCACAGAGAGATGTAGCCGGTGATGCCTCAGAAGCTGCCCTGCTGAAATGTATTGAGCTGTGCTGTGGCTCCGTTGCTGGAATGAGAGAAAAATACCCCAAAGTTGCCGAGATCCCTTTCAACTCCACCAACAAATACCAGGTGACATATTCAGATTATTTTCAGTATAGTTACACGATGCACTGATGCATATTTACCATAATATTTTTCCAATCTCAAAAAAAGAAAATGATTTTGCACCCTCTAGTGGTCAGGTAAATCATTACACAGCTGTCAATACTGTGATGGCAACAACAAAACATGCACTGAAATTCAGGTCTTTGCTTTGTCCTACAGCTCTCCATCCATAAGAACTCAACACCTGGAGAAACCAAACATCTGCTGGTGATGAAAGGTGCTCCAGAGAGAATTCTGGACCGCTGCTCCACCATCGTGATCCAAGGCAAAGAGCAGCCTCTGGATGATGAGATGAAAGACGCTTTCCAGAACGCCTATGTTGAACTGGGAGGACTGGGAGAGAGAGTACTGGGTATGGGTTTGATCTATTCGGTTAAATCCTTGTATCTTCTGCTGATGATAACTCTAAAAATCCCCCATTCTAGGTAATTTCATCCAACTTCCTGTCTTATTCAGGTTTCTGTCATTTCAACCTCCCTGACGACCAGTTCCCAGATGGCTTTGCTTTTGATACTGATGAGGTTAACTTCCCCACTGAGAACCTGTGCTTCATCGGCTTAATGTCCATGATTGACCCTCCTCGTGCTGCTGTGCCTGATGCTGTGGGCAAATGTAGGAGCGCTGGAATCAAGGTGCATAAAAAAATACTTTTGGTTTTTACGTACATGGAAAGTCTCTAACACATTAAAAGTAAGATTGTTTTGATTTGCAGCTAGAATTTTTGTGGGCATCCATCGCTAGCCTGTGCTTGTAAAATCTTGGCTAACCAGTTATTGTGTAACGCACAGACTGATTATAAACAGGGAAGAGGTTATGTGTTGTCAGATGAATGTCCAGAATGTGCAGTATACACACCCAAATAATGTTCTGAAAACCTTCTATCAGCACATCACACATCCCTAAATCAGAAAATGTCACATTCAGAATAATCCAAATGTGCCGACATAGTATGCTCTTTACTTGTTGTTTAACCATATCGAATTTAGAATAATAAGTACGTTTCAATATAGTCTTTCAATCAGGTTGTCATTTTGCTTATTTCTGGAAACTTTTAAGTCACAAGAAGTATTTTGATGATCCGTTGTAAAACTTTTTTTGTTGAATGTCTTTTTCTCCTTAGGTTATCATGGTAACAGGTGATCATCCTATCACAGCTAAGGCTATTGCTAAGGGTGTGGGTATCATCTCTGAGGGTAACGAGACCATTGAAGACATCGCTGCACGTCTGAATGTTCCAGTTTCAGAGGTCAACCCCAGGTTAGCATGTTTAAGGCTCAACTGACCAAATCTGAGCATGTATTTACCATAAGGAGGATAAAATCTTCTTCTGTCTTTGCCCTGAGTGGACATCTTTCCTTTTTCCTTAATGCCAGTTCTAATTGTGCAAAATTAAATCAAACTGTCACTAACAAGGCTTGTGATCTACTCAGCCAAAAGAGCTTTTATCATTAATTTTCCACAGACAAATAAATCTAAATTAAATTGTTCCTTTATCAGCAAGTTTAGTCTGAGAGTTGAGATCACAGTCTCAGTGTGAAGTAACTGTCCCCCTGCAGAAAAGTCATCCTAAAAATAATGTGAAATGGTTGGAAAAACCGCCCCCCACCATTAGTTTTATGAAAAGGCGCGTCTGATTTGAGCTGTTTTTGTAATGCTGCTGTGATTTCCTCTCCAGGGATGCCAAAGCCTGCGTTGTTCATGGTGGGGAGCTGAAAGACATGACCTCAGAACTGCTTGACGATGTGCTGAAACATCACACTGAAATCGTGTTTGCCAGAACTTCCCCTCAGCAGAAACTTATCATTGTGGAGGGTTGCCAGAGACAGGTCAGTGTTTTGGAGGAGCAGAGATATTTTACCACATTAATTAAGATTCAGTCCTCTCAGCGATTTCTAGTTTTGACTCAGATCTGTCTTTAAGTTTGGTTTGAAAGTCAGTTATGCAATAGGGATGCACTTGTAGAAATGGACAACTTTAAGATTAGTTTAGTTTATTTGTCTTAAACTTTGAAGTTAAAAAAAAAAACAAAAAACCAAAAAAAAAAAAACAAGAAAAGCAAGAAATCAATTACATATGCACCCATCATTAATCACAGAAAAAGTAACAAAATACAATTAATTGAACATAAATGTACATATGAATCAACTCATAAAACACAGTTTGAGAAGGGACCGAAAGAAGCAAAGGCTTCTCTAGTGCTGCCCCTTCCTTAATTTCAGTGTCAGATTCTTAACCAAATAAATTTCCTTCATCAGCTATTACGTTAAAATAAAATAAAAGAAACTCTGCAATGGAAAAAAAAAAAACAAAAGCAGAATGAAAGGCTGTCAGTGTGCAAGATATGTCAGTTGTATGTATGCGAGTTCACATAAGCCTCATCAGGCTCAGAAATTACATTCTTTACCATTGTTTGGTGATACTGGTGATGTCTCTCTCTCTCTCAAGTACTCATGTAATTATTCTGATTTTCACTCCCAAATACCCAACAGGTTTGAGAATTATTGGGGGCAGCCTTGATGAGTTTAAACAGTTTGGGAGGGTTACAGTTCAATCTATTCTGTCATATTTCCAGATCGTCTATTTATTGAATTAATCATTATTTAATCAGGAAAGACTGACTGAAGTTAAAAATGTCTTTTACAAGAGCATCCTAGCCAACACAGGCAACCCCACAAGTTTACCAGGTTGCTGACAGGGTGACACACAACCATACATATACACAAACATGTTATGAAATACAATGAAAGTATAAAATGATATGTGCAAAGAGAGTACACTGGAAAAAATCTAAATCTTACCAAGTGTATGTTTCTGATTTCTAGTCAAAATATTTCATCACACTTAAAATAAGACAAAATCGCCTAAAGAGTAACGTTTCAGTGAGATTTAAGAACTTATTTTTAGACAACAGATCTTGAAAATCTTATTTCAAGAAATCTTAGCAAGATAATTTTCACTTGTTCCATTGGCAGATTTTTTTGCTTGAATTAAGAAAAACAAACAAACAAAAAATCTTGAATCAAGGAAAAAAATCTGCCGATGGAACAAGTGAAAGTTATCTTGCTAAGATTTCTTGAAATAAGATTTTCAAGATCTACTGTCTAAAAATAAGTTCTTATATCTCACTGAAAAGTTACTCTTTTGGTGATTATGTCTTACTTAAGTGTGATGAGATATTTTTACGAGAAATGAGAAAAATACACTTGGTACGATTTTGATTTTTGCAGTTTGATGTAAGTATTAAATTAATTAGGCTAAACATCTTCGAATAGATGTTTCTACCTCTATAGAAGCCAAAAATCTGGGTTGATTCAGGTCAGAAACACGAATTCACCTCCAGTTGTCAACAGTGCTTAACCTGGTGTAATTCGCCGCAAAAGTCATGTTGTTATAGAGCCCAGCATTATCATGTTATTTTGCTAAAAAAAACTCAGTGTGAGTGTGGGTTGAAGGTAATGTCTATCACCGTCACTTGGGTCTAAATACCTTTTCCTTCTCTTTGTAGGGAGCCATTGTAGCTGTGACAGGTGACGGTGTGAACGACTCTCCAGCTCTGAAGAAGGCTGACATCGGTGTTGCCATGGGAATCGCTGGGTCTGACGTCTCCAAACAGGCCGCAGACATGATCCTGCTGGACGATAACTTTGCCTCAATTGTGACCGGTGTGGAAGAAGGTAAAGGCCTGCGCTGCCTCATCACTGCCTGATTTCATGACCAGTCAGTGTATTCACTGTATTCACTTCCTTTTCTCCTCAGGTCGTCTGATCTTCGATAACTTGAAGAAGTCCATCGCCTACACTCTGACTAGTAACATCCCTGAGATCTCCCCTTTCCTCCTTTTCATCATCGCCAACATCCCTCTTCCCCTCGGAACTGTCACCATCCTCTGTATTGATCTGGGAACCGACATGGTGAGTTCTTTGACATAATGCTGCAGACCAAATTTTCCTTCACTTTATCTGTATTTTTCATAATCTTAAAGGGGTCATATTTTGCTAAACCCACTTTTATTAGTCTTTGGTACATTTATTTGTGTATTTGGACCCTAATAGTTCCAAAAGTTTGAATTTGAACCCTCCAGGTGCTGCAAAGTTATCTTTATATTAATTTAAGCAAAAATCGAGGGCATTTCTACAACCTGTTTTAATTCCTTCTTAATTTGTTAGATCTATAACTAATTACATCAGAACATTTGTATATTTAAGGTCCAGACTTCCGAGAAACATTTCTTCCAGTTTGTCAGCAGCAGCGGTTGAAATCCATACTGAAAATATGTCCAAACTTCAAGCTGATTACCTAAAATGTTCAGTTTTTGGTTGAACGGGACAGAGCAGCACAGCCAACAACCTGCAGGGGGTGGAGCGTGAAGTGGCTCATGTGCATTTAAAGGGTCATTACTCAAAAACAGGGTTGAAGATGGGTCTGGGGAGTTGAATTAATGAAGATTTCAGACCCAGGCATAGCATTTACAGTTTATGTAGACCACAGGGAGATGTTTTAAAATGCATAATTCTATTTAAAAAAGCAAAATATCACTCCTTTAAGACCAAATATGTGCTACAAAGAGATAAAAAAAAAACATGTCTTTCATTTATTTCCAGGTCCCCGCCATCTCTCTGGCTTACGAAGCAGCTGAAAGTGACATTATGAAGAGGCAGCCCAGAAACCCCAAAACAGACAAACTGGTGAACGAAAGGCTTATCAGTATAGCCTATGGACAGATTGGTGAGTAGAATAGTCTCATAGGGGTCTCAGAAAATATTTATACACTTGAATGTCAGGACATTGTATTACGTTGGAAAATACTGTGTTATATGCAAAGATTTATGGCAGATAAAGGTTAATTTTGTGCCGTAGACCCTAAACAGTGGGTATCAGTGAGTCAGTCTGTCTTTAGCCGCTTGAAAAACTGGCTCCATATGTCTTTACTTACAGCACCACCAGTTATTGCAGTTTATTGAATCATAACCCCTGTACCATGACTCATATGTATTGTCAGATTTTTGCCCTAATAACTATGGTTTTTACTCAATAAATGTTCAAAGTATACATGCTCGCCAGTGATTTTCTTTCCATTCAGATCTTAAGCTCCAATAACAGATGTAAAACTTTTGACTTGACTGCTTTTTTTCTCCCTCTGTTAGGTATGATGCAGGCCACAGCTGGGTTCTTCACATACTTTGTGATCCTGGCTGAAAACGGTTTCCTACCGATGGACCTGCTGGGAATTCGTGTTTTCTGGGACGACAAATATGTAAATGACCTGGAAGACAGCTATGGACAGCAGTGGGTCAGTGATAATGCCTCAGCCTCTCAGAGAAAGTAAAGTGAAAATGGCATCCCTGTCTCCTAAATATGATGTGATTTTCCTTTTTTTTTAACCAGACATACGAGCGTAGAAAGATTGTCGAGTTCACCTGCCACACAGCCTTCTTTACCAGTATTGTGATCGTGCAGTGGGCTGATCTGATCATCTGTAAGACCAGGAGGAACTCCATCCTGCAGCAAGGAATGAAGTATGTGCATCTATAAATTCAACCTACGTATTTAGAAGTGACTCTCTCATGTGAAGTTTACAAGAAAAAAAAGGAGCTCATTATTTGCTTTTCCTGTACAGGAACCGCATCCTGATCTTTGGGCTGTTTGAGGAGACAGCTCTGGCTGCTTTCCTCTCATACTGCCCTGGTATGGATGTCGCCCTCAGAATGTACCCTCTCAAGTAAGTAAAACACACATCAGCACATAGTATACAGAAATAAACTACCCACAATTCATACACGTGATGTATTTTTAACTCCCATGGTATAATTCTGCCTTTTATTCATTTATGCAAACGCATTCATATGATACTAATTAAATGTATCCCTCTTCAATAAATAATCCATGAAATCCTTCTGTGTTAATTTGCCCATATTTGCTGGTTTTCTTCAGTCAATCAGTGCAGCTAATATGCTATGCCATTGTTACGCTTGGATTTTCACTTCAATGTTATCACTTGATCATCTTGTTCAAAGAGGTGGATATTATCTAGTGTCAATGATGCTTCTGAAGTAGAATAAAGCTTCAGTGCCGAGGAGGCCCAAAAGAGAAAAAAGGAAGCAGTAAGGGCACGATAAGCTCATTAGCTCAGGAGTTTCAACTGAAATCTCCATGTCTAGTTCTCCTCATTATTGTTTCCCCTAGTCTGCCTTCTCCTTTTTCATCTCTTCCCGGTCTTCCCATCTCTCTTCTCACCCTTCTTCTATCGTGCTTTTTGAGTTTCTCTCTCTCTTCTTGTTTTATATTCAGACTTGAATAGCAGAGGTTTTTATTGCTGCAGTTTGGTTATATCTTCTCATTAGGGAAGGTTTTCAGAACGGTCATGCCTACTTTGACATTTGTAGAGTTCAAGTCCGAGCACTTTCTCCTGCATGACCTTTGAGGAAGCCCATGTTGGCATTTTAGAAGAAAGATGAGACTTAGTCCACTATTCTACCAGTGAATAAGGCGGCAAAGTATACTCAATAGCGGCACAAGCCTAATGCTCAGCCTGCAAAGCTTTCATGTGCTCTTAGAGTACCCTCAGCCAACCATAATGGCGTAGAACTGGTGTTACATACCATCTCCGCCTCTCAAAAGGCTCAACAGAGTGCTCTTATCTTTTTATACTTGTCCTACGCTAGTTGTAACTCGGTCTATTTGTCTGTCTGTCTGTCCATTCATCCATGTGCATTAGGCCAAGTTGGTGGTTCTGTGCTTTCCCCTACTCCCTCCTCATCTTCCTCTATGATGAAGCCAGAAGATATATCCTCAGACGCAACCCAGGCGGTAAGAACTTTTTCTTTTCTGAAAATAGTCAAAGCTTCTGTCTGGCCTTTGTTCTCTGTATGTAAAAAGTATGATTCATTTTATGTAGAAAGACATGTTTTTTTATTTGTTATGTAACTTTAGACTAAGTATTATTGGCATTTTGTGCAATTTTGAAAGTAGCTTAAAACACAATGAGAAAACCTCAAAACTATTGTTATGATACATCTTAGATTCCCCCTGAACTGTGAACCATGCAGAGAGCAAAGGCTCACAGTGTCAGTGAATGGTGTGTTAGATGTGCAGTCGTGGAAAAAATTATTGGACCACCTTTTTTCTTCAATTTCTTGTTCATTTTAATGCCTTGTATAACTAAAGGTACATTTGTTTGGACAAATATAATGATAACAACAACATCAATAGCTATGGCATTGTACAAAAACAGTACTTTTAGGCATTCTATGTTTTCTTTTCTGTCTGTTTTAGTCACATGATGCACACAGGAGTCAATACTTGATTGTATAACCATTGTTTTTGATGACTTTTGATGGTCTAATAATTTTTTCCACGACTGTAGATGGCATACAGAGCTATGTGTTTAGCGTGGAGGATGTATGTGTTTTAGTGTCTTTGTGTGTGATGTGTCTATGGTCCTGTTTGTTATCACTGCCACAACTGCGTCTCCACACAGACCAGTGAACTGTGGCAGATGGTAAGTCCCAGTGGGATTTGGACCCTCAACCCCGCCATTGTTAATGCCTCGTTCCACCCACGGAGCTGGGCAGAACCTGCATGCAGGCCTGGCTCTGATGCAGCTGTGTTTCTGTGTGTGGGTTTGCTGCATCTGAGCCCCACAGCACAGATCAGTGAACATCCCATTATCCATTCATGGTGAATGATGTGTCACAGTCGCACAGAGAAAGAAGTTAAACTGACACAATTTTTTTCTGGCTTTAAAGAAGAAGGTTTGACCACTAAATGAAAACCTCACAATTATTTTAAAAAGTTATTCTAATGAAATTACTCTAGAACCTTACATTTCTAATCACTGTCATCCAGTTTATGTATCCCCCTGGTCTCAGTAGAGGTTGACAGGTTCACTCAAAAGAGGAATCCATGATTCCAGCCCAGTGATTTTTTTGCCTTATACAAGTACATACAGCATAAGGCTAAAACTGGATGTAGCTTTATGCTCAGTTGGGCCTGAAGAAAAGCGCTGCCAACAGATATTAGACTTTATATATCCAGCTTTATTGGAAAAACAAGGGGTTATTATTGTTTTTTCAGGGCCGATACCAATACTGATGACTTGTATTCAAGGACACAGTTGTGGATCAAGCACTTAGACAGAGAACAAACAGTTCTAAAATGACAAGACTGGGATTATTTGTCCCAAATATATATTCAACTAAAAAAACGTCAAAGCACTGTGCATACTCACAGGGCCTTTAAAAAGAGATAAACAAAACTCTTACCAAATTACGACTGAACAAAACAAGACATAATCAAATGAGACATAGACATATGTACTAACTGATCAAATCAACTAAGACAAATGTTTGAGGATGACAGAAACAACAGCTATAACAGTACGAAGAAACTGCATGTGCACTCTTCTTTCAGGAACACTGTGCATTTAATGTACTATTTAACAAAATCATCTTTCTAAGAGTTTTGTGTGAGATTGAATTGACTGACAACAAAATCACTTTTGGTCTTTTTCTGATGACACCAAAATGCAAATAATATTTGGAATTAATATATATTTACAGTAAAACTAAATAGATAGTAAGTGCTGTCCACAGAAAAAGACAGCTGCATCAGAGCCAAAGCAGAATACCATTTTGACATATTTTGGGGTCTGGGGTTCAAACCTGGGGTCTTTCTGTGTGGGGTATGCGTGGCTTCTTCTGGATGCTCTGGTTCCTAAACCCAGTCCAAAGACATGCACCTGAAGAGGCTCATCGCTCACTCTAAAATGTCCATAGGTGTGAACATGAGTGAGTGGCTGTCTGTGTCTATATGTCTGCTCTGTGATGTTGACCTGTCCAGTGCCTTCACCCAGTGTCACGCAGGATAAGCTCCAACCCCATCTGAACTCATCAACGACTAAAACATTCATGAGTGAAGTAACCCTTAAAGATTGGGAACTAGTTTCTCTGTTCAACCATTCCTAAGTGATTTATCATCATTTATTATATTATTATTCTTTGGATATTTCAGTGAAAATTAGGTCTTTTCCTGTATTTTATTTACTGATCATATAGATGTTCATAAAAGCTCAGAGTATCGAGAAAACTGCAGAAAAAAATCATTAACTGAACATAAAAAAGCACCTGCAACCACTGCAATTCATCAAACTACATGGGTTTTGCAAGTGAATTAGGCTACGTTCCAACAGCAGGCCAGGTTTTTGGGTGAAATCCGATTTTTTTGTGTGTGCCCGTTTATATTACACATTAAATGCGACTTCTATCAGTTTTGACTATGAACTGAATGCAACCCTGAAGTGACCCGCATGTGTAAAAGAGGTCCTTATGTAATACGTGATCATGAAGGCATGCAATGTGTTTACGGAGTAACACTCCTGGGATGCAGAATTGTGACGTTTATCGCATTTCAATTATGTAAAGGTCAGATAAATGCGACCTGGCTGTTCAGACTGAAGTCGCATTGCAAAATATACGATAGGTATCAGATTTAGGACCACATATGAAAGTGGCCTGGGTCGGATTTGAAAAAATTGGATTTGTGCTGGTCAAATTGTCTTTAATAGATCGGATACAGGTCACCTATGGGCAAAAAAAAATTAGATTTAGGCCACATTTGCCTGCAGTCTGAACATAGCTTTAGTGTTGCAGAAGATGACAGTGGTGCCACGTTCACTACAGAGCTTTTGAACGTCCAAACGAATCGTATGTGATGACAAGAAAAAGCTGAGAAATTGCATTTTACCTGAATTATTTACATGTATCAATGGGATTAGTGTTTGAAATGTTCTTAAACATTTTAGATCCATGGATGCTTTTGATCCCCAGTGGCTGTTTAGGTCTTTGATGATATGAAATAAAGCGATACTGTTGATGAAAAAGCTGGATATCAGATTGGAAAATGGCCAAACTGGTCCATGAGAGATGCTACCAATGTGTGTGGCTATGTTTGAACCAACTGAGCTGCACGTACAGATTAGTTTATGCTTTTCCTCCAAATAATTATAGCCTGAAGGTTTGCTACTAGCACAACTCAAGGGTGATGTCATCATCTCATGACCTACAGAGGCACAACCTCTTCATCCTACTGGACACATCTCTTAATAGCATCATCAACATAAGTTCAGCGTGTTGCTCACACTCACTGATCCCGTCTTATTTCTTTGAATCACTGTCAGCCAACATGAGGGATGATATCATCCTGCAGCCTGAGTGCAAAGTCAAATGTCACAATAATTTCAGTGTTGTCGTATCCCTGTCCTTCTTCATATTGTCTAGAGAAAACATCAAGGGGACCTTTGACCCTGAATTCAAGGCTAAACATCCCCAGACTATGTTGCTAATTGTGCCTCCTCTGGTTTCTAGGTTGGGTGGAGCAGGAGACATACTACTGAGTCCACAAGACACAGTCACGGAGGGAGAAGTCAGTGTTTCATCATTATTTACTGCCATGTTACATATCTGTCTATTAGTCAGACCAAAACACAAAGCATGGATAAATTAAGAACTTGCTGTACATGTCATTCACAATAAAACATTTCCGTACTGTTATACACTGAGGCTCATTGGTAATTTGTTTGTTCACATACGTTTCTACTTGGTTAAACTTTAATTTCACCAAACAAATACTAACAGCATGTTTGTCTGCTTGTGTTATCTCAAGGACCAGTTTGCTACAATGATGTTTGCGATGGATCACTCCGTTGACCGCTAATGCAAAGAGGCCCTCAGTGAAAATTAACTCAGACCACTCTAGTGCTATCTACTTGGTGTTTGCCCTGGTCATTATGTGCAGCCCCTTCTCCCCTCCCCTTTCCTCTTATGTGTGTGTGTACATGGCATCCAGTCAACCTGAACACAGATCGCCAGCTTCACATACACTTAAGAACCACTTCGTAATAATTATTAGCTGAGTTTATACACAAAAAATGCATCTTCGGGATAGATTTCTGGATGAATAATGGACAAATCAGGTTATTGATCGTCTTAGTTCTGAGGTGATTTCATTTACAGCAGAGGGTGCCAGAGTAAGATGGGAAACAAAAAGATGAGATAGGGAAAATGGAAGAAAAATAAAGATTAATGCAAGAGAAGCTGAAGGAAGATGTTGATAGATGGTGAGAACAGAAGTCAATGTGATAGCGAGTGTATTGGCGTATTTGTAGCACATGTTTTCAAGACATGTAATTAATCATTCTATTATGGCTCGACTGCAGAAGCTTTTCTCTGCTGCTTTGCTGATATTTTTGAGATAAATTGTCATGCCGATAAAGCAGTTCGGTTGAGCAAATTTGCAGCGGAGAGAGGGGGAGAGAGCAAGAAAGCAGCAGACTAACATTATCATGCCTTCATCCTTCCTTCACAAGCAGGGCCCCTGAACGTGCCTGTTGCTATGGCAACCTCATTTGAGAGCTCTCTCTTTCTCTCTCTCTGTCTCTCTCTCCAACATCTAAATAAAATCTAGGCTATTTATAGAGCAACACAGGCAACACACGAACCGAAGTGATCGCACATACATACATGTGAAACCACTAACCAAAACAAAAATACAGTATCTTTATACTTCAGTACGTGGATGCATCTTCATACATATTCATAAAGGCACACACACATATGAGCATATGCACACACACTCCTCTACAAAGCCAGGGCATGCTGCTGTGTGTCCATCTGTGAATCAGGTCCACCTGTGGTTTGGGTTATTTACACCTACTATTTTTGTTTGTTTGGTGTAGATTTTGTCATGGTTTGCATCCTCTTTCAGAAAAGAGACGGATGGAGGGAGGGAAGGAAGGATAGATTAACAAGGAAGCAGCGTGTGTGTGTGCCTGTGCATGTGTGTGTAAAGGGGAAAAATGTACTGCCGTCAGCCTTACTGAAGCCTGGCAGTGAAATCTTTCCGTCGCCGTTTGATCTATCTCAGGTTTATCTTGTCAGTTGGTGCAGAGTGCTCTCCAGGCCAGCTGATAAGGTCTATTAGAATACACAGGGAGCCAGACAGTGAGTGACACATTCTACCTATCAAGATACAATAGCACTCCAACAGCTGACTCGGTCAGCCTGGGTCTACTTCATGGTTGAGGAGGTCGCTTTCAAAATCTAATCTATTACAGTCTGCTGATAGAGCTGGTTAAAGCTGCAGACGTGAGAGCAATTCAGGAAATTTGGTTCATTTTGTAAATGCTGTGTTTGCGTACAGTGAATAACTTGCTTTGTTACTGGTCTTTATCCTTAACATACATGATAATATGAGGGTTTTGTGTATTTTCTTCTTGCATACCACAAGTGGCTGAATGTTTATGCTTTGAGCCTTAGATCAAGGGATAAAAGACTAAATCTCTCATTTGTGTTGTGGGATGAAGGGGTTTAAGAGCTCCTGGAACAGATGCAAATGGCCATAAGGGGACTGCGGCTGGGGTTCCAGCAACAACTTACTGTTGCCACTGTCATTGAAAAACCTAGAAGCCCACTGCCTCTAACTTCCATCTCTGCAAAGAGGTTCAGAGGTCAGCGAGCATCCTGAAGCAGACAGGGGTTCAAAGTCAGGTTCTGAACTATTTGCAGCCCAGTAACAGTGTAGACAGAAATATGTCAACAAAAACAAAGAACAGGGGCTCTCTCTGCATTCAGAAGGGGAAGCTGGAATACTTTCAGGGGGCCCCCGGGGAATAAAAGGGGTCTGTGTCTGTTAGGAGAATCTCGAGTGGAGTGGCACTTATGAGATTTTCATATCACAGAGCACTTGACGGTGGTGTCAAAAACACACAGTCGATGAGGAAATGCAATGCTTGTGTGCAGTGTGTCTGTAGTAGACGTGTGTGTAGAGCATTCAGTTTTTGCAGGTCTGAGTTTAGAAGCAGAGTTCAGGAGGTGGATGCCTGCTATAAGCACGCAACAACCTTGACAGAGCAGCAGGGGGAATGAGATGTGTGCGAACCCAGCTGTTATGCCTGCTGAGGGGGAGAGGAATCAGGCGTTTGGGTGCATGTCTTTTTGCAGAAGAGCTGCTGAAGTTTGGATGTAGAAAGTATGACATCACTCCAACCATCAGTAAAGAAACACACAAAAAAAAAAAACAAAAAAAAAAAACAGCTACACCACGCAATATATTGGTCTGTTTTGTTTTATTTTACTGTTGCATCTCCATTAAGTATCAATAACATGTTCTATTTAGTTTGAATATATTTGTGTTCATTCACTTGCAGCCCATATCTATGATAAATGATGTGTGTTTTGCATGTGTGTGCTGGATGGCAAGATAAAAAAAAAAAAAAAAAAAAAGCAGAAGAAAAACGCCCAATAATGGAGGACGCCCCGCCTCCATCCGTGGGGTTACCATGGCGAACGGCGTCGACGTCACAATGGAAGGAACGCCGTCTATAAGTAGTGGAGGGTCTGCCGCTGCGGTTCGCGAGCTCGGATGTGCGTGCCGGAGGAGTGACACGTGCAGAAGAAAAAAAAAAAAAAAATAGAAAAATTAAAAAAAATATAGGGGTACATCCAGGAGTTTTATTTTGTGTTAAATTTTTTTTACTGTATATATATATTTTTTAAGGTGGATTTTTGTCCTCAATTTTTACTTGAAGTGGGAAGAATTCAGTCCACATCTTAGCAACCATGGGAAGAGGAGTGAGTATGATTTTTTTTTTTTTTTTCTTTTTTGTCTTCGTCTGACTTCGTTGTTGCTTGTGTCCCCTTCTGAATAAAGTTGGGCGTGGTTAAAAGTAATGTTGACTATTCTGACAAGTGGTTGACGAAAAGTGGTGATTATTGTCGCGAGGTTGTCATGTGTTAAACCTTTTTGTTAAAACGCCTTCTTTAGCTTCAACTACTCTGAGGACTTCCGTGTTGGTAGACTCCCCCCCATTCCCTCATGACCGTGTATTGAGACAAGCAGGGGGAAATAAGTCCCACAGATAAGTTTCCACCTCGGTTACAAAGATGCTCCTCAGCGCCTTCAGACGGTTGTGTGTCCGGTTACATAACGGGATGTGCTCCCGTTATGTGGACTGTCAAAGTTTTCCTGTGTAACAGTATTAGCTACGACGGTGCAGCTGTGGAAATAATGCCATTTCAACTGAGATATAACGGCCAAAAGGGACTATTTCACGGTCTGGGGGGTTAATTTAGTCGGGGAAATAGTTTCAATACCATATATATTTACTATTCTCTCCCAAAAAGCGCCATATTTGAGGTTTTCTCCCACTTGTCAAAACAGAAACATGTGTTGCTTTGCTACTTGGGTCACATTATTCTAATATATATAGATAGCACTCTTCTTTTCCCCCAAACTGCTGTATTCTGGGTAAAACAGCAGTGGGAGGGATATCTTTCAAGTCCAACCCTTTTTTTTTTCTTTTTTTTTTTGCCTCCTCTACTAGGATTTGGAGCTCTGTCACCAATTTATCTCCAACTTATCCAAAGTCACATCTTCTCAGCTTTTAGGGTAACATCTTGGAATACAGCTGCTTTTTAGGTAAATGCATTTGTGATGCTGTAATAAAGAGACATATAAGGGACTGTAGCTGCCTATATAAAATGAATTGTCTGATTATATTTGCCAAATGCCTGATATTGATGTGCAGATTGGGATCACTGATCTCGCAGAAAGAGCTGATTAGATGAAATGTAATTGTTTTTTTTTTTTTTTAAAGAAAGTATATAAAATAATACATGAAGCACAGGTTGAATATCTGTTTTTGTCTTATAGTTTGTGGATGGTTGTGTTTTGCTAGGTTTCCAACTCTTCATTCCTATATCTGTCCTGCTGTTTAGTATGTTTAGACAGTAGGCTGTACTCTAACTCCACCCTGCCTCCTAGATTTGACATCAGCCCGATTGTTTTCCTCATGTGATATTTAGACTCGATACTCTTTTATTCTCCGCATGCGTGAAATGTATAGGATGGAACTGAATCCTGTTGTATTAAATATCAATAAGTTGCCACACCCTGCCATGCTGCGCAGCACAAACACTCATTAGAGATTCAGCCTGCGAGGGATGGAGAGGTGGAAGGAGGGAGCGGGGGGGGGGGGGGGGAGGAAAGATGCTCCGAGATCTGGCGGGAGATGTGAAGCAGAGTGGCTCATTCAGTCTGGCTTCCTTCCTCCTCTTCTCTCATTTAGGATTCTAAAATGTTTGCTCACTCTCTCCTCGCTTCATGGTTGCAGTGCCTTTTTTTTTTTTTTTTTCCCCTCCTCACATATGCTATAAAAGCCATGCCCTGCCCCCATCCAACCCCTCTTTACTTCCCCACTGCGTCTCTCCTCTCCTCTCTTTCCTCTCCTCCAGTCCTCTCCTCTTCTGTGATATATCCAGTGCTGGCACAGACAAATCGCTAGACTTGAATGAGATTATCACCACTACAGAGGAAGAAGAGAAGTTTTATTGTAATGGAGAAGAAACCCAGGTATAAAAAGAGCCAATCAGTTCTCATTATTATTTTGTTTTTTTTTACCACCCCTCATATTTTGGACTTGAGGGGCCTACTGTTCATTTCCAATATGAGATTATCCCTTTTGCTGGCCTTTTGAATGATTTGAGTGTTTTCTCATCACGTCTGCAGCGTAGTGAAATAAACAGACAAAAGCAACTGAGCTGAGAGAGGAGCGAGAGCAGAGACTGAGATTGATAGCTTCAGCGAGGGCGGAGGGGGTGATATTAGGGGGAGCCAAGAAGCACCAGTTGCCGCATTGCCACTTTTGAGCAACTTGGCTCTCAGACATGGTAGAGATGAGAAGGAAGAGGAGGAGGGGTGGGGTTGAGAAAGGAGGAAAAACTGCAAAACTGCAGTATCGAGTCCCTTAATGAGTGATCCGTTGCATAGTTCCAAAGTGATGGATGATAACTGGAGCTTAACTTCTCTATTTTTGAAGTGAGTCAGTTTTTTTGTTTCTGCTCATTTTTCCTGTGAAAAGTGGCTGTAGACATGCACCTCATTAAATATACATGAAGTGATGAGGGAGGCAATGCGGCACCTGTCCTAACTGCAGGATCTGCGCTGACTGGTTAACTGGGCAGCGATGCAGAGTAGGAACTGGGAGACAGCTGATGAGGGGAATCCAGCTTAATATTTCATCACATCACCTGACTCAGCCTTTCAGAACTTCTCACCCTAAGCTACTGAATTATGAACTTGGCAGCAATTGGAAAACATACCGTGATCGTAATTAGCTCATTTTTTGACACATTACTTTACATAGTGCAGTCATGATAATGAATGGCATCTCAGTCAAACACTGCAATTCATTTTTATTGTCTTTCATATACGTTTTAAGGCGCTTCCTCAAAGCTAAGAGTCTTTTCCTGATAAAATAATTCTCTACTTCTGGGAGAGAAATATTTAACTGTTTGATCAAACTTCTTAAGAGTATAAGAAAATACTGTTAGATTTGAGTTTTGTGATATTATGTCTTCTCATACTGGTTTACATGCAAAGACTCAATTGTGTTAAGACCTCGAACTACTTACTGACGTATATTTCACCGTATCATCACGTTCTTGCTAATTCATATCCCATCTTTTTGGCTTTTTAAAGGTATATTTCTCAGCTGCTTTCCATTATATGAACAACCATGAAATTTGCTTCACCCAGCTGCTCTTCACACCTTCTAACTTCACACATAAACGGCATAAAGTATGTTTTTCAGATTCAGGAGGAAAATGCAGGGTATAAATGTCACAAATGCAGGACGGTCTCTTATTTGGCCAGAGATGGCAACACTCAACCAAAACCGAGCCCTCCTCCCTCTGCCATTGGCTATTTTTCACACCATCCTTCCCACTGTAAACTGACCTACCATGTCAGCCCTCGGCCGCTTTTAATCTCTGCCAAAGGGGCACCCCGACTACTCCTTCACATCCATTCTTTACAGTCCGTTTCCCTCTTGTTCTCTCTCTTTTTTTACCCAGTGTGTTTGTACCTGTTTTCCTTCTACCTCTCCCTCTCTCCCTCTCTCTCTCTGAGGATTTAACATTCTTTCCGCTTGGCAGTCATTGTGTATTAACCAGGGCTTTTGTCACACGCCACCCGTTGTCTGTGACAGAACACAGCGTACTCCCTGTCTCCTCCTTTCTTTTTTTCTCCTCACACTCCATCGTTCACTCCCTTTTTTTTTGTCTGTTTGCATCACTGTTATACCTCTATTCACTCCCATCCTTTTTTGGTTTGTGCTATAATAACTTTTATGTGCATCGATCATCCATCTCTGAGGGCATCTCCGTTCCTTCTTGAATCCCCATCTGTTTCTCCCATTCTCTCACATGCCAGCTCTGTCCGCCTCTGTTTGGTGAAGCAGCGTGAGCTATGCGATTTGTTTTCTGTGGCAGCTCTTTGAACTTTCCCTGCAAGCCTGTTGCTCAGCAAAAGTGGAACATGCACATTAAAAATAACACACTCCAGAGCACACTGCTTCACTGTCTCTGTCTGTGCATTCCCCAAAATGAGGAAATATGATTTTTTTTCCATGCCAGGAAAAGACGCGCCACATTCCAGATCTTCATGACTTTCACCCGAATCACTGTGCTGTTTGGTTTTTTTCTTCAAAGTTTAGATCCATGAATGAGATGTTTCCTCACTTGAGGGAGATGATGCAACTCGCAACTATGGAGTCTTGGCCTGTTAATGTCACGGAGGAGGGGCTAAGGCCTGAACAGGGAAAAGGGATTTACTGGTTCATTCATTCTAGCCCAGATACTCTATTCAGCTCTTTACAGACTGTTTTTCCCCACAGAAAGAGCAGCGGTTTATTTCATGCTGAAATATTCCCTGACGACATAATATATGCAATCATTGCTTGTATCTTTATTTTATCCTAATTTGTTTTCTGCCAAATTTTAAGATGGATGCGTAGCAGTTTGAAGTTGGCTGCCAGCATTTCCTTCCTCTGAGAAATTCCTACTGTGGCCTATCATTACAGAAGATTTTGACTTGATTAAATTTGATATCTTTGTCGTCATTAAAATTTAAGCCTCGTAAAAGCTGCATCTGGGTGAGTAATGGTATGCTGAACTGTGAGGGGCCAGACTGCACACTGGAAGATGTTCAGTGTTTCTCTGTGATGATTTGCATGAACAACTGTAAAAGTATTGTAGAAGAGGAAAGCACTTTATATGGAGGTTTTCTAGATCTGTGAGTAATAGTCTGTGCCGTTCTGGCTGTATAGAAGTGCTGACAGTTTCCAACAAGTGAAGGCATTGATTCATTCACTGGGTTTTTTTGTGGTCTGTGCTGGAAGTTGGTTAGGACGTGGATGGAGTGTTAAGTATGACCCGGTGTAAGTTAAAACACTTTGTATTCTCTGTTTAAACATGAAAAGGGGCAGTTGGAGGAAATGAAAGAGAAAAGGAGGAGGGAGAGGAATGGGTGAGCAGAGGGGGACATGGGAAGAAAGGGGAGAGAAAGACACATGGGAGGGCCAAAGACACGTGATTCTGTCCATTCACATATCTCAAGAGGTGTGGCAATAGTCGCCGGTAGCAACCGGGCAAAGTCCCAATACTGTGTGTGTGTGAGTGTGTGTGCACAGTTGAATGAACAGCTTGTGTGTCTGGTAAAAGACCCTGGCACTGGAAGGGACTGTTCATAGGAATTCAAGTCAGCCTGCAGAAAGTGTGTGTGCTTTAAAATATGTGCCTGCTTGACCGAACTTTCTCCTTTAATGTTTGTTTGAGCCTTAGGATGTTCTGTCGGGAAAGAAGAAATGAGGAAAGATGCCTCATAAAATCTGATGTTTTTCTTTTCTTTTCTGTTTATAGATGCATTCCATGGTGGTTTGTCCTACAAAGGCCTTAATCTTAACATCTAGTATCCCCCTTTGACTTTTCACAAAGTTGTTATTTAGCTTCCTTACATGTATGTAGTGTTTAGTCAGTGTGTTGCTATAACAGAAGCTCATGTTAATGAATTAATGATCAGAATTCATTGTTTTTTTATTTTATTGGTTTATTTAATAGGGTCCGTGCACATTTATGAACATTGCTGTATAAAAAGTACACCTATGTAAATATGCCAGAATTAGTAAAAATAACTACTTTTCATCTGCAGTCCCTAGGCAGCTGACAGAAACAAAACATAAAACAGCCAACATTCATACATCACTCATTTGCTATAAATTAAAAAAACATTGAAAATACAAATAATAATGACATAGGCATCATCAAAACAAACAATCAAATAAACAAAAAACAAATAGACATAGTGTTAACAGAAAGTTTTTCCTCTTCATTTTGGCCCGTCATTCACATGAAAACAGGTAAAACATTAGAAATAGCTTCTAAAGTGTACATTTTTAAATGTTATCACCACTTCTTGTGCATGCCCATTATTTTTTATAATGTATACACACCTGAAATGACTAAAACAGCTTTTATATGTGCCTCTCTGTTTGGTTAGATTTATTACTAGTTTACAACTTAATGCTGTGTTGCTGCATCAGCGTGCAAAAATATTGGTGTTTTTTTCCCACCAGGAAATATGCCCAGAATGTGCTTCTGCAGTATTTGACTTATTGTTGATGTGGACTTTTGATGAATTCTTGGTGAATCCATGTAGCATCTTGAAGCTTTTGGGACAGCACAGTACAGGTGTCGTGCAACCAAACCTTGCAGAATGACATCATGTTTGTTATGTAATAATGTTATATCCCCACATGCTCTATGTTTGTAAAGTCTGCAGAAGACACACTGGTGGTCCGAAGATGAAGTAACCAACGTACCCGTGGTCTTAATAGTGACAGGAAAATATTTCTGAGCCTTTGTCTGTTTTTTTGATGCAGATTTTATGGAAATAGAACAAAGGGCCATTGTTCTGTGTCCACTGGGTGAGAGAGTGTTTGTGAGAGATTCCACACAGTTTGTTTTTCATTTGCTTCTTCCCTCCTGTCAGCTTCCCTCTCCTTTAATGCCTTAATTTCAGCTCAGCGCACCTTCCCTTTATCCTCCAGACTACTTAGTCCTCCTGTCAATACATCCTCGTCCTGCATCCTTCATATTTACAGTTGCTAAGGGGAGGTGGTACTGACCTTGAACACTGCTCGTCAAGGACAGGAGTGGCTTAATTATTTTGCCTCTGAAGGGACTCTATATCTGAAAGCCTGGGATGCATGGTGTTAATGCTTTAAATCAAATATATTCTAAATAACTGGGAACATTAACATGCCGACATGCTGGTGAGTAGTGTCATTAACAGCATGTATCTTCACAGAACACAATATTATATTAAGTCAAAGTGATAAAATGACATTGTTGTGCATGGATGGTTTCTACAGACTAAATTTTAGGCTTTAAATGTGAATATGATGGGTTCAAATTGAGAGGATTATGAAGCAATAATTAATTTCACAAAGCATGGACTCTCGTCTCACTCCTTGTATATTTTTGGAGCACCAAGGCAAACTGTGCAACCCAGCCAATTTATCAGAGCACACCAAGCTAATGTGTAATGATGTGCCGTGTGGGCTAATGTGGTCTCTCCTCAAAAAAAAGCTGCTTCTCTTACTAATTAGTTGAATTTACAAGTGTAAGTTCAACAAGGTCTGGCTCAAGGATGAGGCATTTACTGTTGATGGAAACCCGTGGTAAAATAATGTAAAATGAGTTTGCTGATTTATTTTTGCTATATTTGTAGACACCTTATTGTAGCAGGTTATGTTTTCATTATATTTTCGAACCTATTTTGTGTGTCTGATGGGAACTGCATTGATGAGGTTTGTTTTCATGGGCAATGTGATAAGCCTTTTCTTTGGTTCTACGTCTTCAGAGAGCACATGAACTCGATTGTCCCTGTAGTGTGTTCTTGCCCACAACCTCCATTTAATCAATTAACACGATATAAAACTTCAGCAAAGCCAAAACATTCATATTACAGTAACACATTAGAAAGCCTGCTTCATCTCGAGCAAGAAAACATTTAAATTAAGAATTAACAAATGCCTGCATCCACATCAGGAGCTTCATCACCCATCACTAAAAGGTCTGCATTCGTTAAGGTCTTCAAGTTAAGGAGACCTAAATAAAGTTTATGACCTCAGTAATAAGTGCTGATTTTACCTGGATCACACAGTAGCAACATCTTGACTGTTCAGACTGCTTTTTTTAATGCTAGACACTGTAGAGGCACTTATATTGCTGTAAATGCAAAAGAGGGAAAATATTATGTATAAACTATATTCCAACATTAAGACTTTTGGAAAAATCCCAGATTAAGTAGTTGAATAAAGCATAAGTGCTACGTAATGGTGAGTCTGTGATGTCTCATTTGTAGCTGGATCTGTAACTGTGAGGTGAAGTGCTGCCACAGAATTGAACAAAAAGTGAGTTGGAGTTGGGTTCACTCATTTCTGTACAACCCAACTAAGAAAAGTGAGCCGAAACAAGCTATAGAATAATATCCAATCTGATATCACAGTGCACCCACCTGATACTGTCTTATGAAATGTCTTAGAGTCACGGAAAAAAATGATTAGACCATCAAAAGTCATCAGTTACAATGCTTATGCAATCAAGTACTAACTCCTGTGTGTATCATGTGATGAAAACAGACAAAAAAGAAAACATGGAATGCCTAGAAGCACTGTTTTTGTCAGTACAGTGCCATAGATATTGATGTAAGAACTGAAGTGATTTTGGTTATTATCAAGAAAACATGGAAAATGCATAGATATCAGCTCTGAATTTAAACTCTTATGAACTATTTTTGTTGTTATCATTATTTTTGACCAAACAAATGTCCCTTTAGTTGTACCAGGCATTAAAACAAACAAGAAATTGAAGAAAACAAGGGTGGTCTAATACTTTTTTCGGCGACTGTATGAAATGGAGGCAGATGCTATAAATCAGTCTGTGAATATAAGTATTATAAAAGTAAATGTAGACTGACAGGTGCACCAGTGTAAAAAAGTAAAGAGGATATCAATCATGTGTAGTGAGCGGAACCCACTCTCATAGACTGTTCTAAAGACAGAACAAAACCTGAGGGTGATGCTGTAGATACGTGTGAATGTGTGTCATCTTGTTAAATTTTTGTTCAATCTGTTGTTGTCTAATTGGAAACACCATGTGTTGATTGATAATAGCAAAGCAACAACAGCTTGTTAGCAGTGTGTTTTTATTTCGGACAAATTGATAAAGATTGGCTGTGCTCGACATAGACTCTAGATGAAAGATGCCAATCCAGTGCCGTGACTGAATAAACCAAGCGAGACAGCAATGAAAACAACATAACTTTGGCTGCAGCGCAAAGGGAGAAATCACAGTTGGCCAGACTTTGAGACAACTCAGCCGGGAAACTTGACTTTTCAATTTGCTCTGTCGGCGGAGGAAAGTGTAGACAGCGGGGAGGGGAGGGCTGTTCTGGTTTTGACTGTCGCTTGTCAGATGTAAACAGCTGCTGGGCTAATATGGGAGATGCTGTCCAGAACACAAGCACATTTTTAGTTTCAATCTCTCTTGTTATCAAGGACACTCTGAAATCAGCTGAGAACATTTCTATTCTGCCTAAGGACATTTGTAGTGTACTTGAAAGACAGGTATTTGGGTCCTGCAGAAATACAAACTAGTGATTATTCTGTGATGTCTAATAACCAGGTAGCGGGCAAGAGACTTCTACTGTTAAGTAATTTTTTTTTTTTTTTACTGATATGAAGGACCATGGAGGCTGCTATAAATTGCTTAAAATAATTTGATGACTGGGATTGTTGCCAAATATCATTCATTCATTTGTTATTCAGCTTTTTTTTTATTTTTAACAATTTAGAGTAGATATTCATTCTATTTAGTGTTGTTTGGGGCTGTATAAGTTAGTTTTATTCAGTTGCTCCATTTACTGATACGTTTTGTTCAGGGTGGGTGGCAATTATTAGTACTGATGGAAGAGGATACCTGTATTTGGAACCACTACGTAAGAGCAGAGTGAATGAGAATCTTTGTTAACATCCACAATAACTTTGATAACTCAATCTTCAGCATGGTAGCAATTTTTCACAAATAATCACTAACCATTCTGATTTGCCTGTTTCTATTCATAAGACTAGAGGCAACTCCACTGGACTTGAGAATTGTTGCAAATTGCTTGAAAAACAGTTTGCTGGATTTCCTGTGAATGGAACGTAGGGATTGTTCAGATCCAGGCAGTACTGGTTTTTGCATTGTCTCTTCCAAAAGTCTTTTCGCAACATCTGGAAAAGCATTGTGCCACAGAGGCAACTGTCAAAGTTAGTGGTAATGTAAAGTAACAGCTTTTTTTATTGTATTTTATAGGATATCAGAAACAAAAGAAGAAAATAATAAAATATATCAGATCAGATGACTGTAAAATTAGTTTTCTGAGATACTTTGTTGGATTTTGATCAGTCTCATGCAGTGATGATATTGTAGTTTGTAGATGATCAAACAGAACCTGTCAGTCTGAGACTCTGGACCACTGCTTGTGAGTTATTTCCCTCAAGCCAGATGGCCCCTGGAGGCCCTCAGGGGTCCAGAGGCTAAGATGTGTCCGCACTGATCCAGAATCAGGGCTCAGTGTTTTCCCAGCTTAGCCGGCCAGGGGGCTCGAGCAACAATAACAACATGTGCTGGGATCACACACTCTGCTCTGGTGACTCCCTGGGAAACTTGAAAAGGCTAATGCAGTAGAAAAAATGTTAGTTAGCATATTTCCATGAGCAGGAATGTGTGCAGGACGTCCATATTTGGTGACAGTGGTTAGCCTAGGCCACACTCGGGTTATTATGTGTCCTAAAGGTTTTCAAAATGGCAGCTGCACACATTATGCTGTTGCATGCAGATAAACGGCTCATTAGTAGTCTTTTAGCAGGCAACACCCCCCACCCCCACCCCACCGCTAACATTCTAACACCTCTGATCCCTGTACAGCACTGAATAATATATGAGTGTTAACCGCTGATCGATGTCAGCTTCTAGCATTACCTTATCCGGTTACCTACCTGAAACACGCACTTTCCCTTGGTCTGTGGGATTGGCTCGAAGCAAGATCTGTCATTATTAGAGCTGTTGTACATGTACACACTTACACCTTAAACCAGTACCAGCACACCTGGATCACATTCACCAGTATTTACAGGAGTTCAGGCCTTCTCTAAGTAACATTCACTGACTTCAAGTCAATTCATATCTATAATTTGTATTGCAGCCGATCCTCTCAATTTTTATATAAACTGTAGATCACAGGCGATCTAGAAAAGATTATCATTGTCTGTGTTAAAAACATTAAAACACAATGTTGGTTTAACCCATAAAGACCCACAGGTACTTTTGTGGCAGTTCCCGAATTAATGTTTTCTCTATATTTAACCTTTCTTAACTGATTTATCACCATTTATTGCTATATGATCCTCTTTAGTTTGAGTTTTTTTCAGTGTAAATCATATATTTTCCTGTATTTATTTCACTCATCATATAGATGTTCATAAAAGCTCAGTGTAAATTCAAAGGTTATCATATCAGAAACACACAAAACTGAGGAAAAAATGATATTTTTACATAATCCAAGTGTCTCCATCCACTGTCAATGATCAAACTCCATGGGTTTTACTGGTGAATCAATGTTGTAGAAGATGACGGTGTTTCCACAGCAATGAAGGAACCTCTGAGCGTCCAAATGGGTCATATCTGATGACCATGAAAAGATGACAAACTGTATTCTACACCAATTATTTACATGGATTGATAAAATTAGTGGATCAACAGGTATTAAACAGTTTACATCAGTAGTTGGTTTTGGTTGACAGTGGCAGTTTGGGTCTTTTTGGGTTAACAATACCTTTATTTCCACCATGAATCATTATTTTCATATTGATATTTTCACATTGATAACGCAAAATAAACACAACAGTTGTGGGTCTTTTTTCACAGCAGCGATTGTTGATGGTACCAGTAACTACTACGGATTCCATTCCAGTGAACCAGCATGCACAATTTTGAAGCCTGACACCATTTACAACTGTATTTTCTAATGCAGTTTCTGGCCGTGAATAAGCAATTAATAATAAAATAACAATTAAAATAACATGCATCGCTCTGTTTAACATAAAGCTTGAAAATGACAACTATTACCATTTTTAAACTCATCGTCTCTGTTTTGGTTTTATAATCGGCTCTGCATCTAAAACACTACTGCTGCTACAATGTGTACATGTACAACATTTGAGGTACAAATGTGTGAAGCTATTTGATCCTGTACTTGTTTATGCCAAACAGGAGTAAACCAAAAAAAAAAAATGATGCAATTGAATTTTTTCCAAAATGAGACTAGACTTCTGTAAGATCAGTTATGATGTAAAAATCATCAGATCATGCACCAATACTCCAAACACTCCACAAGAAAAAGAGTGTTTATATCCGTGTGAAAGTTTTATGCCTCTGGCTTAGCTGACCATGTGGATGGCTGAATTAAATCCAGATGTGGCGTCTATAAACTGAACATAGCTGCGGCGTGGAGCAGAGAGAATTTCAGAGTGGCTCTGTCTGTCCAACAGAGACTGATCCCATGAAATTGCGTTGTATGTCACGGCAGTTCTTAGGGTATTTGGCGTGTTATATGTATGCATTTTTGACCTTTAGCGTGTTATTCAACATCGTTTGATCACGTGTCAATTAGTTTCAGATATTTTTTATTCTGAAGCCTTATCATAATACAGACTTGAGATCCCCTGATCAGTACCTTATGCTTCATTTTTGATATCAGCATAACAAACGCACAATCAGAAATTAAAAGAAAACAACACTGATAAAGTGAGGAGGAAAAAAAGAAGGGGGCAGAAAAACAAAAACACAATGTGACATCTCACCTAATTCCCCCTAACCCCCCTCCCCATCCCCAGAGCCACTGACATAAATCGTGGTAGTGCTACGCTGTGGGCTACTGCTTCTCTAGTGGATCTTAACTGTCCAGCCCTTCTATATATGACATCACTGGTTTCCAAATTTTTTCAAATTCTCCCAGTTTGTTGTTAAGTGTATATCTAACCCTCTCTTAGTGAAGAGTATCCATCATTGTTGTTATCCAGGCTTTAAAAGTTGGTGTCTCTTTTGACTTCCACAACAGAAGAATGAGGTCGAGTGTCAATTTACGCCAAGATCTCTGGTTCACATAACCCTAACCCTCAGTGAGTGGTATTTGGCGTGGCATGAACAGACACGTGGAAAGCTTAAAATGCATACAGATAACACGACAATTAAAAGTGGTGTGTGTATTTATGAGAGTCATGATATCACGTTGGTCCAACACAGCTGATGACAGGAATATGCTAATTTATTTAGACTTTATTTAACAAAGTAAGTTAGTTAACAACTGATTCTCATTTCCAATAATGACCTGGCCAAGAGGCAGCACAGAAACAGGATGAACAACAGCACAGATTACATGTACAACAAATCACACAGTGTCAAATAACAAATAGAAAGGCTAAAAACAGGTGCATTGGTCCTCAAATGTAACTTTCACAGACCTTTTATATGAGGAGAGTGGTAGGAATGATGTGAGTTTTAGGGATTTTTGCCAAGAATTCCGATCGTTAGCAGCAGAAAATTGGAATGAGGATCGACAGAGAATGGTACGGACTTTGGGAATGTGGAGTTTAATGAAACTGCTGGAATGAAGAGTATGGATGGAGTTATGAATGGGGAGTTGTGAACGCAGATATGGTGGTGTTTTAGCAACCGGGGTTTTGGAGATAAATTACAGTATTTGAACAGTGTTTGTAAGCGATCTCATTAGAGCTGCACCATATATCGTTTGAGCATCATCATCGCAAATAGTGGCATCGCAGGTTGTGCAAAGTAGGAGGAAAATGAACTCGACATTTTCTCATCTAATTTCAAGGGTATGTGACACACACTGCGCAAGGTGATCCACCAATCACAATCGTTCTTAATCAGGTTTGAGTGAGGCGCTGGTAACAACTTTGAAAAATGAGCAACAAACGAGAAAATCACCAAGAACAAAGACTTGGTGCCAAAAAGAAAAGTAATGTCAGTTATATGGAATTATTTCGGGTACAAGAAGGATGATATTGAAACACGTGTTCTGTGTCGATAATGTCTTGCACCTGTTGCCACAATCAGAGGAAACACAACTAATTTGTTTGACCATTTACGTCAGCACCAAACGGCTATTATATCCTCCTGAGTATTTTTTCATATTACAATATACACTACAAACAAATAGTTAAGGATATTTCTTTTTTTTGGTAATTTTTTTGTCATTTTTGCCATTTGTAAATAAAACTATGTCTGGTCATTAAAAAAATGTGTTTCAATTCAGTTCACACACAAAAAATTAAAAAGCGCTGTGCAAGAATCCCAACTGAAAAAAATTGCCAAAAAATTCAAAATATCCTTAACTTTTTGTTTGTAGTGTATATCACATGGTTAAAAAAAAGTCACAACGTCAGTTTTTTCCAATATCGTGCAGTCCTAGAACTCATGTTGGGTCGCCTTCCTCCTGATTTCTACAATGTTCAGTGGCCATCAGTCTCCAGCTTCTCCCCTCCCTCTTTCTATTCCCCATCTCACCTTCTCACTGTCACTGTCTCACACACCCTCTGGGTTGCAGAAGACACCATCTCCACTCCTTTGTTGCCCTGTCGGCTACACTGAGCGCTGATAACGGGAGGGAGGGGATGTCTGTGGAGGAGGAGGTGGATCAGAGGAAGGGACAGAGGGGAGACGGGGTGTCACAGTGTGTCAGAGCGACAGAGCTGATGGTGTGATGGGAGATGCCAAGTGAGAGATGAGCCGCGCAAATACAGACATTTTTGCATCTAAATAAGTGCTTTCTCCTTTTGCAGCCCATCATGTCAGTCTGTGTGCATACTGGTGAGATCCAGGCCTAAAATTAGACATCTGTGCTTTTAATTAAATTTTCTTCTGCCTGCAGCAAGTGAATTTCTCACAGTCAGAGTCAACAAACTATCCCTTAAGTGTGATTAAATGACTGCATCTTGCTTTACTGTTTCACTGTGACATTTTAATTGGTAAGGTTATGTTTGGGGATGCAATAAGTTAATAACTAAAGCTTTGTCTTTTCTTTATTGAAAATGTGCAGGGTGTCAAACTGTGTTTCACCCTATAGTCCATGGGTGTCAAACATATGGCCCACAGGCCAAAACAGGCCCACCAAAGATTCCAGTGTGGCCCATGGAATGAATCTGTGCAGAAAATGACACTGAAGATGTTAACAGTCAAGTGTGTCAGACTCATTTTAGTTCCAAATTCCAACAATATTGTGTCTGTTACTAAATGTTTTGTGCCTTTGTAGATAATGCACATATATAAATGATAACTGGAGGCATAATATTGTTAAATTAAACGTATTTTTCTAAAAAAATTTCAGGTTTTTCAGATAATTTACATTTTTGTGAAAGGATAGGAACTTTCAGAATTTAATGTTTGCAGTTCTTATTTTTTTCTAGGTTATTATGCTATTATTTTACTGGTCTGACCCACTTGAGATCATATTGGCTGAATGTGGCTCCTGACCTAAAATGAGTTTGACACTCCTGCTGTAGTCTAATCTGTGTAAAGGTTTGCTCTTCCATAGGGTTTCATTATTTGTAAGAAAACAAATGGAAAAACTGCAATGAGTTTTAATGATGCCTTCATTCTGTTGCATTGTGAGGCGGATGTAACAGTTGGTCAGCTGACCAAACCCTGACTTAGACTCAAACAGATGGAAAATAGTTTAGAAAAAAAACAAACTTTTTTTGGTAGAGGAAACACTTTAAAAGGCTGTGGACCCTTAAAAAAGCAGATCCCTGTGGAGTTCTTTGCAGAGACAGATGGCATTGGTGTCCAAAAAGCCAGGACTTTGTTTTTTGTGTTTTTTTTCTGGTTGTCAGACAGAATTCTTTGTATCAAAACCAAACTGTTACTGACAGATTAAAAGGTGACTGTTTTTCAGGGGCTGTCAGTTAAAGTTTTTGGCAGTTTGTCTTCCCAATTTAGGCCATGGTTTTCTCTGATTCAGACTTCACTCCGACCATTTTTTTTTTTTTAGAGGTCTCATTCCAAGTGCGGTGACCCACATGGAGGCGATTAAAAAGATGCACCGTGACAAAATATCTTGTGGCATTTTGAGTCAGCATCAGCAGACGTGCTCGCGTTGCATCAGACTCACCTCAACAGAAGTCATCGTATTATTTATGCATCATGGTGTCCTGTTACCAAATTGTTTTTGAATTTGACCACTTGGGGTGAAGCTTGGCGTGTATTTCATGTTTTGCATATCAGGAGCTGAGGTATCAAATGAGTTGTTGTTTCTTAGTCTGTCATTTGATCCAAAATGATACCCCTCCTCAGTCTATGAAATTTAGTAAGTAATTTAGTCCATTTAAGGAGGCTTCAGGCATGGTTTTTAGATTAAACTCGGCTAATTTTTCAATAATATTACCCATTAAAACTGCCATCACATCCCACAAGTATTGTGCATCTGCTTCGAATAATGGATAATAAAAGTAATTTTTCCAAAAACAACATTATTTTGTCATTAGTGATGCTATAGGATTGCAGAGGAGAGCTGAGGACTGTAGCAACAGGGTTTCACGATCGACTTCTTGAAAAATGCACAACAAATCTGCAAAAGCCCTATCAGTCAAAAAAATGAGACAAAATGGGAATCACTGGCAACCAGTGCAATGCTTTGAACAGAGCTGGCATAACAACAAATAAACCCATTTCTGACCCTTGGGGTTGCTCATTTGAAAGAACCTGCTGCAGTGGCTGCCTACATTGTGTCCCAGTTGATAGTCTCATCTCTTCTGAAGGCAGTGAAGCTCAGTTCACATATCATCCTCAAATTGGATGCAAGGTAATAGTAAGTTAGTTTGAGCTGCAAAGGTCTGAGAGTACATTTAATTTTCATCCTTGTTGTCTTCTCTTTTCAGGAAGGACGTGAGCAGTATGAATTGGCTGCGACCTCGGAGCAGGGGGGCAAGAAGAAGGGGAAGGGGAAGAAGAAAGAAAAGGATATGGATGAACTGAAGAAGGAAGTGGATATGGTGAGTGTCCGGGCCTCAGTTTGTTTTGTACTGTCTTCAAAAGGTTCTGGATCTTTGTCATTCTTTACCCTTTACCTTTCCATCTTCCTTCTCCCCCCACCTCCCCTCCTTCCTTTTAATCCTCGCCTCTCTCCACACCTTCTATTCATTCTTCCTCCTCAAACTGTAAATGTTTCTCAGCCATTGTTACAGCTTGTGAGAGTTTGTCATTCTAAATTGAAAGGTCACCACACAGTGCAGTCTAAATGTCACTGATGCCACCTTATTTCTCTCTCTCTTTTTGTTTTTCCTTGTAGGATGATCACAAGCTGACCCTGGATGAGCTCAATCGGAAGTATGGAACAGACCTCACCAATGTAAGTTGAGTGAAATATTGTGTGCAGATCCTGCAGTCTGACTGACTAACAGAAATGACTTAGGAATGAAGCCTCCAAACTCCAGAATCACAATGTAATTTTAAAAGTGTCCCACATTCATCATCGATGGCACATAAACATCAAATATCATTAGATTAGCGTATGTTGTGTGCTAATAACTTCCATTTGTCTCTGTAGCCTGACAGCTAATATTCAGCTCAAGTCAAATTCAGGATGGCAGTTTTGAGCTGAAGCAGGATTAATGAGGTTTAGATGACTTTTAGAATGACTGAGTAGCTTTTGTGTTTTTTAAAAAGGAAAGAAGAAAGAGTGTGTGATGAGCTACTGCAGCCTCAGCTCTCAGGGATTTCCTCTAAGAAGAGAGAGGGATGTGATGAGGTGGGGGAAGGTTGCAGGAGTAAAAAGGAGGATGGTACAAGACAAAGGCAGAATGGACAGATGAATTTTTTTTTTTTTTTTTCTATCTCACCATTTGATTTTTGCTAAGGGCGTCCACTCTGATGGAAGTGGAGCATTGAATAGAATCCAGAATCTTCTTTCCAGAGATAATTTTAATAATAATAATAATAATAATAATAATAATAATAATAATAATAATAATAATGATACTAATAATACATTTTATTTATAGGCGCCTTTCTTGGCACTCAAGGACATCGTACAGTTAACAAGGAGAGAATAAAACAAGGAATAAAATATCGAGTAAAAAGTAAATTTTTCAGTAATTAAGTAATTTTACATTTAATTTTTTTTTATGAATGTCAAAATACACTAACACGTGCAGATATTGATGGGTTCAGGAGCTGTTGTTAGTCAGCTATATCCAGTGTCAGTCATTTATTATGTCTAAATTTTTCCCCCACTCATTCAGCCACACTCACACTCCAACTAGCCTCCTTCCTCATGTAAATGTGCTCCTGGTCATGCTGTAACGATGAAGGAGAATAGTTAATCAGTGCCGCTAAACTAGGGGCTCCGAGCTCTGCGTGTGCGTGCATGCATGTGCAGCGCCTGTGAATAATTTATTAGCAGCAGAACCCCCTCTGCCCTGATTTCGTATTATCCTATTTGTCTTATCTTCTCTCTCCCCTTTACCTTCACTCGTCCCATTTTCTCCCTCTTCCTTCTGTTCCTTCTGCTTTCCTTCTACTACCTGCTGATGAAGGAAATGGACCTGTTTTTGTGTTGATGCTTTGTTGCTATGCAACTATTAGCATCAGCAGTCCCCCCTGGATTTTAATGTGTCAGTGAGGTTTTGTGTACATGGTCTGTTAGACTTGCAAACAAAGATGAGTTAAAAAAAAAAACAGTTAATTATCCTGCTTTCAATATGTCAGCTGGAGTCAAAGCATAAGATCTTTATCATTAAGTAAGACTTTATCTCTCTGCTCTGAATGTATTAGGGTTTGACCAGTGCAAAGGCGGCTGAGATTCTGGCCCGTGATGGGCCCAACGCCCTCACTCCTCCTCCCACCACCCCAGAATGGGTCAAGTTCTGCAAACAGGTAAAACCGGCTTTGTTTTCTGATCCACAGTATTTCTGTGCCTTCTTATTAATTAGCCGTAACGGTGACAATCTGTGCAGATATCACCACCAAAACATACTCATTAGGTACTTGGTCAAATTTCAGGCCCAAAAGGTCATACCCTTTATTTTTTTGCACAGATGTTTGGCGGTTTCTCCATGCTTCTGTGGACCGGTGCCATCCTCTGTTTCCTGGCCTATGGCATCCAAGCTGCAATGGAGGATGAGCCTGCAAATGACAATGTAAGAAAAGGACTAAATGGTTGTGTAACATCCTATGTCAGGGTAATGCATGTTCATTAGTTTGACATCTAAGTTCACAAGTGACAATCTATTAAAGATGCAGTTTGTTATTCATTTTGTTCTTGCTGTTACTGTGACAATTTATGGGAGAGGCGTTATGGATTTCAGTGGCTATGTGAATATGTACATTCTATGGTAATTAATACTAATAATTAGTGTGTTAATTACTAGTTAGTTTGACAGTATGAGTTGGCAGATGTTTCCTGAATCTATAAATCTACGTTTGAACTCAATGATGAAGTCAAAACACACAACTGAGAAGTTCCATCCACACCGTTCTCCAAATATTGCCTGAAATTACAAATGTCATGTTTCATCTCCAACAGTTGTACCTGGGTGTTGTACTTTCCGCTGTCGTCATCATCACTGGTTGCTTCTCCTATTACCAAGAGGCCAAGAGCTCCAAGATCATGGACTCCTTCAAAAACCTGGTGCCACAGGTGAGAATGTCATGCATTTAATTTGAACATTATATGTCCCACCTACATAAAAATGGAAAGTGATGAACTCCTCTTAGCCTTGTTACATAAGCTTGTAAAAAACACTGCTTACATTTGTCAAAAAGAAGTGGAGAGGAAAACAGCCCAGAAAACAAGCCATCAGTCTGATTTTATCCGTTGTCTTATGAGTGTCTCTGTCACGTCTGTCTCACAGCAAGCCCTGGTTGTCCGTGACGGCGAGAAGAAAAGTATCAATGCTGAGGAGGTGGTTGTTGGAGATTTAGTGGAGGTGAAAGGTGGTGACAGGATCCCTGCTGATCTGCGAATCATCTCTGCCCACGGCTGCAAGGTGGATGCTCTCAACTCCTGCTATTTTTCTCTCTGAGCAATAGATTTAGACTCCTTGATTTAAGGGATGCCTTGGCTTTTCATATTCCTGTATCTTACTGCACTTCAGTTGACACTTTACGATCCCTTGAACCTCTTAATGACTCTGCTCAGCCAGGAAGTTATACTTTGGTTTAAGAAGATACTTGGAAAAATGATATATGAAACCTTTTAGACTAGTTTCAACCACTTTTAATGAATGAATGTCACCAATGTGAACAAAACTTGTCTAGTAGAATATGTGGGGCCAAATTACCCTCTTAGACTTTTTTCTTTTGAAGTCATTATGGACTCGTCTTGTTTTGACTGGCCTCATTTTGAGGACAAAAACAAATCTGTGACCCATTTGAGCTCCTATTTGAGGTTATTTCACCTGCCTCTGTAAAATGTAGATTTTGCTCCATTGTGGACCCAAAACAGCCACTTGACCTGGATCTGCCATAGACCTCATGAGCAACTAGTGAAAGGAGTAACAAGTGAGAAAGATGTTAGATATTCCCACTTCAGAAGGAAACCTCATGACAGCTTTCTTCGTTAGGTGTGATAAATGTCCACTGTTTCCTTTTCTGTCATGGTAATCACAGCCGATGTCTTTTCTCAGGTGGACAACTCCTCTCTCACTGGTGAATCTGAGCCTCAGACTCGTACTCCCGACTTCTCCAATGAGAACCCACTGGAGACCAGGAACATTGCTTTTTTCTCCACCAACTGTGTTGAAGGTGTGAAGACAGGATCCATCAATTACTTTTGAGACATTTCATCTGTTCTTCAAATTTTGTTTTCACAAAATAATCACTAAGAGTCTTACCAGACAAAGCATTCTTTACACTGGAAAATTGTCTGCTCTCCTCCCATTCTAATATACAGGGTGTCCCAAAAAATTTGACATCATTTCATCCCCTAATAATTTGTTTAAAATGTGTTTGCTCTTTTTGCTCAAAAAAGTGTAATCATTTTTATTGGTCTGCTTTCAGGAATAGACATGCCGTTCACTGGAACAGAAATGGCGCTCTGTGTATTGAAGTACACCCAAACTCAATCAAATGTGAATTTATTATAAAATTTCATAAACAACCCCACCACTTCCCACATGTGTAGAGGAACTCAAGAAGAGAAACACTGAGGCTCTGGAGAATGTTACACACGATATACTGCAGCGAGTGCAGAAGGAACTCCACTACCAACTTGATGTGTGTTGCGTCACAAGTGGCACACACACTGAACATTTGTAGTAACTTTGGAACATTATAAAATTACCATCCCCCAGAATTTTTCATTTGAAATTTGTAGAATAAAACATTCTATGTCCAGAATAAATATTATTAAGTATCATTTAGTCACTCTGATATGGACATCTCAAATTATGTCAGTTTTTTTGGGACACCCTGTATATTCACTTGGCCATGATGAGTCGGGGCTAGTCACAACCATTTATCTGATACTGGGTTGGTATGATATGATAAATGAACACCAAGATATCTTACTTAAAAGAAGAATAAACTATAATTATATATAGAATAAACTTAAACCTTTCATTGACGAGAGCTTTTTTCTTTGCGTGATTCTGGGTCTATCCAAGTGTATCTTAATATTTTCATATTTTAGTCTGTGCATGGGATAGACCAATATCCACAAATAATTGTACATGTCTATGTCATCGGTGTTGCATCATCAGATAACTGGCAAATAAAGATGGGAAGTGGCCATTGTTCATCTGTTGATTCTAGACTGACTTTATACTTCAAACGTAGTGCTTTATTTAAATGGTGGGTCAATGTTAACTGACAATAAAATGCTTATGTTACTACAGGAACTGCCCGTGGTATTGTGATCAGCACCGGAGATCGCACAGTCATGGGTCGCATCGCCACGCTAGCTTCTGGACTCGAAGTCGGACGCACACCCATCTCCATTGAGATTGAGCACTTCATCCACATCATCACCGGTGTGGCCGTCTTCCTTGGTGTTTCTTTCTTCGTTTTGTCCCTCATCCTCGGGTACACCTGGCTGGAAGCCGTCATCTTCCTTATTGGTATCATTGTCGCCAACGTGCCAGAAGGACTCCTAGCTACTGTCACTGTGAGTCCTGGTGTTAATCGTATCGTAAAATTGTGATCATGTGTCCTGAAATGGAAGACTAGTTTCCTCAGTCCCTATCTGAGTAAAGTGCTCCCATCTCCAGGTATGTCTGACTCTGACTGCTAAGCGTATGGCCAAGAAGAACTGCCTGGTGAAGAACTTGGAAGCTGTAGAGACCCTTGGCTCCACCTCCACAATCTGCTCAGACAAGACCGGCACCCTGACCCAGAACAGGATGACTGTAGCCCACATGTGGTTTGACAACCAGATCCACGAGGCCGACACTACTGAGAACCAGAGCGGGACCTCCTTCGACAGGAGCTCCGCCACCTGGGCTTCCCTGGCAAGAATCGCTGGACTTTGCAACCGTGCTGTCTTCCTGGCAGAGCAGAGCAACATTCCCATCCTGAAGGTAAGCTTTTATTCTGTTCAGTCCCTCTTTGGCATCTTGCTCTTGTTTCCTTAGAGTTAATTCTAAACTAACACAGCTTTTTAATAAGATGACAACCTACAGAACAGAGATTGGAATTATTTGAAAAATAATGAACTGTGAGGACTTAACCCCATCTCTTATCCTTTTCTGATGTTGTAAGCATTTATTTTGTGGGTGGGGATTTGGCCTTCTGGCTTCCTTTACTTTTTCACTGTGCCCACAATTACAACAAAACCAAACATTTTTGTTGTCGTTTGTCATTTTATTTTCCTGATATTGGCATCATTGTTGGCATCAAGGCTACTCAGAATGTTTGTTTAGTGTTTGTTCAGTTATCAGAAAGAAGAACAGAAATGTTATGAATAAATTCTCCCCACTGTAAGGAGCAAAAGGTGACTACAGCGCTAATAACTGTTTCATGCTGCATAAGTTCTCACTGTATTTTTTAAAACCTTGTAAAAGAACAAATGAATCATCTTTATAATATGCCAGTCTTTAATAATATCACACGTTTAATACACCCTTTAAACAAACCTGTTATGTTTTTCTACTTCTCCTGAGATGTTTTTCACTCAAGCAAACAGACTTGTTTTCCAGCTCTCCCTTGAGGAAATGCACACATTTTGAACCACATAATTATCCTGAACCCCACCCACCCAAAACACACACCAACAAAAACACCTACGCAAAAGGACACTTGTCCCCTGGCTCACTCTCTGTTCTTGGAGCTCAGTCCCTGGTTTTCACCCTGTGTTAATAACCTGTAAATGTGTGTGCGTGCCCATGTATGTGTGTGTTAAGCACCTGTAAATGTCTGGCTGGCATCATGACTCTAATTACCAGTCATTCTCTCTCACTGCTCATTGTGTTTTTTCCTCTGTGACTGTTACAAGAGTGAGAGGAGGGTAAACACGGGCTTTGGTGTTTTTCAAGGCTAGTAATTATGCTGGAAAAAAAAAAAAAAATCTTTGAATTAGCATTTTTCTGTCATTACTGTCTACCAAAACAGATCTGTCTTGCTTCCTATCAAGTTCTATTGTAGAACATGCATGTAATGATCATGTTATTTCAGATATGCCTCCAAACTTTACTATCCCATCTGTTCAGTTTTTGTCACTATTTGTATAGGCCTGACGATAGTTAAATTTTGCACAGACTCCTTATAAAGTAGAGCAAATTATTGGCCTTGAACATTGGACGTTAACACCATAATGTGACTTCTATCATAGATACATATCAGTAGATAGACCGAAATAGTGAAACATTAGAATAGTCAAACATTAGAAGTGATCAGTTATCCAACCAAGTGGCAAAAGATGACGTTATTATGTAAAACAATGTGGAAATAGAGAGGGAAATATGATATTTCTGTCAGTTTCCTTCAAGTCATTTCATCCAAGTGAATCCAAGTGGGTATTTATGGAAGAATGGTCTCAGGCCTCTCAGGTGGAAAATGTCAAAAGTGCAGTGTTGCAGTGCATTGAAGATCACAAACCACTATAAAGCTAGGCATAATTTAAAGATTGATTTTTCTCTTTTATCCATTTTTGTCCTTCAGAGAGATGTAGCTGGTGATGCCTCTGAGTCGGCTCTATTGAAATGCATTGAACTGTGCTGTGGATCAGTTCAGGATATGAGAGAGAAGAACCCCAAGATTGCTGAGATCCCGTTTAACTCCACCAACAAATACCAGGTATTAAGTTAATGTTTGTTTATGTTTGTGGTGATAGAATGTATAAATCTGAAGTAATTTCCCTTTACAGTATCGTACTTCAGAAATGTCAGGATTTGACGAAAAAGGGAAATGTCAACTCATGTGATTCTCATGTTCATTATAAATTAATGCTAAGATCCTAACAGTCTCTTTTTGTATGACCTTTGGTGTAATTTGTGTTTGTTCGTAATTTTTAAATAGATCTCTCTTATGCAATCTGTTCTGATAGAGATTTTAAGAGAAGCTTAAAGGTCAAGAAAGTTACACACATCATGTTCCTAATTTCTTTGTCATTCTTGCATCTTGAATTGGTACTTTTCCTTCTCTTTTATCAGCCATCAGGGATTTTAGACCTAAAAAGTCCAACCTATTTTTCTTTTTTTAGCTTTCCATTCATAAGAACTCCTCAAGTGAAGGAGAGTCCAAACACCTGCTGGTGATGAAAGGCGCTCCAGAGAGAATTCTGGACCGCTGCTCCACCATCATGATGCAAGGCAAAGAGCAGCCTCTGGATGATGAGATGAAAGATGCTTTTCAGAACGCTTACCTGGAACTCGGAGGACTGGGAGAGCGAGTGTTGGGTAAGGACAAGCTAACGCTGGACCTTCTCTCCAGACCTTTGAACTTTAAATAATATTTCACATCATTATTCCAATCCCTCTGAAGACGTAAAGCCATAATTGTCTTGGTTTGTGTCCCATTCAGGTTTCTGTCATTACAATCTGCCTGACGACCAGTTTCCAGATGACTTTGCTTTTGATACTGATGAGGTTAACTTCCCTACTGAGAACCTATGCTTTATTGGCCTAATGTCCATGATTGACCCTCCTCGTGCTGCTGTGCCTGATGCTGTGGGCAAATGTAGGAGCGCTGGAATCAAGGTATGATCATGTCGAAATAAAGTGCAGTTTTATTTAAAGGTGCCCTGCCACACGTATTTCATTAATGTTGTGGTAATGTCTGAAGTTCTACCATGGAATCTGTAACATTTTTTGTGGAAAAAATGCCTTGGTTACCAACTTTCAAGCCATTCTAACGTGGTATAGAAAACCTGCTGGAAGACTCGGCTCGATTTGCGCCAGTTCTCATGAATATTCAACATGCTAATCTGCCTGGCTCTGATTAGCTAACAGCTAGCCAATGAGAGCCTGGCTTTTCAGCATCCTTTACAATGCGCAACAAGTAGAGGAACTGGCAGAAACCGAAAGTGAAACTTAACATGCTTTGAATGTCCGACTCCCGCCTTCTGTGCCTCTCTTGTACGGTGGACCTTACATGGAATTTTCACAACTTCTAACCTGTATCCACTGGGCCCCCTCCACTGCTCTATGAGCCCCTCTGGAATGATGGGTCCCCCCTTTACGGCGCCCCAGCTTGCTGTATATGAAAATTGTCACTGAGCTAGATGAACTCTGTGGATGTGGTCTCACCCGAGGGAGCTCATGAATAGTAATGAGCTCGGGCATTAACACGTCACACAGACCAGTTTTTCTAATTGACCCGATTTCTCTACTTATTTCTTTTCAGTGGCAATAGCAGACAGAGGAGTTAGGGTTCATTTTCAAATTCACTACATAACACAAACACCTATGGACCTAACATATTTAAAAAAAAAAAAATTACGAGTAAAAATGGTTTTGTGTGGCAGGGCACCTTTTAACATAAAATCAGTTATTTCTCCAGTTTCTACAAATCAAAGTTTTCCTGTTTGCTTCTTAAATATTATGAGCTCAACTGTTTCTTCTTGTAGGTCATCATGGTCACAGGTGATCATCCAATCACAGCTAAGGCCATTGCTAAAGGTGTGGGCATCATCTCTGAAGGCAATGAGACTGTTGAAGACATTGCTGCTCGTCTGAACATCCCGATCAATGAAGTCAACCCAAGGTACTGATTGTTTTGAGAAGATCCACATGCACAGAAAGGCTAATATTTCATTGCTTTAATAAGCATAACATAAGTACTGCATCTGGGGTACCCCAAAGCCCCTTCCTGGGTCCTATTTTGGTCTTTTCATTTGAATTAAATTGCTCAAAGTTGAGTGTAATGTGTTTATAATCTTTCCAGAGATGCCAAAGCTTGTGTTGTTCATGGTGGGGACCTGAAGGACCTGACCTCTGAGCAGCTTGATGATATCCTGAAGCACCACACTGAGATTGTTTTTGCCAGGACTTCCCCACAGCAGAAGCTGATCATTGTGGAGGGCTGCCAAAGACAGGTAGAAATGCACTGAATGTGATTCATTCTCTTATGAGCTCTGTGGTGTTTGTACTCCAGTGTTACAGTTTGGCAAACACAGCATGTGTTAAGGCCTTATTATGTAAATTCACGAGAGACTATTTGGTATTCTTGTCCCCTAATGCTTATTTATGATTATTGCTTTGGTCTGATCACTAAGTTGGCAGAATAATCAAGCAGAGCAGCTGTCAAGCTGTGAGCTCACACATACACATGAATAATCATGAGTGCATCGGCAGGCAGTGCAAACTCTTTATTGATATTGTGTGGACCAAGCATTGGTTTATTTGCTATCTTTGTGGATTAACACCTATCAAAGGCTACAGCAAACATTGGAAAAACTGGAAGTTATTGCCCTGTTTTTCTTAGTATTCAAATTTTCAGTTATTGCAGGAAATAAGTGCATAAATAAAAATCCAGTGATCTCAAGAAGGAGACTGGAAGTGTGAAATATTAATGTATTTCTGAATTTTAAGATAAATTTTTGCTGGACTGTATTCATCTACAGCTTCATCTATTGGTAATAAGACATTTAAATAGATATCTTAGACCAATAGTGCATTTTAATTTAATGCAGTTCGGCTTCAGGAAGGCTGGCAAGTCATTGAAGACGTGCTGTCACGGTTGATCAAAGTACACAGTAACTGATGGCCTGATGGCAAGTGGCACAGCTAACATAATGTATTCCAGTGTGTCCCACTTGCTTCCTGCAGGAGGAGAGGGAGACTTGTTATTGCAGTAACCTCTATATTAATTTCAATTTAGAACGATTTTCTATGAAGGCAATCTCTCAGGCCTAAATCTATAAACAGGTTGTAGCACATCTTCTGACTACCTTCAACTCCCAACATCATTTCAGATGTGAGTGGACTGCTGTCTCTTATTCACTTTAATCTGCCAGACGTGCTGTCAAATGAAACGAAACTCCCTGAAGCCTTCTTTGAAAGTTGAGCTTTTTCGCCTTTCACACAAAAGCAAATTATTTTGTGAACTGGATGTAACTTAAGAAAATGGAAATGTCAGTCAGCAATAAGATTTGTGACTTTTCTTTCAAAAGGAAGTGACTCTTGTTACTGCTTCTAAATGCAGGGTAATGCAGTTTGACTTTTCACAGCAGGCAAAAGTGACATTCTTTGCTCAAGGATACTATTACTGCTGACAACAAAACCAATAAAATCCTGACTGAATGTGTTCAAAGACAAAAACAAGTGTAATTTTTCCTTTCGTGTCTATTCGTTCCCTTCCATTTGACTGACTTTAATCTGTTCGGGAAACATTATTTCAAGCCTCAAACCTTTTCCCCACAGGGAGCCATTGTAGCTGTGACAGGTGACGGTGTGAACGATTCTCCAGCTCTGAAGAAGGCTGACATTGGTGTTGCCATGGGGATCGCTGGGTCTGACGTCTCCAAACAGGCCGCAGACATGATCCTGCTGGACGATAACTTTGCCTCAATTGTTACTGGCGTGGAGGAAGGTAACAGATGATATTTAACATGATGCATAGGGCACGTGTTGAGCCGAAACGCTGAATAAATCCTGAATTCCTTGTGTTGCATCAGGTCGTCTGATCTTTGATAACTTGAAGAAGTCCATCGCCTACACTCTGACAAGTAACATCCCTGAGATCACCCCCTTCCTCCTCTTCATCATTGCCAGCATCCCTCTGCCTCTGGGAACCGTCACCATCCTCTGTATCGACCTGGGAACTGACATGGTGCGGACTGATGAAATAGAGCACACTTTTATTTCACATTTGTCAACCTGTTGACTGGTTGTGTCCTGCCTCTAGGTCCCTGCCATCTCTCTGGCTTATGAAGCAGCTGAGAGCGACATCATGAAGAGACAGCCCAGAAATCCTAAAACAGACAAACTGGTGAATGAAAGGCTTATCAGCATCGCCTACGGACAGATTGGTAAACAAACCCTTCCATCATGATTTCACATTTTAACCACTGAAGTCAAAACCAGGAGTTGGGGGTGGTTCTCCCACCCTATAGTTCTGAGTAGTAGAGTCCTTTCAGCATGTGGGAGGTCCAAGATAAGTAGAAGAATGGCATGTACCAGAAATAGGCTCTCACTGATAGAAAACTGGAGCACGTGTGTGGTTGTGTTTGGGTGACGACAGCACCTCTGGCTTTGGATTATTCCCTCTTTGGTAGTAAAGCCCAGAATAGGTTTGAGCCTCCGTAACTGCCTTATAAGAGAAGAATACTCTGGGAATGTTTTTTTTTTTTTTTTATGTTTGCAATGAAAACGCTTCTGTATTTCCATAGCTCAATGTTAAAAGACAAAGCTACATAATTATTTGATATAATCACCTCTTTTTTTTTTTTTTTTTTGTTCAGTATTTTTATTGTTTTTTAAGACAGCCAAGTAACTTACAGGAATACATAGGAGAAAAGAAATGAATAAATACAAAAAAAGGATACACAAAAAAAAGATAAGTAAAACTAGAAAAGCCCCCCCCCGATCACCTCTAAAATTTTAGCATTTTTTCCTTGTGCCAGTATCAACATTTCTTAAAAATTTCATCAACACACCCCCCTGATCACCACCAAAATTTTATCATTTGTTACTTGTGCCAGCATCAACATTTCCTGAAAATTTCACCCAAATCTGTCCATAACTTTGAGTTATCTTGCTAACAGGGTAATAAAATAGGTAACAGAGAGGTAATACAATAGGTCGTACAAGTCAAGATGATAAGGTACATAAACGTTGCATTACTAGTAAACTGGCGAGATTCCACACAGATTCCTACAAAAAACAAAGAGGTGAGTGCCATGTTATGGACCGCTTCCCTGCCCAAGGTCTTCACTGGTTTGAGCCACATGGTCCAAAAAAGGCGGTCAAATCTTATAATATAATCACCTCTTGAGCCTTTGTTTTCTTTTCATTCTCCAGTTACGATAGCCATGACTGAGCTTATTGGCATTCACTTCTCAGTCACAAAAGTATCCAAATCCTCACAAATTGTCTGAATTTGTCCTCCCACTTTTCTCCTTTCAGTTGCTCATTTGTCTTTCTGAAACTTAAATTGACTTAAGAAGTGATTCATTTTAATCAAGCCTCTAAAATCTTGAAATCAAATGATCTGAAAGACTCATTCGCTTTCTCATTCATCATACGGTTCCCAAATGAACCACGAGCCCAATTGGGTTGCTTAATCAATTATTGATCCGCGGTATAATTTTAAATCTTAAGTGAAATAATTGATTGCGAGTTTAAGCGATTAACTTCAGCCATTCATCAAAAGCTTTGCTGTATTTATTTACGTGACATCTTCTCTTATAAGGAGAGTTTTTCTTCATGTCTGTTTCTTATATCCTTCCCCTGCAGGTATGATCCAGGCTTTAGCAGGTTTCTTCACCTACTTTGTGATTCTGGCTGAAAACGGCTTCCTGCCTGCCACTCTGCTGGGCATCCGAGTGTCCTGGGATAACAAATATGTCAACGACCTGGAAGACAGCTATGGTCAACAATGGGTCAGTGAAGTTTATCGCGCGTCTTTTCTTTTATTGCGCTGCACAAGGACCCGACATGGTTCATCTGTGACCTTCTGGTGTTAACCGTACTAATGTGCCTCTCATCTCAGACTTATGAGCAGAGGAAGATCGTAGAGTTCACCTGCCACACCGCCTTCTTTGTCAGCATTGTCATTGTCCAGTGGGCTGATCTGATCATCTGTAAGACCAGGAGGAACTCTGTCTTCCAGCAGGGCATGAAGTGAGTACACAACACCCAGATTTCTTTTTTTTTTTTTTTTTTAAATCTTTTTTTATTTTCAATTTTCAAATGTACAAGAAACATACAACTTGATCATGAAACTGTTGTATCCAGTTCCTATCCAACTGCCCTCCCACCCCAAGTACTGGACCTTTCGTTAAATTTATATACAGCCAGATATAAGATACTTACGTACAAAAAAATATATATAATAAACCCCTTCAAACACATGTACAGACACATACATGCACACATATGCAGGGTGTGATTTGTTGGGGGGGATGGAGGGGATGGACCTCTTCTCTGGTTTTTACATCCCTACTTCTGCTCGATGAATTTCATCCTCGGGGGGGCAACCAACCAATGTAAATAACAGGCAGGTTGTGACTTAGTTTTCTTACATCTATATCCTACATTACTGGCACGAACGTTCACCTGAACCGAACTTTCGGCAGTCTCAGAATTCACGAACGTCCCCATGCACTGGGGCACCGAAAAGAGGCGGGGGGGGTAAACGTGAAAAATTCATGGAGCCCATAGAGCAGAGGAGGGGGTCCAGTGGATACAGGTTAGAGGTTATGAAAATTTCGTGTAAGATCCACTGCAAAACAGAGGAATAGAACCCAGGAGTTGGACGTTGAAAGTATGTAAAGTTTCACTCTCGTTTCATGCCAGAGTTAGTTATGTTAGTTATGGACCACACCCCCACTGGCACCCCCTGCTCCGACCAAAAAAAAAAAAAAATCCCCCACTCTGTGTTTTTTTTGACAAATCGGATGTACACATATACACACATGCATACTTGTAAGTTCACATAAATAAAAATAAATAAATAAATAAGGGGAAAGAAAATTAAAAATAAGTGAATGAATTAAAAAATAAAGTAAAAAGGTACACAGATATTGGAGTTACACAGATGCCATATCTTCTACAAAGCTGATAAATGGCTGCCAAGTGGCATAGATAAAACACCCAGAAATTTTTAACAACAAACTGTATCCCTCAAGACGTTTTAATGTGTAATATTTCCATACTTCTTACTTCAGGAACAAGATCCTGATCTTTGGGCTGTTTGAGGAGACCGCCCTGGCCGCCTTCCTCTCCTACTGCCCGGGTATGGACGTTGCCCTCAGAATGTACCCTCTCAAGTAAGTAAATCTCAGTTCACTGCCCACCACTAAGCCTCACTTATATTATTTTTTACACTGTAATCATGCTTACTTACTCCACCTACCACATGTTGATCCATCCAGGCCTGGGGGCACTGGATCGCTCCTCTACTAGGATTTCATCTCATTTTGTGTGTGTTTTCCAGGCCCAACTGGTGGTTCTGCGCTTTCCCTTACTCCCTGCTCATCTTTATCTATGATGAGATCCGTAAGCTGATCCTCAGACGCAGCCCAGGAGGTGAGCCCAGAGTCCATGCTTTTATTATCCTCTCCTGTATTTTCCTATCTCTGCCCTTTTGGTTTTTTTTTTTTCTTCTGCACAGTTTTGCCTCTCTCTTCACCTCTTCTCCACCTCTGACTTATAGTACTTGCCCTGAAATGAAGTATATAATGTGCTACAGTGTATATCTCCACTCAATCCTGTGTATATTTTTGTTTTCTTTCCTCGTGTGTGTGTAGGTTGGGTGGAACGGGAGACCTACTATTAAAGACCCGTCCGCCTGTCAGTCCAGTCAGCTCGCATCTTCTCCTCCACTCCCGTCTTTGCATGAATATTGTCTTGCTGCTCGGAATAAAATTTTAACCTCTGTGGAAAAAAAAAAAAAAATTGGAACGTGTTTTTATATTAGGGAATGCTTGATACTACTATTAGACAAATACTGAGATGGAACGTGCTGATGATGCTGATGATGTTGATAAATGATAATGCTAATAATGATATGAACACTGAACATTGACATGACTATGCGTGCCTTGTTTATGAAACAGGACCAATTTTATACATGTTTTTAACAGTTATAAACGTTCAATAAAAATGCGCTCGAGTCAGGTCCCACAAATGTTCTCTGGCTTCATTTGTGTGCTTGTGTGTTTGCACAGTGTGTGTCTTATGAGAAAATTTCCACAGGAAAAGCACAAGATCCCCCTGTTATATTTTTTCATCCCATTTTTATTTTAGTCATAATGAATTGTAAATGAAGTGGAAATATGTCGTGTATAGTGATTCTTAAAGTTTGGCACAACTTTTTCTAAAATGGGGCGAACTTTTTTCATGTTTTTCTTTGAAATAATGAATTAAAATCCAGTATTTCTCCTTGTTCACTCACTGTCCATAATCACTGTGTGGTTGTGGTTGTGAGATGAATCTTTGAGTGGTTATGTCCTCTTTTTCTTACTGTGGGCTGACCCTAATTACAGTTTAAAGAGAGGAGAAATCCAAGCTTAAGTCGATTTAAACAATCCTACATAAATTCAGAAGATTATGAACCCACATTTTTTGTTTTAAATTGAGCATTTCATAGAAAATGTACAAACAACAAAACATGGTTTGCTACTTTTAGCTCAGTATTTTAAGCTTCTATGAGTTGTTCTCTTAGATAATTAAACTATATGATAAACACAAGGTCACATTTCATTACAAATTCTAATGAAAGAATACATTTTCCTTCAGCCTTAAAACTTCATGGCTACTTCCTCATAACATTGAAGGTATACAACGATGCACATACATCTGAAAATAAATGATCTATCTCTGATCTGTAAATGCATACATCAAAAAGACACGGCCATCATGGCATTTTAGAGCCACAGGTCAAACTGTTTGCACAAGTTTTATCAGTAGAACAAGGGGAAGTGTTATCAGCCTGCTGTTTTCAGCTGAGTGCTGCTGCTGGTATCACTGCTGCTGTAGATACAGTATGAGCTGCTGCTCTGGATAAACTGTTATAGACACAATCCACCTCAGTTGTGTGGGTTTATAAGATTTTTATGAGATTTGTGACAACAGCTATAACAGTAGTGGGAGGAGACATGATGTTTGGAGTAAAAATACACTTGGTTTGGTGTCACAGTCCACAAAACTCCTGGTAACTGTTGTGTTTGGGTTGCAGTTTGAGCAAACATTGATGAACTTCACAGTAGTGGTATCTAAGCTGTTTGGCCATAGTGGGTGTTTTTTTTTTTTTTTTTTTTTTTTTTTAAGAGGGACTGTGATGTTTAATCCAGTATCATTATGCTTTGAGGTGAGTTTCAAGCAGCTCCTGTATGTGGTCTCTGTCCTCCTACACACAGCTCGCTGAGTCTTGACACACATTGGATAGAGACTTGAGACTTTATGAAGAGCAGCTCTGCACCCTCCTACATTTGAAGAAACTGTTAAAACAGACAGATGGAGGTTTAACATCGAACATATTCACATTTAACATATTCACTCTTAACTATGGAGAAATAATGAAAAAAACATAAGTTCAGGAAAACAAAAGCAATCAACCCATAATGACCCAAACATCTACCATCTATGAAAAACCATCTACTGATATAAACTGTTTAATCCATGGAGATAATTGGTGTAAAATGCAGTTTTTCATCTTTTCATGGTCACCCCAGGAAGAGTAGTTGATGTCCTGCTAATGGGGATCCTAATAAATAAATAAATAAATAAGATATGAACCATTTGGACGTTCAGAGGCTCCATGGTGAACGTGGAAACACCATCATCTTCTACAGCAAGGATGTCAAACATGCGGCCCGGGGGCAAAACCGGCCCGCCAATGGGTCCAGTCCGGCCTGTGGGATAAATTAGTGAAACACAAAAATTACACTGAAGATATTAACAATCAAGGGTGTCAAAATAATTTTAGGTCAGTTCCATCTAAAGTGGGTCAGACCAGTAAAATACTACCATAATAAACTATAAATAATGAAAACCACAAATTTTTCTCTGTTTTAGTGTTAAAAAAAAAAAAAAAAAAGGAAAATTACACAAAAATGTTAACATACACAAACTCGCCTTTTACAAAAAATGTGACACACCTGAACAAATATGAACAACCTGAAATGTCTTAAGAGAATTAAGAGTAATTGCACAAATATTCTGTCTGTTATTAAATATTTTGTGTATTTGTAAATCCACTGTGATCTGTAAGTTGTAATGAACATGTGAAAATGAGAAGTTGAGGCCAAATAATGGTATAAATTGTTAAATTTGCACTTTTTTTCTTAATACATTTTATTTTGGTCATGGTTGTTCATGTTTTTCCACATTTTTTTTTTAAAGGATGTAAAAATTTAGATAATATAATTTTACTTTTTTCACCCTAAAACATAGAAATTAGACATACAAATTTTGGAATTGATATTATTTTTGCATTATTGTGTTATTTTAATCATCCGGCCCATTGCAGGTCATATTGGGTTGTATGTGGCCCCTGAACTAACATGAGTTTGACACCCCTGTTCTGCAGCATCAATTCACCAGTAAAACCCATGGAGTTGGATCAGTGACAGTGAATGGACATACTGGGTTTATGTTCAGTTAATGAGACATTGGACTGAAAATGACACTTTTTCTTCAGTTTTCTCATTTTTTAATAAAATAATCCTCAGTTTTACTCTTTACTTATGAACATCTACATGATTAGTAAATGAAATGTAGGAAAACACCTGATTTTCACTAAAAAAAAAAAAAACAACAACACAAAATACAGAAGATAATATTAGAATAAATGGTGATAAATCACTTAAGGATGGTTAAATATGGAGAAAAAATGAATTTGGAAACTGCCACAAGTGCAACACTGGGCCTTTATGGGTTAAAAACCTGATCAAGTCAACACACATGATCTACAGTCAAACCATCACTCATCAGAAGGGACAAACTAAACCACTATAGGTAAACACAGAAAAGCGAGGAAACAAAGAAGTGGCTTAATACTGTTTTTCCTCTCATCAGTTAAAGGTTCCAACTAGTCTAGAAAGCGAAGCTAGTCCTAAAAATATTGTCCCTGTCACCAGGTTAAAATGTACAAATACTGGACAGAACTTGTGCCTTCCCTCCACCCCCCTCTTTAATATCCAAATGGTTTAGTCTGGTGCGGCTGTTTAGCATTATTAGATAATTGCGTCGTTAATTATACATGAGGAAAGTGCCAACGGTGCAAGAGTTTACATGAAAACTTCTCCCGAAAAAGACTGGAGAATAAAGGTGAAATTTTCAGTGTTTTATTTGCAACAGCTTTAAGAAAACCAATAATTATTCTGTAGTTGTTGGATGTTAGAGGTTTGGTAAACTATGGCTGTGTTTAGTTTGTTGGAAGTACACTTAAATAATTAAAATGCACACATTAAACTTAACCAAGTATAATCCAAGTTATATTTTTAGACTGAATGAGACTAATTCATCACTAAACTGAAGTGTTTTTCTGTAGTTCATGAAGACCAGCCCACAGTCCAGTGTCTGCACATGCCTGTCATCCCAGGGTCCATGCTTCTGAACCTCATATGTGAGTGTCTTATGACTTCAGCCAAAGGAAAATACATGGGTGTATACCGGCTAAACTTTGCTTAGAGGTCTTATTTCTGTCTTTGTGCATAAGAAATCAATAGAAGTGAATCCCCAATGGAACTTTGTGTTGGTAAATGCAAGTTATGCAAATTTACAGGATTTCAGTTCTGTTCAACATGTTGATGGTCATATGAACTATGTTTTCAGCTCAAAAATGTCCAATTTCATCACAATTAATGCTATATTTTCATGTCACAAATGGCCGAGTTATATTTTAACTGAATTTTCCTGAAAAACAAATATTCTATTCTTTTAGATTCCCCAGTTTTGTTTTGTTTTTTATAAGATTCTATCATACATATCACATGTTTTATTTTTACAGGTTGTAATATGGAGTATGGTGCTGATCCATCCTGCTTATGTCACACTAATACAGGGTGGGGAAGCAAAATTTACAATGAACATTTAGTTCTTTTTTCTCAGCAGGCACTACGTCAGTTGTTTTGAAACCAAACATATATTGATGTCATAATCATACCTAACACTATTATCCATACCTTTTCAGAAACTTTTGCCCATATGAGTAATCAGGAAAGCAAACGTCAAAGAGTGTGTGATTTGCTGAATGCACTCGTCACACCAAAGGAGATTTCAAAAATAGTTGGAGTGTCCATAAAGACTGTTTATAATGTAAAGAAGAGAATGACTATGAGCAAAACTATTACGAGAAAGTCTGGAAGATACTATTAAAGAAGAATGGGAGAAGTTGTCACCTGAATATTTGAGGAACACTTGTGCAAGTTTCAGGAAGCGTGTGAAGGCAGTTATTGAGAAAGAAGGAGGACACATAGAATAAAAACATTTTCTATTATGTCAATTTTCTTGTGGCAAATAAATTCTCATAACTTTGAATAAACTAATTGGTCATACACTGTCTTTCAATCCTTGCCTCAAAATATTGTAAATTTTGCTTCCCCACCCTGTACATACATTAAGAATGTCACACCTCACTTTTTAAATCAACAGTTTTCTAATAATAAGCATTTTTATAAAGAAACAACAACTATATTGTTATTTACTCTTTAGTATGATGATAAACTATACAATAAATAATTATGATCCTGGTTTTTGCACAGGGATCATTAGTGTAAACGGTGACATGGCTGCCGAGCATCAGTATGATGGGATCTGTAACAACCATGTCACATCCGTCCACTGCCACATTTTGTATTTTTGTGTCAGCTGTTATTGTTTCAGATCCACAGTACTAACATTTATGAATAAGAGGGTAATTAGCAATAGTAACTATATAAGTTTATTACTAATAAAGTACTGGAACTGACCAGATCATCACTGGTAATGTCACGTCCGTCCACCAGCAAAAGTTTTCACATACACGTGCTATTCAAAATCCAATATTTCTGAAAATAGAGCTTCCACTGTCAAATAATATCAGTAGTCTGTGCACAAATGGATTAGCGTTATTTCAACACAGTTCTACGCATTTCTTACAACTTTTTTTTTTTTTTTTGACAAAAATGGCCATTCATTTGACCCCCAAAGTAAATTTTAGCCAATATCCTCCTGAGACCCAGCAATTCATTTTTGTCCTCAGTAGGGGACAAGAGTTTTACAGCTTTACTAAAAAAACAAAACAAATGCTGTCCGCTGTAAAGAATATTCCATTAAAAAATATTATCTGAAAAAATTGTTGCATCATGGCATTTTCAGTCAAGACGATTTAATGTAAAAAAGCCATAACTTTTATTCTGCAGGGTCTCAGGAGGATATACAAATACTACAGGTGTAGGGATGCATCTCTGACCTCTTTTATATCTTGCTGATCCACTTTTTTTTTGACAAGATAAAGGAGAGATGGGAAAGGAGACTGTACGCAAACCAAGCCCTTTGCATTCTTGCCATGTTGATGAATGCACAATATTATCAGGAAAGAATGTGACAAAGGTTTGAACAGAAATGGGTCAAAATAAAGGTTATGTTTACACAACCAGTCAGTCTCATCCTCCTGTTCACTCATGTCGGTCAAAATGAATCTATGGTATCAAAATAGTAAATGTATGCAAGATAAGATATACATACTTTAAAAACCAACTAGCCTATATGTGATGATTCTTACATTTTCTTGCTCAATTAAAACATGTTCTGCCTACATTTACAATATATGACAAATGCTTATCCAAGCCTGATTCTAGAAAAGATAAAATAATCCTTTATTAGTCCCACACTGAAAATGTGTCACAGCAGCATAAAGCAATTACAACACCAGTAACATCATATTAACTGTAAAGATGATTGAAAATATTAAGAGACAGAGGTAACAGCAGGAAAATAGTAAAAATAAATACAAGATAAGAGCAATATGTGAAATACAGTCGTGGAAAAAAATTATTAGACCATCAAAAGTCATCAGTAACAATGGTTATGCAATTAAGTACTAACTCCTACTAGTACTGTGTGTATCATGTGACTAAAACAGACAGAAAAGAAAACATGGAATGCCTAAAAGCACTGTTTTTGTCAGTACAATGCCATAGATATTGATGTAAGAACTGAAGGGATTTTGGTTATTATCAAGAAAACCATGTAAAATGGATAGATATCAGCTCTGAAATTAAACTCTTATGAGCTATTTTGTTATTATCATTATATTTGTCCAAACAAATGAACCTTTAGTTGCAACAGGCATTAAAATGAACAAGAAACTGAAGAAAACAAGGGTGGTCTAATAATTTTTTCTGTGTAACATTGACTGTAACATTTCCACAAGCTAACTCCCATTAAGTATAAATATACTGAAATATTATTAATAGGATATATACAGTACTATTAGTTTTGGGTAAATAAGAAATCTATTGCACAATAAAAGTATTGCAATAGAGGTCAAATGAGGGTGGTTTACTGTGGGTGTACTGACAGTTAAACAGTTGAACAGCAGCAGGAAGGAAGGGCCTGTGGAGGTGCTCCTTCACACAGTGAAGGTACAGCAGTCTGACACTGAAGGAGCTGCTCAGTTCTGCAGCGTCCTGTTCTTTATCAGAGATGTTAGCCGTCTGTTTCTTGTTCACCACCTTCACTGGACTCACATGTGGTCCAAGGTCCACATGTGAGTCCAACTGATCTTCGCGATGAGCCTGACTGCTTTTGCCTCAGCAAACCACTCCATAACAGATGGTTAACGCCACCATGGAGTCATAAAAGGTCCTCAGGAACACTCCCCGTCCTTCAAATGACCTGAACCTCCTTGCAAAGTAGGAGCTGCTTTAACAGGCTGCCACACATACGGTGCCGTATTTCTCTTCTTGCTCAAGATCAAACTTACTGTGTAGTTTTTCTTAAGAGAACTGTGACTGATTATGATGAAATTTAATCAAAATAAAAATTTAACTCATGCTTTTTACACTAATAGTCATGCCCATAATCACCAGTATACCTCACAGAGGTGGGAAGTAACGAAGTAGAAGTAGTTTGTTACTGCACTTAAATAGATTTTTTTTTAGGTATCTGTACTTTACTTGAGTATTTATTTTGTGGCAACTTTTTAATTTTACTCCCTACATTTTTGCATAAATATCTGTACTTTATACTCCTTACATTCTCAGAATAGGCTTGTTACTTTTTCAAACTAAATGGATGTGATGGTATGTAAAATATGTCGCTTCAGAGGGAAAATTAGTGGAAGAGAGAAGGAGCACAGGCTGTGACCAGAGTCAGTACCAGAGTCCTGCACAGGGTCAGTATCAGTATCATGCAAAGGTCCAATTTTTCCAAACTTTTCCACCTGTACCTGCAAAGCTGTGTACCGTGACCCGACCCATGATTAAACACATTGTCTACACAATAAGTCAGTTTTAAGGGCTTTATTTTTGGCTAAAACACACACCATAAGTAAATCTCAAATATGTGCTGCTCAGTGATGTCTATGGCCGGATATAAACAGAAGTAAAACTCACTTCAAAATAAAACAGACTGGCTGTGGATCAACCAGGGTCAAATTACATGATAATCATCATTAAATGTTATGCAAATTATTTTCATCCATGCATCTTCTTTTATTTTTTCACTTCCTTGCCCGCTGCCAGCCCACATTTTGTTTCATTTTACCTGTGCCCGTGAAAATGCTTAGAATTTTTTTTTTTTTTAACTTGTCCCTGCAGGTTTTTGTGGGTTACCTGTTGGGTACATTCATTGTGGAATTAGAAATCTGATTAAATAAGTATTGTTTCATTCACGGCAAAAAATGCAGTTTTACTAGCTGAAAAGTTATACTTTTTTACTTTTACTTAAGTAAAGGAGTTGAATCAGTACTTCTACTTTTATGAGAGTATTTTTTCACACAAGTAGCTGTACTTCTACTTAAGTACAGAATGTGAGTAGTTTTGCCACTTCTGATACCTCAGCATATTAAACAATTGTGGCATAAAATGAAAATGCATGTCCTGTCGTGTTTAGGGTTTGTTTTCTTGAATAGTTGAGCTGGCTGATGTTGCAGTGAATTGTGGGTGGGCTTTCTCTTCTCTCCTTCTAAGCCATCATATGCTGAAGGAGATACTGAAGGAAGCGCTGAAGCTCCTTCCTTTGCATTTTGAGAATTTGTACAGCTGTTGTCATGGCTGTTATCAGGATACTTCTGGATCATTTCCCCTTTAAGGCAAAATGGAGTGTTCTGATGTATCGTAGGTCTTCATGTACCACAGTTTGACTGCATATTGTGTTATTCAAATACTGTCCTCCTTGAATACAGTAACAGTTTGTGCTTCATCAGTCTCAATTATTGCGTTTTTCTTCCCCCCGCCGTTTATGTTTCATATTAAACATTACTTAAACATTTATCTTCATAAAGAAGCTCCTGGATGAGCGATGACTGGATTATTCCTCTAAATAGATAAAATGCACCATCATGTCATCTGTTTTAGGATGTAGAGCCGCTTCATTCTTTAACTCACAACTATGTAAAACACATTTTCCTTAATATTATACTCATAAATCTTAGCCTGAATGGTAATAGTGTAAGTGGTAAATTTGCTTAATTTGTCAAGCAATAAATGCTTCACAAACCCTCAAAGCAACAGTGACCATAAATGACTGATGACTCATGATTCTGTGAGAGAACAGTTGGAAATAATAGATAGATTTGCTGGAACTTAGTAGAGTTCCAAAATAAATAAGGTTAAAATCTAATGTAATTCTAATGTGGTTAGCCTTAAAGGAGTCGTATTTTACTAAACCCACTTTTATTAGTCTTTGGTACATTTATTTGGACCTTAACAGTTTAAAAAGTTTGAATTTGAACCCTCCAGGTGCTGCAAAGCTATCTTTATATTCATCCTGGCAAAAATCGAGTGGATTTCCACAACTGTTTCAATTCTTGCTTAATTTGTTACGTTTTATAACTAGTTGCATCACAACATTTGCACATTTTAATTTGTAAGTCTGTTCTAAGTCTGCTCCCATCCTGCCTTCTGACCTACATCAGTCGGAGAACCACAGACACTTACAATTTTTGTTCTCAGGATTTTTTCTTTTTTTCTGTTCCTAAAGTAAGAACTGAACAGGTGAAAAAGGCCTTCAGAGGTCCATTCACCTGGAACGAACTACAAAAAGACCTGGGGCCTCATGTACAAAGACTTGCGTGGATTTCATACTGAAACCTGCCGTACGCCCAAATCCAGAAAAGTTCGAACGCACAAAAAAATCCAGATGTATGAAACTGTGCGTACGCCCGAATCCAAGTACACTTCTTCATTCATCCCAATCAGCGTGGAATTGAGCGCATATGTTGGAGTACCTGACTCCTCCCTCTCCACGCCCACATTTAAATATGCAAATCAGCATAAACGGGGTCTGCAGGTGGGATTCCCTCTGGGATTCCCCTGTCTGCAGGATCAGACGATGACGTCAAGGTGGACGCGAAGCGGAGGCCGAAACAGATGGAAGAAGAAAAGAGACGAACTCAGACCGTTTGAGGAAAGAGTCGCCGATATTGTGACACTTTTCTTACAGGGCTGATGCGGATCACCCCCAAGATAAATATATATTTAGTATTTGTGTAAGTCACACATAAGTTCATTCTAGGGGTCATACACAGTCTGATCACAGCCAAACAGGATAAAGGTTCATGCGTAATCATGTCAGGATATCAAAGAGGAAATCAAGGACTTTGACTCATGTTTAATCACTCAAATTATTATTTTCCAACAATGACACAGTAGACAGTCAGACTCAGTATCATCCTCCTGTCACAGAGGCTTCTGTTGCCTCCCCAGCGTTAGCCGGTCCTCCGGTCCGCCACAGCCCACTGCTGATGCCCGTCCGACCGGCATGGGTCTGTACTGACCCGAGTCACCAGAGGACATCGTGAGGACAATCGGCGGAGTCAGTGAGCGACTGGACCGACTAATAAATGTTCTCACAGACATGAACACTATATTTATCAACCAATGAATTTTATGTCCTTGTCTCTTTGCTGCTGCTGAATGTCCATCCGGACAGGATTGGCATTGATGGATACAGGGTCTAATTGGTTCTGGTTCTGGTAGTGGATGTGCTGCTCTGACAGTAGGATGACGTGCCGGTGTGTTTATTGTTCTTCTGTGTGTCTCCGATGTGCACATCAATCGGAGGAATGACCTTTTCCACATTATTAACAGTTTCTCAGTGTCACCTCTAAGTGTCGCCAATGGTTCCAAAGCACTAGAAACGTGCGTACGCCAGCTATGGACTTGGCGTGGAGGACCGCACATTTCCACGGTCATTTCAGTCTTTATACATCTGAACGTGAGCGTGGAAAAGGGCGTACGCCGGGTTTTTGTGCGTACGCACGCTTTGTACATGAGGCCCCTGAAACTTAAAGATCTGGTTTCGCTGGACACTTTCAAGAGGATGTTGTATGACTTGGAGAGGGAGACATCTGGCTGCAGATGTTTTGTCTGATGCACTTTATCTTCATCTCGTGGACACTTTTAACAAAGTTGACTTAAGAAGGTTTGACTTGATTTTGTGTGTTTTTTATGTATTGAAAACTTGTTATATATTCATAACATGGTGGTGCAGTGGATAGCACTCATGCCTCACAGCAAGAAGGTCCTGGGTTCGATTCCAATACCAGTTGTGGGACTTTTCTGTGTGGAATTTGCATGTTCTCCCCGTGTCTGCGTGGGTTCTCTCCAGGTACTCCGGCTTCCTCCCACTCTTCAAAGACATGCACTGATAGATTAATTGGCTAATCTAAAATTGCCCATAGTGTGAATGTGAGAGTGATTGTTTGTCTATATGTCAGCTCTGTGATGAACTGGCAACATGTCCAGGGTGTACGCCACCTTCACCCATAAGTAGCTGGGATAGGCTCCAGTGACCCACATGACCCTAGTGAGGATAAAACGGGCTCAGATAATGAATGAATGAATGAATGAAAACTTGTTTTTGTTTTTATGTATGAAAGTTTGTGTCTGTAACTATTTAATGTACAGCTGCCTGTCTTGGCCAAGACGCTGTTGGAAAAGACATTTTTAATCTCAATGAGGTTTTCCTGGTTAAATAAAGGTAAATAAATAAATACTAGCGGTATTGTACCTGTGGTGCCATTGTACGATAGCATGAGAGGCTAAAATCACCCAGCATACCTCACAACATTTGAATACAGACATAAAATTGTGCCTAGTAGATAGTCAGGTAATGTTTCTGTTCATTTGGTGAGTTTGGTGGCGATCGGGCCTGTGAAGGCTGAGGAAAATTTGTACAAACGCCCTCCTGTGCTGCAACATTGATCGGACGGACACAGAACGTGCATTATATAGTAGGAAGGATAGGGCCAAGACTTCCGACAAACATTTCTCAGAGTACGCTATAATTGTTAGTCAGCAGCAGCGGTTGTAGTCCATACTGAACATATGTCCAAACTTTGAGCCGATTACCTAAAATGTTCAGTTGTTGAATGTATTAACAAACACAAGTGGCTGAACAGGACAGGAAGCATGGTCTAGAGGGGGTGGGGCGTGAAGTGGCTCATGTACATTTACAGGGCCAGCGCTCAAAACGACCTGTCTCGTGTAATTACTCAGACATAGGGTTGAAGATGAGCCTGTGGAGTTGAATTATTGAAGATTTCAGACCCAAGTATAGCATTTACAGTTTATGTAGACCACAGGGAAATGTTTTAAAATGCATAATTCCATCTACAAAAGCAAAATATCACTCCTTTAAATGTCATAAGTTAACCTAAAATTTTATTACTACAAAATGTTCCAATAAAGATAAGATTATTTCAAGAAGGAAGGACAAACTTCTACTTAAACAGGGGCAGAAGTGGAAGTACAAAGGGACAGGGATAGGCTGTGAGGCTCCACATTGTGTTGCGTGTGTTTCTGTGTCAGTGAACACTACGGTTCTGTCAAGATATTGTACGTCTCCTGAATGACCCCAGTGACAGCCCTGGCATTCTCATCACTACTGTGCGGTTTGTGTGTGGATGAGCGGCAACCCTGTGCTCCAAAGAGCATGCGCTTAGTGCTGACACTGCAGTGTTAATGCAACTCACATCTCTGGTCTCTGTCTCGGAGGATAGACTTTGTTCTGAGAGGGCGAGTTTGTGGTGACAGATGCCATGAGTTGGCAAGGAAGTACCTTATGGATGGAGAGAGAGGATGACAGAAAGAGAAGGGGTCATCTTTTTTTTCCTATTCTATTTGTGTATCATAGAATTAAAAACCAGTGAGTTGTCGGTTGATTCTGGTGGATTTGATGATCAGTGGCTACATTTACAGTGTTTGCATTCATGCTCAATTCTTTAATGAAATGTAATTTTTTTTTTGCTTGGTTTTAAAAATTGTACTCAACACAACTGAACTGAGATACATGTACAAAAGCACTGGTTTTAACTGGGATCATATCATTTTATTCAAAGTACTTACATGTATACAATGTGTGAAAATACACCAATACAAGAAGTATGTGCAAAATGTAAAGGTCCCCGTCAGAGTTCAGCTGTTATGTATGATGTTTTGGATTGATTTTGTTGCAGAATTAATGTGTGGGTGACATTTTAGTGCTGTAGATGTTTAAGGTTGAGCTCATTTGAACTACAAAATATGGACAAATAACGGGCCACCCCTCTTAATTGTTACACCAGTGTTTCTCAAATTGTGGGGTGGGGGTGCATGGGGTCTCTCCTGTGTTTTTTTTTTTTTTTCTTCAGGTTTAGAACATGTAGCAGGTGGAACTAATGTTTTAGCGTTTGAGCCCCCTGCACTCATTTTAAGGTTGTACAACAAACAAATCTACTGCCATGGAGATCTGTCACTAGACTAGACAAAGAGTTTAGGTTTGGAGAATGGACAAGGATTTAACTGGAAAAGAAAAATGTGCAATGTTTGTGTTTTTTGCACAGTTTTTTACTTTAATGTTCTGAGATGTGTAATGTAAACGGGCTCAATGCAGCCACTGATATTGTTAAAATGTTCATCTTTGTTACCAAAGTTAGTTTGTTGTTCTTAAAAAAAAGTAACTTTATCATCATAGTTGTACGATAATTGCACATTTCCTCTTTTTAGTTGGAAAAATATTGTCTCAGGGAGCAGTCTTGTTGAGTTTATTTGTATTATTCAAGCAAAAATCTAAGTTATTTTTAATTTGCACAACAAATTATTCAAGGAAAAGCAAAAAGTATTGTTACAATATTGAGGTTTCTTTCAAGAAAAGTTATGACTGCACCACGATTACAATGTTGTTGGGGTTGAGGGGAGCCTGGAAATTTTTCATCCTCCAAATGGGGGTGTGACAGAAAAAAATGAGTGCCACTGCTTTACACACACTTGTAAAAGAATGTGCTTTTCTAAAGTGCTCACTGAATCCAAGCAGAGCAGTGTAATAGGATGCCACTATTGGAACAAGTCAATGAATTATTTTTGTCTCTCCTAGATATTCCACAGTCAACTGTGAGTGGTGTTATTGCAAAGTAGAACCGTTTAGGGTTACCCAGTGCTAGGATACATCGTGTGTAAAAGTTGCCAATACTTTGTGAACTCAACAGCTGCAGACTTCCAAACCTTCTCTGGCATTAACATCAGCACAAAAACTGTGCACCAGGAGGTCAGTGGTATGGATGTCCATGGCTGTCCATCATCAAACACAATGCCAGCTTTTGGATGGAGTGGTGTAAAACAAGCCCCCACTGGACTCTGTAAAAGTGGAGTGGCGAATCACACTTCTCTATCTGGCAGACTGATAGACGAGTAAGGGTTTGGTGAAAGTCAGGTGAATGTTAACTGTCTGACTGCATTGTGCTGGTGTCGGATAGAAAAGGGACCCCCATGGAAAAGTGACCTGTGGGTCAGTTTTCTATGATATGATTCTGACCCCCTTATGCAAAAGTGATCCACCCCCAATAAATTACCAAATTTGTATAAAAAAAAAATTAAAAGTTTATTTAAGGTATATATAAACACAAAACATTTGATGAAAAGCACAAAAATTATTAACAATCATGCATTGCACAAATGTACAAGCACATATTACAAATATATCTGTGAATCTGTGATTAACAACTGTTATTTACTCAAAAAAACTGTTATTGATTCCAGTCCCATGACCTTTACTGCAGTCTGTTTTCATCCATTCAGTAATACGTACTTTTTGTTACAAATATTACTAAATTAGTATATATATATGAAAAAATAAATACATAAACCCTTTTTTTTTCTTCCCAATTTCTTTCACAATTTAGGGTAAAGTTCATATCTATGATGTCCAGCAACTCTAAAGTGAACACAGATTATTCACTTCAATGGCTATATGAATGAATTCATTTTGTAGTTTCTGGTGAAAATGTCAAATTATACACGTATATTTAAGCTTATTATGATATAGACATGCATTACAACATTTTTATTAACATACAGTACAAATTCATATAAGGGGTAAAAATTCTATGGTGTGGGCCAGTTTTCCATTCTATAAAATTGCCCTGTGGTTCACAATTCTATGTAGAAAAGTCACCCAGGGGTCAGATGTCCATGGGGTCAGATTTCTGTATGACATGGTGGTAAAAGTAGGAGGAAGGTGAATGCTACTGGTTGTTTTCCTGAAGTTGGCCCAGGCCCCTTTGTTCCACTGAAGCAAAATCCTAATGCTTCAGCTGACCAAGATATTTTGGCCAATTCTTTGCTTCCAACTTTGTGAGAGATATTGGAAAATGTGCTTCTCTGCTCCCTCTGCACACTAGTGCACAAAACAAGGGCATGGTTGGATGAGTTTAAAGTGGAGAAACTTCAACTCTTGACTTTCACGCCATCGAACACCTTTGGGATGAACTCTTGTCTAACGTTAGTGTCTGACCTCACACATGCTGTTCTGGATGAAAGGACAAAATTCCCACAGACACACTCTAAAATCTTGTACAAAACCTTCCCAGCAGAGTGGGAACATTTATAGCTGCAGATGGGCCACTAACTCCACATTCATGCCTGTGTATTTAGAACAGGATGCCAATAAAAGCTTCTGTGGCTCTAAATTTTTAAGGCGCTCTGTACATTTGTCCATATATTGTAAGTGACCTCATGTGAGTGACTCTATCTGTTGCATCTATATTTCAGTCTAGAGGGATGTAAAAGCTGGGTGAGTTGTTGTTTGACTGTTTGAACTGAGGCCATACTGATTTAGGACCACATCTGGAATGGTGCCAAATCAGATTATAAAGACCAGATTCAGTGTGATTTATGTTGTTGAGATATGAGAGATGCGTACGAGTGAAAAGATCAAGTGGCAGGTGAAAGCACATGAAAAGAGTGATATTTCTTTTGATTCTAGGTTAGGTGTGAAAATAACCTCTGTAAGGCTATTTGGGATGTCATGTTTGACTTAAAGGTTTTGCATTGTGCAGCATACAATGTCTTTAAGCTTTGGAGCTTTTAAGTTTTCTTTCCAGTCCTTGAACTCGATGTGAAATAAAACACTGGAATATAAGAGCATGACTTGCAATTGGCAACATAGGTATGTTACAATGAATAGAGATTAATTCTGAAACTTTGCTGAAATGTTTGTGTGGCTGGAGAAAACAGCAGTGTGGATGTAAATAAAGAATAAAGCTTCATCCTTAGAATTAAGTATTATTCACCAAGTTAGACCACCAGGAAAGATGCTGCCATGACAAACTGAACCTTTAGATCAGGGGTGCCAAACTCATTTTAGTTCAGGGGCCACATTAAGTCAAATTTGATCTGAAGTGGGTTTGGACCAGTGAAATAATAACATAATATATAAATAATGTCAACTCCAAACTTTCATCTATGTTTTAGAGTGAAAAAAGTTAAATTATGCCATGAAAATGTTTACATCTACCAACTATCCTTTAAAACAATGTGAATGACATGAACAAACTGACATTTGTTAAGAAAACTAAGTGCAATTTTAACAATATTGTGTCTCACTTTAATATTTACACATGTAAATTACAACTTACAGATCACAGTGCATCTACAAATACACAAAACATTTAATAACAGGTGGAATATTGGTAAACTTGCACTTCAGACATTTCAAAGTGTTCATATTTGTTCAGGTTATTAATGTTTTTGTGAAATGACAGTTTGTTTTAGTGTAAACACGGTAAAATGACATGAAAATGTTTACATATACAAAGAGAAAAAATTGTAGTTGTGAGTATTTCTAGGTTATTATGATAATATTTTACTGATCCAACCCACTTGAGATTAAATTGGTCTGTATGTGGAACCTGAACTAAAACGATTAACATCTTCAGTGCAATTTTGTAAATTTTGCATTTCACAAATTCATCCCATGGGCCAGACTGAACCCTTCGGCTTTAGATGGACAGGGTGAGACTATTGATTTTGTAATATTTTCATGAGCAGAGACATTTAAGACAAATTTGAGTTCTGTCTGAGAGTTCTGATGACTGGATATCACAATGTTAGTGTCTTTGAGTGTTGATTTTTTTTTTTTCTTTTGAATAAAAGAAAAGCAGGAGAATGCATGATAGAAAAAGTGAAAGAAAGTTTAGTATCTTCCAATGTCATTTATGTTTTTAAAAACTTGTAAGTCTTGTCTTATCATAAGGCCACAGCTACTGTGATGTTTTGTTTGTTAAGGTTGTGTCTGACAGTAGTATTGTTTTCCTGTCTACCCTTTAATGAAATCTAGATTACATGTGCGTCTTGGTTGTGTGACCGGTCTGGAATGTCTGTCCTTTGTCCTCCATTAAGGAATTTATTAAGTCATATTATAAAGTTAATTGTATAAAGAGGAAACCTATCCTCGCTTATCTCTGAGATTTGATATCTTTGACCCTCGATAATGTAATCACATTCATTACAGAACATGCCATAGATGTAAATAGGAGACAAGCGAGTGGCATTTCTGGTGCAAACAAGACGTTAAACTTTCTTATAGACTGAAACCAATATTTAATCAGCTTGACAAATTAACCAGTTTGTCCTGAAAAAATAAAAGATAAAAGAATGGAAATGAGCAGACTGGCAGCGTAGGTTATAAGAGCACATGAAGTTATTAACATTACCACGCAACAGGATTTTAAGGGATTGGTGATGCTATAGTGGAACGTCAAATCTATCTATTATGTTTTATTATACTTTCACTTACAAAAACATTATCTGTGCATTAAGCTTCATAGAGCTGGGTTTCACATTCAACACTGTGGTCTTTATCTTATCCAACTGTCCTCTTTATCATTTAGTCTTCTCTGTACACTGTGTCTGTTTTTAGTAGATTAACTGTCTCCTCTCCTTATAAAGTCATGATATTGGAGCCACTGTACAAAATGTCACCCAAGTACACACACTGTGTAACAGTTGCAAAGACTAAACAATTAATCTAAATGTAAAATTAACCTATAAAGACCCAGTATGACTTTTGTAGCGGTTTCCAAATGAATTTTTCTCTCGATTTAACCTTTCTTAAGCAATTTATCAGTGTCTATTACAATATTATGCTCTATATTTTGCATTTTTCACTGTAAGTCGTGTATTTTCCTATGTTTAATTCCATGTATTTAATCTGTTCATGAAAACTCAATAGTAAATTCAAAAGTTATTATATCAAAACAGAGAAAACTAAAGAAAAAGTCACTTTTTTGGCAAAAATATCAGTATCTGAATGTAAAGACACACGTGTCCATCCATTGTCACTGATCCAACTCCATGGGTTTTACTGGTGAATCAGTGTTGTAGAAGATGACAGTGTTTCCATGGTAACTACGGAGCCTCTGAACATCCAAATAGGTCATATCTGATGACCATGAAAAGATGACAAACTGCATTTTCCACCAATTATTTACATAGATTGATAGGATTAATGGATAAACAGGTATTAAACATTTTACATCAGTAGATGGTTCGAGTCACCAGTGGTTGTTTGGGTGTTTATGGGTTAATCAAACATTTTGACAATCATTAATAGGCTAGTTCTTTATTTTTATTTATTTATTAAAATAAGGTAAAATGGTCTGATTTGGTCTTCTTAAATCTGAATATTTTCTGGCTTCTTTTATCCTTCTGAAATGGAATATTTTTGGGTTCTGGTCCAACAAGAATTGTGGGGGTGGGAAAGATTTACTTATTTATTTACTCTGTACTTACTATTATTTACTACTTAGTTATCTATTTTTTTTTTTTTTTTTTTTTTTTTTTTTTTGCCATTACTAGATACTGTATGGGTAATAAATTATTCAACCAACCAATTAGTTGTAGATTATTAAATTCATTGAGAACTTTTTAAAACCTTGATTACACATGTTTATACAGATTCTGTTTCTTCCTATCATTCATTTCATGACTAAATTCATTCCTATTTTCTCGGACGGCGCTGGTCGAACATTCCAAATATTTGTACGCAAATCATTTGTCTGCACTAACATTTCATTGACAACCATCATTATTTGTCTTCTGCCTGTGACTTATGCGACTTATAAAGCGGTCCTCAGCTCCAGAGGTTGCTGTCGTATAAATACTGATGAAGTCAGTTCATTGCTGAGTGGAGTTAGCTGAGACTGCAAGTAGCCACACATCCCTCTTCAAGCGTCATTGAAGCAGATGACAGCAGTAGCAAATTAACCCATGTCAGTGCCTTCGAGCATCATTGTCCTGAAGAAACCCTGTAATTCAGTCAAATCCAGGAACTGGCCTCGTTTTCAATCTGTCACTAACAGCTGACATCGTACCTCATGTGTTGAGCATTTTAACCTATAAAGACCCAGCGCTACTTTGAGGGCAGTTCCCAAATGATTTTTTCCTCTGTATTTAACCTTTCTTAAATGATTTATCACCATTTATTACAATATTGTCCTCTGTTTCTTGCATTTTTCTCAGTGGAAATCTGGTATTTTTTATGTAGTGATCATGTAGATGTTCATACACTGCAAAAATCTAAATCTTATCAAGTGTATTTTCCTCATTTCTAGTCAAAATATCTCATCACACTTAAAATAAGACATAATCACCTGAAGAGTAACTTGTAAGTGAAATATAAGAACTTATTTTTAGACTTTTTTTTTTTTTCGCTTAATTCAACATTTTTGTGCTTAATTTCAAACAAAAAAAATCTGGCAATGGAACAAGTGAAAATTATCTTGGTAAGATTTTATGAAATAAGATTTTCAAGATCTGTTGTCTAAAAATATGTTCTTAGATCTCACTGAAAAGTTACTCTTCAGGTGATTATGTCTTATTTTAAGTGTGATGAGATATTTTGACTAGAAATTAGAAAAATACATTTGGTAAGATTTGGATTTTTGCAGTGTAAAAGCTCAGATTAAAGTTGAGGGTTATTATATTTGAAACAGAGAACACTGAGGAAAAAGTGACTGATAGTGAAGTGATATCAGTAATTGAACATAAAGTGATTTAACCTTTCTTAAGCAATTTATCAGTATTTATTACAATATTATGCTCTATATTTTGCATTTTTCACTGTAAATCGTGTATTTTCCTATGTTTAATTTCATATATTTAATTTAGATTTCCATGAAAACTCTAGTAAATTCAAAAGCTATTATATCAAAACAGAGAAAACTGAAGAAAAAGTCACTTTCTGCAAAAATATCAATATCTGAATGTAAAAACATATGTGTCCATCCATTGTTGTTGATGAAACTCCACTGGTTTTACTGGTGAATCAATATTGTAGAAGATGACAGTGTTTCCATGTTAACTATGGAGCCTCTGAACGTCCAAATGGGTCATATCTGATGACCATGAAAAGATGACAAACTGCCTTTTACACCAATTATTTACATGTATTGATATGGTTAATGGATCAAGAGGTATTAAACAGTTTAGATCAGTAGATGGTTTTGGTTGCCAGTGGCTGTTTGGGTCTTTATGTGTTAAATGGCTCCCAGTGATCATGGTTTTTCGCAAAATATTGTTACTTGGAGAAGTAGTGCCTCGGAAATTGTTTGGTTTGTTACTTCAAAATAAATCTGCTTGAGAAATGTAAGATGGCCAGTCACCAGGCTATGTGATGCACGAGTGGGCACGAGCCAAAGGAATAGAAAAATAGACTTTTACGAGTTTATGGGTCTCATTGTGGTTGTAGCTACAGGCAGACCCTTGTAACGGCTGCTGCCTGCCATTTCTAATAGGACCCAACGAGCTAGAAAATTTGTCCAAGAGCAAAGAAGGAGCCTCTCGTCCCTGTGTTAATCCTCAAATGACATTGTGTGTGTATGCATTTTGGTTGTGGCTGCATTTATGCGTCGTTGTTCACTTCAGCCTCTCGAGGGCTCAGCCAAGTCACAGAAATGTTTTTCCTCTCTCCATCCATAGTGCCCCCAATCTCTGTTGGTAGGAGTCGGGAGGTGGCCCTAAGGCAGAGGTTATTTCTTAGGCAACTGCAGCTGTCTACTCTCAGTGCTACACACAAGTACACACACACACACACACACACACACACACACATACACATACACACACAAACTGCAACTTTACAGATGAATAACCCATGTCTCTGCTCTAGAAATAATAACAGGAACAGCAATGGCATGAAAAATCTCTCATGATGAAATTGTTGGCTGCAGTAGTGTAACAACTCCAAATTTAGGTCTGAATTACAGTCCAATGAGAGGGCTCAAAGCTTCCTGAGCTTCCTGGGAACTTGGGGGAAAAATGGCACTTGCTTACATCTGCTAATATGAGCTCCATTTAGATTCCGCTATTCAATTTGTGTGCATGGTCACATTTAAAGCACATTATAAAACTACATCCTTCAGCTTAAGCCCTTCCATTAGACAAATAGAGATCTAAGCAACACATTCTGGATCAATAGGAAATACTACAGTGATATGATTGAATAATATGAAACGCAAGTAAGTAGGAAGATAAATGAATGAAAATGTACTGTTTTTGACACAAAGTTAAGTGTCATTAAGAAAAAAAAAAACAAAAACAGATGTTTGTGACAATATGTAGATCATTATCTTTTACCAAAAATGTATTTCTGTGTCATTCATTATTGCAGTGTTTATAACATCTGTCTGGGCGATGCACCCTTCAGAGTACTCCTCCACGGCTGTTAATCAAGTCGTCTGAACCATCACACACAGGTGACAGGTATGTTACATTCATCTGTATCTTTTAGCAACAAAAACGAGCAGCTGTAGGAGGTTGCAAACACATTTGTTCTGTTTTTATCACATATTCCACTTGCACTCTCCATCATCTGGGTTGAAATACGTCAAATGCCAGTGATAATGTCTACAATTAATATTTTAGGTGTAAATGAGCTGATTTAATACCCAAAAGCAGGGATTATAGATTCTGTAACTGATTTGATCACAATATTTTCCTGTATTCAGAGTGAAATGAAACTGCGGAGCTACTAATTAATGTACACTGATTATTTATTGAAAGGACTCCTATTTGAGTGCATACACGTCTTTATTCAAGTGAAAACAGCAGCTTGTCAACTCCTGTCTGTCAGATCTCACGTTATTTAAATACAGCAGACAGAAATCTGTCATTTTATCCTGTAATAGTTAATTTACAGAACAGAAAGGACAGGTATCAGTGGACTATACTGGATTTGCTGTAGTGTCTGGTCACCTTAAAGCAGTGGTTCCCAACCTTTTTGGGCTCAAGACCCCATTTTAACATCACAAATTTCTGGCGACTCCAGACATTTATAATGGAGACTTTTTTTTTTTTTTTTTTTGCTGAAATTAATTTGTTTTTGATCATGTAATAGTTTGCTATACTATGTTGCAAATAAATGTTAATTTTAGATGACATTTGGTCTATATAATGTATATTATTATGGACAGAGGCAGAAAAGCCAGGTGTAGATTACTGCACAAAGTGAGAATTTTATTTTCCTTGGTCAGGATATGTACAGTCAGTCCAGCTTGGATTTACAAGGCTGACAATTAATACTGAACAAACAAGAACTCAAACTATGAATTATGAAAGAGCTGCAGCATCTGAAACCGACCACAATGAACATTTCAAAGATAAACAGTACCACAGTGCTTCAGTTTCAGCTTCAGAGTTTGTCATGTCTTTTATGTATTGTGATTGTCTCTGTCAACTCACCATATATTTTTTTATTAGTAAGTTTTTATTACCTCCGCCAAGGAGGTTATGTTTTTGCCAGGGTTTGTTTGTCTGTTTGTTTGTTTGTCTGTCCGTTAGTGTGCAACATAACTCAAAAAGTTATGGACAGATTTTGATGAAATTTTCAGGGTTTGTTGGAAATGGGATAAGGAAGAAATGATTAACTTTTGGGGGTGATCGGGGGTGGGGGGGCCCACTGATCAGCCTTGGCGGAGGTCTGTGCTCTCCGAGTGCTTCTAGTTTTTATGTATTACTAGAAATTTCAGGTGACCCCATTTGAATTCCAGTCCCCACCCCAAGGTTGTAAGACACTGCCTTAAATTATCCAAAGTTAATCAGAAGTCTAAACTCTTATCAACAGTCAACACTTCCACTCATCACCTGCCTTCATAAATTAGCCTGCACCACCTTAACCACTACAACCATTTAGATATTACAGGTGAATGAAGCAAACAGCAGACCTTTATCCAGGAGAGGAACGGCAGCTCAGCATTAGGTTTTGAAAACCTTTTGCTGATACTTATATTTGACCATGTTTGACACATTCTCTGTTCGTTTGTCTTCATTATTGTGTATCATTTCCATTGTCACAGTTGTAGCCATTGCTTTTCCTCCAAGATTTTCTACCGTTGAACCGTTGAAGTGACAAGCACCTGGATGTGATTGACCAAAGTCTCCCATCACAAGCTATGACCTAGTTTCCTTTCAGAGTACTTCATTTGTAATATGCTGAAAGGTTAATATGAAATTTTTGGCCATTGTTGCTAAACATTATTATATACCCCATTTTTAAATCATTTAATCAGATGGTTATGTCTAATAATGTTGTAAATCATTACCAGTAGTCCTTTCTTTTCCAAACTCTACCTTCTCTGGTAATTGCACAATTTGACATAAAAGTTTTGCCTCAGGAAATCAAGTTTTGACTTATTTAATGCCATTCATAACCATTTTGATATAAAGTGATATTCTGATGTCCCACTGTAAACCTTACTATGCTGAACAATGATAGTTTTTACTCTCTTGCTCTCGCCGCAGGGTATTGTTATCAGTTCGTCGTCGTCCATCCTTCCGTCCGTCTGTTCATCTGTATGTGCAAAAACTTTGGTGTGGACTGAGGGTCGAGAGTTTTCAAGTGCATGTTATGTTTGTTGTTGTTAAGAAGACGACAACAAATTTAGATTTATGTGCATCCAACTTTATATCAAATGACTGCATTAAAGGGGTAATAACTAATAAACTAGTGCCATATTTATTTACCTCATTGTCTAATTATTATACCATAGCAATTCTAGACATCTGAAAAGGAAACAGTTTGGAATCAACTGTAAGTGAGCCAACAACACTACAAATAAAAAGGAAACTTCTTTTTTTTTTGGCATTTTTGCCATTTGTAAATGAAACTATGTTTGATCATTAAAAAAATGTGTTTCAATTCACACAAAAAAAAGAAAAAAGCGCTGTGCAAGAATCCCAACTGAAAAAAATAGCCCAAAAATTAAAAATATCCTTCACTTTTTGTTTGTAGTGCACTTGCAGTTAGGCAGACAGTGCATAAAGCAGCATATAGTGATAAAAGATTGCAGGACATCGCTCATTATTTAGTGGATTCTCTTGAAAAATGATTAATTAAGATGAATTGAGAAAGGAGATTATGGATGAAATCAAAAAGTGGGATTAGGAGTGAAATGTGCAAGGCCATAGATGAGAGTGGTTTGGTTTGATGAAGGCCAGCTTGGATGTAAAGCCTGTTAATTACCTGACCTATTACGTGTTTGTATATAGCATGTGTGTCCTTGTGTTAGCGCTGCTGCAGGGCTGAACACAAACACACTCCAGTAGCACTGAATGGGGGAGCATCTGGTTTGAGAAAGATGAGCCATTATAGCAGCATGCAAATGTATGCATGTTGTGTGCATCCCTGTGTTTTTATATAACTATCTGTTCCTTCAGGGTGTTTCAGAGATTATTATGTTCAAAATGAAAGGATACAAAAACTCCCACACACAATTCATAGTATTACTGTGGTGGATTCTCCTTATGCTCATTTGAAACATCCTCAGCGGTGTCTAAACGGCTCTAATATCCCACTAATAATCAGATTAATACCCCAGTCATAATGAAGTGGAAGCATATGTTGCTGTTTCCTCATTTTTGTGAATTCTATGGGCTGTAAAATAAGCCTCAAAACAACATAACATTTGTTTGGATAGTTGGATTCCCATCTCGGTTGACGCTTGTTGAGGACTTTAATGGTTGTAAGGTTAAGTGTTAAGTGAGAATCCACCATCCAAAAGAAAAAAATGTGTCTTTCTGTTAAATGTGTGGGAGATTGGAGCAGGGCTTTTAATACAAGTGTGTAACTTTTAATTTGTTTTATCTTCTGGTTGTATTTTTAGAGACTATTTATCTTATTATTGTGTTCCTGTTTGATGAGTTTTAGCATATCTTATCTTTTATATCCATATATTTTTATTAATTTTATTATATTTTGTATTTTTACCTATATCCTTGTACAGCACTTTCGACACTTGGCGTTGTTATGCGCTATAGAAATAAACCTGACCTTGACCATGAGAGCTACTACACACACTGCAAAAAGTAATAATATGCTTCAATGCTTGGATGTGTGAATGTATATCTAATCAGATTACTTAACCCATAAAGACCCAAACATCCACCATCTACCAAAATCATCCACTGATATAAACTGTTTAATCCCTGTTGCTCCACTTATCCATGTAAATAATTGGTGTAAAATGCAGTTCGTCATCTTTTCATGGTCATCAGATATGACCCATTTGGACGGTCACGGTCACTATGGATTTCAAAGACTCCATAGTGACCGTGGAAACACCGTCATCTTCTACAACATTCACCAGTAAAACCCATGGAGTTGGATCAGTGACAGTGGATGGACACACTTGGTTTATGCTCAATGTTATTTTGTCACAAAAGTCACTTTTTCATCAGTTTTTGCTGTTTCTGATATACAACCCTTAACTGTAATCTGAGCTTTTTTCAACATCTACATGATCAGTAAATTAAATATAGGAAAATACCTGATTTTCACTGAAAAAAAAACACAAAATATAGAAGATAACATTACAATAAATGGTGATCAATGACTTAAGGATGGTTAAAAATAGAGAAAAAATTGATTTGTGACACAAATGTCACACTTGATGTCCTTATGGGTTAACCCTTTATACGGCACTCATAGAAATACAATGAAATTCTAAATTTCAACCTTAGTGTGGTTTTGGAGGACCTAACAAGACTTAATTACTGTTGGGAAATTTTTCAGCATTTTTTTTATTTTCAGGTAGAAAATCAAGGACAATGAAGTTACCATATTTGGTTCCTTCCACTAAGTGGCAAAACAAAAAAAAATCCAAGAAGCTTACTGTATATATAAAAAATACAAGAAAAACACATGTAAGGTGAAAGGAATATGTACTTTAGAACATTAGAACCTGACTTTCCTAACATCAGACCAACATAAGTACTGATCCAGACCCCTGTCCACATCCACATTCTCCCTTTGAACATCATTCCTTACATTAGTACCATTACTTCATGGTACCTAACAAAGCAGGTCCACTCACTGTTCATGCAGAGGTGGACCTTACAGACGCTGTAGACAACATTGGACCTGAGATGTTGCCTCACTGTCCTCACTGGAACTGTTGCTGTCACTGTCTTGTAATGTGTGTGGAAATGGCCAAAAATAGTCACTTGCTTGATAAAGGGTTAATTTAGTTCTTAGAGACTTATTTTCTAATATGATCAGAGTTTTTGTCAAGTTAATGAAATATTTTCTTAGCAACAGTCCTAGTCATATTTTAAAATACTGTTTTGCAGTATGATCCAAGTCTAGTCATAAAAATCCCGGTAGGGTAGGGGGATCAATAAAGTATATCTTATCTTAAACCCACTTTATTTTTATTGCTGCCAAACAGTAAGAACATTATGCCATTATTTTTAAGTTCTGCTTTAGAGTGGATTACAATGAGTGAAAAACATTCTCATCTGGAGCCAGTGAAAGGCAGAGAAAGGACAGCGAGAGGGAGAGAGACCGTTTAGTCAAAGAGTTGAATAGGTTTTCAGGAAGTAGTTTGTTCCTCTCCACTCAGCCAACGTCATCGTCTCTGGCTCACACTTTTTCCATTGCCTTGGCCAACTCTGTCTCTCTTTCTCACACACACACACACACACGAACACTTCCAACCAGGCCAAAGTACAGCGTCTACAATAACATGTGAATACAGACATCAGCCTTTTCAAGACCTTACAAACTGTTTCATAGCCTCGGTCTGAGTTCTCCTGGAACGAGTCTTCTACTTAACATCCACTCCGAAAGCCACACGCATGTTCACAGTGTGAGTGAGAGTCGATCATTCAGCCACGGGTGACGCTGGTGGCACTATAACAATGCGGACATTGTTGGACTCCACACAAAGGCGAGAGAAGAAGAAGAGCAGGCACAGAATAGAAATAGAACTCTCAGAATGTATTCAGTAGCATTTGGGGTAGATTTAGCACTTTTTTTTTACTGGACTGCATTAACAATTTACAATTTATTTGTATAGTGCAATTCATACACAGGGCAATTCACAGTGCTTTACAAAAATGGAAAAGAGACAGGTTAAAAACACACACAATTAAAACATCAATAAAACATAAATAATAATTAAAATAAAGTAAAAGAGATGAGTGCAGATAGAACCCTTTCAGTTGTTATATACACAAGATGTCTTAGTTTTGCTGTTTATTCCCTAGTAGAGTATTTTTACATTAATGCACATGGATAACACTGCAAAAATCTAAATCTTACCGAGTGTATTTTTCTCATTTCTAGTAAAAATATTTCATCACACTTAAAATAAGACATAATCATCTGAAGAGTAACTTTTCAGTGAGATATAAGAACTTATTTTTAGACAATAGATCTTGAAAATCTTACTTCAAGAAGATAATTTTCACTTGTTCCATTGGCAGATTTTTTTTTTTTGCTTGAATTAAGCAAAAAAAAAAATCTTGAATCAAGCAAAAAAAAAATCTGCCAATGAAATAAGTGAAAATTATCTTGGTAAGATTTCTTGAAATAAGATCTACTGTCTAAAAATAAGTTTTTTATATCTCACTTAAAAGTTACTCTTTAGGTGATTTTGTCTTATTTTTAGTGTGATGAGATATTTTGATTAGAAATGAGAAAAATACATTTGGTAAGATTTTGATTTTTGCAGTGAACTGACAAATACTAATATGTGACAAAGCAGAGCATTTTGGTGAGGCATATTATATTTGCTTGTGTTTTATCTGCCAACTGAGTATCATCAATAAAATAAGAATATGGAGTTCACCTTGTATTCACTCATTAAAGATTAAGGTCTTTTCTAAAAGGCGTAGCTCTTTGAGGTGAGTGGGTTCAGCAGCAGCGGTCATCCTGGTTACCCTCACCCTCACTTTCCTTTTCCTCTGTGGACTCTGCTCATTCTCAGCCGGTGGTCTTTGTATGTGGGGTTCCCCGCAGTAATTACTATACTGCTTGTCCCCAATAACAACAAACCCACTGTGGCTGCATGTCAAGGCAGGAAACTAACTTTCTGCTTGGGTGACAGCCAGAGACAAAGATGGTCCTGTTTAATCAACCATGGACTGCCCTCTGATTATTTTTGTTGTTGTTTACTCAGTCAAATCTGGGAAAGAGTGCTGCTGGATGGCACTTTCTATATTGTGACGAGGGAACACATTCACCCAGTAAACCAGTGTCCCAATCGTAAGGTGTTTAACACGAGCGGCAGTGGCACAACACAATTTTCATGCAGATATTTGCACTTCAGAGCCGTTTACACCTGATCACACTAAAAAACACATCCCACGTGCAATAAACAGAACATAGAACAAAAGAAACTGAGCTCCAGTGGTGATTGTTCAACCCTGTCATCTCTTTCCAGGAAATCTCCTAGTGTTTTTTGGAAGGGACAAACCCAGTTATCAAGTGATGTGGACGAAAAAAAACACTGAAGGAGGATCTAAATCTGGCCGAGGGGGCAAGTTCCACAGTGCTAGTAAGTGATAACACATCACCTCAAGCACTACAAGAGCCATGTGCCTCTAAATACTCCCTCCTGGAGTCATAAAGTGGTCTCACAGATTAAATGGAGCAGCCTGAATTTTTAAAAGGTTTTCAGGACTTTTTTTTTTTTTTTTTTTTTTTACTTTTTGTGTTTATACAGTTAAAAAATTACATGATTTCAAGCAACAATGAATGATAGGAAATTCAGGAAACTAGTGATATTTTTAAGTATACTCTACTTTTTTTGGAGCCATAGTTGTTGTGCACCTGTGTTTATAGGTTAAGGGTTTGGAAAACCCATCTAATTCCTGGTAGTAAGCAAGTAAACTTGGTTACAGGCCACCAGGGGATGGGGAAATAAGATTTAATGGCCATTTGAGCCTGGATGAGCCCAGATGAAATAAGATTTGAGTGTCATTTCTTGACATAAACCCTGGGGCTGAAGCAGATAACAGATCAAAGATGAGGAGTAACAGGAAACATAAATTTACTGAGAAGATGATGAAGAGGAGAGAGCAGAAGGCAAGAAGCATGGTTGGTGTTTTGCAGGGTTGAGAGTATAAAGGAGGTAGGAATAAGGTGGAGTTTAGGCTAGATGGGGAAACTGGGTTATATCCTCCTGAGACCCAGCAATGCATTTTTGTCCTCTGTAGTGGGCAACAGTTCCACAGCTTTACTTTAAAAAAAAAAAAAAAAAAAAAAATGTCCACTGAAAAGGACATTATATTAAAATAAAATAAAGAAATGTATCTGAAAAAACTGTTGCATCATGCTGTTTCCAATTAAGGCAATTATTTAATGTAAAATGGTGAAAATGTTTACTTACTGGGTCTCAGGAGGATAAGGAGATACTCTCCAAAGTACTGACAGTGACATGATTAACCTGAAAGTAAATTAGACGGACCACTAAAAAATTATTAGAGGGTTCAAACAAATGAATAAGGGGGAAAAAAATGTGATTTTTTTTTTTTTTTTTTTTTTTTTTTTTTTGTTCTATGTAAGTCTGTGGGTCCCATGGGTTTTTGGAGCCTGCACCTAGAACAGGGGTCACCAATCCTGGTCCTCGAGGGCCGGAATCCTGCATGTTTTAGATGTTTCCCTCTTCCAGCACACCTGACGGTCGTTATCAGGCTTCTGCAGAGCTTGAAGATAGGCTTATCATTTGAATCAGGTGTGTTGGAAGAGGGACACATCTAAAACATGCAGGATTCCGGCCCTCAAGGACCAGGATTGGTGACCCCTGACCTAGAAGATGTTACTGGTATTACACATGAACATACTTGCTGGGGCGCTGAAAAATTCATGACAACATGACAAATTCATGGGGCCCAGCATTTGTGGGGGCCCCATAGAGCAGTGGAGGGGGTCCAGTGGATACAGGCTGGAAGTTGTGAAAATTTCGTGTAAGAAAGGCGTAGAAGTCAGGAGTCGGACGTTGAAAGTATGTTAAGTTTCAGTTTGGTTTTCACGCTAGCGTAAGTGTTATGTATGGAGAGATCGACAAGATACTGAATTTTATGAAAGGGTCCACAACGTTTACCTTTCGTGAGGCCTACAGTTGGTAGCGGCACCCCTGCATACTTGTGTCTAAGCAGTTTAGTTCCATACAAGTATCAACATTTGGACCTTATAATAGTGATATTAAGGCTGCTATTATTGGCAATGCTGATTCATTTCCTGTCTGTTAACTTATGGTTTAAATGATCAAATCATTCCAGCTGCAGTTAACTTATTGTTAAAGTATCACCTATGACATTTTCTGTGAGTCCCATCTGCCACTCAGGCCATGTGTACATGTAGCCGGGTATTTATAAAAACAAATATTTTCCCACCTGCATTTTCAATAATAACTTTGCACACGCCAGATTGTTTTCAGAACAGATTTTATCGACCCAAACTCACATAAATAAGCCATAGGGCGCTATCAGGGGTTTAAGGTTGGGATGAAGATTGCCTTCATAACTTTAACAGCTTGCTGGCTCATTCAACTTAAATGAAAAGGCAGAAAACCACCGACATTCAAGACCTTGATTAAAGACCTTATGAGCTATCTGACATTAGAGAAAATAAGATAAAACCACAAGAGGCAATGCAGCCAAATTGTATATAATGTGGCAGCCTGTCTTATCATATATTAAAAAGATGGACACAAACAATGTCATTGTAACTAAGCATATATATGTGTATATATATATATATATATATATATATATTTAAAAAAAATAAAAAAATAATTAATTTTATTTTATGTATTCATTTTGGATGTGTGCATTTATATATATTTGTTGGAGTATGAGGTGCATCAGGGTTGGGACTGATGTTATATTTTATGTACATGTAATTGTACAGTTTTGATTGTTAGAATATAAAACTCCAATAAGAAAACTTTTGAGAAAAAAAAAGGTTGGGATGAAGAAAGGTTGCGCACATGACATTGATGCATTTTTTTGTCACATACGATCACATTCAGGACCGTAAAACTCTTATTTTCCCCTGTGCACACACAAGCACAGAAACAGAGATTTCTACTTTGGTTAGAGTTTTTACAAGTAATTGTTTTTAGTGACGTAAACCAGAGTTTTCACATTGATAAAAGGCAAAAACACATGTGAAAATTACTGTTTTTCCAGATTCACTACGTGTACACATGCCATCAGTTCCACTATTTACTGACCTCATTTTCAGATCATGCAAACTCACACTGAGAGCCTGTAATATAAATCAAAGCTGAGCTAACGATGCAGTATACGTATCTTTTTGTAACCGATTTTGTTGCTGGTTTTGGGGGTGGATATAGTATTTTTCCTGCATTTCTCTCACACACATTCACAGAGAGGGGTAGTAGATGTTTATCTTGCTTATGTGTCATTGCTCAAGGCTGGCTTTCTTACTCTCTGTCAGACATGCTCACATGGCCCCATTCGTCAGGTGATGCAGTGTGCACATTAATTATGTGTGTGTGTGTATTAAGATGGATGGGTGTTTATGAATAGAAAGATTTATAGTAATGGATTTATGGGCCTGGCAGCCTTTGGCAGAACAGGTGCCTAGGGACCACCCCCACCCACAATCACCATTTCTCTTGCGCGATGAAAATGTTTCTGCAGACATGATGACACAAAGAGATTAATTATTTTTGATGTAATTATGAAAAAAAAAACAAAAAAAAAAACGCTATGCAATCTGAAGAGATAAAGGTGAGCGGTTGAAGAGGAGAGGCAAAATGGGAAAGGAATTAAGAGATGAGGAACGGAGGCAGTGGAGTAGCCTAGAGGGAAGAGAAAGTGAGGATGAAAAGCAGGGTAAAGCTTCACCTGGAGGCATACAGATTTGAGCATTACTCTGCTGTCCTTGTGACATGAAGCCCGATCACATGTAGGCGGCAAAGACGATATTAGTAACAAATCTGTTCAAGTAAAACGGGAGGTGTCACTCGAAATATGTCCACATAAAAGCAATTAAAAGAATCATCTTTCTTTTTAAATGTGTTCTGGTCCAGGAGAGCTTCATTAAAATTTGAAGTTGGAAAAGATAGGAGAGAAGACAAGGAATTATTTTAGTCTTAATTATGAAATATGGTCTCATTAATTTTTATACAGTTTGAGGAGAGAAAATTAATAAGGCAGAGAGTGTGGGGGCAAAGATGCAGCAGAGGATGGGATAGAGTCTGAAGAGGAGAAAGACAGGAAAGCAAAAAGAAGGGTCTGAGAATAAAGTGTTTGAGGGCTGATTCACCCGCCAAAGCTGACAGGAGCCATTATTTATGTTGCAATGATGATGTAGAGTATCTCCCATCTGAAGTGTGTTGACAGGTTCATATTCCATAACCTGAACCATGGATGGCACATAGCGGTTTCACTTCAGTTTCTTCAATCCATGCTAAAATCTCTCTGCAGTTTGATGGGGTTTTATTACATGCAACACTTTATTAAACCAGTCCCGGTTACGTGCATCTGTGATAAGTCATATTACACTGAGTTCTACAGTATGTGGGGGTTTCGCTCCAGATTTCTTCAGAGCCTCTCCTCTGGTCTTTTACCGTTGCCACAGTCTACAACAATACCTGTTTGCTTAGAAATGTTGTCAGCTAATGTCAACAGATGTCTGGTTCCCATCACAACGCAGACTCCAACACAAATATCATACATAGAGAAGCGTTGAGGTGAGGTCCACGTCCAATTTTAGGTTAACACCAGAGGTTTTTGCACAACAACAAATCTGTAAAAGAGCCTCTCAATGATGGGGTTAGTATTGGGGGTTTTTAGAGATCAAAAAGAAACAGTAAAAAGCAGTTGTTGATTGCTGCGATACAATCTATTTGTTGTACATACCTCTCATCTGTAGCATAGCGTTAGCTTTTGTATATTTCTTTTTGCATATTTTGTTCATTTCAGAAGTTCTAGTACTTTAGTAGCACATGTGTATTAATATTTCATTCTGAAGCCTTTGCACAGTCCTACTTTTTCTTAATACTCTGCGTGATATTTCTCGTATACAGTACCTTTTGCACTAAGTGTTTCGCTGCTAAATTGAACTGAGCTGCGACACTGATTTTCATTGTTCCTGTGACAGTGACAATAAAGATCTATTCTAAGAACCAAAGAAATAAAACCTAGCAATTCTTTATCATTGCATCATACACTTTTACATTACGTCATACCACATTGTGTCTAATCAGTTTGTGTTGAATTGCATTGGGGATAAATCATGTTTTGTTGGTAGTTCATACATTGAACTGTAAAAAACATTCATCGTTTTTTTCTGTACGTCAGTTTTTCTGGTAATGCAGTACCCATGCATAAATTCATGAAGTCATACTATCCTACATTTTATTCTGTGAGATGTTGGAGCTTCAGTTTTACTTTTTGTAGTACCCTAGATTTTGCCTGAAGTAACAACAGAATCATAGGAAACATGATTTTGCCACACTTTATCCTGTACTGCATGTCTGCACAGCCACAGTATTACATCACAAATCTGACATAAATCCTTTTTAGTGTGAGGGGAAAAATGACAAATAATTATTACATTTGAATAAACAGGAAAAGAGGAGGAGGAGGAGGATACAAGGGCAAATATAGAAAGGAAGGAAGCGAATGAAAGGGCAAAATAAAGAGGGGAAGAAGAGAGATATTGTTGGTGTCTGTCTGTGTTTTGATTGGAAGCTTCATTGTAATGAAAGGATCCATTAAAAATTGTTGGCGCTGTAATTGGTTTGGGTGCTTTGGGCAAAGAGTTGCTGCTACACTGTGATTATGGAGGGGATATGACATATCTCTCAGCTTTATCTTCACTCTATTAGAGCATAGATGTGTGTGTGTGTGTGTGTGTGTGTGCGCGCGCATATGCATGTTTCCATTTTCCGTAACCCATCCTCAGCTGCTCCTGCAAAATGCTGCCTGAGATGTCGTCTTCGCTCCTGGAAATAGTTGTCAGACTGTCAAAGGTGACAAAAGCATATGCGTGAGGGTCACTGAGGAATTTTCATTCGCTAACTGTTTGGTCTGTTCGGTAATTATCATATTCACCATCTGTTACAGTGCACATGAGAAGTAGGAACAGCAGTGGTACTGCCAAGAAAAGATGGAGGGAGAGAGAGAGGGACAACAATGGAAAGTCAAAGAGGGGGAAGGTAGAGGGAAAAGAGAGTAAAGCGTGTCAGTGTGGTAGCGTGTGTCTACCTGTGTTTGTGTGAATGAAGCTGTTTGCATGCACGTGACACTGTATACATTTATGCATGAGTGCATGTATGTGTGGCACAGCTGGTGGGAGCGGTGGGCACAGCAAGACCTATTTATAGCATCTGCCTCACCTAGCTGTTAGCAGTGTGTTTATGAGGAACAGGAGGCATCATGGGAGTCCTAGCAGACAGAGCGCTGCCTCACATGGTTATGTCACTACTCCCCTCCCTTATCTCTTCTGTCTTCATCTGGTCCTCCTCAGACGAGAGAAAATTCAATATGAATTGGCTTTTGTTGCTGTTTGGTGATTTAAAGCTGAATAAATGCAACCTTATTGCAGAAATCTACCACAAGCTCTACAATAATTCTATGTGGAGAGGATTATCCACTTTATCTTTGAAGAAGCACTGCTTTTTCAGATGCTAGGGGAACAGTTGTCGAGGTAGCAGTAATATATGTGCTTCTTAGCTCTAATGTTACACTTCTATATTTTGCCCGATGGATTAAGCTAAATAGTGTATTATATATGAATAGCCTGTAGTCATTATCAGTTGAAGTAGACTGGATGTGGCAACCCATGAGTTAATGTAAATGGAGGTGATAAATGAATTGTGTACTCTAATTTCAAAGGTTTGTGTGATTATTGACACTCAAATGAAGAGCATTTGTAGTCGTTTCATGTGGCAGTGTGAATGGATTGAATTCAGAATGATCATAGCCTCTTTGAAGCTGCTTCAAACAGATTCAGTAGTGGACACAGTACTTAGAAGCTCTGATAAAGCAGGTGCTTCTCTTGTGGATTTTAAATTAAGGGACTAAATGAACCCGCTGACAGATGCACAGCTGGTAAAATGGATCCAATAAGTTAAATATATGTGTTCAAATTAAAACCGCATTACTCCCCCCCTCCCAAACCAAAAGTGCTAGACAGCATTTTAATTAGTCTTGCTGATACAGTAAAAAAGTTCCTGCCAAGAATCCCTTACACACTCCCAGTTCTGCTCAGTTTGCAGATAAAGGTGTTTTCAATCACATTGATTAAACAGGTCTCTGCTTTGGCAGGTGGTTTGATGCAGTGGATGAAGAAGTAAACAAATATGACACATACAATACAAAGATGGTCAGTCTTTTCCCGTTACAAACGATATGTTTGTTTTGATATTTCATTGCTGTGCATGTTGAATTTTACTGCTGTAGATATTTAAGGTTGAGCCCAATTTGAATACTTTCTATGCTGTTTTGTAGTTTAATCTACAGCAGTGCGTCATGGTCTAGCCTATGTGATCACCATAGCTTGTAGTGTCAGGAGTGTTTTTAATGAATTTATTCATGTTAGGGCGTTACCTCATCACTGTGTCAGACTTGATCCTTCCTTTTGGACGACACATTTAGAAATACAGTTATCACTGGATAGGAAGGGGATGAAAAATTTCATTGTGAAAAACACAGATACACTGTATATAAAAGTGTAATTAGCTTATATTTGTACTTAATTACAGTAATTGAGTAAAAGCACTTATTTATATTCCACGACCGGTTTGTGGCACAGTATGTAAGTGTTAATAAAGTTAAAATAGACTTGTGTGTCAGTGTGTGGGCACATGTCAGTTTGTGTTACAGGGGAAAGGAACTGCCTTGGGCACATCAGTACAGTGTGATATTTATTTATAGATACATCTTAGTGGTATTTGGCATATGGCTCTTATTGAATATTCAGTAATGCAAATATTCAAAGGCACCTTTTAAAAAGTTTTGTCATTTTGTATAATCAGTGTTGGTGACATTTCAAGGTCTCATAATACCAGAAACGATGCTAATGAAGAGTTCCTACAACAATTAAATGTGCTTACAGATATTTTAATAGCATTGGGTGTTATATTGTACTGGTTACTTTGCTTAGAACAGCTGTAAATTCAGACTTACCAGCATAACTATGCATTTTACAGTTGATTGATTTTGATTGATTTGATTGAAGTATTTATTTTGAATATGAATGTTAAAAAAAAGAAAATAAATAGACAAAACATTTAGACATAAGCCAATTTACGTATTCGAAAAGGAGTGAGAAGAAGTATAACTTATAAACTCCAACCCCTTCTCCTTAAATAATGATGCACGTATCTGTACTCTAATGCCTGATACTTATTGTCAGATAATTTTGTTTCTGACTTTATATGATTTTTATAATTTGCGTATACCCATCATACAATAACACAAATCTATGCACATTCATATACGTACATAGACATATATACATACACATGCATATACATATACGCACATACCACTTGTACATTTGTATAACACCCAGTGATACCCAACCCCTCCCTCATCCCTGTACCTCTGAAAGATCATGTCTTTGTACCTCATTTTAATTATTTCATGCTTGGACGTTGCTTTAACTCTATACTGAATCTGTTCCACAGTCTCACCCCGCTGACTGAAACACAAAAACTTTTCCTGCTCGTACACATTAAATGAACATTGAAGTTAATTTTCCCCCTTAACCCATAAAGACCCAAACAGCCACTGGCAACCGAAACTAACAACTGATTTAAACTGTTTAATTCCTGTTGATCCACTAATCCTGTCAATACATGTAAATAATTGGTGTAAAATACAGTTTGTCATCTTTTCATGGTCATCAGATATGACCCATTTGGACGTTCAGAGGCTCCATAGTTACCGTGGAAACACTTTTATCTTCTACAACATTGACTCACCAGTAAAACCTATGAAGTTTGTTAAATGATAGTGATTGGACACACTGGATTGATGTTCAGTTAATGATAGATTTTACAAAAAAAGTCCCTTTTTCTCTGCTTTTGATATAATAACCTTAGAATTTACTGAGTTTTAATGAACATCTACCTGATTAGTGAATTAAACATGGAAAATACCTGATTTACACTGAAAAAAACTCAAACTAAAGTTAATAAAATTTCAATAAATTGGGATAAATCACTTAAGAAAGAGAAAAATTCATTTTTGAACTGCCACAACAGTACCACTAGGTCTTTATGGGTTAGATTATAACCTCCCTCATGAAGAATGAATAATTTCTATGTATTTATTGGCAATAGATTATTTTTAGCTTTGTGCATTATTTGAGCTGTTTGATGTAAATTTTAGTTATAGTTGCACTAATTCATTAAAAGATGTGAACACTGTATACTTGACAGACCCAAAACATCTCCGAAATCCAAAATGCACGCTTTTTAGCATATTTTGCATTCATGTTGTAAAAGTTATAATATTTAACATACCCACAGCAGACAAAATGCATAGCAGAGGCGGTTTGTTTTTGAGTTCAGTGTATTCACTATAACAAATCACTAAGGGTTCTGTTTTGTAGCAGAGAGGCAGAATATCTTCACAGCCTTCATACTGTATTTCCTCCACAAGCTGTCAGACAAATGTCTTGCCAAACACACAGCAGCAAAATCAGTCCAGAGCTGCTTCACTGCGCCAATGCAGAACCCAGCAGTAACCACACACACTGACAAACACTGGTTCCTCATGAAGCTGCAGATGCATCTTTATTCGTTCTCTCTCTCTGAACCAGCCTCATGAATAATAAATAACAACAGATGACGAGATGATGGATAAAGCGAACGGTATAGCACAGAAGTGAGGGATCAGAGAGATTGAAAGAGGAAAAGAGAAAGAGTGATAGTATCATTAAGCCCACCGGTGACACAATGGAAAACGAGACCACTGGGGAAAGAGAAGACGGCACAATTAAGGTGAAGAGATGGAGGTGGAGGAAGAGGTAGCGAGGTGTGAAAACAACTGCAGGACAAGCCATATGAGATGGAGGAAAGAAGTGTGGTGGAAGTGGAAGGGAAGGGGTGGAGGGGGGTGGGGGTGAATTCCAGAAGATGGCGAGGTATTAGGGGAGAGATGGGGAAGGTGGGGGAGGAGAAGATGAATCAATGTGAGATGAGCTCGGCTTCACAGAAGGAGAAAAGACAGAGGAACAACATCGTTTGGATGCCTCTGCTTTCTCACACTAAATCTCATATGATGACAGTCGGATTTTGGTTCTGTAATTGCTCAGATATTAAAAAAGAAGGGCTGCTTCACAGTGAAACCCCTTTGTCTCATTTTGTAGTAGCTCATTCCCTTATGTTCTATAAAACACAGGAGGAAGCAGAAACATTAATGTCCGTGTAGTGTCTTTAGCACTCACTCTAATGGCCATTAACGGGATCTCTCTCGCTCTCATTTTCTCTCATATAAGCAGTGTTTCCCTCTCTCCATTATGGAAAGGAAGATTGGATTGGAGAATAAGAGAGAGGAGGGGGGGGGGGGGGGGTAAGGGGGTATCACCATTATCAGTTTAGAAATACCCTTCACTTAAGAAAAGAGTAAAGCACATTCCACTGGACTTTTTGACATGCCTGGCACATTCTAGGATTGACATATTCAACCACATTTGGAAACCCTTCTTGGACTGTACTGAAGGAAATGTGTCCTCAATTCTGTCTGGAGTTTTCATCTGCTCTAAAATGGACTTTTATCACATTATATAGATATGAATGTGATGGGAATCTGTCTCTATGCTGACTGTAAATCTCTATTTTTGTCTAGACTGGTGCTGAGCTGTTTTGTTTTGTTGTTTTGAAAAATGAAAACTTAATAAATGTATTCTTAAAAAAAAGATAAGAGTAAATATGAGGATGGATCAAGAAGAGTTTATGTGCATTATTTCAGATACAGAAGAGGAAAACACATTAACAGTGGATATTGTCTTTGTGATACTATCATGACTGAGGCATTAATGTGTAATACTTTCAACTTGTCACTAAAAAAAAAAGTATACTTCTTGCACTTTGACCCCTCTGGCCTTGACAGTTAGGAGAAGGCAATGACCACACAATATAGGCAGCAAATAAGTCGAGTGAGTCTGAGAAACATCAGAGGATATTAATAAAAATGGATCACATTAAGACTGAAGCAGAAACAGGCAGATGTTTGACTTCAATACGACTGGGTGCAAAGTATAGGAGCAGCTTTAATGGAAGTTTTGACTAAATGACTATAAGTCTCATTTAATCTCGAGGCTGTTCTGAATTTTAAGGCAGATGAGCAATGCTACAAAACAGAGCATTTGGGTACCTCTATGAAACTGGCTACATTTTGGTACCTGGCACTTTGCTAGATTTTTTTAGACCCTCAAAATAGACAAATTTAGACACTCATCCCCCCAGGATGTACCTAATGATGACCTCAAAGACATGCAAAGAAAAAATTAGACTCTTGCTTTGAGCCATCCCAAAATTAATGATTTTTTTTTTTATCAAATATTGGGGCCAAAAATAGGACCAAAATTGGGGCATAAAAAGCTGCCTAGGTGTCAGTGCATTTGATCTGTAAAACATGGCTTGAAATAGTTTTATATACCACTATAAATAAAGACACTTTGTTAAATTTGATGATCCTAAGGTTTTTCTAATCCAGACATGGGGGTTTTTCATGAATCTCAGTCTCATTCCAGGTTTCGTGTGTAACCTGTTGTGTCCACTGGCATTACATCCAGAACCTGCCCATTTAAACACATGAATCGCAAGTGATTTTGCAACAGCGATCATTCTGCCTTGCATAATTTGTTCAATTCCAAAAATTTATCTGTGAGAGAATAAAAAGATATTCAAATAAATAGCAGCATGTAATTTTTGTGTCCTGTTGACCGTGTTACATGCAGATTTTTGTATTAAAAACAATGTAAAAAAAAATACAAAAATGTGTTTTATCTGAAAAATAGTGTCTCTTTTATCTCAGTAAATATTTATCTTTAACAGACCCAAAATGCTTCCAAATTTGCTTCATACAATTAGCCTACATCTGGTTTGAATTTTTAGCTCCTCTGTCCTGTTTTTGGGGACCAGTTTCAAAGAAGCACCCATTTGTAAACTGTCGTTGCAGTTTTACATTTAGTGTTCAGGACTGCTCTGTGTTTATTTGCTACCAGTGGCATTGGGCAAACGTGTTCTTGGGCTGAATCTGTTTCAGAAAACAAACAATGCAAAAGATGCCAGAAATACACAGTCGCTTGAAAACACACCTTGATGCCACACACGGGTTTTGGAGAAGCATGAAAGAGACTCTGATTAAGTTAATTAATTCCCTCGTGGTGCAGAGCTGAGACAAACTTGTAACAAACCCAGAAAACAGATAAAGCCACCACACACACACATACACACACACACACACACTCTCCCTTTTCATCTTTTTTCATGCTAAAGCGGTGAATACACCAACCCAATATCTGTTATGTTATTTTAAAAACAATTTGTGCAACCTCCTGAAAGTAAGATGCCTGCAGAGGGAGATATCACATTTAATATGGAACAAATTGATCTGACGAGCCTCTTCTTTTCACTCTCTTCCTTTCCTTTTTATGCTCTACATCCTACTGTCTCCTCCTCCTCTGTTTATACTATAAATGACCACAAGCACGCCCAACACCCACATAGCCAGGCAAAATCAATTCATACTTTACAGCTGCTGGGTTGGCTGCATGAAATGCTGATGAGCAGTGAAATTGAAAAGGGGAGTGCCTGTTATTGTTCCAGAAACACAGAGCTGAGAAAAGAGTTGGCATGAATAAAAGAACTGCACATGGAACAAGATTAGATTCATTAAACAGAGGGCTCTTAACCCTACGGTGATACATAGAAGTATTGTATTATGCCATGTTTTATTACTGACTGTGAGACAGTAGATCTACTTACAAATAGATTTAATTTCTGTTAAAGTTCTCTTTCATGTGATGTGACTGGTTGTTGAACATGCTAATGCCTATTGATGTTAAATAAGGCACTATTGATGAAAAAATGTTAAGCAGCTTCATTGATAAGCAGTGCTGCTTGTATGATGTAAAGGGTGACTGCTTTATGTCCTCGCTTTTCATCTATTTTATACATGCACTGGTAAATTTTACATGTGTTTGATACACTCTTGCTGCAGCACAAAGAGTGCACGTGAGTCAAAGTGTTTCCTCCCCCAGCAGAGGAGTTATCTCCATGCATGTGGGCTGCATTATGGATGCATGAGAAATCTAATGGAAAGTGAAGGATGGAGCTGAGTCACACACACACACACACACACACACACACACACACACACACACACACACACACACACGCACACACACACACACACCCTTTTTTCCCTTCATATTACACTGGATTCCATTTGTTCCTGGAAACTCACCTTATTCATAACCAATGCCCTTACGATAACACCTTATAAAAATGTTAGATGTTAAAACTGTTGGTGCCCCTGAAATGCAACAACTGACACATATACCTTTAAATGGGTAGTTGTGGGTCTGTTTAAGCAGATTTACATGCACATTACATCAGTAATATCTGGCCCCATACACATTTGTACACATGGACATACCTATTTCCATATGTTAATATGTGGTAAAGTAATGACATGTTTCTGAAGGTCTGTGTGTCCAAAATCTGCCAAAGCTGCCCCCAGATAATGATACATACCATGATATAACTCATTTTCTTTAAATTCTGTGAATATTTTATATAAAATGACCACTTGGGAGGTTTAGTATTACATACTTGCTGTGGTTTTCTGGTCCTTGTCAGTTTCCCTATCCAATCCACATCCATCCGATAGAAATGTTCAATCTTTGAGGCTCCTCTTGTCTGGTCCTAGAGTCCTCCACCTGTTCACAGTTGTCATGTTCTGTTTATGGTCACTCCTCAACTTCAATTTTTTGATTCCATCATGCTATTTTACCACCTGTATCCATGTACAAAGCATGATCCAAACACATTTCCATAAAGAAAGTAATTTTTAACACAACAAAATGTACTGTAGTTTATGTAATGATATTTCTGTATTTAATAATATAATAATGTGTCTACCCCATAGTTTGAGCAGTGTATATGGTGTTATGTGTGGAAGCTTTTTTTTTTTTTTTGGGCTGATTTGATATTCTGTTGATTCTGTCATAGATAAATCACTCTGATTATTTGCCACCTTGGCTCCAAGCACTTTTGCAGTTTATATGATGGAGTTATGCATACATAGATGCAGATATGTATGTGTGCACCTACACAAACACATGTCGTATAAAATGTTACTGTTTACATTTTCATTGTGGGTTAGGGTTACTCTGTGGTGAATCCAAACATAAACACCACTCTGATGGGGAAATCCCGATAAAACCATTTTTGTTACTATCTCATATTGCGCCCTAAGCTCACATGAGGGAAGTTTTTGCACAGTTTAAGATGAGCTGAATAAGCAGAAACATAAAGTGCTAAACGACTACTGCTGTTATTCACAAGAGAAGCAATAAAACCACATCATCTATCAAGCCAGGGGCTGCTAAACAGCAGTATTCAGCAGTTTGACTGGGAAGATTCATAGAACCTCTTTACACTGCTGCAGTATAGTGTGAGTGAATGAATGCTGCAAATATTGCAATCATGTGTTCATCATTCATAATGCCCTCCCTCAAGCATGCACAAGTAAATTCAGAGACATATACACTCTGCAGCTACAGCCTCATCTGTAATCTGGGGCTTCTGTTATTTCAGTTCTCAGATTTGCAGCTAAATGTCCCTCTTGCATCAATTTTTTATCTTCTATCTCTCAGTTTTTTCATGCTCACAAGCCATATTTACTTCTTTGCCCAAACTATTTCCTTCCACTTGTTCACTCCATCTTGTAGAGGCACCTCTCTCTCTTCCTCTTCACTGCAGGGTATTATGTCGTATGGGTGTGTCTTTCCCCGCGTCTGTCTGCAGTGGAGGAAATATCCCATGAGGCTTACAGATGCAGAGACAGACTGTGGAGCCGAGCAGTGCAGCAGCTCTGAGGCAACGATCCATTAGGCAACTTTGTGTGGACATTCAGATGAGGAATGCTGCCTGCAACAGGCACTATGAAACATAATCAAAAAATCTGTAATGGTGAGGTAGAAGGAGCTCTGAACAAAGCAACTCAGCACTTTACCAAATATTATCTTACAGCCTGGTTCATTTACAACATAACAAAAATTGCCTTTCTCCTTGGATAACAGATATGTGTAGAAGTCATTAAAGCTGTAATGGCAGCATGAGGTGCAAGCAATAATACAGCAAGGCCACATGAAAAATGTCATTTTATGCACCATTAAGAGCCGGTGATCTTAATAACCAACTCTGTGACTAAGATTACATTATCTGTGCACTGATGTAAAGAGGAGGTTTGGAGAGAAACAAGAACTAGGCAACACTTGATAACTCAACTCGTGCTGGTGTTTGTCTGATCATAAAATATGTTCCACAATGTCAATTAGTAGTTCTGTCACAATATTGTTGTTCATGACTAATTTTCTTTCATGTTGAAGAGCTCAATATGTAAGAGATGTTTCCTTAGTTCCTTTACAACGTATTTAATGGAGTGTGTGATTGTGTGTGGGTGTGTCACTGAGGTCAGTCCACTACTGACAGCAGAAGGCAGAGGAGGAGGAACAACTGAGCGATAAAGGAGCAGAGTGGTTGATTAGAAAGAGAAGAAAAGTCCATCATCAGCAAGAAAACTGCCAGACTGTCGATTACTCTGTTGCTGCAGTGTGTGTGTTTGTGTGTGTGTGTTTGTGTGTGGGTGTTTGTGAGTGAGTAGTGGTGCAATGGGATGTTCGGCACAACAGAGCTGTCTCGCTGTCTGGTCAGGGAAGTTGCCCTCTGAATGTAATTTATTTAACTATGGCTAATGTTCTGCTGTAAGTGGAAGAGTTTGCTTTCAAAGCAAGATACACACCATTAGGAAAAAGGGGACTGCTTTCATGAAAGTCAAGTACTTTATGGGCAGAGGAATGTTCTTCTAACAACAGAGTAGGAATTGCTTTTTGCCAAGTAATAAGAACATTTTGCTCACTCAAGAACTTTGTATTGGTTAGTTATTTATGAGATGCACTTTGCACTCGAGTGACAGTTCAGTTATTGTTATTATATTAATATTCATCTACTATAAAAATATAATAAATCAGGACAATGAATGTTTTTTTTCAACTTTTGCTCAAAGTTTAGACCCTAATATTAATAAAAGTACATCAAAAGTGTATTTTAGTGCAAACTTTAATGTTCAAACATGATTTTTAATCTTTGTGGGGTGAAATATACGCTATTAAAAATCTCCAACACGAACAATTAATTTATGCATATCATCGTCAATCCAACCGAAAAAAAAAACAGGCGAGGATAAAAAAAATTCCAATTTCTCTTTTAGTTTGTTACAGTTTACTCAGGCATAGTAACAGATACAATATTTTAGACAATGGGAATAGATTATGTGAGGTCTCTAAATGTCCATAGACACCAAGAACATCCATATGAACCTTATTATTGTGAAGTAATTCTTCATTTACTTTGGGTATGTCTTTTTAGGCGTTTTTCCCCTGAAAATATGGTCAGGGTTTAACAGGTTAATGCAGTGAAACACACCTGGCTTTCTTCTATGAGGATCATATAAAGGTACAAACAAAGCTGCTGCTGTTTGTGAGTCTCACTCTTGCTTCTTCTCCTTTTATTCCTTTCACTGTTGTCTCGTCTTTAACTGGGAGATTTGTTAAAGCTTCATGAAAGCAACGATATTTGGAGAATAATGAAGCTTTGCTGGAAGGACTGCCTGTGCCTTTTGGGCTGTTTTAGTTGGAGCAGATTGATGAGATCATAAATTACAGCCCTGTTTGCCCTATCTGTCTATATAGCTGCAGTAAAACAGAAAAGAGCTTCTGCTGACACACAAAGGAAAGCTGTGAATCCAAACCAGAGCCAGTTGAAACAGAGTTAATTCACACCCTTGCCATTTTTGCTGGAATGCAAAGAAAAGGCCAACACACTGTCTGTATGTTAAAAATGTATATGTTATTTCAGGCATTTGTGTGTAGAAGGCAAAGTAGGCTGTGTGGAATAAATTATGCACCCACAGGTGGACTTCTTTCTTATTTGCAAAAAAATTAGTCCCCAGGCTCTTTTTTTTTTTTTTTTTTTTTGCTGGTGACTGATGTTTTTTTTACATGTTCAGCCACAAAGCCACCTGCTGCTTTCGGTAATTGTCCTCATTTTAAAGCAGGTGTTGGTGTGTTATTCCTCAAGTCTATGATGCAGATGCTTCTTCTACAAAGATGCCCTGTAGCTTCTTCACTTTGGAGTCTAGATGACTGTAACTTGACCATTATGGACTCTATTTTTACCTAAAGTAATGTCATAACCAACGAATGTTTAATAGAATTGTTCAAGCACCTTGCATTATTTTTTGTTTGGCTTTTTTTTTCATATGAAAGGATATCCACAGGTCTTTGTTGTCATGTGCTGTCCTGTTGTCCTTGGATCTGCTCTTATGAGATGAACCTGTATTAGATGTTCCGGGCCGTGTGCATTCTCAGATGGTTGACATATCACTGTCTCCTATTATTGTTTTAGCCACACAGTGACATTTTAAAAGTAGTCGCTATCTGTGCAAAATTGTGTCATTAGCATTTGACATTTGTTGTAAACACATTGACAAAGCTCTGACTTGATCATTATTGAGCATAAGCTGGAGATGTTTTGCCATTGTAGCCTGCAGGTTGTTTTACAGACAATAATATTTTCCCCCTTTATTTGTAACGATGGGTCTAAAGTTTGTGTGTTTTCTGTTGCTTCAGTCTCACAAGCAAAAGTTGACACAAAACTTTGGTGCTTGCAGGTGTTTTGGAGTTTCTCTGAACTTGAAAATAGACTACAACCTGTGGAAAATGTGCATTTCTGTTTCTGTTCCACTTCTCTTTGTTCCATTAATCTTGAGTTTAGCCCTGTCATTGTCCTCTTCTCCCCTCTTTCATCGTTTTCCCTGCACTGTGCTCTGAAGCCCCTGGTGTATCCTGCACAGCTCTTTGCCTTTTAGGCTATATTGACCATTAAAGTTTAATTATTAATAGACGGAGGAGGTCTGATCCTGCTGGTCTTAGCCCAAGGCTTTACACACATGTGCACGCTCTCAGAAGAGAAACCATGGGGAAATCAGTCTAACAGCTGTCTTTTTAGTTGATGTTATATTTGTTTTCACATGAACTTTCTTAGCTTTGCAAAAGATGATAATGTAGGCTACAGTTTTTAACAGAAGGGGCTGAAGTGTAATACAGTCTTTAAAGGGCTCATATTTTGCTTATTTAAATAGAATTATACATTTTAAATCATTTCCCTGTGATCTACATAAACTGTAAATGCTACGCTTGGGTCTGAATTCTTCATTAATTGAACTCCACAGGTCCATCTTCAACCCTATTTCTGAGTAATGACACCAGAAAGGCTGTTTGGAGCACTGGCCCTTTAAATGCAAATGAGCCACTTTATGTCCCACCCCTTCCAGGCTGTTGATCATGCTGCTCTGTCCTGTTATTCCGTACTCTGAGAAATGTTCGTCAGAAGTCTTGACCTTAAATGTGCAAATGTCATGATGTAACTAGTTATAGACGCAATAAATTAAGCAGGAGTTAAAACAGGTTGTAGAAATCCACTTGATTTTTGCCAAAATGAATATAAAGATAGCTTTGCAGCACCTGGAGGGTTCAAATTCAAACTCGATGAACTATTAGGGTCCAAATACACAAATGAATGTACCAAAGACTAGTAAAAATGGGTTTAGCAAAATATGACCCCTTTGTATCTGAGTAACATTTTAACCCGTAAAGACCCATTGCTATTGGGTGTCAGTTCCCAAATAGCTTTTTCTCTCTTTCACTTTTCCTAAGTGATTTATCACCTTTTATTACAATATTGTCTATTGTAATTTGTATTTTTTCAGTGGAAATCAGGTATTTCCATAATTTTAATTTACTGATCATGTAGATGTTCATAAAAGCTCAGATTAAAGTTTACGGCTATTATATCAGAAACAACAAAAACTGAAGAAAAAGTGCTTTTTTTTCCAGTAAAATATATCTTTACCTGAACATAAACCCAGTTTCTCCATCCACTGTTATTGATCCAACTCCATGGATTTTACTGGTGAATCAATGTTGTAGAAGATGAGTGTTTCCATGTTCACTACAGAGCCCCTGAACCTACAATTGAGTCATATTTGATAGCGATGAAAAGACGATAAACTGCATTTTACATCAATTATTTACATGTATTGATAGGATTAATGGATCAACAGGTATTAAGCAGATTAGATCAGTAGATGGTTTTGGTTGCTAGTGGCTGTTTGGGTCTTTATGGGTTAAGCCTGTTCTGGACATTTAACAGCATTTACTTGGACAGCAGGGGGGCCTGTTTCATATAGTTGCAGAAAAAATTAAGACCACCCTTGTTTTCTTCAATTTCTTGTTCATTTTAATGCCTGGTACAACTAAAGGTGCATTTGTTTGGACAAATATAATGATAACAACAAAAATATCTCATAAGAGTTTAATTTCAGAGCTGATATCTACCCATTTTCCATGTTTTCTTGATAATAACCAACATTACTTCAGTTCTTACATCAGTAGCTATGGCATTGTACTGTCAAAAACAGTGCTTTTAGGCATTCCATGTTTTTTTTAGTCACATGGTACACACAGGAGTTAGTACTTGATTGCATAACCATTGTTTCTGATGACTTTTGATGGTCTAATAATTTTTTCCGTAACCGTATATAGACTAGAGCCTTTGAGAATTCTAATTGACAGGTTTATATCGGATGAAGATGATGATGATGTTGGGCAAAACTCACACGTCGTAATTTGAATTTGTGCTTTATGTGTGAAATGCTCTAACATTTCATTAAATCTTCATTCGTGTGGATATGACGTCATTTCACCTGAGAATGCTTTTAGTTTGCAAATAAGTTCTCAGAAGTATTTAAATATGAAGACATGAACAGAAAGATGAGTCCCTGAATGTAACTCAAGGCCTCATGTTGTCATCCCTGTGTGTTTGAGCTCTGACCTTGTGTCACATGGTCTTCAAACACAGTGCGTCTTTCTGCCTCACACGGTTGTGAACAATAGGACTTGTTTCTCAGATTCCTGCAGTCTAATCGTGTTATGCAATCTCTCTCAGACCGCAGTTGGCAGACCACCCCAACACGGACTCTCTCTCTGCTCGTCATTTTGTCTCTTTTCTCACACTCTCCCTAAAACTGCCTACTGACTACATAAATGTGAGGGAAATACAAAGTGTATGTGTGTGTGAGCTCAGTGGTGCCAATGGGAGAAAGGATCTTTGTTCTAGAAGCCAAGTTTCAGCTGTTTTAAAGGAGCAGTGCAAGTAGTTCCAAATAATTTAAGATCTTTGTGTGCTATTGTGGGATAACATTTAATTACAGTTGTGTCGTTAGAAAAAAAAACATGCCATTACACATAGGATGCTTTGTAATGTAATGTGAAGAAAGGTAAATTAGATGACGCTAATGGTCTACAAATGAGCTTTAATTCCCAGTGACAGAACTGATCTTTTCATGGACATTGGATTGGATGGAGGAGGCTCAGACTGGCACAACTCTTCTTACTTTACACTCTTGTGTGATGTCATTAATCATTGTTGACGACAACTAGACTAATTGCTGCAGAAGCCTCAGATTTATGGTCTGTCCATTTTAGCGTCAATGTGCTAAAAGTGAGATTAGCTTCATTAGAAGTAAGGGATGAAAAAATCAGAGGCTAACAACTAAAATGAAGATTACAGCAGGCGTATATGTACAACTGTATTTATGATTAAAATTTAATGTCAGTGCGTAATGAAGACAGGCAGACTGAAAGCAAGCAGAAATCATGCATTATGGAATGGACATGTTGATGTTTAAAAAAAGGAGGTCTTGTGGTTATACAGTATGTCTTGGTCAAACAGTCAAAATTGCAGTTTACGTGACAAATATGATTCTATAATGGTGAGAAATATGTTATATTCATATTGTATTAACCCAGGCCTTTTTACATGGCACTGTTTTGTTACATTTTGCATAATATCCCTGCATCGTGTCATCGACGTGTACGTGGCCTGTGTTTGCCTACACTTTACATTTGATTATTTTGTAGAGGTTTGAGACTGATGTTGGTTTGTTGACAGTTTCACAGGTTCTGTGTTGGGCTGAATGGAGAAAAATAAACAAACTGATTATGTCTCAACAGTCTTATTCTTCTTCCTATTCTTATTTTTATGATGTCACTCATATGATCTCTCTTCCTTGCAGAAAACCATTTTTTGGTATTTGTTGTGTTTTTTGTAAATTGAGATTTTGTCTTTTTGTGCTTCTTTTGTTTAGTAGCCAAACCATCCAAAAATGTTTTCATTCTAGAATAGATAGAACTCGACTCGGACCACTTATTTTCATTGGATTAATCTTTGGTTGTTTAATCTGCATTGTGGTCCTGGAGAAGTTTCACACGATAACATTAAGATGACCTTTGGCCTTTTGGATGTAAAATGTCATCATGTCATACTTTTATTATAGAACACATTTTTATGGTAATTTATTATTATTACTGGATGAAATTTAACTGATGGCCAAAAATGTATGTTGTGATGTCACAGTGACCTTGACCTTTTGAGAATTAAATTCTAATCAGTTCATCTTGAGTCTCATGAACGTCTGTGCCAAATTTGAAGAAATTCCCGCAAGATATGCCTGAGATATCACATTCAAGAGAATGAGGTCAGGCTGGTGGATCACAACCCAAAAACACAGGCACAGAGGCATAAAGTGTAAAGTCAGACTCAGATTTTGGGTTGTATTAACCTGTGATACAGGTGTCTTTTCCTGTCTGTTCCGGCCTCAGTCTGTCTCTCATATACTGTACGTAAATGGAGGCAGGAAAAGAGCAGAATTCATTTTACAGAATAAAAAATGGTCCATTTCTAATGACCCATTAATCCAGGTTTACGTTTCCATGCCCCGCAGGGAAGGAATCATTTGAGCACTCATCACAAAGTAAACTGTAATAAATCAGAAAGGGGGTGGCTGCATGCCAAAGAACCACTTGCAGAGAGGTTGCTAGTTCAAATCCTTGTAAAAGCACCAATACACACCCTCAGAGTGTTGTTTCTCCATAAGCTTCCCCTCCTCGTTTTGTCATCCCAAACCGCGTGTATTGGTGTGGCCTCTGGAGGCCTCATACAGTTGATTACATAAGCTTTTCGCGGCAGAATCCCTGCGTGCAGGTCTCAGTGTCTCTGGCTCCAATGGAACAGAAACCACTCACACTGGAGATGTTGACAGCATTAGTCCAACCAGTAGAGTTACATGGCAGCCGCCTGCCAATCTGTCTTTGTGAATGAGGATTGAGCTTTTCCAATCTGTTGCCCCAACCCCAGCCCCCTCGTATCTGGTTTAATGTTGTAGTTTCTCTGTTGTCTCTTTCCAGATGTCACTTTGAATGTTGAGGACATGGATGGTTTTAATTCTGTATGAATGAATGAAGCAAAATAATGAATGAAAAATCAGTGGACAGCAGTCGTGAACAAACAGGGACCCCTCAGCATTACACAGCGTGCATTGTTCAAGCTGTCATATTTAATTGAATGCTGTAATACATAATTTTTTTCTTTCATTTTCCTGTCACTCAATAATCCTGAAGAGTCAAAAGGCATTAATCAGCTTCTTGATGGTGTTAGCAGACGCTGCCTCCTGGAAATCGCTGCTGTGGCTTTCCAAACAGCCGCTGAACATAGCTGCTGGGCTTGCGTGACACAACACAGAAATAGCTTTTGCATCCGCTCACAGCTGATTGTGAATAACAGGACTGAGCTCTTCGCTGGCAGCTACAGAGACAGATCACTGCAGACCACTGAGAGCCCCTAGTGGTTCATACATTTAATCCCCTTTTGCTGTCTCTCTTGGCCTCTGTACCACCAATGATGGAGCAGCAGCAGCAGCAGCAGCACATTAATGTGATTACAAAGAACACTAACTGTTATCTGTTTAATTTTCTGCAAAACGCACAGTTTGCTGAAGATACAAGCAGACACTGTAGCTGCAAAGAGGAATCTCAGTCAGGCGATTGAATGCCTGATAATGCTTTCAAATGATTCTAATTTTATTTTACAGTCACAGATTACTTTAAATAAATGCGTTTTAATCTTCTTTCTCGACAGACCTCAGGTAATTACATCACAAGGTGACACTGTAATTGTATAATGTGGGGACAAATGAAATTAATCCAATTAGGGGAATTATAGGTAACACTGCAGAGCGGTCTAAAAACTAATGTTTGGTCTAGGAGGACGCCTGCTGGACATATTAGGAATGGCAAACACACATTTTCATCCAAAAGAAAGAAGAGCATCCATTAAAAATAGCATTTTGACAAGTCCAGAAAAAGACCCCAAAAACAAACTAACCTACTTCCTGTCTGTTTTTTTTTTTTTCCCCTCATAATTTTTCTTTGAACTTGGTGGAAAATGTAATGGGTTTGAGGACAGAAAAGTAGAATTCATAAGGAATTAGGCTAAACACTGCAGTGCTGCAAGAATCCAGCGGTTCTTACCCTGCACAGACGTTACATAGGTCAACTGTGGTAAAACTACAATATCCTGAAAGTGGACTTGGATCTTGGGTACAAACAGGATGTAAACATGAATATGACAGTTAAAAATTTGACTTAATTGGAACAGAAATAGGTCTAAAAAAAGACTAAAGCTGCATTAATAATCAGGGTCATCCTCTGCAATGTGATAAAAGTAAAATACAAATGGAAAATAAGGATAAAGCTGTAAACTGTATAAATCTGCTAACCTACATATGGTATATTTGGTGAATTAAACATCATCTGCTGACATTTATTACATTAAACCCACAGATCAAGTGCACCTCTCTTCCTGCTGAAGGTCCACTTCATAATTTGCCGTTTTCAGTTTAGTTTTACAATGGAATCTGTGTCTGAAGGAGCTGAAAATTAACCACTGGTATAACTATAGGCTAGGATACAACTCATGCAAACTGATGCATAAACTTAGCATTTTACTCTAACAAGTGTTTAAAGTACACAACATATCATTGTGGATAGTTGTGGCATACACGCCCTGTCTGTCAATGTCCGGTCAGCTGATGTTGCTGTTGGAGTGAATTGTGGGACAGCATTATGTCCTATTCTTCTGTAAAGGATAGTCTAGTGTATACTAAGTTAAAGTAGGTGTGAAAGGAAGCATTGAAGCTCCTTTTCCTTGTGTTTAGAGATTTGGACAGCTCTTATCATGGCTGATATTTAGATACTTTTGGGTTATTTCACTCAGGGGCCTTTGTCAGCACCCTTTGTCTCAAACAGATTGACCAGATACTGTTTCTCCAGGCAGTTTTTAATGAATTTTGATTAAAAAAAAAAAAAAAAAATCTCATGTAATATTGCAGGTGGTTTTGTAGCTTTACATGAATATTTTAACCCTTTCATGTATGAATTATGAGAACCTTAGTTGAGTTTTTTTGAGTGTTTTTATTCCTCCTTAGACATGAAAAAAACAAGGAGACTGAGGTTTTTTTTTTTCATAGATTTACAAAAATGTCCACTCAGCTACACCATGAATTTTATTCTTGAAGCAAAGAAACATGTATTTAAAACCCAATATCATAAAGTGATATGAACACAGTGAAATGAAACCATGTTTAATGCAGCTAATCTGATGTTTTCTCACATTTTAACATATTCTAGTACTAGTTATTACTCACTTCATGGAGATAATATGCAAAAAATAAATATTAACAATTGATTTCCACTTAAGAACCAACCAAGAACAGCAAAGTTACAATAATGGTATGAATTGCAGTTTATGAGATGATGCATAAGTGTCCACTGTGTTGGTTGATATGAAACTAAAACAACTAAACCCATGAATATATAAGAGAACAGCTGGAGAATAACTGTCCACTGGAGTGAGCACTATGCATGAAAGGGTTAAAGTCAGGCTGTTCAAAAGGCAGTATTAGATATATGGCCAATGAAGTAAATATATGATAGAAAAAAGACCAAAATCCAGGCACTCATTTGGTTGTAAAAATTAGAAACTGTTACAAGCCTTTATTTCATGAGGGACTGTAGGTTAATTCTTTGGGGCTGGATTTACAAACAGACCAGTGTGTGCCAGCATAAGCCTTCTTCAGCCTTCAGCTTATTGTTCATGCCCTCTCCATGAGCACCTCTGGTTTGTCTTATACCAGCAGCTCCCTGTGAAATAGTCTTTTTGTCTAAAAGTAATTATGAGTTTAATTTATACATTTCATATGTAAAATTAAGGAACTTATCTTACTAATTACTACATCCTATCTAAGCCACAGTGATGAAGTTTTATTTAACCCTTTCATGCATAGTGGTCACTACAGTGGACAGTTACTCTACAGCTTTATTCTTGTATATTCATGGGTTTTGTTGTTTTAGTTCCATATCAACCAACACAGTGGACACTTATGCATCATCTCATAAACTGCAATTCATACCATTATTGTAACTTTGCTGTTCTTGATTGGTTCTTGAGTGGAAATCAATTGTTAATATTTATTTTTTGCATATTATCTCCATGAAATGGGTAATAACTAGTATTAGAATATGTTAAAATGTGAGAAAACATAAGATTAGCTGCATTATACATGGTTTCATTTCACTGTGTTCATATCACTTTATGATATTGGGTTTTAAATTCATGTTTCTTTGCTTCAAGAATAAAATTCATGGTGTAGCTGACTGGACATTTTTGTAACTCCATGAAAAACAGGTTGATTTAATAAGAATAATAATACTAATAATTCAATCACATTGTTTTTTTCATGCTTAAAGAGGAATAAAAACACTCAGGAAAAAAAAAACTTGATTAAGGTTCTCATAATTCATGCATGAAAGGGTTAATATAATTAAACATTTTTACCTTCTTTTTTGTTACTGCAAAAAAAAAAAAAAAAATCTTGGTTGTTTGTGTTTTTCCCTCTGATTTTCTTGGACATTTTGAATTGTTTTGCAGGAGCTTCAGTATTGATATTTTTTTGTAAAATATTTGAAAAACCCTGCATGTTGTTGGTGTATACTGCCATCTTGTGGCCACAGCTTTCAGTGACTTGAAATCAAGTTGTAAGTGAATTACTACAAAGGTGTTATGGGGAGTTGAAATCAGAGAAAATAAATGTAAATATAGATGACCTGATGCCATTTCACACTCTTCATAGCATCTTTGTTGAGCCACGAATTAGAGCAGTGAAGTCCTGTATGACTGAATCGAATCAACAATTGCAACCATCAGCCGCATATTTAACCCCCTACTTGTCTTTTTTTATTTGTATTTTTTAAAATGTATTACTATTTATTTATTTATTGAATTAATTACTTTTTTTTTAAATTCAACCCCCTACCTGTCTAAAACACCTGTGATTAGCCAAAGTTTGTCTCATGGAGTAGATTTCCTATAGAATGAAAAACCATAAAAGTTGGGAGAATTCTCATTTCCTCTCAGATGCTGATGCTGATCTGCCCTCATAAACTGTGGCTCCTCAGACCCAGTATGGCTTCTTACCTCTAGAGGCTGCTGTTGACCTGGAAACAAGAATCAGTTTGACTCAGTCAGGCATGTAGGATCAGGGATTAGGCTTTTTCATGTTGGTTATTAAACCAGAAATGCTCAAATGGAATAATTCTGAATCCTTAACTTAATTGCATTGCACTGTGTGGTTTGTTAGAACACAGTATGCAGTGTTACTGTGGGTTTCTGCTTTTTGCTGTGTTCTTAATGCTGCAAGTTGTTTCAGTTTTTGATAATATATAAGATCATCTGTAAATATAAGTGCATTCACTGTTGAGGTTCAGGATATTTTACATGAAAAGATGAACTCAATGTATCATATGTAACCAAATCATTACTAATAAAGACGTAATAGACATTTTAATTCTGTTCATTGATATAATTTTTAAATAGAGAGGCTTTAACAGCTGAACTTATTCTTATGACCACTGGTAGAGAAAAATATATCGTAAATAATTGAATACCGTTGATCATGTAGCAGTACCACATTAAGCTGTATTATAGATTTACTTCACATTTAATAATTATAATGATACATGTTTTTTTCTTAATGTCCAGAGTTTAAATCTGAGAGGACTGGCATTAGGAACAGAATACTGTATCTGTACATGAGTGGAGTTCATGTATGTTTCTGCACATTGTTATTTTAAAGCTGTAAGAGCTAGAAATCTGTATTAAAAAAACACAGAGCTTCCTTCTGCTAGTCTCTCCTTTCATAAACCTTAGAATTTTACACCATCTCAAGTAGCCTGTTATCTTTAAATATTGGCGGAAAAATCTATTTTTTGTCAGGCAGACACCAAACAAATGCAAATGATTTTTTTGTTTATTGTTAAGAAGAAAAAATCAAACTAAATGACAGTGTATACATGTCATACTCAGAGGTGTTTCATTATCATGGTGAAACATCCAGTTTTGACCTCGATGGAACAGAGCACGTGCAGAAGGGAGCATGTGGCAGAGATCAATGACTTTAGAGTGGTTCTTAATGCAGTATATCACAAATGCATAGGGTGTCCAGAAGCTTTTTTCCACCACTGTGTAAGGATTGATGATATGATGTTGTTCTATGTTGCTATGAAAAAGAGTTGAGCAGTGAGTTGAGGCCAGTGTGGAAGTAAGTTGAGCAGTAAAATAAGTTCCAAAAAGCCTTACATTGAACCTATCCCTACTAATACTAACAAGGCCATTATTTTTTCTACAAGTTAGTCTTATATGTTGATATGTGGGACATATGTGTGATCTGGTGGTCCATCTTTAACCTTTTAACAGGCAAATAGAAGGCTTTGACAGCTCTGTTTCTTGCAGATTCAAACTTGTAAAGCCTTTCTTCCTTCAGTAAAATGCATTTATCCTCATAGACAGCTCTACCTTAGTTGTGGTTAATTGTTTTATTGTAAACTTTGCTGTTTCACTGAGTCAGTAAGCTCCTGCAGCTATGCCCCTTTTGTCCAAATCTGGTCACTTCTGGCCCCAAAGATAGGGTTTCGGCTGGTCATTAAAAAGCATTAAAAGTTAGTAAACAGATTTTGTGAAAATTAAAGCCTTAAATGGCATTAAAAAGCATTAAATTTGATGTCCAGAGGTATTAAAAAATTAAATACACTTGATGGAAAAAAAGCACTCTTATTTATGATTTATTTTGCTTATATAAACATTTAATAATTTCGATCGGAAGTATAGTGTGATGATTGACAGGTGGAACCCTTTAATTGGCTATTGTTTTTGACCGATACACAAAGTCACAACACCGGATGCTTGGAATGCAGCGTGCTCACGCTGTGGCGAAAGAGCAAAGGGAATATTAGCAAATGTCAGAAAAATGGGAAAATGCAAGTTTCAGCAGAAGTGACTGGAAGAGGAACTTTTCAGAACCTGGTTAAAGCATATTTTATATGTCCATTTTTACTTTTTCTTGTGTTATGTGATTGCACTTTAAGGTTAACTTTTAATCTCGTTGTACTGCTATGCAATGATAAATAAATTCTGATTCTGATTTGACGATAAACCGTCATAAAACTATTTATAAAACTGTATCTACAGTTGGATATGGGCATTGAATTTGTTTAAAGTGGCATTAACAAGCATTAAATTACATTTGCTGGTACCTGCAGAAACCCTGAAACAGCCAAATCACAAACTACCGTCTTCCAAATGACCAATGAGCGACACCCACTAATTACATATAACTGTTTATGAGGGAATCTTAACACCTATTTCACCTCTTCCCCCCACCTATGATCTATTAATATCTATCTATGCAGAAAGCTTGTTTACTGTCAGACAACTTGAATTACAATATACCGCTGAAAGGTAATAGTTGAATTTTTGCCTAATGCCTCCAAATCTTATGAATTAATGTTGGCTGGTACTTCCTGTAAACATATGAAGTCCACCTCCAAACTCTGCCAGGCCTCGTCTCCATCTGTGTGTCGGAGCTTAAACTGATTTTGACATTGAAAGAAAAGCAAACCACACAGGTGATGACCCCGACTTCTTATCTCTCCTCCTTCCCACCCGCCTCGCCCTCCTCACGTACCCATTTCATTTTTCATCATTTTCACCCACCCCTACCCTCCCAGATGAACATTTGTTTCGTGCTCATCCACTCGGCCCCAGCCTAACCACTGTAATTCAATTGTTCCAATCTTTCTAATCTAAAGATTTCGTTTTCATTTTTCTAATACTATCAAGGCAAAAGGGGGAGGGCTGGGGTAGAGGATGTGGTGGTGTGTACACAGCTTGGGCACCATTTGTGAATATTACAACCTCGTTTTATTCCTTGCCTTGATTAATAAGACTTTGAACCTGCCCCCCTCTCCCTTCTCCCTCATGTCTCTTCATCTCTGATTACATCTCTGTCTCTATCATTATGTCACTTTGGTTGTTTTCTCATATCTCTTAATCCATTCCATCTTTCTTTTATTTCTTTCATTCTTTGTTTTTTTTTTTTTTCTCTTTCTTTCTTTACTTTCCTCCCCCTTTGAGTCGGCTTCCAAGTCCTAAATCATTCTGATTATTTTGCTCTGAGAGGAGCAGCAAAGCGTATTGGGAAATCGTTAAATCCATGATGGATTACGACGTCCAGATTGTCATTTTGAATTAAAGAAAATGATAAGGAATGTATGAAAAAGAAATCTAAAAACAATCATAAGTAGATTTTGTTCTCAAGGAGAAACTGTGTTATAATGACGAGCGGGTGGGGTGGGCATGTGGGGTAACGCTACTGCATTCAATCACTGAATATCAGCTCGGCGTGTGCCCTTAAAACCTTTCCCCGGCAGCTGGGCTTAACCAGGACCTGCATCCACTCAATTTAGGCTCTCATCAGGAAAGCACTCAGCAGCCATCTTGTTTGTCAGTTTGCGTTATTACTCTCCTCCTTCAACTGTCTCAGAAGCTTTATAATAACCGGTTCTGCTGCTCTATGTGCCTAAGTGAGACAACAAAAATATATGCAGTTTACCTCCAGTATGTTCTGTTTTCCATTACCTTCAGATGTGCTGAATTAAAGTCATTAATGACACATTTAAATCCTTGACACAAAAGTAACGCCTCACTCTATGCTGCTATCGGACAGAACACTGTTTCCCAAGTAATGATGATAGCACGCATGAGAACATACACTATTCATTCATGTTGTTTGCACGGAGAAGAGTTCCGCTTTATGTAGAGCAACATTTTGACTTTAGTCGATAGATAGGCAGGGGTCAAAACACAGTAATGTTCTGTCAGAGAGTGAACTTTAGTTGATTGCCGTTCCAACATTTGTTTCAATATAAAGTAGCTCCTTGTTTTAGATCATCTTTTATGGTAAAGCAAAAATTAATTTAAAAATAAAAATGTGGGTCATTTAGCAACACTAATCTGTCAAATTGTCTCTAAAATGTCCCATCAGAGAGATTTTGAATACCATGTTTTGACTCACAGATAGATAGATAGATAGATAGATAGATAGATAGATAGATAGATAGATAGATAGATAGATAGCTGTGCGGCTGCTATACAACATTTTATTTATTCATTCATATGCAGAGGTAAAAAATTATCAAACTCAAGTGTACAAGTCCTGGTCTGTCCCACGATTAGTTGTGTAAGGTTTCCATCTAAAATGTGGTCTCACTGGTGATCGAACCTTTATGTGTAACTAACATATGGATTAATACCATTTTTATTTTTTTTTATTGATTTATTTCGGATATGGAAATGGTTCAAGCTTCCTGATTGCCACTAATTGAATTCTTTGCTCAACATAATATAGAAATAAAAATTCAAGGAAGCAAAAAAAAAAAAAACACTCAAAAAATAATAATACACACAAAAAAGAAAGTCATGTTCGAAAAAGAGTGAGAAGAAGCATAGCTTATTAGCCCTCACCCCTTTGTCTAATTTACATTTCTTTTCGTTTTTGTGTATGTTTTTTTATCTTATCCTATGGACCTAGTTTTTGTGTCCTTAATAAAAATCAATCAATCAATCAATCAATCTGTATAGTTAGATAGAGTTGCGGAAAAAAATATTAGACCACCCTTGTTTTCTTTCATTTCTTGTTCATTTTAATGCCTGGTACAACTAAAGGTACATTTGTGTGGACAAATATAATGATAACAACAAAAATAGCTCTTAAGAATTTAATTTCAGAGCTGATATCTATCCATTTTCCATGGTTTTCTTGGTAATAACCAAAATCACTTCAGTTCTTACATCAATAGCTATGGCATTGTACTGCCAAAAACAGTGGTTTTAGGCATTCCATGTTTTCTTTTCTGTCTGTTTTAGTCACATGATACACGCAAGAGTTGATTTACCTGATTGCATAACCATTGTTTTTTGATGACTTTTGATGGTCTAATAATTTTTTCGGTGACTTTAGATAGAGACAAATAGATGGATAGTTAGATGACAAAGTAGAATAAAATAAAATACAAGAGCAAACACACTATACATAATAAATTAGGAGTAAAAAAAAAGAAGAACTAGTAGAAAATCTGGGATCAAACATTAAGGTGCACCAATAAACTGTAATGTACAAAGTAAAATGTAATTTTTTCAGTATTTTTTTTCAATAGAACTCTAGTATCTGGTATTTGGGGGGTGTGTGTGTTTGTGTGTGGTTGAAATCAAGCTTAAGGTTTGAAGATGAAGAGGGAGTAAGGATGAGGAAGAGTGGGATTAGTGAAGGAAGACTGAATGCTCTTTTTGGAGATTATGCTCCGGGGTCAGCAACTGTTTAAACTCAGATTATATTTATGATTTTTTTTTCTTTCTGTAATTCCTGGCATGTGTTCCTGTTATGCTGTGCTGGATTTCATCTTGAAAATGTGTGGAACAGGTCTTATGATTTAGACTGGAAGTGTCACAAAGTTATGTTTTCATTGAGAGGTGAAGGCAGAGCTTTACATACTTTTCTTGTGTTTGTGTAGTTTGGCATTTTTTTCCCAGTTCAGCTCACAATTATTCTGTTAAATTAAGGTCAGAGTTCAATCACTGCCCCAAAATGTCTTAAACCATGTTGATGCTATTTTATTATTGGTTTTTTTTTTTTTTTTGTTTTTTTTTTTTTAAATCCACCAACACCCTCCCTCTTTGGAGGGCAACTTTATTTGTAATTACAGCTTTTGTTTAAGCAACAATCTCAAACTTTACATTCACATATTATATATACATATACATAGAGGGAGGATTCATATAGACAAAAGTGTAGAGGGACAGGATGAGACAAGACAGTGGGACAAATTAGACATAAGACAAGACAGCTGATGCTATTTTGGAGCTGTGGTGAGATCATCATCCAACTTTTGTCTAATCTTTAGCCTCTTGACTGTCGACTTTAGACGCCTCAAGGTTTGTCGTGGTTGTGATAATCAATGCCAAGCAGCTCTATTTTTGTGTCATCTGACTGAACATTCCTCCGCTGCTCATTTGCAAACTTAAGTGCTTGTGGTTTCCTGTTGAAGGAGATTTTTTTTTGCACCATTTGATTCCAAGCTCTTTGCCTGTTTGCTCTTTTTCGGACCCGTCTCAAAATCCTGTCCAGCTTAAGGAGTCAGTTTATGTCTCTTTCCTAAATGATTCATTTGCTGAGTGGGTCTTAGACTTTGTATGTGTCTATTGACTGTTGGCTGATTTTCTTTGGAGTTTTCCATTGTTTATCACCAAAATACTTTGAGATTAATCCCAATAAAAAACAGTTATGCAGTCCAGAAGCTTCCCACTGTCAGACACAGTGAACTTTTGTAAATGTAAAAATACACTTTGCTATTATTCTGAAATGTCACATAATCAAAACAATGAATTTGGGTTAGCTTAACCCAGTTTGGCTCGTGACCCCATTTTAACATCACAAATTTCTGGCGACCCCAGACATTCAAAACAGGCATTTTTTTGCTAAAATTAATTGGTTTTTGATCATGTAATAGTTTGCTATACTTTGTTGCAAATAAACATTAATTTTAAATGACATTTAGTCTATATAATGTATATTATTATGGACGGAGACAGAAAAGCCAGGTGTAGATTACTGCACAAAGTGAGAATTTGATTTTCCTTGGTCAGGATATGTACAGTCAGTCTAGCTTGTATTTACAAGGCTGACAATTAATACTGAACAAACAAGAACTCAAACTATGAATTATGTAAGAGCTGCAGCATCTGAAACCGACCACAATGAACATTTGAAAGATAAACAGTACCACAGTGCTTCAGTTTCAGCTTCAGAGTTTGTCATGTCTTTTATGGATCGTGATTGCCTCTGCCAACTCACCATATATTTTGTATTAGTACTTTTTTTTTTTTTTTTAATCAATTACTAGAAATTTCAGGCGACTCCATTTGAATTCCAGGTGGCCCCACGTGGGGTCCTGACCCCAAGGTTGAAAAACACTGGCTTAACCCTTTATAAGGCACATAGAAATACTCTTTTTATTACTTTTGTGAATTTTTTCTAAATTTTGTATTGTTATGTAGAAAATGAAGGTCAATGAAGTTACCATATTTGGATCCTTACCTGTAATTGGTTAAAAAAAAAAGGAAATGTAAAAAATACAAGAAAAACACGTTAGGTGAAAGGAACATGTATTTTAGACCATTAGTGCTGATCCAGACACATTCTCCCTTTGAACATCATTCCTTACATTAGTACCATTACTTCATGGTACCTAACAAAGCAGGTACCCTCACTGTTCATGCAGAGGTGGACCTTACAGACCCTGTAGACCACATTGGACCTGAGATTGTTGACTCACTGTCCTCACTGGAACTATTGTTGTCACAGTCATGTAATGCATGTGGAACTGACCAAAAATAGTCACTTGCCTGATAAAGGGTTAACTTACTGACAGAATATGAATAAATAAATATAAATTCAATCAGGGTGTTTGTAAACTTTGACCTCATCAAGCCCAGGTTTGTCATGTCTTACTGTGGAGTAGAAACTTCTTGAAGCATTTTCACTTCCTTTTCTTTCACTGGTTTGCTCCAATCATCTGTAGTGATCCTTAAACCCATCACAGCACAATCCCCCCAATATTTTCATTCCATTATCATTATACAGTATGTTTTTTTTTCCTTTTATCCTTGTTTAGAGGCTTAGATTCTGTCTGAAACTCTGCTTTTTCTCTTTTTTTCCCTCTCTCTGATTCGCTGACATTTCTCTCCATCTCATACAATGTACAAGAAAAGACAGGGGGCAGTAAAAGAGCATTACACCACAATATGCAGCACCGTGTCCTGCTGCGTTATTACTAAGGTCTCCTGGCTATGTTAAGAGGCTTTGAATAGAGAACCTCTGAAAACATATTGCTATGGATAAACAATTACTCTAATGTTTGTTTTCATTTCAGAGGACATTCTTATTCAGTCATTTTTATTTGAACTAAAGTGCTGTTTTTAGAGAAACTTGTCTAAAAAAGATCTAGTATTATGATATAAACTGAATATAACACAAGAATGAACATAACTGTGAACTAATGAAGATTTATGCTGTGAATTTTTATTTTTTTTTTTTCAGTTTACATAATGATTCTTACTTGGATACCCTTACATAGTGATCATCTTTGTAGCCTTTTACTGTCTAATTATCAAACACAAAAATAAAGCATGTATTTTTCCAGAAGCCTCATGGTGATGATTATGTCCATAAATAAACATTATACCAGAACCAGACCGGTCCTCTATAGATGGAGTTTCAAGTGATTTCTTTATAGTTGGTGTTTTAACAGCTATATGCCAAATATGTATTTGTTTAATATTTTGATGTTTGAAGCCCACAAAGGAGCTTGTCCCAATTAAAAGTAATGTTTGTCCTGAATACAGTCACTGATTGCGTGTAAATCTTATGAGAACGTTCACTGTAAAGTTGACGTTGATGAACACAACTGAAATTCATAATATGTTAATCAGATGTCCTCTGAAACACAACTGTCATGCAGATGTCACTTGTAATTTTAATCTCCTTAAGTTCTTAATGTTGTCTCAAAAGCCTTTTGACTCTGGTTCCAGCATTTTTAACCAGAGGTGGCAAAAGTACTCACATTCTGTACTTAAGTAGAAGTACAGCTACTTGTGTGAGAAAATACTCTTGTGAAAGTAGAAGTACCGATTCAACTCCTTTGCTTAAGTAAAAGTAAAAAAGTACACCTTCTCAATTGTAACACAGTACAAAAGTAAAAAAGTAAAACTGCATTTTTTTGCCATGGATGAAACAATACTTATTTAACCAGGCAAAATCATAATTTTTCTAATTCCACAGTGAATGGTACTGACCAGAGTCCTGCACCGGGTCCCAACAGGTAACCCGCAAAAACATGTGGGAACGGGTAAAAAAAAAGAAAAAAAAAGAAAATAATTTTCAAAATTAAACAAAATGTGGGTGGATAGTGGACAAGGAAGAGAAAAAATAAAAGATTATTCATGGATGAAAATAATTTGCAGGACATTTAATGATGATGATCATCTAATTTGACTGTGGTTGACCCATAGCCGCTTTGTTTTATTTTGAAGTGAGCTTCACCTCTGTTTACATCCGCCCACAGACGTTATTGAACAGCACATACTAAAGATTTATTTATGGCGTGTGTTTTAGCCAAAAATACAGCCCTTAAAAGTGAGTTACTGTGTAGACAATGTGTTTAATCATGGGTCGGGTTGTGGTACTCAAGTGGATCCTGTGCAGGACTCTGGTACTGACCCTGTGCAGGACTCTGGTACTGACCCCGTGCAGGACACTGATTAGTTTGATTTAGTTTGAAAAAGTAACAAACCTATTCTGAGAATGTAAGGAGTATAAAGTACAGATATTTATGCAGAAATGTAGGGAATAAAAGTAAAAAGATTCCAGGAAAATAAATACCCAAGTAAAGTACACATACCTAAAAAAAAAAACAAAAAAAAACAAAAAAAAAAAACTACTTAAGTACAGTAATGAAGTACTTATACTTCCTTATTCTCACCTCTGTTTTTAACTTCTAAATTAGTATAAATATTGGTATTAAATTCTGCTTGAGATACATTTTGTGGTCTTCCAGTAGAAATAGCTGATGATCATAAAATTTTGGATTTGTTTTAGAATCCAGAATACACTACTTATTGAGTGTTTTTTTTTTTTTTTTTTTTTTTTAAGTATTCCAGAATGTGTGTGTGTGCTAGAGCTAAACAGTTGAATGAGAGGTGGATGACCCATGAGATCACAGCAAGGTTTCAGGTCGAATCACAATCCATGAGTAATCTCCTAAAATGTTGGCAAATTGCAAGCAGACTTTAAGTTTTCTGAAGTTTTTGGAAGTTTAGGAGGTGTGATGGCTTTGGTTGTTGTTAACTGACTAGAAACGAGTCATATGTGCATAATTTGGTGAACATCAATAGAGTATTTTGATAATATTTACAAGAAGTAGACAGTCCAGCTGAAAACTCTCCATACGTCTGTGTCAGGTGTAGTATTTCTATTGTTTTGCTACATTTTGGCGGCCTGATTTATCCTGCCCAAGTGTAAAAATGAATCACAAATGTTTTCCTCTCTAACAACTCTAGAGCATCTGTGTAAATCAGACTCACTGCACATTAAAGTTCAAATGCTAGACCCACAAATGACAGATTTATGCTAATTTCATCAACAGCAAAATGTTACACAATCTGTTTAAGGTAAATCTGCCGAAAATTGAACATTTTATCAAACAATTGCGATAAACAGACTGGACTGAACTACTAACTGTGTGACATTACGCCTAAATTATAATAAGCTAAAAGCTACAAACTTCCACTCTTTGTAAAATACCATAATATTTGTGGGCTTTTTAAAACACATTTTAGCTGAGTAGTGAAGTTTGGACAGCACGGTTATTAATTTTTATAGTGACACAGTCGATCCCTCTGAAAAGTAGATCATATGCCAAATTAGCCGAGGCCTAGTTACACACTAGTCAGTTTCTAGTCCACAGAGGTAGACACTGGGAATTCCTCTGTGCTCATAATACACACAGTTACTGTAAAAAGACTCGGTGCTGGATAATGTTTGAACATTATAAACACACATAAGAGTTATGGCATGTCTCATTGGGCTTCATCCTTGCACATGTCAAAGCTCAAGCTTAACCTTGTTTTAACCCCAATAAAACTCTTTGCTGCTCTCCTTCAGCCCCATTGTTTCACCTCAGACCTGCTTAGCTGCCAATTGACAGCTGTCCACAAGTGTCTTTGTGTAGGTGTGTGTTTTATTTTCCATGTTGCATTAGCCGGGTCCCCCAGCTGACCTACCAGTGAACCTTGACCGTCACATGTTCTAAAGACACCGCACCAGCTTATTTGTAGTCTGTCTGTGTGTGGACAGACGAGCATGAAAGGCCAGACATTCTTTTGCTGTGTCACTTCTCTTTCATCAGAGGCTTCTTTCTCCCTGCTCTGTTTTGCTGTGGACATGGCTTTCCCTGTCACTTACAGACCATTATTTAGTCATTTTCCACCTATAATAACTTTACGGCCTCTTCTTTTCTGTCTACTAGTACACACTTCTTTCATGGCAGTGGCCAGGGTCTAATCCAGTTATTTATAGTATACGTGTGTGTTTCTGAAGAGGGCTCTTCTAGGAGACCTATCCATTTCTTGATAAATGAAATTCCTTGGCCCATTGTCAGAGCTTAACAATAGGAGACACAGACACTGAGCTTAAGAGACTTAAGAGAACATCTAAACACATACATATGCTCATGCACCTGCTCAACTTGTCAGTTTTTTGTCTTTGTGAAAACATATTTAATCTACAGTCTAAAATTTTAACCCTACCAAGTGTTCCTTTACAGAACAGCATGTGGAAATGTAAGCCGATGACACATGGATTTAATATCTGTGACGTTTACGCTATCTAGTGTAAAGACTCATCACATGAATGCAATGATATTAAAATAATTTATGTAAATATTTATATATAACGCACAATTCATTATCATATTGAACCCCAGCTTCTTCATTTTATTGCTGTGTTTTCAGGTGTGAGTTTTAGTTTGTTGCTCATTTTGGATGATTTTCTGGACTAAATAGATGCATTTTACAATAATACTACTAATAATATGAATCCACATAAAAAAGATTATACACATTACTCTGCACCAAACAAGAGTTATTCACAAATTGATTCTTTTTTCATGTTTGGTGATGTATTTCAGATATATTATTGGCAATAATATAATTTAAAAAATGATAAACATTTGTTTAAAATACTATTAGCAGCCTGTAAAAAGGCTATTACTAAAAAATGACACAGATTAGAACCACCTACAACTAATGACTGGCTACAAATTGTGAATGGAATATTTGAGATGGAGATTCTGACTCATAGATTGAGGACTCAAGGAGAACAGTGTCATGATAAATGGGAGAAATGGACAATTTTCATTTCAGTGTCACATTACTAAAACCAATTGTTAGTCACAAAGGTTTTTTATGGTCAGTATATCCCAAATATCCCTTATGTTTGTATTGTACAGAATTCAAACAATAAAGATAAAGTTAAAAAAAAAAATACTAGTAATAATAATGCTTTACTTCTGTTTAAGTTTTTCAGTTTCATATTGCATTGTTAATCATCCTTTTGACTTCAACATCTCATGTAGAAGGATTGTTTTTAATTTTGTTTGTTTGCAACAAGATTGAAATTACAGGATGCACCCGTTGATAAGATTTTGTATGTTTTTTGTTTGTTTGTTTTTAAACTGACACTCCTGTTTAGTTAAAACTGCAATAGGTGATAGTTTTTAGTGTTATTGGAAAGGAAATCCAGTATGTGTGCCTCATGACACCTTGACTGTATGTAAATACAGGGTTTTTCAGACAGTTAGGAGGGTTAAATATGTGATTGACAGCTGTAATTACCAATCGCTTATCAGATTCTGTCAGAAATGAACTGCATGTGACACTAGGTTTGTGTCTCAATTTGCAACTTCAGAAAAGTGACTTCGCTTTTTTTTTGGGGGATGATTTTGGATTCCACAGCTTGAATTAAAGATGATACTTTGGGGTGAAGTACAGTATGTATTTATTTTCTATAATGTTAATATTAGTACCATGATTACAGTCTCTGTATTCACTTAAATGGTAAATATCTTCTTTGTCTGAATTGCATTTTTTTGCAAACACGGGGAATTGTTTATTAAAAACATTCTGCAAAACGGTTACAAAACGATCATTAAAAAATGAATAATGCAAGGATTTTGTAGCAGAGAAAAAATAGGAGAGGCACGTGGAAAGGAAAAACGCATAAGGAAAACGAGAGACAAAGAGAAGAAGAAAGAGAAAAATGTGTATGTCGGGGGATGTCAGGAGGGCTGGGTGATTCGGATTAAAATGGAACAGCCCCGGGCTTCTCTCCACTTTTGTCTGGTTAAAGGACAAAGTAAGAGGGGGAAGTTCGTCCTTGTGTGTGTGTTTTCCAATGAGGATATATTTTCTGTACACTGTGTGTGTCAGTTGATAGAACCCCTGGTATTCTTGAAAGGCTCTTATTGACGGACTTAATGCCCTTATTGGACATGAGGCACGTGGCTAACACACTCCGTCAAGTGTATGTGCGTCCACTCAAATGCTGAAAGTGTGTGGATCTGCAAATATCTGTTACTGTGTATGTGAACCCCCTGTATCCACCCGGAGTGAGCCTGTATTGATTTCCACACAAGAAGTCGTCTCTCTGCGCTGGTTGTCCAAGTTGCTGCCCTTGGGATGCCTCATAGCGTACAGCAGAAAAAAAAATCATTCATCTAATGACAAGTTTAAAAGCTTTGATTTTACAAGTTGATGCATACGCCATGAATCTTGTTTAATGTCAACTAATCTGAAGGACTTCAATAAAAAGTGTCAGATTCAGAGTGCATTACACATTAAATAGATGATTATTAAGAAGATTATCAAGAACACTGTCAAATAAAGAGATTGAAAGCCTCAGGAGTAAAATCTGTGAGGCTACTCAAGAAAAAAAAAAGTACAATAATGATGTCTATTGAGTATCGCTTGCCATCAAATCAGTTTTACCAGTGTATCTATACTAGTGGCCTCACAAATGGATCAAGAATCAGCTGTAAACATTTCACATGCTCAACTAGTCTTGATGGATCTTAATGAATTTTTCGACATTACTACACAGCTACTTTTTCATCAGTATGAAGTTCATGACTTAACATTCAGCATCATCTATGGGTTAAAGGAGTGATATTTTGCTTTTTTAAATGGAATTATGCGTTTTAAAACATTTCCCTGTGGTCTACATAATCTGTAAATGCTATGCTTGAGTCTGAATTCTTCATTAATTCAACTCCACAGGTCCATCTTCAACCCTATTTCTGAGTAATGACACCAGAAAGGTCATTTTGTGTGGTGGCCAACAAGGGCCAAACACATTCCAATGGCCCAATGCATCTCCGAGAAAACTGCTGCAAGTGCAGAAACAATGCAAATTCACAAACTTGATCCCAAGTCTAAAGGAAGTACAAAAAGAGGAATGTGGTGCAAATGAAAAAAATGCACTGCAAGAAACAAAAGCATGCATAATCATCAAATGCTCTGCAAATAAAGAAACTATGCAAAGCACAAAATGCTTCAAACCAACCACTTCCATTGTAGTGACTGGTTATGCAGCGTTTTTCATTTGCAGATGTTTTCTTGGTTTGCATGTGTTTTTGTTTCTTGCAGCGCATTTTTTCCTTTGCACCTCTCCTCTTTTTGTACCTCGCTTAGAATTGTGTTTGAGTTTATGAATTTGCATCGTTTCTATACTTGCAGCTGTTTTCTCTGAGACGCATTGGGCTGTTGCAGTGTGTTTGGCCCCTGTCGGCCACTGTAGTTTTTAGCGCTGGGCTTTTAAGTCCAAATGAGCCACTTCATGCCCCGCCCCCTCCAGGTTGTTGATTGTGCTGCTCTGTCCGGTTCAGCCACTTGTGTTCGTTAATACAGTCAACAACTGAACATTTTAGGTAATCTGCTTGAAGTTTGGACATATTTTCAGTATGGACTACAACTGCTGCTGCCAATAAACAATTATGTCGTACTCGGAGAAATGTTCATCGGAAGTCTTGACCTTATATGTGCAAATGTTGTGATGTAACTAGTTATAAAACATAACAAATTAAGAAGGAATTAAAACTGGTTGTTAGAAATTCACTCGATTTTTGATGGATTGAATATAAAGGTAGTTGTGTAGCACCTGGAGGGTTCAACTTCAAAATTTTTTTTAACTATTAGGATCCAAATACACAAATAAATGTACCAAAGACTAATAAAAGTGGGTTTAGCAAAATATGACCCCTTTAAATTACAAGTCGCAACCAACTGAATATCCCCACACCCACCCCTACAGCGGCCATGAAAGATATAAAAGGTAGATGTTAGAATCAATGTGTCTTTGTCTCTTCTGGGTGTTTTTGTTAAGAGGAAGTTCATTCTGCTCTGTACTCAAACATAGTGGGCCATGGTCATGGACTCCACTGTTGTGAAACTGAAAAAAGAAGTCAAGTAAGACAAACAGAAGCTACAGTAGAGACATTCTGGTGCAACATGGTGGTACTCATAGTGGGCCATTCTTTTTTTTTTTTTCATTTTATTTTTATTGAAAAAGGTGACAAAATATCTCTAACATTGCCATTCATACAGATGTTATCTATTAGAGCCCTTTTTGTATTTCCTTTTTTATACATACAAAAGTGTAAAAAAACCCAAAATGAACATATGAAGTGGGTCCTCACAGTTTTAGTATTTCTCATTTAAAAACAATCATAGCATTACAATACCTCTGGGTTCTTTATGCAGAAAAACATAAAACAGACTAAATACAAGGAGATTATAAACAAAAAAGAGGACATTTTTAGAGGAGCGATACAAATTCTGGGTGGCTAGAGGATACAAACTTGATCCATTTGTCCCAAAATAGGATCAAATTGATTGAGTTAGTTTTTCCAGTTTTAATATTTGCAAGATGATCTCGTACCAATCTTCTTTTGTTGGTGGAGCTGGGTTTAACCACCTTCTTGTAATAGATTTTTTGCTGGCTGCTAAAAGCGGTGGCCCATTCTAAAGTGGTCACACAATGGTCCTTAACCCATAGAGACCCAATCAGCCACCGCTGACACAAACCATCTACTGATCTAAACTGTTCAATACCTGCTGATCCACTAATCCTATTAATCCATGTAAATAATTGGTGTAAAATGCAGTTTTTCATTTTTTCATGGTCGTCAGATATGACCCATTGGTGCATTCAGAGGCTCAGTAGTTACCATGGAAACACTGTCATCTTCTACAACATTGATTCACAAGAAAAACCCATGGAGTTGGATCAATGACAGTGGATGGAGACATGTGTTTTTACATTCAGTTCGCAATATCTTTGCTGAAAAAGTAACTTTTCATTCATATTTCTCTGATTTGATATAAGTAACTTTGAATTTACTATTAGTTTTCATGAACATCTACTTGATCTGTGAATTAAATATAGGAAAATACATGATTTACACCAAAAAATGCTCAATACAGAGGATAATATTTTTTTTTAAAAATGGTGATAAATCAGTTGAGAAAGGCAGAAATAGAGAAAAAATCATTTGGGAACTGCCACAAAAGTAGTACTGGGTCTTTATGGGTTAATTTCATGCAATTAAAAAAAAAAAAGTTGCATAATATTTTCCATTTCTGCTCATACATCCCTCTTAAATTCCGCAAATCTTATACTTTGCACCTTTAATGCACACAATCAGATGAGGCTTTCAAAAATCAGATGACAACATCTTATAAAACAGAAAATGGCATGTTTTCACGACCGGCATCTGTATGGGCCACTTGAGTAAGGAAAGAGCTGGACAGCAAAGTTGTTGCTCCTGAGTTCTTGGTTGATAACTCGCTGTATTGTGTCCTCAAATCCATTGTATAACCAAAATATAAAATTTTTGTGAGGTAGATTTTACAAACTGCCTTTGTCTTGTCCAGTTGTGCTTCCCAGTAAGTTCCAGATGTCATCCTCCCTCTGCCATATCCACATATATTCAATGCATTCTTGTAGACTACATTGTTGTTGTTGTTGTATTTAAAGCTTTATATAATATTGTCATATTTGTGTCTATGCTTCATTTTTTTTGTATTATCTGTCAACTGTTTAATGTGATGTCTTGTTTTTATATCCTGTATTTACTGTTGTCTGTTTACCTGCCCATGGACTGCAGATGCCAATTAGCTCTTAGCTAAGTCTGGTGCAGTCATGTGACTGCACAATGTCCCTGTCAAATAAACAATGAAATGAAATGAAATGAAAATTAGGGCTGCCAAATTATTAATAATAATAATGATAATAATGGATTAGATTTCTATAGCACTCAAAGCGCCACATTATTGATCCATTATTCATTCACTCTCACACTCCCCCTCTGGTGGTGGTAAACTACGCCTGTAGCCACAGCTGCATTAACACAGATTAATCCACCATCAGGATTAATCTGATAAAAAAATTTAACTCAATTAACCCATCTGCAGTACAGACTGACTCTGAACATCTCTGGCAACGTATTTCGGGCAGTGTGTCCAAGCAGAGTTACCGTCACACATGCACAAATGGGCAGTTGATCCGATACACATACAGGCAGCAGAACCAACCCATAAAGATGGAAGGTGCTTGTCACCATCTTCTTCTTCCTTTTTCTCCCCGCTTCACTCTTTCCTTCTCTTCTCTCCCTTTCTTCTTCTTCCCCCTCTTCCTTCATGTCAGGTCTGGCATTGAAATGTGGTTCAGCGAAACTCAAAATAAAGACAGCAGAATATCAAGGGGAGCCTCATATATTTTATGAAGTTTCCCTTGGCAAAGCAAATTTGTTCAGCACCAATTCAACTACCATTCTGCTGTTATGATACTGGATAAGACAAGTTTAAAAAAAAAAAAAGGTAGAAGATGCTAAACAGCACGTTGGCCCTCTGGATGGAAATTTGAGTACAAAAAATCCCAAGATGGAACAGTTTTTTCAAGTTGTTTTGTTGAAACTGTTGAAGATGTTTCATAAACACTTTAATTCCTGTCTCTCTTGAGTCTGTTTGCTCATGCAAAATGAAATGCAATTAATATAGATTAAAAATGAATGATATTTAATATGATACAGCAACTCTGATTAATTTGATTAAAAATTTTAATCATTTGACAGCACTAATTAAAATATAAAAACAAGTAGCAGAGTTCAGAACGAGAGAGCAATGTGACAGGACAGTGTAACTTTACTGCTTTATTTTCCAGTCATATGTTGTGTCACTTTATTGATGCAGGAGATTACTTTCCAATGGATTTAGATTTGTCCACACCTCTAGTCTGTGGTATTCATCCTTTTGGACCCTTGTCTGTCTGCACTTTCATCAACATCCACACAGTAGCGCAGATATACAGGGTGGGGAAGCAAATTTACAATGAACATTTAGTTGTTTTTTCTCAGCAGGCACTACGTCAATTGTTTTGAAACCAAACATATATTGATGTCATAATCATACCTAACACTATTATCCATACCTTTTCAGAAACTTTTGCCCATATGAGTAATCAGGAAAGCAAACGTCAAAGAGTGTGTGATTTGCTGAATGCACTCGTCACACCAAAGGAGATTTCAAAAATAGTTGGAGTGTCCATAAAGACTGTTTATAATGGAAAGAAGAGAATGACTATGAGCAAAACTATTACGAGAAAGTCTGGAAGATACTATTAAAGAAGAATGGGAGAAGTTGTCACCCGAATATTTGAGGAACACTTGCACAAGTTTCAGGAAGCGTGTGAAGGCAGTTATTGAGAAAGGAGGAGGACACATAGAATAAAAACATTTTCTATTATGTAAATTTTCTTGTGGCAAATAAATTCTCATGACTTTCAATAAACTAATTGGTCATACACTGTCTTTCAATCCCTGCCTCAAAATATTGTAAATTTTGCTTCCCCACCCTGTATTTCAGTGCGACCCAAAATGGAAACTTTCCTGAAGAGCCAACATGCTTTTGTCCATATATTACCTTGAAAAACACGTGCATTGTCAGTTTCTTTTCATTTCTTCGTCCTTTACCTCTCAGTGTGCCAACCTTTTACTTTCTCTCTTTGTCTTTCTCTGTTCTCATATCAAACGCTGATATGTGTAAAGGGAGAAGGAGGCAAAGATGGCAGCCAGCGTTGCACTGTGCGTGTGCCAGGAGGACATTGCGTTGAAGCACCAGTGAACATCTGGCCTATGTGCCAATGATTGGTTGGGGAAGTTCCTCAGGATATAACACTTGAAAATGTCTTGGCATGTTCGCGACAACAGCAGTGCAGTTTGTGCGGAGCGTTCGTCACGTTTCACATTGTGTGTAAAAGAGCATTGGTAGGTGGTAATATTTGTGGTGTGTGTTTTTGAAGGTTGTGATGACTATTATGTGTGAGCGGCTTTAAGATGATTGTAGTCTTCGGCTTGTGTGTAACTGTACAGTACTTGTGTGTCAAATTGCATCCTTGTGGCTGTGTGTTGGGAGCTTTTACTTCCCACCATTAGCTCTAAAGCCTTTTTTTGAGCAGGCGGCTGATTCTTCCCTTGATTACTATTTAGACTTGCACTCGTTTACTGAGCGCTGACTCTCTTTGGTTTTATCTCTCCATTTAAACCTTCTGCTACATCGTTATTCCTCTTTCTCTCGAATGATTTTATTTTCTTTGACTGCAGTTCATAACAGTACTCTTTAAGTTCAGCCAGAGGCCAGTAGAAGTTTTTCCTTTGTTTAATTCTTCATTTAATCCTCACCCTCCGTCAGTGTCTCCTGTCAATTAAATCTCCGCTACTATTTCATGTTTGTTTTTTTTTCCTCTTTGGGACTCTTACACATTCAATTCTCACGGTTAAACATGTATGTTTTTTGTCTTTCGTGTGCTTGTCGTGGTTTTGGTGCGATCGTAAAGGAGGCTCCGGCCCTCATCGGCGACGTCTGCCCAGTGGTGGCAGCGGGCGGCGGGCCGTGGAAGATGCGGCAGGGTTGTTAAGAGTGTTGTTAAGAGAGCGGCTGGCAGCTGTTCCTGACAGGTTGGGGATGGAAGGACAGATGGTGTTTGATTAGTGAACAGACCGCTGATGGAAGGAGAGATGGAGGGATGGAGGGAGAGAAAATGATATCGGTTAACTTACGACGGAGGCTGAGAAGGAGTAAAAGATGGACGGATGGATTCTGGATCAGTGGATGATAAATGCATGAGAAAAAGGAGAATACAGTAGATACGATTAAGGTGATAGTACAAATGAATGAGGTTTGAGTAGTAGGCTAACTGCCAACAAAGAATAGACGAGAGGAATTAATTCATGAACTGAAAGAAAGATGGAGGAGTGGTTGGAGAGTTGGATGGATAAAGGACTTGAAAGAGAGACGAGGAGATGGACGGCGTGCTGGGAGGAGGAAGTGAAAACGCTGTCGGGGCAGCAATTAACTTCATTCACCTGGGTGCCATCTTAAAGAACTGATGCAAATAAACCTGCAGCGCTGGCTGATTAAAGTCTGTTCAACAAGCTAACAGTGATCGTTGTAGCCGACAGAGGTCCAATTCAGTCAGTCAGTTTTTTGACTTACGGTTGAGAGCGAATGTGTTAAAATGATTCATAATTAGAGCTGAATTTAGCTTCTAAGGCAGTCAGGCTGAGGTCAGACGTTACTCTGAAGCTTTGTCTGAGGTGTGTGGAGATCACAAATACAGACTTTTAAAGGCAGCAGAGGAAATTTACACAAAGAAATCCAACACAGAACTGTGTGATATAAAGAGCAAATCACAAATCCCCTGACATGGTTGAAATGTTTTCCTTTTTCAGAGGGACCTAGTCTGTCTTGTATTTATCTGTAGTTTTTATCTATATTTATATGGGTGCTTCTATGAAACTGGACAGAGGGGCTAAAAATTCAAACCAGATGTAGACTAATGTTATGAAGCAAGTCTGGAAGCACTTTGGGTCTATTTTAAAGATAAATACTTACTGAGATAAAAGAGAAAATATTTTTTCGATAAAACACATTTTTATATTATTTTACATTATTTTTTATACAAAAGTCTGCATGTAACACAATCAAAAGGACATGAAAATTATGCGCTACTATGTTTTTGAATATCTCTTTATTCTCTCACTGGTACATTTTGGGAATTGAACTAATTATGCAAGGCAGGGTGTTTCACAAAAATGACTGTTGGAAAATAATTTGCGATTTATATGTGTTTACTTGAGCAGGTTCTGCATGTAACACCAGTGGACACGACGGGTTGCATACAAAACCTGGATTGAGACTGAGATTAATGAAAAACCCACATGTCTGGATTAGAAAAACCGCTAGGATCAACAAATTTAACAGTGTCTGTATTTATAGTGCTATATAAGACCATTTACATCCATGTTTTCCCGATCAAATGCACTGACACCTTGGTAGTTTTTCATGTCCCAATTTTGGTCCTATTTTTGGCTCCAATATTTTATTAAAAATTCACAAATTTTGGGATGCTCAGAGTAAGAGTATAATTTTTTTGCATTTATCTGTGGTCATCATTAGGTACATCCTGGGGGGAAATGTGTCTACATTTACCTTTGATTATTGGGTCTAAAAAAGCTGGCAAAGTGCCAGATACCCAAATGTACCCAGTTTCACAGAAGCACATATGACATCTATATTATTATATTATTGTAAAAATGTGATCAGATCATGTCTGGTAAGTGAAGGGGTAAATCTATTCCTGACCACAATCGGTGATCGAAATGTGCAGCCATTACTCCCACATTCTTCAACATTATTTATAGCAATGATGATCATGAAGGATGACTGTCTCTGCATGCACATTTCACACTTTTCTGCAGTCAATATCATATATATAGGACATGGTAAAATTGAAGGTCATTGCTCTCACTATAGAGTTTAGTGTAATGACTTGTCTGTCAAAATAAAGCACACCGCTGTCTCTAAAAATAGGCATTTAGTTACTTGGTGTTTGAAAGTCTGTGAAACCTTAAGAACTTTCTCTTTTTCTGACGTAAAACATGATCATATTTTTGTCGGATCCATTGAATTAAACCCATTAAACTATCAGTTATTAAAGAAAATGACCTAAAGTTAAATGTTTATGATAAAGGAATTCAGGAACTTATACGGTAAATTAAACTTTTTCAGTAAGTGTTTATCAGCCCTCCACATCAGTTTGCAGGGAGTTTGATGCATTTTTTTTCATAGAACAGCTTCAGTGTAGGCGTGGTGTTTGTTTTCCTTGAATGAACAGCCTCCTTCAGGGCCTCCCACAGAAGGTCAGGTTAGGTCACAACTTTGACTTCTGTTCTTAAAGTTTACAAGAAATCTTCAGACTATGCTGTACTTACACAAACTTGAAATTTAGGAGTAAAAATGATTGATTTTGAGTCAGTGTTTATCTGTACAAATGGCTGCAGTTTGTTTTTACAATTTAACATACAGTACTCTGCAAAAGTCAGGGTTGTATGGGTGTGTGTCGGTGTGTGTCTTTTATTTCTGGCAGGAAATATGCATTTTTGTTTTGAATATTAGCTGTATATCCCACTTGTACAAATATTCATACAACAACTAAGAAATGAATAAGTGTGGTCATGCATTTCAGGAAAGGATAAAAGACGATGAGAGCCACTGGGACTTTGTGAAGGTGTGTAAAATAACACAAGATTATTTGAGAAAACTTCCAGACATTTGAGCCAATAGAGTTCAAGATTTACTTAATCTAAATGGAGGTCACATTAAATACTGACTTTACCTGCAGAAACTGAGTTCTGTATTTTTTGTGTGTTTTAATACTGTGCACATATTTCCTGGATATTTTTTTTTCCTGTTTTTTGTTTCTTTGGAAAAGCAAATCATACAAAACTTCCATTTCAGGTACATTTCAATGTCCGCACCTCAAATGTGGATGAGAGAGTGATCGTTGCTAATCCCTCCTGCATATCCCTTATTAGGAATAAAGACACACGCTCCATACAACCCTTAAAAAACTATCAATCTAAAGGCTACCTAAGACTTTTGGACAGTGCTGCACCTCTAAAGCATCTGGGTGCTTCTATGAAACTGGTCCCTAAAAACAGGACAGAGGGGCTAAAAATTCAAACAAGATGTAGACAAATGTTATGAAGCAAGTTTGGAAGCACTTTGGGTCTATTTAAAAAAAAAAAAAAAATCTGAGATAAGAGACACTATTTTTCAGATATAACACATTTTTATGGGTTTTTTTTTTTTATATTTATACAAAAATCTGCATGTAACACGGTAACAAGGACACGAAAATTACGCACTACTATTTTTTTGAGTATCTTTTTATTCTCTCACAGGTACACTTTGGGAATCAAATTAATTATCAAGGCACAGTGTTTCACAAAAACGACCACTGTTGTAAAATCACTCACAATTTATGTGCTTAACTGGGCAGGTTCCGCATGTAACACCAGTGGACACGATGGGTTACACATGAAACCTGGAATGAGACTGAGATTCATGAAAAACCCACGTCTGGATTAGAAAAACCACTAGGATCATCAAATTTAACACTGTTTTTATTTATAGTGCTATATAAGACCATTTCAAACCATGTTTTCCAGATCAAATGCACTGACAACTAGGTGGTTTTTCATGTCCCAATTTTGGTCCTATTTTTGGCCCCAGTATCTGATTAAAAATCCATTAATTTTGGGATGGGTCATATCAAGAATATATATTTTTTTGCATTTAACTGAGGTCATCATTAGGTACATCCTGGGTGGAAATATGTCTAAATTTATCTTTTATTATTGGGTCTAAAAAGCTATCAAATTGCCAGGTACTAAAATGTGCCCAGTTTCATAGAAGCACCCATCTGTAAATGTCACTGCACTTTGCAACTCAGAAGCTGGATATGCTGACAGAAGTTCAAGAAATGTTTGACATCATTTGTTCAGCAGCGGTAAAACAACATGTTACACAAACTCTGCAAATTAATGTACTAAATCTGAAGTAAATCTGAACACTTCACTGCAGGCAAATGCTAAACCGAAGTAAACTCACTTGCTTTGTAACCTGTGCTAGTGACATTAATGCTACAAACCCATAGTTACTGCAGTGTTCTTGGAAAAAAAGAATAATTGCAGTGATAACAAAGCAAAAGTTAGCAAAGTAGAAAAGAGTTGCAATCCTCTGAACACTAGATTAAATGCCGAATTATGATGTAGTGAAATCCACAAGCTTATATTTATGGTACAAAAAATGTTCACAAACTTTCAAGGCCTGTGTTAGATAAATAAGAAAGTCCAAGTCTGGCGGATTTTGTGCTGTTTCTTACAGTGTATTTAAAAGATACTTCTGCCACATCCCAGACCATTGCATCCATTTACCAATATGGCAACGGACATGAATGAAGTCTTTCCTAGAAACACACTCTCACACACACACACACCATGATCCACTTTAGCAGCAGTTAACACAGAAAAGACAGTTACAGCTATTAGAATAATGTTGAGGAGAGATTTTCTCCATAATAAACTCTCTCCCTACTCCATAATAATAGCAGCCATTACCCAAGATGTATCACTGTCCTGCCATCTCTGCGGACAATAAGTGTGTTTGCATCTGTGTTCGTGGAAGTGTGTTTGTGCGTATGACGGGGCGATTGAGAACAAAACAATCAGCAGGCCAACACAAACACAGCTGTTTTATTGTTGCACTGCTCAGATGTGCTTTCACAGGCAGACGGCGCGTGTGTGTATTAAAAAAAAAAAAAAAAAGTGTGTGTGATCATATAGAGCAAAGAGTGACCCCACCTCCTGTTCAACCCCTCCTGTTTTAATAAAAAAGCTTTGGCAGTGTAGGCTCATGTACAAGACAGCGCTCATATCCATCCGTCTGTATTTGTGTTTTGTTGTTCTTTGTGCTGAAATCTGCAAAAATGGCGGTTTATTAATATAAGTGGTGAAGTGCTGCATGGGAATACCAGCGAGCTTCTAGTATTTTTTGTTTGTTTTCTGCAAAATTCTAATGATAAAGGATAAAAACTCTCCAGATATTGACGTTTCTTTTCAAGCTAAAACACTGATTTTTTTTATATGACCACTCAAGATAAATTTAGTTATTTGTTTCCATTATTAAAGACACATTATGATGATTTTTATTAGTCTTTATCCTCACCATACCTTTGGTTCTTTCAAGTTATAGTGTCACAATACTGTTTCAATGGTCGGTTTACTTCTTTGCACTAATGATCTTTTGTATTTTTTTTTTTAAACAAGATATTGTGGACAGAGACGACAACAACAGCACATAAACATAGGGAAAATCAAACAAATAAACAAACAAACCAAAAACAACAACAGAGTAATGACAAACAACAACAATGACAACATCATTACAATGAAAAAGATAATAAATGTGAAGAGCAACTAAACAATATGGATTGATTAAAGGTGATAGGGAAGAGGGGAGTGTGACTGAAAGTGAGAGAGAGAGAGGGGGAGTGAGAGGGTAAATAATAATTGTTGTAATAATGATAATGATGACAACAACAGAAAAATACGTAATAATAATAATAATAATAATAATAATAATAATAATAATAATAATAACAATAATAATACCAATAGTCTAATTTGCTAGTATTATTGTGGTGGCAGTAGCGGCGAAGGCAGTCACAGTACAACAATGGGTTAAATAATGTAATATTTGTAATAATGTATTTGTATCAATTACTATCAGTTAGAATTTAATGAATTAATTTAAATGAATATGGATCTTTTGTCGTTTGTTTCTCTACCTGTATTATTCCTTAAAGGTTCACTGTGTAATACCATTTGAATACCTCCTTGTCTTTTCGCTATGGTAGATGAAAAGACCCAAAAGGCCCTCATTAGAGCCACTGTTGGTTTTGGCCATTCTGGGCTTTTTAGTCAAGGTGATATTAACACACTCAAACATAGCACATAGGTGACACTAATGCACACCAACACTAGAAACGATCCACACAAAGAGGAAGTCAGTCCTGAGCTACTGTGAAAAAGTAGTGGCAGAACACGGTGAACTCTGTAGAAGGAGATTCCACTGAGGTTGTTATGCATTAATGACACATAACCTTAAAAAAACCTTGAAAAATATGGAATTAACTCGTTTTAAGCTCTTTACGGACACATTCAATCATTGTCATTATTCAATAAAATAACCTGCTTCTCTGTGTTGTACTACTCACAGGACTAGATGATTGGTTATACGTCCTAAATCAGGGATCACCAACCCTGGTCCTCCAGATCTACTATCCTGCGTGTTTTAGATGTTTCCCTCTTCCAGCACGCCTGACAGTTGTGATCAGACTTCTGCAGAGGTTGATGATAGGCTTATCAGTTGATTCAGGTGTGTTGGAAGAGGGAAACATCTAAGACATGCAGGATAGTAGATCTGGAGGATCAGGGTTGGTGACCCCTCTCTTACTTAATAGCCCATCAACACAGACATGACAAAAGAACACATTTATTTACTGGTACTAGTAGTATTTATTATCCTTTTAGGTCAGTGGTTCCCAACCTTTTTTGGCTCGTGACCCCATTTTAACATCACAAATTCCTGGCGACCCCAGAACTGAGACATTTTTTTGCTAAAATTAATTTGTTTTTGATCATGTAATAGTTTGCTATACTATGTTGCAAATAAACGTTAATTTTAGGCAACATTTAGTCTATATAATGTATATTATTATGGACAGAGGCAGTAAAGCCAGGTGTAGATTACTGCACAAAGTGAGAATTTTATTTTTCTTGGTCAGGATATGTACAGTCAGTCCAGCTTGGATTTACAAGGCTGACAATTAATACCAAACAAACAAGAACTCAAACTATGAATTATGAAAGAGCTGCAGCATCTGAAACCGACCACAATGAACATTTGAAAGATAAACAGTACCACAGTGCTTCAGTTTCAGAGTTTGTCATGTCTTTTATGGATTGTGATTGTCTCTCTCAACTCTCCATATATTTTTTTATCAGCAAATTTTTTAAAAATTTTTTAAGAATTACTAGAAATTTCAGGCAACCCATTTTGAATTCCAGGCGACCCCACATTGGGTCCCGACCCCAAGGTTGAAAAACACTGCTTTAGTTTATGGGAAAATTACCAGAGAATCAGTCGACTTAAAGGAATTTCAACAAAGGTTTGAGACTTTTCATTTTTACTTGGATGATTATCAGTCTCCTTGAGTACTGGTAAGTTGAATTTGTATCAGCAGCAAAATTATTGGTTGACCTCTAAAATCAAAAAACAAAAAAAAGAAGGTTTTACTTCTGTAAGTTGGTAATGGTTCATTTATGCAGCATTTACATTCTTGAAGTTCTGGCAATATTAATACTTACTAAACAGATAATACTGTATTATGAAGGCCAAAATGAAAAAGACTTTGTCACAAGCCATTTATACAAACCTTGTTGCTTTTTTTTTCATTTTTCATCTGTGTGTAAGAGAGAGGGTGAGAAGGGGAAAAAAAAGAGGCACATTGAGTGCTGGCACTTTATCCCATGCTGGTGATGGTGGTTGGCATTGTGTGATGCCAGTTAGTGTTTGGCGCCAACACACAGAGGGCATGGTGTGTGTTTGTGTGTGTAAGCGAGGGTGGAAGAGAGGTAAGTGGTGTGAGAGGAGATGAAAAAACCGATGAGAGGAAGGAGAGGTAAAGAGGAGACAGATACATGAGTAATGGAGGAGTGAGAGAGGATGAGCAGAGGAGGGATAGATGGGCGAGAAGGATGGTAGGGCAACAAGGGCAGACAGATTGTGTCCCTCCGCCTTTGTGTATGTGTGTATGTGCGTGTGTGTGTCTGTACCTATGTCTTTTTGTGTGTCTGTCCCTACCGTCTTTGTACTGGCTAATCTAGGCGTCAGCAGCTTTTTGAGGCTTTTGTGCTGACAATAATCACACAGCGCTCCTCTTTTCAATTCATCAGCAACAACAACAAGGGATCACATGTCCCTTATACAGAACCAGAGAGAGAGAGAGAGGGAGCACAGAGAGGAAGAGGTTGAGAGAGGGCGCGGACAGAGTTAAAGTGGTCATCACGTTGCCTAGTTACTGCTCTAGTTGATGGTGATTTGGTGTGTGTGGGCAGGCACATGTAAACGGTCAACGCCCTCTGCACCTCAACTGAGTGCAAAAAAGAAGAGAGAAAAGTGAAATCAATCCCAAACTGGTTTTTTTTTTTTTTCAAAGAATAATTTATTTCATGTTGCAGTGTGATGGATAAACAATGAGTAAACCACTGGTCAAATCTGTAGCAAGCATTAATAATCATCATCAGAATAACATTAATAGGAATAATTATTTCAATTATAAATAATAACAATATCAGAGTAATTGTTACATCTATACAAGCTACAAATATCAGCATTTTGTCGTATGTCTTTTTTTCTGCTGTTAAATCCTTAAACACTTCACACATGATGTGGCCGGTGGAGCTGCCCCTCTCAGCCTCCCAGAGCACATAGAAAAATCTCAAAAAGTGGTTCGATTACCTCTGACGACTTACAGTTTCAGCGTTCATAAGGGAAAGCAGGTATGAACGCTTCTTCCAGTACTTACATAAAAAAAATGAATCATATTAGCATTTGTTTCTCTCACAGAACCACAGGATCATTTGTTTGTGTTTGTAACGTGTGGTAATGACAGCAGAGTCAAGTTTGACTCTGCAAACACTATCAACAACAGTTATTTACACACATTAGACCCACATTTCATCAAAAAAACATACAAAGGTAAATCTTGCCGATTAGGATTTTGAATATTTTCAAAAAGTAAAATTAATTGTGCCAAGTGTCCAGTCCTGTATCAGTGCTGTTGTAGTTGAGCCTGATATTGGCCTATCACACATATATATCCCTGTTAAAATAAGTAACAACACTGAGGATCAACTGTTTAAAGTTATGAGAAGTGTCTCCATTACATGGTTTGTCCACTAGAGAGCACTGACAAACTCATGTTTTACCTCTAAAATCTACTCAGTGCATAATTCAGTCATACATATTTGATAAGAAATGTAAAGGGTTGCTCATTAAACAGATGTGTGTGTATGGAACAAATAAATCACATGTTTAATCTAAAAATATCAATGCCCAGTATCAGAAACTCTACCTTCGACAATGAGTGTGTTACTAAAATGTTTTTTCTAGTTTGGACTGCAGCTGCCAGTTGTGTTTCGCTGCTACACCATAAGTAAAGTTCTAAAATGTTGTCTTTAATGCTCTGGGTGCCTGAATAAAACATGGGCCGAGAGGGGCAGCCAAGGAAGAGTCGGGGCAGGGAGAGCCACACAGTCAAAACAAACACCCAGTAAGTCTCAGTACAGTAAGAAGAGTGAAAAAAGAAGGGGATAAACAACAACTAAGTTTGTTTTTATGCCCAGTTTGTCTGGGTTCAGGTGAGGATTTGGGAATGCTACTGTGCTTTTCTATTCACGAGGTGCGTATAAGTGTAAGTGTGTGTGCTCGTGGTTCTGTGTGTGCAGCTATGTGAGTGACTGAGGGTTCGTAGAAGAGAGGCTGTAAGCTTATACAAAGGAGAAAAAATACAGAAACATCACTTTTTTTTTTTTCAAAAATGTCCAAGTAACTTAAAAACATCCACAATAAAAAGATATTTATATATTTTCTTCATTTCTAGTTCTCTCCTGACTCCAGACTGTGGGCTGAAGATTGATCCATCATCATCTTCATCCACCGCAGAGGGATGAAGAGCGAGGTGAAGACAAAGGAGGAGGAGCTTTTCTGTAAGTGCAAGGAGGTTCAAATTTCGCTGTTTTGCTTTTAATTCATAAAAGTCTTAAAACAATTGTTAATTTGAGCATCATCTGACTCTAAGGTCCCAGCCTTGTTCCAGAGGACTATCTTTTTAAATGCATCGAGGGCTTTTTTTTTAGTCTTAAAGAGATGAGCTGAGCAGAAAACAACCCTCAACAAACCCCTCCAGGAGCCTCCGAGTAGAACCACTTCATGTCTGTGCATTGCGTTATCAAGTCAAACCTTCAAATGCATGTCAAGACCTCTACAAAGTCTAACATTACACGTCTGGAGGCGTTTTCTCATAGTCTTCGAATGGTCCTTGGAGGTTTGTCTTGCTTTCCTTGTTTCCTCCCTCGTCCTAGTCAGTCATGGAGGAGTTCTTGTAGACAGTTTGGAGATTTGAAGATGTCAGGAACCTCACTGTCCAGTTTGCAGATCACCTTGTAGATGGCCTTTTTCCAGGATGGGTCCGCATCCTTTCCAGCCACGATGGCATTGAAGAACTCGCGGAGAGTCACTTGGGCCACCTCCAGAAATCGATCAGGAACCTGAAGTATAAGTGGTTCAGAGGAAGAGGGCGAAGCAGAGGGGGAAGAGGTAGAAAGAAAAAGGAAATTATGAGTGATCTAACAGCTTCAGTTGTATCTACAGAGAAGGAACTTCTTCAGTTTTCTTCCCGTTTTTTGTTCTAAATTTAACGTCACAATACAGTGATTATGACCATAAACAAAATCAAAAAACAGAACTGAGTTACTTCTATAAAAAAAGTTTCACCTGATTTATGGTCAAGTAAGTGGACACCACAGCAGAATTCTAGAACATCTCTTAACTGAATAATGGACATTAATCTGTTATATCAGTTCCTTCTAATTTCAGGACATTGGCTTGATTTCTAAATCAGCAGTAATTTTTTCTCATTCAGGTACAAGAACACAGATGAGGCACTGATGTTGGTTGATAAGGGGGGCTGTAAAATGGAGATAATGTCAAGCTTCTGGGTGTTTTTATTATTATTATTATTATTATTATTATTATTATTATCATTACTAGATTTTATTTAATGTACTGCTGCCCGTCTTGGCCAGGACACTCTTGAAAAAGAGATTCTTAATCTCAATGAGGTTTTCCTGGTTAAATAAAGGTAAAATAAAAAAATAAATTACTGGAATTTTTATATCATGTTTACCACTAATGACTATTCATTAAACAAGTAAGACTTAAAATATCAAAACACAGTGATAGCTGATAATTCAGACATTAAAATCAGTGCAACGCAGTAATGACAACAAAACCACTGGGAGAGCGCAGACCTCCACCAAGACAGATTTCATGAAAATCCGTCATAACTTTTTGAGTTATCTTGCTAACAAACAAACACGCACGCAAACACACAAAGCAAAGTGATCATAATACCTCCTGGCAGAGGTAACAATGTGAACAGCCATACAGAATGTGTTACTAACCATACAGCCCAATGTGAAGAACACACAATACAGTACAGTCAATAAAAAAAAAATCTGTTTTCTCTGCTATGTGCATCTCCTCTGAATGAAACCATGTCCAGTCACAGGAAATGTGCATTTTCTCTCAAAGTGTCAAATACCACAACAAAACCTGAAAAACGGATGTCATCAGTGCTCCTTTCAGTCTGCAAGTCATTTTTCTCCCATTTTATCCAAGTTGGATATCCGTATTACTGATATGCAGAACTTTGCCAAATCCAAATAAATTGTCAATAAATAATGTGGGTCGAAACGTATGTAGTGTGTATAGTCACAGATCAGACATTACAGTATTAGAGGAGTCATGTTGAGTGAGTTCAAGCCGAAACACAAAAATTATGAATAACCGTTTAACAATCTGACTTCCTAATTCATAGCTACACATTTCACAATCTTTTCACATTGTCATCAGTTAGTTTCGGATGTACACATGTTTTGGAATTTTTTGTTCTTCCCTTGAATTTTCACATTATGATCATTTCATTCATATATTTGACATTTAAATGAACAAATAACTGACATTTAAATTAACAAATAACTTAATATGGAGGTTTCCAGCAAGTTTTGCATACTTTCATAGATCGTTGTCAAACTCACAATTAAGGTCTAAAAAAAGAGAGCGGTCTCTTGTAGAAGATGATTGTGTACAAGGGAAGGATCAAGGATTGCGTGTGTGTGTATCAGGTGTCCATACATTTCTATTTTGAAGTTGTTCCTCAGCAGTGAACTTCCCCTCCACGATGCACTTCCCCTTTCTTAACAGCTACCAGCTGTGTATGTGTGTGTTAGGTGTCAGCGTTCTTGCCTACGCTCTCACACACACACAGAATGACAGATGACACAGCCAGTCCTTGACAATGGCAGGTGAACAGTTGTCTGTGATCTGTCACAGTCTGTGTGTGTGTGTGTGAGTTTAAACATGAGCGAAGGGATTGCTGAGATCCAATTGTCCTTTCCAAATGCAGGCATAAATATACCGTCATCAGAAGGCTTTGTGGATGTATTTGTATGTGGGTTTTAATGCTCTGTGTGTGTGTGTTCAGTTCAGTTTGACAGCAGAACAATGGGATACACACATGTGCACACACAGTTTTCATTTTTTTCTGCCCTTTCTCCTGGGGGCAAGATCATACAAAGACACTAAACAACCTGACTAGATTCTCGCCCTCCCTCGCTCTTTTTTCTTCTTCTTTGTCTCTTTTCCTTGCATGCAGATGCGCGCACACACACACACACACACACACACACACACACACACACACACACATATGCAGTGCTGACTCTTCCAGACAAGGTACATGGGCCTATACACCTCAACAAACTCACATCCACACACAGAGGACACCAGAGTGCCGTCTGGGTGTAACCCCCGTCACGCGTGGCAGGACATGCCAAGGTTAGCCGCCACCAGAACGGATGAATCACACAACACACACACACTGTTGTACACACACTACTAACTCACAGACACATACACCCTAAATGATTCCCTGGACTCTCATACACTCTGTCTACCCTCTCCTAGCCTCTCTCTCTTTTTAGCTGGCCCCGTGAGACCACAGTTATTTCAATGAGGCCCTCTGTCACTGTCTTGCTATAGACACAACTGAACACACACACTAAGGCACATATGCTCTTATTATGCACACACACCAAACTTTAAGTTAACGGCAAAGATTCAGATTTGAGAAGAAACATGACAACGAGATAATAATACAAGTGAGTGAACAGTTTGTCCAAATTATTTGAACTAAAATGACCAAGGTAATACAAATGAAACCACCAAAAATGTAAAATTACACATAGACATCAGCAGGTGCCTATGAGAGAGTTTTTATTTGAAAAAGTTCTAATACGTATGTTTCAAGTCTGCAAGAAAATACAGAAAGCCCCAAAGTCAAGCTGCAGTTTTTAATAGTTGCTGTGAAACTGCCCACTGGGAAAAATGAATGTTGAAACCTGAGCTTGATCTTGAAGATGAATGTGCCTTTGAGGCGTCCTCCCCCTCCTGGATTAAACTGCTTTATCCTTTTGTTGCTCACATTTACCCTCATCTTGGAAAAAAAATATCCAATATTTATGTCTTCGCAGAAGTCCTTTTTAAAATAAATTCTCACAGAATGTTCTCAAGGAAAAACAGTCAGATCTTTGACCTCAGTATGAGTCCAAATAAGAGCTTTAATATTGTGCATCACACCTAGCCCTTTGTCATAACTGAATACTGCTGAGCCTCAGCTCCTCCCACTTGTGAATTTGCTTTAAATTTATCTTTGCAGTCGATACTTTACATTGCATAGAGCTGTGAAATCAAAACAGCCGCACTCCAAAGGATAGAAGCAGATTCGGTGACCTTGACCTAGAAGGACTCTAACCCGTGTTTTTATGTTGCAACGCTGGCACTGCCTTGTTCAGCACAATGATTGGTGTGTTTTTTAAATGTTTCAGGGTGATGTGCGTCATTGTTGCAGCGGCGAGAGGACTCAAAGTGCTGAAATAAGACTACAGCGGGGGGAGAAAAGGACACCACCGATTCATAGAGAGGTAGGAACACAAGCAGAAAGACTGAAATGAAGCAGGGAGGATATTGTGTGTCCAGTTGGGTATCGCTTAACTGGACAAACACACACACACTCACACACACACACACACACACACACACACACACACACACACACACTTGGGTCCAGATGCCCAAATTTGTCTGGCCATCGTAAATCAGTCCAATAAAGAGATCTAAATTAGGCCATCATCAATACAGATGGGCCTGTTTCCCCCGTGTGTGTGTGTGTGTGTGTGTGTGTGTGATTTACTCCTGGCTTGGATCTTGATATGGTGTCTAGTTGCCAGGAGAGAGAGAGCGAGTGAGGAATGGGGAAAGTGGGAAAGAGAAAGAAAGATGAAGAGGAAGAAAGACATTTCGTTCCCAGTAAACATAATTCGCATGATTGCTCTGGTTTGGTGGGTAAATATTGGATGAAGGAAGGCTCAATTACTCTCTCTTCACACACACACACACACACACACACACACACACACACACAGACGGACAAGGGCCTGTAAATCTCTAAATCGCTGCCCAACAAAGAGGCCCGCTGGGATCCCCTCTCTTCCTCATTTTCCCCCATGTCTCCCTCTTTCACTCATCCTCTCACTTTCTCTCCTCATTTACGTTTCCTTCCCTCATCTCACACGTCCTCTTGGAAATGTAGTCTTATGAGAAATGACGAGCTGACAAGTGTTGATAGTTCATCAAACATGCAAACTCATTAGGCATATTGTGAGACTTGATCTTAGAAGTTCTTCTGCCTGACAGATTCATTTGCTGCTCATAAGAAGTGTCACATACTTGACTTGAATCATTTTGTTAGTTTTTCTTATTTACTAAAGTAAATGAAGGTGTTTTATGAGGATAAATAGAAAATCTTAATCATCTTCAAGCCAAGTTTGCCCTTGATGTCGATGGTTTTTGTAAAAAGAACAATATTCTGATGGAAATGTACACTTAACCCTATGTGCTTATGAGCAATTCACTGTTATAAACAAGTCAATACAAAATTTGTAGCACAAACAAAGCACAGCTGTAAGCACTTAGCAACAGTGACGTGTGTCGGCTAATTTGGTCAGTTTTTACAGTGAAGGCCACAAGCACAAAAGGGCAGTGTTGCACTAAAAATTATTTTTAGAAGGAAGGAGAGCCCTTTATAAGTAGGTTACTTCTTTATGCCCCATTTTAACACATCTAAAATAGACTTAAGTTACACACTCAGATCATCAACATTGACTTTTCTACACCTTATTCACGCCACATACACAAATAATTACACAATCACCAGGACTCATTTAATGCTGCCTCCATATTAAAAGTCCATGTCATTGTTTTCATCTTTTTTTTTTTCTAGCTGCATTTGCCATATGAAATATTCAGTGTAAATAACAGTCCAAACAGGTGTAAAAACATTTTTCGCAGCAGCATTTAAAACTGGTTTATTTTGTCTCTTTAATTGAAGCATCTGCAAAGTCAGTAGGCTTTTATACGCTCTAACACAGCCACTGACAGTAGGTGTGTTAAAATGAACATATTGTTAGAGATTAATAAACATTTGCAGAATCCTTTGTTGTTTCATTTAAAGGAGTGATATTTTGCTTTTTTAAATGCAATTATGTATTTTAAAACATTTCTCAGTGGTCTACATAAACTGTAAATGCTATGCTTGGATCTGAATTCTTCATTAATTAAACTCCACAGGTCCATCTTCAACCCTATTTCTGAGTAGTGACACGAAAAAGGTTGTTTTGAGCGCTGGCCCTTTAAATGCACATGACCCCACCCCCCTTTCGGGTTGTTGACTGTGCTGCTCTGTCCCGTTCAGCTACTTAAGTTTGTTAATACAACCAACAACTGAACATTTCAGGTAATCGGCTCTAAGTTTGGACATATTTTCAGTTTTTACAACAATCGCTGCTGCTGGCAAACAATTATGACGTATTCTGAGTAACGTTCATCAGAAGTCTTGACCTTATATGTGCAAATGTCATGACGTAACTAGTTGTAAATGTAACCAATTAAGAAGGAATTGAAACGGGTTGTAGAAATCCACTCAGTTTTTGCCGGAATGAATATAAAGATAGCTTTGTAGCACCTGGAGGGTTCAAATTCAAACTTTATGAACTATTAGGGTCCAAATAAACAAATAAATGTAAAGTGGGTTTTGCAAAACACGACCCCTTTAAGACTCCGTAACTAATAACTGGTCACTTGGTGAATATTTGCAGATTTTTTTTTTTCTATCCATCTAGTTTTTCCAATCTCACACCTTCACCTTCTTCATGTCTTTCCTCTCCTGCCCCTGTCCACTCCCCCTCCCCCCCCTCCTGAATGTAAGCCACTCCTCCCTCTCCATCTCCTGTTCTGTAAAAGGATTAACGCGTCGTCTCTAAACGCTGTCACATCTGGGCTCGGCGTGTCCTCAGGTGACTCCTGCTCACCTCTGCATATGTCCGTCTATCTGATTTGCTTCCTATCTGTTTCCTCTCCATCCTCACTCGCTATCTTGCACAAAAGGAAAAACACACACAGTAGGCTCTTAAGAAGGCGCTATACAAACACCATATGTTTGATTCTCAAGGTGTACAAACAGAACGGGATGCTTGTGCTTGTTGTTCCTTTTCTTCCCGTTTTACTTGATGTCTTTCTACCTCCCTCCACATTTGCTTAGGGAGATGCTGACATGTCTCCTCCTGCATATGTTTACACTTTAATGCCATTTGATCATTGTATTCTTCTGCTCATCTGTCACTTTTATAGTCTTGCTCTCGCTGCTACATTCTGCTATTTCCAGATTCGCACAAACTTTGACTTTGCCATTTTGTTGCCATTCGTTCGCTCAGTGGCCTTGAGGTCCACTTTGCTGCTGGTCAGTAGAGTATTTTTCTATCATAGAGACAATACTGGAACTCTTTCATGTGCTGCTCTGTCTGTGCACTGAGCAAATGCTCCGAGTGTGTGTGTGTGTGTGTGTGTCTGTGAGATTGAGTGGACATATCATTTTTGTGCCAACACACGAGCATCTGCTTCCTTTTTCCTTCTCTCTCACTCTCTCTCTGCTATCAGGCCTGGCTTTAGTCACACACACACACACTCTGGCAGGAAAACACAAGCACACATAAACACACAAGCACAATAGAGTGTCCTTTCACTCTCACTCTTTTCCCTTCATGCCTTCTCCTTAAGCAAGAAGTGGTCAATGAAAAACATATACGCTGACATTTTACCTTGTGTTAACAATCATTTTGTGAATCCATGGCTTCGATAAAAGCTGTGGTTCTGTCTCCTCCAATGCGCTGCCACCACAGTTGGGCTCTCATAAAATTACTAATGTAATGAAAATCAGTTCTCCATTTACTCATTTAGCTTGTAACCAATGGAAATATCAAAATTACAGTTCCATTTAAAGTTACGCCAAGATGAATATTTTATGAATATTACACTTTACACAATAATATGTTATCCTACAACTACATGTGTCACTGTTTTAAATGACATGTGACTGGCCTTGTTTAATTTACATGAGCTTATTTTAAAAATAAAATCCAAGTTCCTTGTTTTTATTAAATTTCTAAAATGCAGCTAACATTTTTTTCCTCTGTTTTTTTCTTTGATTACTTAAATTCATGGTTCATTGGTAATATTCAGCCCAATACCCACTGGTTATATTTTCTGAATAAGTCATGATGGACTCGGGTCTCTCTTTTAAATCTGTGTGGGCACACTGTAGCTGTTCTGCCAGTGTGTGATATTCCTTTTTATTGGAGTCATTATCCATGCAGGAATAGTAAATAAGGAATGCTCACTTTGCCCTGGTTACTTTCAGCTTCATAATAGCGCACATTAAATGAACAAATCTGCAAATTGTGCCCAAAATGTCATTGTTTTGGTTTGAACCTGAACATCAGTTTGGACCATGAGCAGAATACACTCCTGTGGGATGATGTCAGTCACTGTTAATACTTTTTAATACATAGATTTAATGTATCTTGCCCCTCAGAAAAAAGAACTTGTTCAACACACATCTGTTCATGTGGTTCTGTTGTGTTGTGTAAAGCTGTATACGCTGAAGGGAGTCAGTTTTGTTCTGGCTGCACTATATACACTGTACATAAATAGAACAGAAAACAACCTGCAAGGTGCTCTTTGACACAGTCACCCAAATTCAGAGCAGGCACATACTGCCATTCCAAACTCAAGCAGGAAGTGCAGTGCAGGAAAGATGTTCATATAATTATACAGACATTTTATGGCGCATAAATCTTTCCTATCCTTATCTCCGTCTTGGCCTAAAGGTTATGTGTTAAAGAACTAAGTGGAGACTGAAGGTTCCTCCAGGACATCAGCAATATGTTTCCTTTCTCTGCTGCTCTTTTGTCAATCAGTCACTGATCTCACTGTCACCAGGACAATGGCAATAAAGTTTCTCTTTGTTCTGACTGCATGTGACTGAGAGGAAGGGTCTGCGTCCTGAGATTGCGTCTGTGTGTGTCTCTTCGCACTATCTCATGAGTGTGTGTGCTCCTTTTCTGCGCACCCATTACGTGCATCTCGGTATCTCTGCACACTACTGTCTGTGTGTGTGTGCGCATTTATACACGTGCAATGCTTCCTAGGGTTAGTGTTTGTGTTCTGTGGTTCTTTTTGTGTGTTTTAGTAAAGTGTGTGTGTCACCCATAGAGGACAATAGCCTGGGTCATCTGACTGAGAGGCTGCAGACCACTAGTATCACATGACGGAGGCTGAAGGCCACGTCTTTGTTACCAGGCCTATTGTTAAAGCTAAGGAGACAGCTGGGGCAGGGGAAGGGAATCACGGCATGAGCAACACACACACACTCTTATTTTCACCACACACACGCACACACACACACACACACACATACAGGAAGAGTATACACAGGCCCACATGCGTGCACGCACACACATACACCGCCCCCCTCGTGACTCCAATCAGGCTCAGTGACAAAGATGATGCCTCCTCTTCTCAACTGGAATACCAAGACACACACACACACATTGCAAGCAGATAGCTATAATTATAGTGACAGAAACTGGCAGGTGGCATTGTCTGTACCATACCGCTCTCTGTCAACCAGCAACAGAGAAAAGCAGGCAGTGAGGAGACTTAGTTACTTAGTGCTCATTATATGTGTGTTCACATGTGCTATAGACTTGTGACTGTGCTGAAGAAGTATCTTTATATACAACTAATTTGTTTTTGGAAATGTTTTGTAGTGTAATGATGGCTCAACATGACAATGAACGTGCCAGCAAAAACCTTATTGTACTTCATTTCTTATTGCATCTGAATCCTGGCAGTTAAAGCATGATTAGAGACATAAATGGGAAAGTTAAGCTACTCAGGTCATTAAGATAAATTTTACTTTTCAGTTTATATTATGATTGTGATTTTCTGATTTTTTTTTTTGGGCTTGGAAATGTAAAAGAAATTAAGATTAAAACTTGATGCAAAGTGTCATCTAGTGATAAAAGCCTTTAACAACCGACAGCACACGAAGCCTTAAATATGATAAGTTGCCCAAAGCTCTACGTCCAGAATGAAGGTGGAGAGAAAAAGAAACAGGACAGGTGAAGTCTTTGAAATTCACCTCCTCTGTGGTGTATACACCCCTTCTGGGTAGGTTAAAACAAGAAGGAGAGAGGTGAGAACAAGAAAAAGACAGGAGAGAAAAAAGAAAATGCAAAAAACAAATAAAGCCCTCCTTTTAGGGTTAATGTCTATCTAATCTAGACACAATAATGCAAGGAGCTCAACGATAAATACAAACGTAAGCTCACTCATTTATTTTGACACATTTATTTACAGCCTTTCAGTGAGAAGGGTCAGTCTGATAAAAAGCCCACTCTCAAAATCTATTCCTGCGAATTGAGCTCAGCCCCTTTTTCAGTAAGAAGAGGAAGCGGAAAAGATGAGTGAATAGATGAATAAAGAGGGAGAAAGGATGACAAAGAATCTAAAACGGCGGAGAAAGACATGAGAAGTTTAGCCTTTCATGTAGTGCACAGCTTATGAAATTAGATAGCACTGAAATGTGAGTGTGTGACCACGCTGTGGCCTCCAGGTGTGTGTGAGTGTTGTTCAAAGTCAAAGGGCAGATTTTTGGTAACAACCACACCCACCCTTCGAGGATGGGTATCTGTGCACTTTGACATGAACACAAATGAATGTCTGTGAGTATGTGTGTGAACATACTGTATGTACGGGTGTGTGTGTGCGACTGTGTGAGGCGCAGCTGTGCTGTTGTTTGGTGCTGACAGAGCCAGTGAGGATCCTTGAACTGGAAAGATGAGAACGTCCTCTAGAAGGCTTCATAAAAATGTCTCATTGTCCCACTGTAGCCGACTCAAATACACACTCACACACTTAAACACACACCAAAATATGACATCTTCCTTTCCTGTCTCTCGACCTCTATTCTTCTTTCCACTTAGATACACTACAGTTTCAGTGTGTGTGTTTTTGTTTGGACGCTGTGTGTGTGTGTGTGTCTGCATTGGCACACCTAAGTAACCAGCATGTAGGTGAACTTCAGATATTGCACCAAAAACTTTTAACACATACGCTCAGGTAAGTGCCATGCCCATTGCTGCTGGCAGACTTAACCACCAATTCGTCAATCTGTTCTTAAAAAAAAAAGAAAGAAAAAGAGGAAATGTTTCTCTTCCTCTTGGCAGAAGGCAGAAGCTGACACCTTTCCCTGAGTGTCCTGGCAAAGAAAATCTCTGTCTGTCTTTTTTTGTTTTGTTTTCTCTCTTTTTTGAAGATGAGACTATTCCCCGTTTCCTTTCCCTTCCTCCAGCCTCCCTTTCTCTACCTTCCTTTCTTTGCCTTCCTCATTAGTTAGTGGGCAGAGCAGCAATTAGGACCAAATTGTTTTGGAGACGGGGGGGAGGGAGTGGAAGGAGGAAGATAGTAAGGACAGCGAGAGGGAGAGAGAGAGAAAGAGGTAAACACGAAAGAAGAGTTGAAAGGATGTGGCTGGAGAGGAGGGGAGGAGGAGGTAATTAATGAAGCTGCTATAATTACTGAGCCCTGTTTACGCCAACTTTGGAAGACAAACACACACACGTACACACTCTGCCGGCAAATTACACTCACCTTTCAGCAGCAATAATCTACAGTGACTGTTTAAAATCCTGGCTGTGTAACTAATGACATAGACTTTTTTTCTATCTACCCATCAAATTCTCAAATTAGAGAAGATTTCCGTATTTCTCAAAGTTTGACTTGGACTTACAGTTCTCTTTTTAACACTTGCACAGCCAGTTACTTTGACAACTGAGCTGCATTTTATTAGACAAATAAAAGCTGCTGGGTCAAAAGATGAAAGGATGACAAGAAGATTATTAAAAAAAAAACTAGACACAAAGTAGATTAGAAAAGAGTCTGAAGAAAAAAGTAGGTAGTTGAAGAGGAAAAATAGAAATGGGGGAGGAAAGGAAAGAAGTAGAGCAAGAGGAGAGGACAAAGGAGAGGGATAAGAGAGGAAGATGATAAGGAGAGGAGATGACGAGGAGAACATATCGACAGAGGACAGATTCAGCAGGAAGGAAGGAAGAAAGTGAGGAAAGGGAGCAAGGAAAGAGCAAAAAGGGGAGGAAGGAGGAGGGGTTGTGATGGGGGACAAACCAAGGTGGAACTCTGATGATGCTAAATTTGGCAAAAGGAGAAGACTTCTGTGTGTGTGTATGTCGGGAGACTTGCTGAATCGGCCGTGGTTCCAGTTTCACGCCTCTGAGTTTGACGGAGAGAGAGAGAGAGAGAGAGAGAGCGAGAGGGTCCCTAGCCGCTAATGTTCCCTCAGGGCAGACGGGCGAAAGGATAGAGGAACGTAAGGAGGGATGTGTCGAGAAAGAAGGAGGCAGGCAGAAAAGGGGGCAAAGTAGGGAAGAAATGTGTACCTACCTTCACAAATACACCTTCACTTAATCGCAAAGGACAAGCACATGGTGTTACTAATGTCTTTACAGGCATCTTAAGGCCACACGTTTGTCCTCCAGCTACACATTTGGCCGTTTTACTAGGTTTTTTCAGGTTGCGTTCGTTTGCTGTTAACCTGAACATGTTATGAAAATCAAATTACATGGAGTTAATTGTAGCGAGGGTTCTTGCACTTGCTAAAAACAAAGGGTGTTTTCAAGAGTTGAGTTCAGTCGTCTTTATTGCTCTGAGTATGATTCATTTGTGTACATAATTCGCACTGGGGTGTAGAGTAAAACAGATCTACTGAGAGCCTTTAGATGAGGTGGTCACAGTGCAGTTCCAAGTTTGTGGAGGAATAATGATCCAGCCTCGTTCCAACTGAACTACGCAACTTTTAACTAAACGTCACTAGCTTGGATGATTGTAATTGTAGGAGTGAGCCAGAGAAATAGCCAAGGTCCCCAATACACGTTACTCTGGCATAAATGTACTCTAGTCCAGAACACCAGAGGTTGTTCCACAGATACAGTATGTTTGACCAATGAGTGGAAAGAATGTTCTGTCATAGTTTGGAGTCATGGAGCTTAAGTTCAGTTGGATTTTTCTCAGGGTTGAAAGAACCTGAACCAAGAGAAATAAATGTGTTCAACTCAGTTGCAAAATAACCATATATGTGAAATTACTCTGGGAGTCCAGATCTGTTTGTCTTAAAGAAGTGATATTTTGTTTTTGTTTTTTTTTTAAATGGAATTATGCATTTTAAAGCATATTTCTTTCATCTCCATAAACTGTAAATGCTATGCTTGGGTCTGAATTCTTCATTAATTCAACTTCACAGGTCCATCTTCAACCCTATTTCTGAGTAATGACACCAGAAAGGTTGTTTTGAGACAGGTTGCTGGCCCTTTAAATGCAAATGAGCCAATTCATACCCCACCCCCTCCAGGCTGTTGACCGTGCTTTCTGTCCTGTTCAGCCAATTGTGTTCGTTAATACAACCAACAACTGAACTTTTTAGGCAATCGGCTCAAAGTTTGGACATATTTTCAGTTTTTACTACAACCGCTGCTGCTGATAAACAATTATGTCGTACTCTGAGAACTGTTCATCAGAAATCTTGACCTTATACGTCCAAATGTTATGACGTAGCTAGTTATAAAATGGAACAAATTAAGCAGGAATTGAAACAGGTTGTAGAAATCTACTCGATTTTTGCCGGAATGAATATAAAGATAGTTTTGCAGCACCTGGAGGGTTCAAATTCAAACTTTTTGAACTGTCGTGGTCCCCAAATACACAAATAAATGTACCACAGACTAATAAAAGTGGGTTTAGCAAAATATGATCCCTTCAATGTGGATGGAATCAACTATTGTGCACACAAATCTCATATGAATACCAGGGCTGCAGTTCTGTCTCTGTTTGAGGTCTCACACTAGATATCCTATAGAATGATGCTATTTCTGACCTGAATTTTGGGAACATTTTTGATTAGGTTATTCTCCACAAATCTGTACAAACCTGCAGTACAGTACTTAGAATAGATAGTTTTGTTAAAATTACACTCTGACATACCAAAGAACAGTGCTGGATCTCAACTCCTAACCCCAGTGTGTGATCCTTTAACTCCAAAACCTAAAAATAAACCCTCTACATACCTGCTAAAATAAACACACACAACTTATTTGCATGTGTGTGTCTGTTTTCCTGCACAGCCTTGTTACTGACACACCTGTGAAAAGCTACCTGGTTCTGGTTATGCAAAGCACTTGCGCTTCATCCTTCCAAAACAACTTTGTTACCTTGAAGTCATTATGTATATGGGTATCTCTTTGTATTTAAGTTCCAACTAAGCTTCAATACTCCTTTCCCAAAGCAAAAAAAAAAAAAAAAGTGTGTGTGTCAGCGGTGGGGTGTGCGCTAATGGACATCTAAATGCTGCTGATGTTACGTTGAATGGTTTAAGGGCCCTCAGGTCCCCTTAGACCAATATTGGGAGAAAAAAAGTGAGGGAGAGAATGTGACTTCTGCAAATCGCTTTGACAAGGACACCCGCGCCTCGAGCTGCGTCCTCTTTCGCCTCATCGAACACACACACACACAAACACACATACTGCGACATCCACACCTCAGCAGAATCATGAGGTGACTGTTGCGCTCTGAACAGCTGACTTGGTAGAGGACGTTTGTGCGAGTATGTGTAAGTTGTGCAAAATTCAGTCTTGGAACATAACAGTAAAATTGACTGCTAAAATTATTTGTCTAAATATTTACAGTCTGAATCAATCTTATAGAAGCTTTTTATCCTAAACACAACAGAGCAAAGCATAAATTCATGATTAAGACATAGTATAGGCCTTGGAGAAATATGACATTTAGTTATGGTTAACCCATAAAGACCCAAACAGCCACTATGACTAAAACCATCTACTCATCTAAAATGTTTAATAACTTCTGATCCAATCATCCTATCAATACATATCAATAATTAGTGTAAAATGCAGTTTTTCATCTTTTCATGGTCATCAGATATGACTCATCTGGACGTTCAGAGGGTACGTATAGAACGTGGAAACACTGTCATCTTCTACAATATAGATTCACCAGTAAAACCCATGGAGTTGGATCAATGACAGTGGATGGAGACACTTGTTTTATGTTCAGTTCATGATAGATTTTGCTGAAAAAGTCACTTTTTCTTTAAGCTTTTCTGTTTTTGATATAATAATCCTCAACTTTAATTTGAACTTTTATGAACATCTACATAATCAGTAAATTAAATATAGGAAAATACCTGATGTTCACTGAAAAAGACCACAAAATGTAGAGGATTGTTTCATAATAAATTATGAAAAATCACTTAAGAAAAGTTAAATATAGAGAAGAAATATTTTGGAACTGCAACAAAAGTAACACTGGGTCTTTACGGGTTAAAATGATGTTGAAATTTCAAACACTGGTCTGACTTACCTCAAAGTCATTGGCTTTGTTGTAGTGCATGTTGAGCGCCCTGAAGAGCTCGGCATCGCGGCCCACGGTCATCTCCTCAGCTCCAGTCACACCTTCGTTGATGGCCTGCCGTGCAAACTTCTCCATCTGGATGTAGTAGAACTCCCTGAAGTTGCTGAACCACTTGATCAGCTGGGAGGTGATGCAGCGATTGAACTGGGACAGAAAATGTAAATGTTAAGGCCGGTCGGTATTTAACTAAATGTATACAGAGTGATTTCATTTTCTAAACAGCACTGTTAGTTAAATTAAGGATTTTCTACATTTCCCAGTGTGCCTTTTAATTGTAGACAAAGTCACACAATAAAAGCAAGAGCAACTTATGTCTAGAAGTGATAAAGAGTCATTTTTAAAATAGATTTTCGCGTCTATCTGATCCTTTGAAAGTAAATGGTAAATCTATTATGCAGCCTGTTTGGTTGTTTTGTAGATTCATATTAGTGTGGACGCATGCTTGCTTCAGGACTTATTTGCATGGTATCCTCTAACCCCGTATTTGGCCTCTGCAGGAGTGCCTGCCTCAGTTTCAGGCATGACATCTATGTACAGAATGAAGATTTTTAAAGGTGCGCCTTTTTAACCTCGTGCTTTTACTGCCCTATGTAAATCTGTAGGTTTCGGTTGTTTTTGCCTCATGAAAATTTCATACAAAACTGAAAAGGAAGTCTAAACAGGAGAAAATTGTTCTAATTTGCCTACATTTTCTTGTGTGTGTCGGCATATATTCAGAGCATGTACATAAAAACGCAAGGAGAAAGCAAGCTACAAAAGCCATTTGTCCAGTTAACTTTCTATTATTAAACCAGACACACACATACACATGCACAGTTAAAATATCTGGAATATTTTCCTTTATCCACCTCATTAGCCACTAAAACAGTGTCGACACCTAGAGGGTCCTCATTGAGAAAAGAAATCGCCCCCTAGAAACCTTCCTAATCAAACAAGAATGACCCAAATATTATTTTATTGTAAAGCCTTCATGGGCTTTCAGACTGAGCAGAACCAACATTAAACAACTCTAATCAAACACTGTCCTTGCCCTGCAGCCCTCTGCTGCACACTGTAAAAAGTGTCTGCCATGTAGCAACATTTATGCAGGCTTTTAACGTACAGTTGTTTTTTTCTTCAACATTATGTGCCAGAGAAATAGCTCATCATGGCCAAATAAAAACATACTTAGAAATGACACGCATTTTAACATTACTGAAGAAGGAAATAAATATTTATCCAGTGTAATTAAAGTCTTTCAGGATGTTAAGTACTTGCACTTGTTCATAACAGTTGGTGTAACAAACTTGTGTTGGTGTGAAATCTGCTCGGCCTTCTGCGTTTACATCTCCGTCTCATAAGAAGCAAAACATAGCATAAAAAAAAAAAAAAAAAAAACAGTGACAGCCCAGTGAAAGTGTATATGTGTGTTTGTGTGTGTGTGTTCGATGAAGGGGAAAAACGGCTTTGACACGGAGATTAAGCTTGGTATTGTTACAAGGCATTGTCTCACAGGAACAAGGGATGAGCGAGAGAGATAGGGTGAAAGAAGGAGAGAGAGAGAGAGAGATGAATGGTAGCGAGGTAAAATGGAAAAAGGAATGCAGTGAGAGAGAGAATGAGAGGATGACAGAGGGACAGAGATATTTTTTCAGGAGCGGTCAGAGGGGGTGACATAATGGAGCATAATTGGGGGGGGGGGGGGGGGGGGGGGGGGTTGGGGCGTGTGTGTGTGTGTGTGTGTGTGCGTGCACAGCAGAAGGAAAGAGGGTTGGTTTTACAATGCATAGCGACAGGAGGAGTAAGGGTGTTTGCGGCGGGGGTGTTTTTGACCCACAAAAGACTCTGTGCACGAAAGGAACGTGATAACTCAGCAATTAACACACCGTTACACACAAGACGATGTCATCTGTCCGTCTAAAAACACAAATGATGGAGTCACAGGAGTCCTCTGACATGCAAACAACACAGGCACATAGCACAAGTCCACAAACTGATCTGTACAAGTTAGAACAAACTGCTGCCACTCCAAAACGGGACCATAGTTGTGACTGAAAACATACAATTAATATTAAATAAATGATTTTCATGTATGTCTAATGAGTTTTTAAATGCAAAGTAATTCCTACTTTGTTGTAGTAAAGTATCAGAGTACCAGAAAGTGAAGCTGGCAACTGAGTTTTACATTTTAAGAAGGTAAATCTCAACCTAAGAATGTAGATAGAATATAAACATAAAAAGTTGGATAGCTGTCGAATTAAAAAAAAAAAAAAAAATCTCTCTAGTTTAGTTGTGCATTTGTAGCTGCATGCACACTCAAATATGTATAAATAACCCATAAAGACCCAAACAGCCACCACCCACCAAAAGCATCTACTGATCTAAACTGTTCAATACTAGTTCATCCACTAATCTTATCAATACATGTAAATAATTGGTGTAAAATACAGTTATTCATTGTTCCATGGTCATCAGATATGACCCATTTGGGCATTCAGAAGCACTGTAGTTACCGTGGAAACACTGTCATCTTCTACAACATTGATTCACCAGTAAAACCCATGGAGTTGGATCAATGACAGTAGATGGACACACTGGGTTTATGTTCATTTATGAATATCTTTGCAGAAAAGTCACTTTTTCTTCAGTTTTCTGTTTCTGATATAATAACCCTCAACTTAAATCTGGTGCTTTATTGAACATCTACATGATCAGTGAATTAAGTATGTAAAAATATCCAATTTTTCCTCAAAAAATGCAAAATACAGAGGATAATATTATAATAAATGGTGATAAATCACTTAAGAAAGGTTGAATCTAGAGAAAAATTTATTCAGAACTGCCATAAAATTACCACTGGGTCTTTATGGGTTAATCTGCAAAGTCAACTTTTTTAAATTTTTATGCTTATTTGGATTTTTTGGAGCTGTATAAACCTTTTTAAATATTGTAGTCCACATTAAAATATCTCTGATCAGCTGTGGCAGATTTGTGCGTCTTCATGCATATTTCTTCAAAATTCTAAAACATGGAGTAGCAACAGGTCTGTGTGGACTGATGAGGAGATCCAAGAAAACAACTGATTTTCGTCTTCTGCTCCATTAATTACAGCTATTACACATAATATTATACAGCTCTTTTTCTTTTTTTTTTTTGGCTCAAAACATTTTTTTTACATTTATATAAAAATTTCTTCAAATTTGCATTATTATGAGTGACGTTCTCTGTCCCCTCGTCATTGTCTGGAAGACTTTACATTGACATCACATGCATTACATTTTTACTGTGTGCTCTAGGAACGTTTATGAGTATATCCAGTAATAATTGACCGTCGCTTGTCAGTAGGTTTATAGATACGATCACTGGGACATTTTGGCTCTGGGGCTGACTTTGTCACCCTGTATCCACCTCTCAGTCCACTCACAACATCCTCCTGACAGTCACAGGCAAATAATCAGCAAAAATACATCACGGTTTCCACAACAAAAGCAATTTTACTGGCTCTTCCACAGTCAAACCAGGTCTTTTTTTTCTTCTGTTGTTATTGTTTTTGCTGTTACGTCTTTTACACATTTTCTTACACTTTTTCTAGCTGCTTTTGGATCTTTTATATTTTTTCAACTTGTTGCTTCTTTTTTTTACCATTTTCAAACTGTTGAATCATTGATGTTGTGTTGACAATGTTGCACCTTTTATGTCCTTTTTGTCTTGTTACATCTCTTTTTCCATTAAATTGCAATATTAATAAAGCTAATTAAGACGCCACTCTGCTATTTTAATACAGAGAATAATGAACATTTGTTATTATTATACATTTTACTATGACAATTAGCGACCCAACAAAAAATAAAAAAAGCTCTTCAACTGATTTTGGGTTTGGGAAAGACAGGTCTAAATAAGTGCGTTTGGACCCCCAGAATAGGAAACAGTTGTCAGTATTCAGGCTCTGTAAACATCTAATGCAACTGGACCAGGTTTAACATTTTACAGACTGCATCAAAAAATTAAAAAGTTGAGAATATTTCAAAAACTGCTTTTCATTTACACAAAAGAGCCGACCCGGTACCTGCCCTCACCCCCCCCCCCCCCCCCCCCCCGTTCCGTCCGGCTCATCACAATCAGCATAAACCAAAAAACAAGAGGCACGAGACAAAAGATAGAAAGAGAATAGAGATAGGGGCGGGTAAAATGCTGAGCTTGAGGAATGCCATTTCTGTTTACAACCAAAAGGGGGAAAGAGAGAGTGTCAGAGAAAGTGTCAGAGTGCCCGACTCCCCCGTTCTCCTTCCCTTGATGGTGGCTGTTGTCAGCCCCTGAGGCAGGCTGGAAGAGCAGACGCACACATCCTTTAAGAATCAGCCCACTTCAACCGGATTCATCAGAGCTAGGCACATTTTCCAGAGGACAGTGAATGTGCACAATCAACATAAACCCACGATAGGAACACTCAAGTCTTCCTGTGGATCCTGGAAGAATGACTGTTGTAATAACTTTTTATGATTTATTCGACAGAATATGCTGCAGGGAGGGTTACTTGGTGGTGGTGGTGGTTTTTGAGAGATTCCTAATTTATAACATCCCAGAGCCAAAGTGCATGGAGCTTTCACTTACTGCTGTGGTTAGAACAGAAGTGTGAGGACAAAATGTATGGATTAAACCTAATTTAACCCATAAAGACCCAGTGCTACTTTTGTGGCAGTTCTCAAATGAATGTTTATTTTCATTTATCACTGTTTATTAGAATGTTATGCTCTTTTTTAGCTTTTTTTTTTTTTTTCAGTGAAAATCATGGATTTTCATGTATTTAATTTATTGATCATATAGATCTTAGTAAAAGCTCAGATTAAAGTTACTGGTTATTATATCAAAAACAGAGAAAACTGAAGAAAAAGTAACTTTCAGCAAAGATATCATTAACCCTGTAAAGCCTGAACCATTAAATCACTGATAGAAAATTCCAGTTCTTTGAAACTGGAGCCTTTATATACATGTATGAGTTTCAGTTTTGTATCATATTTGATACATCGGGTCTCAAATATTATTTTGAACCAACAAAAACATAATATAACATAAACATGTCTAACAAACTGGTAATTCCTTTTCAAAATTGGCAAAGTTCTGCCTCCTTCCTCATTAATGACAATCTTATAGTGTCACTGGAAAGGCCTTTGGTGGATTATCCATGTATTGCATGTATCTAATTGTACACATCAGGTTTTTCAAGAAAAAAAAAAATCACACTGATAATTTAGAAAACCTCAAAACTCATGTATCAAATATGATACATTTGGTGTTATAGGGTTAAGTGAATATAAACCAAGTGTCTCCATCTACTGTCATTTATTAAATCCCATGGGTTTTACTGGTGAATCACTGTTGTACTGTAGAAGATGACGGTGTTTCCATGTTCAGTACGGAGCCTCTGAACGCCCAAATGGGTCATATCTGATGACCATGAAAAGATGAATGGATGTATTGTGAAGATGTATTGATAGGATTAGTGGATCAACAGGCATTTAACAGTTTAGATCAGTAGATGGTTTTGGTTGCCAGTGGATGTTTGGGTTTTAAAGGAGAACACATCTAAAACACAACCTAAGCCACTAAGTTTGATTCTAAACTAATGTACATCAGCCATCAGACATTGCTCAGATGATCCTAAGCCTTACCTGGGTAGGCTGTAACCTGTTGTATATACATGACAGTAACTCTTAAATAACATTAATTCATCGTTTATGTGGAGCTGCTGTGTGCTGACAGTGTATATTTATTTTCAATTAGGTGACTGTGTTCAAGATGTTTCTAAATAAATGACACCATCTTCAGACAAATGCTTAAACTGTTAAAACAGTAATTATTGAATTGAGGTTAAATCATTATCATTATACACACTATTGCTGGTTCATATCTTGACGTTGCCAAATTGGCTGTGTAACTCTAATTGGCAAGACGGGTGAGAGGCGGGTTAGACGCTAATTGATTCCTGCTGAGACGCCGGCATCAAGATGTCATTTCGGCATCTCCAGGCAAAGAGTCTTCAGGGCACTGGCTGATAAATGTGTCGCTGCTTGCGTTTAGCGTGTGCATGTGTGTGTTAAAGAGACGGAGTGCATGTAAAAGCCCTCGGCTGGCAGGGAACTGGTGAGTGTGCGAGTCAGAAGGCGCTCCCCGAGCCAGCGAGCATCTAATTAATCCTAACTCCTCCATTCTTAACGAGGTCTTAATTACTCTCACTGACTCTCTCAAGACGAGTCGGAGGCGACCTCGGCGTCTCGTGCTAACATTGAGAATATGATTGTCTGGTCAGAAGGCAAGAGCTTTCACTGTGCAATTAAGAACTCATGTGTATTTATGTGTATGTTCGTGCTTGCTCATCTGTGACAGTTGTCAGCTCAACCCACTTCCCACACAGAGCGATGCGGCCATTGTGCATAAGAGGCTCATCTTTAAGAACTACTTTCCCATAGACAAAGTCCATTCAAGTCCAATTAGGGGAAGCCATTCAGGGCCCTAATTCCCTTACAGTGAATCTGCCTGATCCTCCTAACACATGGTACTTATTGTTCCCTGGGAAGGAGGGGGAGGCGGGGGAGCGGAAGGAGTAAGGGAGAGGGTGAGATACAGAAAAAGAGAAAGAGACATTGACCCGGATTTTGGAAATATGGTAATGATGAGTGTAATGAATTCAATGGGACAATGAAACGGGACACACACATACAGAGGCAGATAGCAACAGGGCGCTCTGTCTCACCCTCAATCTTCCACACACTTGAATAACGCGCCGAGAAGAAGAGCCTCGCTCATCACAAATAGGATTAACCATGATTCATTTTTTTAATAAGCAAAATCACAGTTCCACCCACAGAAAAATATGCCGGCTTAACTGGGATTACAGCTCAATTAAAACTAAATTTGACAATAAATCATCATTTGCATAAAATATGAATAATAAAAAAACATCATCAGTCTCTTTATCATTCACAGAGTTTGAACAAATTCCATAAAAATTACTTCTGTTTATCTAAAGCCTGATATGTTATACACACACTGATATCCTTTCATACGTAAGAACATGCTTATGCTGTAAAGTGGAAGTTCGATACACAGAGGAACTCCTGAAATCACATGTTTTCTATAGTACAGATAATTTCACTGTACAGAGGCAGTCAATCATACCACAATGTGTGATTGAAGAAAAAAATACCCTTAAACAGCCAAAAATACAGAATTGTGTATTTAATCACTGCTTTATGACGCCAGTTTAATAGAATTTGACAAATGATATGAAATGATGCACAAAAAGGCACCTGTTTCAGACTACTCCCAGCAACTTCCAGGTCCATGTGTGTCATGGATTTCCCCTGAAATTGGTATTTGGTACCAGTGAATCATTAACATTCTGCAGCGTTATATTTCCCATATCTCCATTTTTCCTGCCACTCCTGTAGAATGTCTTTTTAAGCACATCTGGGAGCTTTTTAGTGATTTTTTTAGTAAATAATCACCATTTTCCTACCATGCATCATGGTTGTGGAATAATCTTCAAAAACTGTAAAACTACATACATTCACTTTTGTTAATGATTTTAAAAGTATCATGGAGAATGCAGTGAAGGAGGAATGTCATGGGTTTTCTTAATGCAGTCGTTATTGTGTTTTATTGTTCATCGTGTATCATGTATGTGTTTTATGTTGTTTGGACGTTATATGGCTGCTACCTTGGCCAGGTCTTCCTTGCAAAAGAGATTCCTAATCTCAACGGGACTTCCTGGTTAAATAAAGATAAAATACAATTTAAAAAAATAATAAAAAAAAAACCATCTGTGAGCTTTTTAATAAATTAACAGTACATTTGTTTCACACTATTGACACCCTCAGTAGATTTTAAACAAACAGAGAAGGCTAATGTTTTGTTGGTTTCAGTCTTTTCAGTTCAGCCAGTTTAGGTATTTACTCCATAAATTCCAATAGAAAAGTGTCTTCATTTCAGTAAATCCCGCTGTTTGTGTCTGTGTGCAGTTACAGATCGTGGCTGTAATACTGTCCATCTGCCGAGTGAAGTGGCAGGCCAAAACACTGCAAACACCTCTTAATTTGAATCTATATTTGTTTAGATGTAGAGATTAATTGAATATCGGTTTGCGATGAAGCCCCAGATTGGAGACTTAGATTAATGATATCAATCTCTAAACTCATAAACTGATCCTATGCATTAACTCATTAGTCCTAAATGATTCGCTCTCCAAATTAAACTCCCAAAGCAGTGTTTCTGGCTAAATAAATGTAAGCATATTTACGCGGATAATTAGACAAAGGAAGTAAGCTGATTATAGAATATTATCAGTGTCAGCACATAACAGTTTTATATGTTTCCTTCTTATTTCTGACAGAAAATAAAATGACTTGAATCCAGATTTAAGCCTGGAGCTCATTGAGTATGAAGTGGCTTTTATGCTGTTTTCTTATTTTTCTATTTGTCTAATAATTATGCAAGATGAAGCACTAGAAACATTTTTGATTTATTTATTTTTTTACCTTTTATTTGTTATTCCTAAATTTGAAGGTCATAATAATTTGTAAAAAGTATGTAAAGTACAGTTTTATCACTTGTTCTCAGTTATGATGAATCACACACTCACTCACAAGTAGCGCTAGCAGGTAGACTTGGCAACCTTGTGTTTGCCTAGCAACCTCGTGTCCTAGCGAACCTTGTTGCTATGGCAGCTGATGAGGATGTGGCACTGCCATGAGGAAGTGGTCACCACAGATATGAGCCAAAGGGCAGCTGGTGTGTGTCTGTGTATATGTGTGTGTGTGTGTGCGACTGCTCATTTGAATACAGCGTCCTGAATCCGCCGAGGAGCCGTATGCTCCTTTGCAAAATACAGCCTGTAAACACAAAACAATCAGCGCCTTTGTTTTAAAGCTGTTGTTCTGTTGTCATCTCTTTCATTTGTTTGTCCCCCCCCCCCTTGCTCCCTCTGTCATTTTCTCAGAACCCCCCTCAAACATACACATTCAATCTCCTTTTTCTTACTCTCGTAGTCTTGTAATTTGTTGTTGTGTTTAATTTTCATACTTTGTTTTTTCCCTGTGCATCCTTTTACCTGATTTATCTGATTGGTTGAGCCGATTCTGTACAACTTCTTGTGTTATGTCAGTGAGAGTAAGAGTGAAAGCACTGTATTGTGTGCTTTTGAGGAAAGGGAGATGAATGTTAATGCCAGTTTGTATACATGAGGAGGGTGTGTGTGTGTGGGTGGGTGTGTGTGTGTGTGGGGGGGGGTTACAGTATGTGTGTGAGAGGGAAAGTGGGCGTTAACACCACCCTCCAACCCCAGGCCGATTAAGGCCAGAAACTCTAATTATGCCACAAAGACGTGACAGACTGGAGCACCCATCTGCGCTATAGGGTCCCACACACACATCCAGAGTAACGGAATAACACACAAAAACAAGAAACCCAAATTATATTAGGCAACAAAATGGACAAATGACGGTAGTAATTGGCAAGGAGAGATAATGAGAGGTCAGGAAAGCTGTCGGAATAACACCCAAGTGTGAGTAAATCTGAACAGAGCAAAGCGAGATGTCTCAGACAACGGCCCACACCTGTTTACAACAGCTCATCTGTCCCATCTGTCACCCAAGAACACACTGGTGGGATTTTTTGAGATCTGATTCTAAAGATCACATTGAACTTGCATCATTTTAGGTCCGTGTTGAGCCTGAAAGTGTCTGCAGTGTCAGGATAAACAGCAAGTCGCTCTTTTATTTTTAGCTTGTCACAGTTCTATTTATTGCTAATTTGTATTATATTTAGACAGTCAAAAATAATTGACCCGATTGAAGCTTTACACATATGCACTAGATTTGAGAGCAACTTTGTAGACATAAGCACCCTAATCTTTATGATAAATAACCTTACAAACTAAAGAATCAGTGGATAAAACTCAAAACAGACTAAAATATAGATTTGTCCTTGTCCTCTCACTCTTGGCACTCATTATGAAGCATAATATATTCATTAATTTATTGAATTTTTGTCATTGTGTGGGTTAGGGTTAGTGTGAGTACGTGTGGCTTTTATGTGTCAGATGTGTCTTTTATTGTTTTTATCCCACACTCAGTCATTTTAACTCCAAACGTCTCCAGTAAAACAAAAACCTGAATTGAAAAGACCAGTTAAGGGAGGTGAAACTGGAACAAGGAGAGAGGGCATGAAGCAGAAAAAACTATAAATGAGGAAAAGAAGTCTACTAAGAGGTTTAAACAAAATGATAAATGAGAGAGGAAAGGTGGATAGAATTTTTTAAAAAAGAGGGCAAGGTCTTACCTTGACGTCGGCGAAGTACATTTTGAGCATGTTGGAGGAAGGGTAACGGGTGTAGAAGAACATCAGCTTGGCTTTCTTCAGGTGGTTTGGAGATAAGCCCTCCTGAATCTGGGTGATAACGTGTTAAGGAGCAGCCAGTTTGGTTTGTACACACTCAAAACGATCAGAATCAAAAGGCGTATGTTGTTGCAGAAAATCCTCCTTAAACAATTACTTCATACATGCCTTTTATTTCATTGTACTGCAGTTTCATCTGCACTATGGGATCCCAACCTAGTCAATAGAATAAAATCCACAAATACACAGAATCCTAATATTTCTGAACATTTACAGATGCATATATGTCAATATTGGCATGTTTCTAACAAATTGTGATGCTGCTCTCTCAGAAATTACATTAATATGTAACTTTTAATCATCTTTATCTTCAGGATTAGACCTGATAGCATGTGGTTCAAGTCAGGAAAAGGTGTTTATTAGTATTTAATTTAAACCAGTCTTTTCCAAACCTAAATCAAAGTTCTTACATACAATTGAAAACCTATGGGTGTTTGGATGTAAACCCTGCTCTCACTAGCTGGTAGTAAAGGATTTTGTTTCGGGAAAAAAAAAAAAAGTAGTTGATGGCTCGAGGTTCCAATACATGGCTGTAGTAAAACTCAGAACAATAACAGTACAAGCATTTAACACAACCACTGAAAATTATGAGTTACAAATAGAGACACTCCATTCTCTAATGGGTGTGTCATTTTACACCCAAAGCAAAAAGCAAACACAAGCACCTGCTGGCTTTGGATCAAATCCCACATTCGCTCCAGCATCTCGCCAACTGAAGCCTCAGTGTCTAACACACTGTCTCAACATGGAAAATAATAATTGTTGGGACCCTGGATGTAGGGACGACGAGTGTTTGTGTGTGACAGTGGATGTGTGTGTGTGTGTGTGTGTGACAACAGCTGTGCCCCGCCACGCTGCCATTTCCCTACTACATTAACAGCCCTATAATCTATCAGAGAAGATGAGGCAATCAATGGAACCCCCTACAAGGTCAATTAGCACACAGACAAACACACACACACTGAAACCCCAGGGGCCCTATGTAGCTGGAAAGAGGAACAAGGGAAGAGGGACAGAGTAGCATCAGCAATTGGCAGAAGGGTAAAAAAAAAAAAAAAAAAAAAACAACCCATAAACTCAGAAGTTGTTTAAAAGGTTAAGAAATTGAATTATAGAAGAAATTTAAGCCATGACCATTATTAGCGATTACTCCACTACGGCAGTCTAAATGCATGATCGTACACACTGTTTACCCAGTAAGTGAAACTAGAGGTGAGTCATGTTGTCATCCATCATGTATTTTAGGAGCAGAAACGTCAGTTCACTGGACAACAACACCACTGCCTAGTTAACATTCATGCCAACCTGTCACTATCTGAGTTTGTTTAGGTCACTTCATACGTTGTGTTCGCCCACAAATACACACCTGCGCACAAACACCAGTCAGAGTAAACGGTGTGAAGCCACATCATAATGAATAAAAAGCAGCTGACGTGTGTGTATATATATTTATATATATATATGTGTGTGTGTGTGTGTGTAACGGTAGCTAAAGTGAGTCAGTGAATAAGTAATGCAGTCTGCGATGTTCTTTTTCTTTCACTCCTCTTCTTTCTTTTGGATCAGTGTGTGTTTATCTGGATGCACATCTGTGATTCGGTCCATCAGTGTAAATGTGAGTATGTGCGTTGTACAGGGCTTACGGTATCAGCTGTAACTTGACCTTGCTGCCAGGTGTGTGTGTGTGTGTGTGTGTGTTTAGCGAGTGAATGGGTTAGGGAGGTGGGGTTGGGAGGAGAAGAGAGGGAGGGGGGATAAATTCATAAATGAATGGGGGACATCTGCTCAGCTCTATACAAAAGATTAAAGATACACAGACCTGAGTGTGTGGGTGGACGCGCCTTTCAGGTGAACTATGATCAATGCAAAACACCTTAACCTAACTGCCAGGCTTTCTTCAAACCTTTACATCTCTTTCAATGCCATCACCGTGTCATCCATGCCATGCAAATGTGCAAAATGACAAAACAAACAAACAAAAAAAAAAAACAAGGAAGCACTTTTTTAACTAGAGATATAAGCAGAGACTTAAAACACCTCTGCACAAATAGTGATTCCAGTCATTAAACTTAAAATATAGGGAAAAAATTATTAGACCACCCCTTGTTTTCTTCAATTTCTTGTTCATTTTAATGCCTGGTACAACTAAAGGTACATTTGTTTGGACAAATATAATGATAACAACAAAAATGGCTCATAAGAGTTGAATTTCAGAGCTGATATCTATCCATTTTCCATGGTTTTCTTGATAATAACCAAAATCCCTTCAGTTCTTACATCAATAGCTATGGCACTGTACTGCCAAAAACAGTGCTTTAAGACATTCTATGTTTTCATTTCTGTCTGTTTTAGTCACATGATACACACAGGAGTTAGTACTTGATTGTATAACTATTGTTTTTGATGGTCTAATAATTTTTTCTGACTGTACATACCGTAAAAAAGGAAAATATTTCAGTCTGTTAGTTTGTGTATGAATGTGTCTTAAGTATATACGACAGATAATTTAAGTCTCTACATAATAACAGCAATTACTTCTCTAATTTGTATTTTCTTTGCCAAGTTGACAATTTATTTTTTGTTTTTCCTTACAATCAGCCCAAAGGATTTGCAAATTATAGTCTTATTTGAGTAGCTGGAACTAGTTGATGAATGAATTATACAGATGTTTAAATAGCTGTCAATTAATCTGACTGAATTTGTTAATAAATGTGAATACTTTTGTGCTGGTAAAATCTAATAAAATCCCCCCAAAAAGGTAGATTTTAGATTTTTTTTTTTTTTTTTTTTTTGACACAAAGCGCTAAAAAGGGTGGATTGAAGGGTGGTCAATATCTTTGAAATACTAATGTCCAGTTTCAAAGATTTTTTTCCCTTCCATGAATGGGATAGCGTTCTGTAATGAAACGAATCAGCGGGATCAAGAGGCGTGACAAATATTCCCTTTTTTAATTAAAGCAACATCTAAATTGCCTTTGAAGATGACACTGTGATCAAATCCTTGTTGCAGCTGCAAGGAGTTTCTATTTGTCGGGTTCAAAGTCTTGTTTTTCTTTTTACTTTGTTCCTCAGATGTGTGTGTGTGTGTGCGTGTGCGGGTGCTTGTATGCATGTGTAAGTCCAAATGTGTACTTGCGTAGTGGTAGGGAGAGCCCCCGCCGTATGAAAGGTTAGAAATGACAAGATAAACAGCTACCTGCAAACACCTGTCCACAAGCACACGCCATGAAAGGGAGTGTGTGTGTGTGTGTCGACTGAAAGGAAGTAAAACACACACACACACACACCTGCCGAGCAACTGAGAGCGAAGGCCAGTAAATGAAAGGGAGTAACAGAGAAGGTCTACTAGCTAAAAATTGTAAGGAGGAAACCGATGTGTACGTTTTCTATATAACACTTCTCCTTATGTGCACAGACACAAAATATGTTCATGTAAAAAAGGAAGTGTTCACCTGTTTGTCACTGTGGTCTTTGAAATATGATTAGCTTTGAGCTCGGTCTTAACCCACAAACACACAGACACACACACACACACACACACACACACACACACGGTGAAATATGATTTGCTTTGAGCGTTTATGTACAAAGTCTCTGTGATGAAAGAGAAGCTAACAGCACAAGAGTGTCTCAGACAGTAGGAACAGAGAGTGTGTGCATCTGTGTGTGTGTGTGTGTGTGTGTGTGTGTGTGTGTGTGGAGAAGAGGGGGCTAGCCTTTCTCAGCACCTTTAAACACCACAACCTGCTGCACAGACTTAAAAGAGCTTGAGAGAGCAGCATGCGACCTGTTTAATCTACCCTCCCTTGCAAGACCCGGCGCGCCCCGTTTCATCTTCCCCACTTAGTGAGGAAACAAGAGGTTTAGACCAGGATCCAATTAATGCAAATTAACTGATATTTAAGACTTAGGGCGACTACTGCCTGCTGCCACTGCTGTCTCTAAGGCATTTCACTGTATCTGCTTTTAAAAAAAAATTAAATAAATACATAATCATATACTAAAATCTTTGAATTCTTTGACTGTAGTTAATTATTACAAGCGAATTAGAAAATACTCATTTAATCAAACAGGAATATTACACTCATCTATTTAAAAAGGTTACAGAATCAGTGCAGTGTTGACATGACGCCACAAAATTACCAGATAAATGCGATTGTAATACGTTACATGTAAAATATCACAGTCACTGTAGGAATGCCTTCGTTTGGCAATTCCTTGGTTAAAACAAAGCCATTGAAACAAAAATTAGGTTTATATAATGCCAGATTTAAATAGTATTTTTAGGGTTTGCATTTTTATAGCCCAGTTCAAAATATATGTTAGAAAAGTCAATGAAAAGTACTTAAATGTAATACACTACTTTACATAACTACACTGCATTCTTAATGGAGATGATGGGTGATCTTCCCAGCATTGGTCATGTGATATTTTATTTTCCTGTACTGTTAATTTTATGTCATCCATTCTTAATAATAGGTGCAATTAAGTAATCTTGTGTGTAATATGCTAACTCTGCAAGTACTTAAGTTTCCAAAATAGTAAAATTTAATCTTTGAACAGATAGACTTTAACCTGATTTCTGTTCCAACTCTGAATTTATGTTGCTCTTCCAAACACATGAAAACACACTCGATCACACATGAAAACACTGTCTCTGAGAAAAGGATACAGTGTTGCCTGAGTATGGCGATATGTCAGCCATGTCTTGTAGGTCCCCACACTCAGATTTGATGAGGGACAACGACAGACCTTCAGGCCCGTGTTGGCTCGGGGAGCTCTGCCTGTGGTGATGGTGACTGAGATGGCCTCCTCCTAGTGAGGCCATTTTGGTTCTGAGGCTGATGGTTTCCCTGGTCATGTCCATGGAATCAGGCGAGGACCGATGGTGGTCTTTGGGCCCTGGAGGATAGCCTGCCCCGGCCCCATGTGACCCCAGTGGGCTCTGAAAAGGATAACCCATGAGAGGGAGTGGGAAAGGGTGGCGGAAAGATGGAGGGCTAAAACCAAGCGAGGCCGTGAGTGGAGAAGGATGAAGCGAGGGATGGTGAGGAGGAGGAGGAGGTGGAAGAGAGGAGTTGGTATTTTCTGGTCCACCTCCTCCTCCAGTTTTGCGCACAACCAGCGGCAGTGCTTCTGTTTGGTCATTGGGTGTTGGGACACCGCTCAGTCTGCCACTCAAACCGCTGAACGAATCCAGCGGGCTGGGGACGATGACGTCACCGAAGCAGTGCAGCCTCTGGTTGGAAGCGTGATAGTTTGGAGTGGGGCTGCCGTCGCCGTTCAGGCTAAGTGCTAAGGCGCCGCCGCCAAATCGTGAGTCTGGGGTCAGAGAGGGAAGGGGACCAAACGGTGGAGGACAGGAGGAGGAGGAGTTTGAGGAAGAAGACGGGGCGGCTGGCGTGCTGCTGTGGCAGCCATGATGGTGACCGGCGGCCTGTTTGGGAGAGGAGAACCCTTTAACCACAGTGTCGACCACCTGCGACACGGCACAGTTCAGCTCCTGCTTCAGTGTCTCCGCTAACTGCCTTCCACCTCCTCCGGCCCCTCCTCTTCTCTTCATCACCCTCTCTCCATTCCTTTCCTCCTCTTCCCTGCCGTCGGTGTCATCCTCCATCTCTCCGTCCATCAGGGCCTGTTCTCGGAGGAGGGCCCGGGCCCGGTCCAGGAAAAGACCCGGGTCCAGCTCTGACAGGTCGTCATGGCTGTGGCGCCCTCTGTCCCTGTGCCTTTCCTCTAGGCCGTCTGAGCGGATACTGTCCTCCGACAGGTTGCCATCTTCCTCTCTGTCTCCTCCACGGTCAGCGTCTCCACCCTCACCATTCTCCTCGTCTTCCTCAGTCTCTGAGTCATAGATTTGGTAGAACTTCTCCTGAAGTTGGCGTAGTTGTTTCTAAACAGAGCACAGAGAATGGGTTTGGTCTCATGCATTGTTGCCTTGCATGTACATTTATGCCTCTGTATTATTAAACAGAAATGGGACAAATACTATCAGTCACAGTTTCTTTCACTGTAACACACTTCAAATATTATGTCAGGCATGGCAGTTGCAGTGAGTGTGTTTGAGAGGCACTTAGCAAAGACTTTTTGTGCATCATTTCATCTGATATTGTGTGAAACTGGTGTGACAAGGCAGTGAATAATTCCTGCACAGGGATCCAACAATCAGACTGTCTGATTATCAGGTCCTATATTCAACCCAGATGATCTGAATCCTTATTTTTTAACAGACTGATCATATAAAAATGAGCTACTTTTGGGTCTCATGCAGCTGCCTCTTTTTCATTGTTACCATAACACACCATCACTCGACATATATCTATCTACTACTTCTTATTACTTATCATCCCTCCATTTTATTGAGAAAACTTACAGATAATATTGTTGAAATATCACTGAATAATATTATTTTTTTCCCGTACCATCTTGTCATTCAACTATGTTTTCTTGGTGCACTAAGATTTTCCAAAGTGTCTCAGTTCTAAATGTCTGTTTTTTTTTGTTTTTTTTATATATAATAAGTGGTATAGGCTGGAGAAAAAACAGATCAACACGCATTCCCTCTTTTTACCTTTTTAGGAGTATTTTTTACTCTTCTTATGTATTATCTATGACTATCTTGCATCATATCAGATAATAGACAACTGCTCTATCGTGATATAGAATTCTAGGTACATGTATCTGAATGAGAAACTGGCCTCATAATCTAATGTGCTTCATATTTTTTCTGGTGTTTTACATATCTGATGTACTTCTTAAACATGAGACAGTGTTTTTATAGGAAATTCTTGTGGTGCTTTTCAGCCATAAATGTCTGTGTGGCGTTGATTCTATTTGGCGACTAACCTGCATGTCTTCTAGTTGTAGTTTGAGCTGCCGTCTCTCTTCCTGCCTCTGCTCTTGTCTTGAACACACCAGCTGTGTGAAGCTGTGCTGCTGCTGTGGCAGGCGTTGCTTTCTCTTATTCTCTCGGTAAACCTCACCCACACCGACCACACCACCACGTGAACCCGGTGAGCTCAGGAGCGAAGAAGGGCATTCGCTCCGGCTGTGGTTGTGGCTGTTGCCGTCCACTCTGGGGTCATTACTGCTGTTACTGTTGTTGCTGCTGTTTTCGTTGTCGCGGTTGCTGTCTTGGTTGTGGTCACCTGCGCCGGGCCGGACCAACGGCGAATGACTCATGCCACGAATAATGTTCTCCACGCGGGCTCGCTTCGCACGGAGGTGCTCGTCTGAGAGTCTGTCCAGGTCAAAGGTGGACAGGGACAGCGGCTGAGAGGGAGCGTGGGAGTTGAGGTTTGAAGGAGGCGGTGGTCGTCCAAAGGAGGAGGAAGAGGGTGGAGGGGGTAGAGGAGGTCCAGGGGAGAGGCAGTCAGATGGACTGTCCCTGTCACGGGAGGAGTTACTGCATGCATCTTCAGCCTGGATCTCCGAGCCACCACTGGACAGAGCTCCACTTCCCTGGAACAGAGGAGGAAGCAACTAATCAGAAATGTAATGCCCACGTCCTCCTTCAGACAAGTGTTTGTTCATGTTAGGTCACTGTCATCTTTCACTGTCATTGTACAAAATGACGACTGAGGTTTTGAGGGCTCTCATCAGCTGAAGGGAGAGCGTAAACTGAATTTAAGAGGTGAAACTACCTGCAGGATTTCAGTGAATCATGATCAAGATGTGCATTTTACAAATGTACAGATGTAGAACCCTGAATCTGTCACGGCACAAAGATTGAAAAGTGAAGTAGATAATTCTCAGCAAGTAAACCATTGCAAAAAAACACATTTAGAGATTTTTTATTTTTTTTTATCAATTACTAATTACCAAAGCCTTCAACCATATTAATTATTTATAGAGAATTTGGGGGTCTTACATGTATGAACATACATGTTGTGTATTACGGGATTGACAAGAAGCTTTAAAAAATGTTAAGATTATTAAAAAGACTGATGTATGGTGATGCGTTAATAATCATTAGTTTGTATGTTTAGTTGATTGAGTACATGAAAAGTAGAAAATGGATTCAGCCAAGACAGTCTAGACTAAATGAACTGGCTTTCAGTTACATTTTTGATGAGCTAACTGTTTTAACTTGATGTGTCACATGTGTTTGCTTATACCTGGAAACCGGAGTCACTGCCTCCATTCTTTCCCATGTTATTCTTCAGTAATTGAGAGATGATGGTAGCACCGGGGAAAGGCATTATGGCATCTTCATAGGAGTTGGCTCTCTTTAGCAATTTCCTAAGAACATTGGACTTCTCTCCGTCACCATTGGTACCCCCATGGCCGTGACTGACCAATGAGCAGTCTCCTTCCTGATCGGGGCCGTGCGATTGGTTCATGCTGTCAAGAAGGGTTTCTCTGGCGCGGGTGAATATCGCGCTACCCACAGTCCTTTTCACCCCGATGTCGACACGTCGCCGCTTGGTCTGTCTGGTTAGGAGGGTGGTACTGTCATGATCAGGCATCACGCAGGGCAGCTAAACAGACATGACCAGGGGTTCTCATACGCACACTGGATAAACGAGTGCAGGAGCCTCCTGGTGAATAACAAACACAGATTCCTTTTATTTAATAAAAAAAAAAAAACACTGAAATATTGTATGTTGTACACAGAGTAATTTAGTTGTTTTTGTGTGAAAAAACATCAGTTTCCAAAATTATCCATGAAGTGGGTGAAAAACAAATGTTATTAATTGAAATCACTGCCGGCATGTATTAATAAAAAAATAAAAATGATCTGTTCAGAAAGGCATTGAAAAATATTTTGGGTGTAATCTTTTGGACGATTAAAGAAAGCAGTGTGTGTCCGCAAGATGATTTCATAATTAGCACTTTTGAACCATGACAAAAATATGTTACAACCAAAACCAACAGGGGCAGCTGTTTATACTGATTGCATACTGAGCAAAATCTAAAAATTAGTCACACTGAGTTTCTCAACCAAAAGCAAGGGAACCACAGTGAGAAAAAAAACACACACTTTAAAATAGTTCAAGGAGATATTCCCACAGAGAACTAACACCTGCCTGTAATAACCAAAATAATTTCCCATTTCCTCTTGGCCCCCTGAGGGCTAACCTTGATTTTGCATCTTGTGAGGAGCTGTGAAGAATCGACAGGTTCTCTCTTATTGTCAAAGGGGTTTCACTTCACTCTCAGGCAAAAAAGCTGAACTTTTGTTCCCTTTTGTGTTTTCCCTTTTACCTTGACATAAATTGAAAAAAAGTGTGAAATAATACTTATCATACCTGTATTGAAGAGCACTGATGTTATTGAAATATTTAAAAAGGAAAAACTACAATCCAATGCATATTCCCACTTTAGATTTACCGCTTTTCAGATTTTCACGTCTTCCACGTATTGCGTAATGAAAGCTAGGATTTCTTTTTCCGTCTTGAGTGAATATATTTGGGCAGTAATACGGCAAGTGCAGAGATACCTATAACAGCAATGAAAGCACCAAATAGTGGTTTATCTTCTCTACTGATGCTTTGAAAAGTCCTGTCACTGCTCCTAACCAAAGATGGTGCAGTGACAGGAAGCTTATATGTGTGATACTAACATTCTCACATTAAATATTAAAACATTAATTCATTAGGAAAATTGAATCAGACCAGGGTAATTATTTAAAGTCCTCATCAGATGATTGCAGGCAAAAAGTATTAAAAATATCCAAAAGAGGGCCCTAAATAAACACCATTTTTAGATCGGTAAATGGGGCAAGTTAATATCTGCTTATATTTGTGCCTGCACACACGTGTACACAGCCAGCGTTTTTCATTGAATGTTTGCATCTATTTTGCAAGTGTTTTCAGGGTCGGGTTTAGGCAAATGTTTCACAAATGAAATCTGCTTCCTACAACAGTTTGGTAGAACATGAAGTTGAACCCTTTTCAATCGGTCTTGCACTTAAATCATCCGATATTTAAGACAGACACAATGAGAACAAGCTCAAACACTTAAAAAACTAAATCAGGGACACAACTGCCTTTTTTCAACAGGATACAAAGCAAACACTGTTCTGTTCCTGCAGGGCCGTTACTAAATAAAATCCTTTCCGAGCAAGGGAGAGGGGTTTGTTTGAGTCTTAGTTTAAATGTTGTAGAAGAAACGATCAGAAAAAAAACACTCAGTGGTCCACAAAGCCTCTGAGAGCAGTGGCCGGCAGTGACCCAGATACACACTCACATACATGCATGCAGACACATATTGCTCCCTGTTTGCGTTATTGGTTGCTCAGCATTACTCTGAACAGAGGTCTGGCGGACACACAAAGAGGAGGCAGAGGGAGTGGGAGACAAACAGTTTAGATTAGAGGGGTCCAAAGAGCTTTTGGGGCAGAGCTTAAACTTGATTATTTTGAAATTTGTGTTTAAGGTCAAAGTCAGGATTTGCAGAAAAGAAGCTGTTGCCAGTGTATCACAAGTAAACCCTGAAGTCAGTCAGTCCCAGAATGACACTTGGAATACCTTGTTTTGCGTGGGAACAAATAGGCACGTGAACAGACTAGAGGTTGAAAATTCTCACATATTAATGGAACATCTGTGGAAGTGAACATTGTGAAAGGAGATGTCAGAGGGTGAGAGTGTGTGGTTTACGTATTAAAACAAGAAGTTTTCTTTTCTTATGAATTCAAAGACAAAGAATAACTCTGTAATTGGGAACTAAAAAGGGAAGCAAGCAGTGAATAACTTCTGACTATTTGCATATTTCCAGGGAGGGAAAAGTGGTGGCTCACTGATGACTGGAAAAAAAATTAATGACGAAGTACAGGATAAATGCAAAAAGACTCTTTAATGGTAAAATTTTCACACACACTAGTAAAAAGTCTGAACTTCCCATGTAGAAAAAAAGGTCTTATTGATTCCTGGAAATGTAACGTCCGTATGAACCAAGACTGGAGGTTACATTGTGCAGAATTTTTACTTCCTATAGTAGGTCTGAGAGGAACCAAATCATGCAGGTATTCTTTGTGAATAGAAGTGAGAAAATAGTGAAGTGTGAGGTGGATTTTCCTCAGAGCTTATCAGTGCAGTTGAGTGTGCGCTCAGAGCGGACAGAGGCGGATGGAAAACACAGGCTGTCACTTTTACGCACGGCTTTAAGGACGGCAAATACCGCGGCTTGTTTGTCTTAGTTTACACAACGATTAGTCCACAATAATGAGACAACAGGACAGCTCGGCTCGAACTGAAGGACACTACCATACTGTGCACATTTCTTCTGCAAACTTTATAAAGTAGATAAACTGGGCCGGTGGAAAGAAATGCATCCACTTGTTTCCAAACCACGTGCGGATATTACATTTTCAGCTGAGGACCATAATAAAATCACCGGTGATTGATAAGTTGAATAACGACAGTTAATTTATTTCTTGTAAACTCTAAGGCGTCCACCCACTAAGTTTCATTTTCCTGAAGAAACTGAAAATCAAACCAATAAATGCTATTTTATTTGTTCCACTGATTGTGTTTGGAATTAGGCTGTAAAGCAAACAAAAGCAAAATACGACCAAATCCACAAAGAAGCGGATGGTGCTTTAATAAATACAGGCTGGAGTGCATAAACTGACCACTGGAGAAGACAACTAAAACAGTTTTTAATGTGGAACAAACTTCAGGGGTTCAATGAGCTCAACCCTGAGCTCCATGCAGCCGGTAAAAGTCTGACACTGACGCACGAGCACAAAGTGTTTTCCACAAAATCCTCCTAAATTCACCTAAAACCATCTGGAATCCACACTTTGTGCCGGAGATGGACCGTCTCCGTCAACTAAGAGTGGAAGTTGAGTTGCGCCGAACATACCCAGGATGCACTGACAAATCACACACAAGCAAACACACATTGTCGACTATGGATGAGCCCACGAAGCAGCGAGGACGGTAAGAAAAGAAGTGTTGGTACTCACTTGTTTCTCGAGCGCGTCTCGAAGTCTGTCCGTCGAAGAAAGGGCGAACACAAGAGACAGATCCGCACTCGCCGTTCAGATCAATGCGTAATTTACTACGGCAAAGTGGAGACGTATACAGAGCGTGCGTGCGCGTGCGTGCGTGTGTGCGCAAGAGGAAAGAGAGAGAAGGAGAGAGTGAGTGAGAGAGAGCGAGAGAGAGAGGCTCATAGAGAAAGTGTGGGGAGAGAGAGGGAGAGAGACACTCACGGGCACAGAGAGGCTGCTCTTGTGCGCCGCTCTCCTCCCGGGATGGGAAGTGTTTAGTATCGAGCGCACCCGGTCCGTCCGACACTCTCGGCTTGTCGCGAATCCCGCTTTTCTCCCTCTCACCGACCGCAAGACTCAATAAGAAACAAGAAGAGACGCACATGAAGGATACGTGAAGACGCTGCGTCATCGGCCCCGGAGTGAGGTAACGGCTCCACCTGACCAATAAGGAGGAGGAACCGGGGACGCTGGATTATATTTATAAGGAGCCCCCCATGAAAACAGCGCGATGTTAGAGCGGAGAGGGAGGAGAGAGGAGCACAGGAGGATGCAGGAGAAACTAAAGTCAGGTCCAGCAGCCTTTTTCACATGCGGAGGAGAAACAGAAGTACTTGTGCAGTTAAGGTGTCACTTGAAGAGCACCGTTTAGAGAGTTTAGATGGAAGTCGATTCCACTTTTTCACATAGTTATTGTATTTTTTATTATTATTATTATTATTTTCAATTAATTAGAAACTGAAGAAAGCTCAGTGTAGGAACAGAATAGAACCGCATCCTCCAAACAGCGCAGATCAAGCAGTACTTTTACTCTAACTGAAGTACTTTTGTTGATAAATGACAGTGAAGCTGCATTCTCAACAGTTTGGAGTTCGTATAAAATCCACTGGACAGAACTTTGTAATGTTACAGTGCATATACTCTGCTACTATCAGTCTAATTTCATGTAGTTTTCCATATAATTTTTGTGCATTTACACACATTGCTTTCCTCCTCTCTCATATACAGTATTAGACATATTTTGGTGCCTTTTATGCAGTGGTAATTGAGCGTGCGTAATTGGAAACAACCGCGCGCCTCCGCTCCGACATCCACGATCAAATGAAGTGATCTAAAACGCAGAAATATGATATAATATAATGTCATGTAATGTCCCTGATGTGAAACGTGCTTTTCTCCCGGGATCAGAGGTCAGTGGACTCCCGGAGCCGGGGTCAGCCTGGCTCACAGAGGCTTCGACGCGGAGGATGTTTGCATGGAACAGAAGGAAGGTCTGAGCCGCCTTCACTGTCCGTCCTTCTGAACATATGTCTAGAGCTGTAAATAAAACACAGTGACATGATTAATAAAGCACTATTACAGAGAACCTTTAGGGCCTCCCAGGAGTTTGTCTTAATTGATAGACTATAAATTCAGTATTAATTCTAGTCTCCAAAATTGTGTCTTTAAATATCTGCTTCTTTTATCACAGTAATTATGTCAACATGTCCTCTGATTACATGCCATTAAATAAAAGCAAAGGTTTATTTCTAGTATTGGAAGGTGAATTTTTTTGCCGTGTTACTCATGTATCAAGCCCTAAACACCACTTTTTGTTCTAAATGGGCAGGTCGGAAATATATTTTTCCCCCCTGTAATATTCTAGAAGCAGGCATCGTGTGAAAATAGCAACGATATGAAATGCTCAAAGACACAATGATGAGGAACGGATCTGAATAAAACTTGTCTAGACATGACGATGTGTGTCTAATTCTTCGGGAAAATGTCATTATGGGATGAACTAATTCCACTTGACTGCAGTGATGCCGCTTCAGAGAAAAGTAAGAGGCAGATCACTTCTCAGGAGGACACTTTAAAGAAACTCAGGGATAACGTGGGAGAGAAATTAAACTGAATTATACCATGTTTTGTCTGCTGTCTAATGCCTGTTTTTTCGCCATTACATTGAAGTAAATGCGGGTATTAAATTTGTGCTGAATGGCTGCGTCCTTCATGCGCGCTCTCCTGTAGGCCACTTTCTGAAAACTATAGGTTTTGTATTATAATCGCAGCGCATAAGTTATTGAGATGAAACATTTTGATGTGATTCTCGAGGCACATTGATCCTGTTATGAACGAGGTCATTGAGTATAGATACGGGATCACCCCATTTGTTATTCAGTCATAAATATCAGCGGACTCTTACCATACAGACATGCAGAATAAGGGCTGCACCGCACTGTCTCTCTCCTTTTACGCACGGCGATATTCGACATTTGCACGAAGTTAAACAATTATTTTAACGAACTCTGCAGCGTGCAATGACATTTTTAATTTGTAGGAGAAAAAAAGAGCATTAAAATCTAGAAATGTCCGATAAATAATTCCCCCGAGGAGACAGAGGTGTGTTCGTGCTGCACAGGTTATCTTTGCATGCAGAGACAAAAGGCCCTTTTTTTTTTCTAATGATCTCTTGCCAATTATTTGGCAGTGGCACGGCAACTAAACTTCGCCACAATGAAGCGCACAAGCCTTTTTTTTCTCATTGAACAATACCCAGTGCAAAGCCGTGACCTATTTGAGCAGAGAGGCCCTGGGTGATGCCATTTTGTAGTTTGGTTAAGTCTGAAATGAGCGCGGATTTTTCCTCTGTGCGTGCAGCGGAGCGTCTGCAGCAGGCGCACAGCTGGAGGAGGAGGACGCACGCCGATGTAGAGGAGTCGATAAAACTTAAAATCACGAGTTTCACATTAAAGTATGTTCTCTGAGTTGCATCGAAATATTTGTTTTGGAAAAATTCCGTTGACGTGCCAGAGTATGAGGGGGGCTGCGACATCATGAGTGTGTGCCTGCGTACATGCGCGCTGTGTTGATGCCAAAAGAATCCTCTTATCTCTGTAAAGACATGGGACTACTTTGCATTTCGGTTTAAGAAGCATGTGTGTGAAGTGGACAATGTGAATTAATGAAACGGCATCAAAAAAGACAGAGTGATGAGCACAGGGAAAAAGAGGTGCATGTGCTAGAAAGGCGTTTCAGTTGGTGACCAGTGAATTCCTAAAAATCACTTCTTGGTTTTAAAACACACCTTCAGATTGTAGAAAATGTAGCTGGTGATTTTCTCATAATTTGGTGCTTTCACTCGCTCCAATGAGGCAGTGGACTTATTTGCAGCAGGTGTTTTCAGCAATGAGTAGAAAATAAATGCATTAATGTTTAACTGGTGGAGCTCGCTGTGTTTACTTGCCTGATGTGGCGATGACCCTCTCCAATGTGTATGTGAGAAACAGTGTAAGAGAGCTGTGCACACACCCAGACACAGTGGGCAGTCTAAATGAAACAGGACTAAAGAAAGGAGGAAAGTCAGAGAGGCATGTATGTGGATAATTGTGTGTGTATGTGTGTTTTGGTCATGGTCTGTCATACTAAACTGTGCCTATAGTTTCCACAGTGCAGCCACTCACTGCTGTCCCAGACTGACCTTGCACCCCCAACGTCAACTCTGGCTTTTGGGTAAACACCGACACTGATATTAAGAGCTGTGGTCAAACCGAAAAATGACTGACAGACTTTACATGACAAGAAAGGAAGCACTGAAATCATATGTAATCCTTTTATATATCATTGACTGTACTGAAGCAACATCCAACAAAGCGTCATGAACACCGGCTGAGAATCCAGGACAAACTGACAGATAACTGAGCACTTTTAGGTTGATTCAGTTGTTGAAGGTTTCTTTTGGCGTTTATTTGATGCAAAACGATTTAGCTTAAAAACCTCTGTGTAGAGGAGGAGAATCACAGGCAACAAGCTCACCCAGATCAGGCCTGTGGGCTTCAACTCTGCCTCCATTGGTACAAATAATTTCAATGTTTCTGAACCAAAAATATCTTTCAAACCAGCATTTCTTAACACAGACTGGTTTATGCATCCAGCCTTCTGTAAACTGTTAGGTTTATGCAAAAACTCTGGATAGGAAAAGGAAAAGATTGTAGTGGGGTTAAATGTTCATTTCTTCATTTTTTTCATTCAACTCTGCTTTTTGTAAAAAAAAAAAAAAAAAAAAAAAAGGTAACTCCAGTAGTTTTCTCTAACCCTAACAAAGTGCTGTCAGTGTCTAACATAACCATAGAAATTATATTCCATTGTAACTAACAATTGGAGACATGATAGAAATATTTCATCAGTGTTAACACATGACAAGGTTGATATACATTTATAAAAATGTAGATATGGAATGTATTTTTTGGGTTTGGAAATCCTGAAATTATACATATCTGTGGTTTGCAGATATAATATCAGCATTTTTTCTGGTAAGTGAAAGCTGTTATTGCAAGTTTTAAATGTATTTCTTTTTTTTGTAGTTCTTTTCTGATAGGCAGTAAATGGAAAAATGTTTATTATTGTTATTATTATTTTGTGGAGGCCATGGAGAGGCCATGAGCGGTGGTGCATCCTGATGGACCTCTGCAGTGGCTTTAGTGAATGTCACTAAAACATCGTCTTCTCCTTTTTCTAAAAAGGCCTCAGAGTCATCAAAAAGTTCACTTCACTAAGAGGTCGACATGGTGCGTCCTTACATGCAGGTGGACATGTGTACACACTCAGATGTGGGTTTTTGCAAAGAGCAAATAAAATCCCTGTGGATCATCATTATGTTGAAAAAAAAGAGACAAAAAGGGAATAATGAAAATAGAAAGGCAGAGAGAGGGAGTAATGATTGGGCTGTGACTGATGGAGGTCTGGAGGTAAAGACAGATGGATACAGAGGTCTCCTTCTTTTTCTTTCCATCTCTCCCTGTCTACTCTTTCTATCAGTCCCTTTTCTCCCCTGTTGTCCTCTTCCTCTTCCTCTGTCTCCTCTACTCTCTCTCCATCAAGATACCATTATTCAGGACATTAGCGAAGAAGAGCTAAAAGCTCTCACTGTCGAGGAGGGTCCCAGGGTCCTTTCTGAGAGCTGTGATGCTAACGCACACACATGCATGCACACACATACACTTTGACTACAGAAGTGCCATATAGTGTAGGTGAAGAGGTAAAAAGGTCTTATTGCAGACATTACCAGGTATCTAGGCTCTTCTGCTCTCCTGTGTGGCGAAAAACATGGACATTAGACAGCACAAAGCAAAATGAACAGTGTTCGATAAAGCAACAGACGGTGTGTTACACTGGGCAGACATCATGTCCCCATGAGTTTATTCAGACTTTGTGAACTTAGATACACATCATCTTCTTTCTTTTTTCAGCTTTCTCCCACCAACATGCACTTTCTCATGAATAATACCTTGAATAATCTCCCAAAGAAAAATGAAAAGATCCCGCTCATTGTGTGAACAAGGTAGGACGTGCACGGTTTCACAGATAATCTAACAGCTGTCAAGAGGTTTTTTGAAACCTGAATAATACTTTCTCCTCAAAATGATCTAATTGTGTTTTCTTTCTTTTTTTTTTAGTTTTGTGAGACACATCCCTTTTAACAAAATTCACTTGTTAGTTTACACTACGGGCCGCATGCAAAAAGAATAGATTGTGGCCTCTGTGAATTGCTCTATATTGGCACCTGCAGTCTCAATAGGTTTTAAATACCAATCCACAAAAGCTTTTGAGTAATCATATGCTGTTAAACACGTCTGTACAGTTTTGCACCAAGTCTGTTTTAGTCTTGTTTTGCATCAGTTTCTGGTGTTTCAGGGTTTTCTCTGCATTGGTGCACACTGATTATTCCAGAATGAAAACAGCTGAGAGTAAAATCCCTCCAGTTGCATCATATCTTTAATCAGCAGACATACACAAACACACACACACACACACACACACACACACACACACACACACACACACACACACAGGCGTCCACAAGTGTTTGTAGTATAGCAGCATGATCATCATTAGCACTTTTTACTAAGTAGCTGAAACTCTGAGACAAGCCCCAGACCCACCTGATCTGCCCAGTGGTTGACTGAAATTTATATGTTTTATGTAATTTAACATTAATTCAATACAACTCCACTCCAGCATCATGAACTCAAACATGTGGAGGCTGAGAGGTGAATTTGTGCACAGTGAATGCACACTTCCTGTGGTCATTTGCACTTGTGTTTTTAGAATTTTATGGTTTTTGCAACAAGGCTTTTCTGAATGAGTATTCCTTTATTTACATCCATGCATATAACACAGGACACACTATGGCACTATTTGCTTGAAAGTGCAGTTTGCAGTGACTTTGCCCTCTGCAGATGAACTACACACTGTATTTTTGTGTCTTTTGCACCAGTTTTGTAGCTGCAAAAGCTATCGTTAAAGCTTTTGTTATCCATTTAACAGGTCCACTCAAAGCCTATTTATGCCAAATTTGAAATATTTAGGTGTTTACCCTGGAAATATACGTAAAAAAAAATCACCCAAGCAAATGAAATGGCATCAAACAAAGCACTGTAGTTTCAAAGTTTAGTGATTTTCACTCTCTTCAGATATGTGTGATTATTTTTAGCTGGTTGGTTTACTAAAATGAAAGCATATTTTAGTCTTAGTATTAACTATCCACATAGATTATTCTGGATTTATTTTAATTCTGTAAAAGTTATATGTCTTGTTTGAAAGTAACTCCTTTTAGAAGTAATCACAAACTTTGCTAGATTTCCAGAGAGGTAAGAATGACAGGTTTTCCCTGGTCTTTTACAACTAAAATGAAATTGCATTCTGACTACAGGTTTGCTGGTGAGATTTAATCGTTTTATTTGATAAATCATGGTGACTTGTAGCCCTCTTGCATGTGTAATTACAAACCATTCCCTTTTGTGTAACTACAATAAATTGCATTAAAGCTAGAATACAATATGTAACATTTCTGCATTGAAATATTGGAAAAAAAGTACATAGTACATATATTGTTTTTGTTTTGTGTACAATAATCAAATCCAGAGAATTCTACCATTTTATTGAAAGTAACAGCCCATTTTATTGTGCTCCTTACTCACATTAATTTTACTGGTAGCCGTTTGATTAGAATGAAATGACATGAGTGAATATCTGTGACTTATGGTTTAAAACTTCATTGCATTGCCCCCTCTTTCAACATGATTGAGTTCCATGTTCCAGCACCGCTCCATGAGATGCTGATTCAGACACCCCTAGCATTACGTATATGATATTGATAGAACTAACAGTAGCTTCTGCGATGTTTAAGAGCAACACGTGTTGGGGTAATAGCAGCAGCAAATCCATTCTGTTCAGTGCTACTTGCACTTTAACTGTGTGGCCTCTGAAACTTCATCTCTATCATTAATTTCAAAGCTTGGCTCTCTAACTTTTCCTAATTATTCCATTTCCTGAGCTCAGGGACTTGGAGGATTTTCATAATTCACCGTCCTCCTTTCCCTTCTCTTTTTTTTTCACCCATTACAATTACTGTAGTACAAAACCATCAAAATTATTCATGTGTTCCCTTTTTTCAATTTACTATTCTTTCTTTCAGTTCCTGTAATTCATGTGTGTTTTTCTTTCTTTTTATCAGTCCTATGGAGCTCTACACTGCTCATGTATTTATTCATGCTTTTCTGCCGCTGATGGGCGACATGGACAGAGCTGAATAGAGGCAGTGTGTATGTGTGTACACTTGTGTGTGTGAGTGCATGTAGCTCTGCCGTAGATCTCCTCCATTGTGCTGATTCTAAGAGAAGGTCTTAATCTAGCCACTGCCATTACCGCTGTTGAGACCTCCAGCCTCCACCTCCCCTCTTGCCCTGATGTTGTGCCCAACCACGAAGGCCCTTCAGTGGGAGGGCTGGCAAGCCAGATCAGGGTCTTGGGTCTGAGGCTTGGCCTGGATCCCCTGTACTCATCCTCCAGCACTGACGCCCCCTGCAGCCCCACAATGAAGCCTCCGTCCTGGCCCGACTTGGCCCCGAAGCCGCCTTCCTGGCCCGGGGCCTGGATGGAGGGATGGAGAGCGGGAAGAAAGCCTGTAGCTGGATGTGCAGTGGAGTGAGGAGAGGTGGAGAGGCTAACAATGCTATCAGAGAGCTGGCGTCCATCTCTCAAACGCACACAAACACATACGGCTGTGTTTGTCTTTATTTATCACAGCTCTTCACACACAGATGACAACAAAGGAAGAAAGGGACTGAACACAACAGAGAGGGTCACAGACAGAGGAGGAAAGAGCAGAAAAGTGGGAGAGAAAAAGACCGAAACAGAGCTGAAGGGATGTAGAAAAAGGTGGAAAAAAAGACAAATAAACTAAGAAAAAGAGCGAGTAGAGTCAGAAATGTTGAAGAACGAGGAAAAAAAAGATGCGGCAAAGACAGAATACATTTTGCGTTAAAGGTGGATGCATAAAAAGACAAAGGCTGGAGTTTTTTTTTTTTCCACCAGTCTGTTGGCCGAAGCTTCTGTGACATTGTCAGGCCTTCTGGATCCCCATGGAAACAAAAATCAACATGTTTGCATGAAATGCTTTCATTAATGCCTTGTAGCCGAGCCAAAAAAGCACGGCGAGGGACGAGGAGATGCCGCATAAAAATCCCAACTCAAATAATGCATACAAACAAAGGATAAAAAGACTGAAAAAAGAGCAAAAACAAACTTGGTAAAAGCAGATCTGTGGGGTGTTTTTTTTTTTTAACTCCATTTTCCTCCCCTTTTTTTCAACAGCTACTCATTGACCCGTGTCGTTTTGTACACAGTGTGACATCGCAGACTTTCAGGACAATTTGGGGATGAAACTGTACTCAGTGTAATAACGCTACCATATTTGCATGGGGTATTATAATGATAGCCTTTGGCACATTAGAATAAGCTTTGGACAGGGAAAGTTGTTGACTTTTTTTGTTGACCAAACATCACAAAAGATTAGAAAAAAATAAATTGGATCTTTATCTGATGTACATTGTTGGTGACTAATTTATAGAATTTCTAAATATTTATTGTATTAATCATATATTTATTGAATAACGGCTTAAAATTACATATTGAGAGTTTTAACAAATATGTAAAACAGGCTTATGTGGTAATATTATAATAACAATACAGTGATTGTGAGTCAATAACAGACTAGGAGCAAGAAGAGTATAATCATGCAAGGAGAAAGTAGGACATGACACACACACACACACACACACACACACACACACATTGTTCAGGCTCTAACGGCAATCAATTAAAGCTTCCTCCTCTCCTCTCCTTTAATTGAAATTGAATTACAGAGTTTTACCTCCGTGTCCCGCCCCTTTAACTTAAGCACGTACGGAAACGCCTGAGGCCGATGTAGAGCCGCGCGCCGTTCCCATGTAACCGAAGAAGTTCAAGTTGAAAACACGGCAAGTAATAGGGTTGTTAGGGTATTAAACACAGACTGAGACAGACTCACAAACACACCAAGAGGCATGTGTGCACGTGACCACACACACATAAAGTAACAGGGTAATTAAATGGTAAAGCTCAGTCTAGCTGAAGTAAACATGTCTAGAAGGAATGTATTTAAGAACGTGACTCTAACAATCACGTAATTGCTTACATCAGTACTATATTTGTATTGAAACCTTTTATTTTAGTGCAAAAACATGAATTGTTTCTATATTTCTTCTAACAGTGTGATCTTTTTCATGCCTTTATCTTACATTGTCCACACTGATGTAATCTGATCATGACTTTTTAAATATAAGTGACATCATCCTTGTCAGTATTTTTTAATTCAGTCAACATCTGGAAAAATGCGAGACTGGAACTTTTTCAGTTCCACTCAAGATGGATCAGTTAAGTGGTCATTGAAGAGTCACAGCTGATCATATGTATGTGTGACCTGGCTGAAAAAATCAGTGCTGCATAGTCAAAGACTGAGTAGAGCTGAATAGAAGATTTTGCGTTCTGTGGATGTGTTTCAAGGGTTTTGAGTGCTGTAGATGGGCCTGATATGAAGGATGTAGGGACATACAGACAGAAAATGCATAGAAAAGTTGAAGTAAGTTGGTTGAGATAAGTCAAATAAATAGTAATAGTCAAAGGACAGCGAATGAGACAAGGTTATAAAGTGAGATAAAAAATAAAAGACTGAGAATAGGAACTGGAATAAAGACAGAGAAGGCAAATAAATGAAAGAGCGGCAGAGACAGAGACCTGTGCCAAGCTGTGATTTCCCAGTAAGAGTTAGCTCTTCATCCGGCGGTGCGCCGAGCCCTTCAGAAGAACAAAGCCACCTCATACTGCAGTCGTTTATCTGCCATTTTTCATCTCTCTTCTTTTTCTACATGGAAGAGAGCTTCCTCCCTTCCTCTCTCTTTCTCTCTGACACAGTGGGATAACCCTCACCCTCACAACTTCGCACCTCCCCTGCCATGTCACGCACACACAGTCTTTGCCAAACTCCAAGTTGATCAATGTGCACACATCTACACAACACAAAGAGTAAGAAGGTCCATGGACTGTAACAACAACTTAATCAGAAACAGTATCACTTTCATTGCATGCAATCTTGTAGATGGATGGATAAAATTCAGTGCGAAAGTAGTTGAAGGTATGGAGAATAGAAAGTATGTATTCAGTTGTACCACTTCATAAAGTAGTCACAAAAAAAAACCTGAAAGAAAAAACACACAATTCTGCTGCAAATCAAAGTCCAGCATACATTGTATTAACTGATGGTCTAATGAAACTCCTTTAAAGAGCATTTTCAATTTACATTAGACTTGAAAATGTGAGAGAATCCTATTTATGTGTGTCACAAGTCAGTCTTTATTGTAATATTTTTCATTACTTGTTCAGTTCTTTGTGGTTTTCTACTAGGTACTGATGCAGGCAATGAATATGTATGAAACAAACATTCAGGAAGTCGAATGTCACACAGAAAAGGGTAATTCTGAACAGGAAGATTTGACAAAATGAGGGGCTACTTCTGTTGCATGGATGTAATTTTGAGAAAACTGTACAATTGACAGATGACCCTGCAATAGAAACACCACTAACCTCTTTTAACACCTACATAACATTTAACACCTACCTACATGTTACATTTTCATCCTATATTTGTTTTACTGACCACTGCACTTGATTTTTTTTTTTCGAAAAAATGAACAAAGGTTCTAAAAAAAGGAGAATAATCAAATGTCAGATGAGATTGTAAGATTTTAGTGATATTATACAGCTCTACATGAGAATATATCACATTTAAGTGTATTACTGTGTGATGGTCTTAACACAAATAGGAATTTGTTGTGGCAAATTTAAAATCAAGCCAATTACAGCCAATTCCCACAATATGTAATATGGGCAAAAATGCAGGTGTAACTGAGAAATTTGGTCGCATTCTAGATTTTAGAATTAAACAGAGCCATCATGAATGTTTGCAAACACAAATGCGATATCTGCCATGATCCTTCGGAGAGGTCTGGTCCATAAACAGAAGCACAGTGCATAATTGCAGTGTAGAATACTTTGGAGAAATGTTATACTTAAGTTTTGTGAGTTATACCCTCCATCCCCTCCTGGCTACACCTTCGTCCACCCCCTCTTCCCGGTGTGGGTCAAGAGGCGGTGTGCTGACTCCGCCACCTGCTGTCTGATAGCACATAAACAAACCAAACACTTATTTCCTCCTGAGCCGTACCCCGCAATCACTGCACCAGTAAAACCTCACACTCCATTTACCTTCAGCGCAGGTGACTGCCTGGGCACTCTGTGTTTGAGTGTGTTTTTGAAGAGGCTTCCACACTTAGTTTGGAATATAGGACTTTGGGAAGTGGGGAAAGGAATGTAGAGATAGGAGGAAGTGAAAGAGGAGAACAAATGCTCATGAAGGGAACAGAAAAAAGTTAAAGTAGGGGGAAAGAAAGTGAAAGAGGATAAAGTTTTATGAAAAGTGTGCAGACACCCGTCCATGGGCTGCTTTGGAGGTTTTGTAGGGTCCTTACCCTGATTTATTTTTACCTCCGCCAAGGAGGTTATGTTTTTACCGGCGTTGGTTTGTCTGTCTTTCTGTCTGTGTGCAAGAAAACTCAAAAAGTCATGGATGGATTTGGATGAAAATTTCAGGAAATGTTGATACTGGCACAAGGAACAAATGATTGAATTTAGGTGGTGATCGAGGAGGGGCACGGGGGGGGCCCACTGATCTGCCTTGGCGGAGGTCTGCGCTCTCCAAGTGCTTCTAGTTCTTTCATAAAATGGTTCACACATTGTGGAAGAACCTCAGGGCCTGTAAAATGAAAATAATACAGAAATCCCAAAACCGTTGCTCTTGAAGCTGCTTTCAAGAACACGTCACTCCCAATGATTCCCCATGTTTAAATTCCCAACTTTGTCACAAAATAAATACGTGAATTTCTTAGTGATAACTGTTGTGCATTTTTATATAATTTGTTTAAATTATATTTAGTTGGTTGGTTGGTTACAGGGGGTGTCACCGGTTGACTAGCTGTTAGAGTGTGTTTACTGAAAAAACTTTTTTCAGACAGATAACAGATCCACTTAGGGCTGGGCGATAAAACAATAATGATCTATATCGTGACATAACTTTGCCGCAATAGAAATATGAGACATGTTTGATACAATTTCAGTAGAATTCATTTGTCCATGTTTTGACAGACATAAGAACAGCCAATCATAATTAAGTAGCGCCGCACTGAACCAATCACGCTAGAGCCACATTAAGTAAAGCTGAAGCACACAGCACAGGCGTGAGAGCAGCTAATGTTTGGAGTGCAGCGGGGAACGGCTAAGGGTGTTCCCTCAGGAGGAAATTTGCCCAAGAACTTGGGCGACCGGGTTAATGAAAAGTAGGGTACGGCATAGAAGCTGGGAGTCGGAGGTTCAATGTTAAATTTCATTTTCGGTTACAGAACGCACCCCCACGTATATACCCCTGGCATTATTTGGTGAAGATGGTCTGTTTTGTTTGTGTTCTCTTTTAAAACTTGAAAGCTTTTGCCTGCTGCTTAGACTTTTAGTTTAGTTTTAAATATATGTACCTGTTTTATTTGTCTGAAAGAGTTGTATAACGTTCTTTAGCACATCTGTCATGTTCAACCTCTGACAGAAAATAAATCAGATTTAAATCAAAAATAACCCTCTGATGTCTTCACAACTAACTTATGAGTAACGGAAAATTTAAGCTTGACAAAAATAGTGATTTGATTTATATCGTGATACATATCGATATTGTCTGATATGAAATAAATTATTGTGATATGATTTTTTTTGCATATCGCCCTGCCCCAACTCTACTGTAGAGTTACCGGTGTAAATTAAAATACCATAGGAGTGTTAAAATGATGTTACAGTGAAATTAGATATTGTTAGGTTTAATTCAATATTGCATCATATGGTTAACTAGTCTGTTAATAGTGTGTTCATACATATACGAAGTTATCAGACACAACTGGATGGGTTCTTACTTAACAAACTGCAGAAATTCCTAGTTTTAACCTAGCATTTTGTAGTTAGGAGTGTGGTTGAGGTTTTTCATTAACCCATAAAGACTCAGTGCTACTGATGTGGCAGTTCCAAATTACTTTTTTCTCTATATTTAACTTTTTTAAAGTGATTATTCACCTTTTATTATACTATCGTCCTCTGGATTTGGTGGGTTTTTTTGGTGAAAATCATGTATTTTTCTATATTTAATTTACTGATCATGTAGATGTTCAAAAGCTCAGATTGAAGTTGAGGGTTCTTATATTAAAAACAGAGAAACTGAAGAAAAAGTGACTTTTTCTGCAGAGATATCAAAAACTGAAGATAAGAATAAGTGTCTCCATCAACTGTCATTGATCCAACTCCATGGGTTTTACTGATGAATCAATGTTATCGAAGATGACGGTGTTTCCACGTTAGCTACAGAGCCTCTGAACGTCCAAATGGGTCATATCTGATGACCATGAAAAGATGACAAACTTTATTTTACACTAATTATTTTAACATGTTGATAGGTTTAGTGATTCAGAAGTTGTTAAACATTTTAGATCATTAGTTGCCAGTGGGTGTTTGGGTCTTTATGGGTTAAAGGCCTGTACATACTCTGTAAGAATGGAGAGGAATTTGTTTGTTTTCTTGAGCTTGCACAAACAAGAACAAAAGCACTTCCCTTTTCTTCCTCAGCCATATCCACTTTAAATTTCAACCCAATCACACAATAGTTGTCAGACGCAACATAATTCAACAAATTCGCGAGAAGTCCCAAACCTTGGCTGCGATAAAAGATGTCAGTCTTTTCTCACCGCCCTGGGAGCAATGCATTTCTGTCCTTGCAGAGTTTGTACAGACCTTAAGTGATGTTTTCTTCTTCACAAACTCCACCCTTTTGTCCATATGTGGTCATATCTGAGTCCAATACAACAAAGCGGCAAACTCGAGGCTTTAAAACGCTAGTTCCCAACCCAGTGGATGATGTCATGGTGGCTAAGCGCACTTTTTAATAGTTTTTATGGAATGAACTTCACTGGCCTCCAGACCATGTCCAGCATCTTTAGGATGGAGACGAAACTGTGATTTGTGCACAACGTTAGTGACCTCCATGTTAATACTTAGTCAGACCTCAAAGATGTTTAGACTTTTACAAAAGAGGTTGTCACGGCAACAGATCCAGGCCCCTGTGAATGAAATGGTACAACCCAATACCATATAAAGAGCCTGCACAGTGTAGGTCCAATAATGAGTTAAAGCTATACCGTATGATGTGGCATTTTTACACTTTTCTTTTGTCATCTTAAAATGCTCCTAATAAGTGTGTGTCAAACTAAAATGTAAAAGAAATCCACCAGGTATTGAAACTCAAAAATGTTTAATACTCATATATTTCTGATGAAAGTCTGACCAATCATTTTAGTCGGTCCGAATAAAATAATTGGCCGAACCTGACTGAGCCTCCTGTCAATCATCCATTACGGCTGTCCAGCATCCGATCCATTATCGCCGTCTCACATCCGATATGTGTCCCTCTGAATCTGACGCTTCACTCGCGCTGCCCCTCCTGTCACTGACCACAGTCTACTGTCTAGGATGTGTTTGGATAGAACTGACATGCACATGTGGAAGGGAAAAAACGGATTTATGAACAGAAACGACAACTGAGGGGCACAAACGGGAGTCTGATGAATGAAGGATGGAGATAAAAGTCCAGAAGTCAGATGTGCTGGACTGAACAGGTCTGCATAAAGCTCAGCTTTTATGACGGTGGGACTCATACAGGTACATGTACATGGTGTCACACAATGTAAGATGATGTAGGATGATAATTGTATGGACTATGAAACCTCAAATGTCCACGGAAAATTTGCGGAGGCCGCGCGTTCACAGTGCGCGCGCCCATCCCCTGGGCACTGCAGTGAAGACACTGACCCAGTACTGCACAGACCAGGTCTACTGATGGAACAGGAGCCGCGGGCCCGCGGCAGGTGGATGATACATCTGATTACTGAGGGAGGGGTCCGCGGACACGCCAAAACGTACCGGACCTCCGCCTCTCCTTCTTCCTCCGTTTCCATCGCGCATCAGATGAGAGAAGGAGGAGCCTCAGTGCTCAGGCAGAGGGAAGGTGGCTGGACTTTGGAGAGAGGCGGGTTGTTCATGTTCAAACTTTTACTAAGTACTGTGAGAAATGCCACATCGGTAGGTATAGCTTTAATATGATGAAATAGTGGGATTTGATGATGATGTTAGCAGGTGATCATGATTTAGTTTAAAAGCCCCATCTAAAAGAGTTCTAGTCCTTTAAGAGCACTACACTGGGTCACATATCCACATCTCCTTCTAGCGTTCTTTGCTTTTTATGCATTTATTGACACACTGGTGATGTTCTTAAACCCACCATTGCTCCTAAAGGACTGAACTGGATGATGCTTTTGTATCATTATGATTTCATTTACATCTTCACATCACCTGTTTCAGATCTCACCATCATTTAAAGCTGCATATGACGTTCGTCACCAATTTTTTTATCAAATCTGTAAACCCAAGTGATAGCCTAAGAATCCAGAATCCGTTAGTCTTTCTGTGATTATGCACCTGAATCACTTCCCTCACAGTGAACAACTTTGAAGTGTACTCCATCACAAACAGTCCATTTTTTTACACACCAAACTGAAACCAAACCGTCACTCAGGCTTTTTTGGAATTCCACACAGCTGCAGTAGCAAGAAGCAATGAGGCCGTTTCTATGTTTCTTGCTGCTGCGGCCATACTGCGGCTGCGTGGAATTCCGAAAAAGCCCACATGATGGTTTGGTTTCGATTTGATATGTAATAAAATGGACTGTTTGTGATGGAGTACACTTCGAAGTTGTTCACTGTGAGGGAAGTGATTCAGGTGCGTAATCACGAAAAGACTAACTGATTCGTGATACTTAGGCTGTCACTCATGTTTTACAGATTTGATGAAAAATTGGCGATCAACATCATACGCAGCTTTGAGGATTTTAGCTCATTATTAGCCCTAAATTTGCAGAGTTCTACTTTTTTCTTGAATGGCAGAAATAGCCACTGTACATTTACAAATGATATGTAGATCAAACAAAACATGGATCATGCTGTGTTTAAAGTCTGCAGTGAAATCACTTTAAAATCAATGTTTTCTTTATTGAGTTGTGTTTTTTCATACTGTACCAACTATTTCTTATTTGGTGCTATACTTTTGGTCACTGTATTAGAATAAGCACATCCAGATTCTGGAGATGACACTGTATTACAGAGTCATCACAGAGATTGCTTGACCTGCCGCTCACCCCTCCATCTTGTTTGTGTTCTGGTTTATTTGTTGGAAACAACAACAACAACAACAGCAACCAGCCTCTGTAATTATTCCTTAGTGCTGCTTCACTCACTGTAATTATACACCCATACACTGTGTGTGTTTTATGCATGTGTGTGTGCAGCAATAAGATGTGAATGCAGAATATGTGTGGTAGTTTCAGCGGTGTATAGGGAGTGTGTGTTTCAAAAATTACACACCCGTATTGGCCAGAAAGAGAGAAAGAGATGAGGGGACAACAAGCTGAGGTCTTTGTTGCTAAATGACAGTGATTCACCATCAGGCCACCCATTTAGTTTAAGTGTGTTGCTCATTTGCCTGTGTGTGTTAGTGTGTTGAGAGAAAAAAGAGGGAGTAAGGGTAATAAAAAGTGTGTGTGTGTTTATGTGTGTGTGTGTGTGCATCTTAATCTTTCTCAGTGTCATTCAGGAGTTGGCGGTGCACCAAATCCTGTGTGTTTCAGCATTTGTTTGTGTGTGCACACATGCATAAATATGTGTGTGAATATGTGCAGAAGCATCTGTAATGTTTTTGTGTAGAAGCATCTGTGTGTGTGTGTATGTGTGTGTGTGTGTGTCTGCACAAGGGCCTTTGCAAGTGATAGTTAGCTCGCGCCCTCTCCTTGTCGCTCCTCTCATGCAGAAATTTTTGAGTTTTTGGTTCGTCTGATTCTCATTCTGGCATAGAACTGCGCTCATTTAAACTCCACCTCTGGGCTTATTGAGGAAATGTTTTGGTGCTTTTCTGTAATTTGACTTGATTTCAACATTTACAACATTTTCCTCTGAAGGACTGCAGGGGCAACAACTCATCTTCAACAACAACATTTCTCACACCTCATTTCAATTCATGGGAATGTAAAACCATTATACTGTATATTAAATAAACATAAAAGCATCATTTTAAACACCTGTATTTTAGATTTAAGAAGAATACTGATTTTATTCTTTTGTAAAGTCCATTGATTTTAAGCCTCTACATTTACAACACCACATCAGGAAAAAAAGTTAATTCTAGATTTACTGTGACTTTTTTTGTTCATTTTCATTCCTGTGAAGTTCATTTGATTTCTCACGATACATTCATTCCTTCTATTCAGGCCACATATTCCAAAAAGTACAATCCATGAAAAACCCTCAGTTGCAAAGATGGGTCAGGCAGTGCCATTTTGTCTTCAAATATGTGAGAAAATCACTGAAACATTTATATTTAAAAAAAAAAAAAAAACAATGGTCCACAACAATGTGCAAAGAAAAACAGGTAGGCATTTAAGCATTTCACCCTGAGTGGTGATTAAAAAAAAATTAAGATTCAGGGAGTTTGGCGGAATTTCTACACTACAATGTTTGATACCTCTGACTCTGGGGACGCTGATGGTGCTTGTTGTGTCTGTTATTTTATAAGACTTTTATTTTGACTTTATTATACCTGTAGGGAAATTTGTGTTCTGCATTTTACCAGTCCTAAAACACACATAGTACCTAGCATTAGCATGAGCATCAGCACATAATACACATTAGTAGCAGTTAGCTGCCATTGACAACGCTCAGGAACCAACTCCAAATCTTCATCAGCACCATCAGGAGAATTAACTTGTATTTATCTTTTTTTTTTTTTTTTTTTTTTTTTTTACGTATTCATTTATGATTTTTTGATGCAGATTTAAGTTACATTGAACATTTGAATATTCAGTTTCAGAGGCATTAAACATATCCCATTCTTCCCACCCCCTCAGCCTCCCACCCCCTCAGCCTCCCACCCCCACTCTTACATGACATACTTGATGATGGTAATAAAAAATAGCAAAGTACTCATAGAACAAAAAAGGTAAAATTAAAAATTAAAAATAAAATTAAAAAAAATAACAGCAAAAAAAGAAAAAGTAGCCTAATAGTAGACAAATTTGCTTATTCACAATTACATCCTACTCGCAAGATATGGACATGTGGTGTTATAGATATTATTAGAGTACACAAGTATATAGAGTACGCCAAACAGAAAAAAAAAAATCTGTGTATGGGAAAACTGCACTAAAAGCATTTTTGTAGTTTAGAGTGTTTTTACTGCTTGAAATTTTGATGGCTGACCTCTCAAATTGTATTTAATCTTCTCTAAATTTAAAAAAAAGCATGAGGTTGCTAAGCCATGAGGATGTTTTTGGGGAGGTTGCTGATTTCCATCCAAAGAGTATTTGTCTTCTAGTTAATATTGTTGAGAATGCAATAATGTCCATTTCATGTTTTTTTGCCTAATTTTCGGCTGGAAGATGTTCCAAAAATGGCTAATCCAGCAGATGGTATTAGTGCAGTTTCCAAGGCTAGAAACAGGTGATGAAATGTATCTATCCACTAGTTTTTCAAATGTGGACAAGACCAGAGCATGTGTGTCATGTTGTCTATTTTTACTGGCGGGGGAAACCAGAAGAAACCTACACGCTGTGGTGAGAACAGCTAAATTCAACACAGAAAGGTGCAATGTAGTTTGCAGGTCTTTGTTTTATAATAGGTATAATGCTTGATGAAGAACAAAGAACTGATTCAATCATTTGTCTGAGTTGTTTAAGATCACAGGTTTTAAGCTAAGGTTTGGTTCCTCATCATTTGTATCCTCGCACATTAAATTCCTGAGTCTTAATTCCTCAGCACTAGTTCAAGCGAGGGCACACTTATTTTGAGGTGTTCTTTCATCTGTGTGATTCTGCTACTGTGATATCTGTGGGACACTTCATGTTTCATCAAATTTAGCATAAACTTGGACTGAAGGATGAATTCACTGGTTTTGACCAAAAGTCGAGGTCACTGAACAAAACGGTTTTTGTCCATATCTCAGTCAATCATTAGCTAATAGGAGTTTCATACAAATGTGTAATATGATAAAATGGAGGAAATGAATGGTTGATATATTTAGTCCAAGAGGTCAAAGGTCGGTTTCACTGTGACACCAGTGAAAAACCACCGTTCACCACTGTTTTACTCCTCTGAATAGCCTGCAATGGAAGAATTATATTTCCCACTGGAAATGATTCAATAATAGTTGTACTGTGTGCAGCAGCGGCGGCTGCTCGTCTTTCAAAGAGGGGAAGCTCATTGTCGGCTTACATCAAAAAAAATTGTTAAGTTATTTAAACATAAATTCAGCCCTCTATTCTTTTTTAAGAAAATGGTCAGTGACTTTATCGCACCAAGTAGGCATGTTTTCCAGGGACTTGACCAGTGTCCTCTCAATGGCCAACAGAGCTAGGCTGCTTAGACGGCCTTGGCCCATTGTGTTGCGGGTGTAGGACTTGAGCCTTTTTAAACAAGAGAAGCTCCTTTCTACACCTGCTGATGTAGCTCCACTTGTTGCTACTAGTGACAACAGTTTGTATAGCTGAGGCATTGCACTGTCCAATTCCATATCTTTTAGAAAAATCAAGAAATCACACAGTTTTCCCCTGTGACCCTGTAAGTCCTCATTCGAATACAGGACTTGAAGCTCAGACCTCAGTCTCCCTGAATCAAAATATACACCATAGCTTTTCACAAGACTCTGGAATGCCTCTTCTGGAAACACATCTTTCATGTAAGCAAACGTCCCTGGATTGACTAACTCTAACAACCACAAACTTTCCAACTTTGAAAAACGCAAAGGAATCTGCTCTATGAGACTATTAAGGATGGCCATGTAGTACATTTTCTTTGTTACAGCACTTCCAGTTAGCCAGCTAACTTTACCATAATAGGAATGCTGAAAGGACCTATTGCTTTTCTCTACTTTTTGCACCAAGTAAATGTCAGGTGTTGATCTGCCCCACTGTTTAATTCGAAGTTTCTCCTCGTAAGGAAGACTATCAAATGGCTTTGCCAAAATCAGATCGACAACATTAGCATTGTCTGCCATTCTGTGCACCTTGCTAGACAGGTAGTTCACTCCGACCTAGCCAACAGTATGATTGATTTAACTATCTACAAAACGATATTAAAGTCAAACAAGAAATTATGAAATTATGTAACTGAAACAAGAAAACGTTGAAATTATGTCAAATTGAAACAAGGAAGTACAATGAGTGTGTTTTATTTACAGTGCAAGAAATGAACAAGTAATTTTGTGGTGGTTTCTCTCTCGATTTCACAGCAGAATGCTCGATGGTATTAAACTGAACTCTGTCAAGTGAAGGAGTAGATCTCAAAATAGCTGTTAATCAAACGGGATTCAGCCTTTCGACTGATCCTCCAATCAGCATGTGGAAGCCTGGCGTCCAGCCCAGCTGAGGTCCGCCCACAGCTTCATTCACCCCCAGAGATACTGAGCATCTGGGGGTGGGACAACATCGTGACATTTATCCAATTACTGTACAGTTTTGAGGCAATGAAAAAAACTGTTCCACTCAGTCCCATTGAAGTGCATGGACGCTGAGCTTCTACAGGCAATTGCACTGAGCAGAGATCATATGAGAAAACAGCGCAACAGGAATGTATGAGAAGTGAACAACATCGAGTCTGTTGATTTGTGATAAAGCTGATTCTGAACGAAGTCATCTTTGAGACGAGTGTGTTCGAACACATTTGTAGTGAATGAAATGTCAACACAACCGTACATATTTAACCATTTAATTTTTGTAATTTTCAGGGAAGCTGAGCTTCTCTTGCAGTCTTTGAGAAATCGCCTCTGATGTGCAGTCAAAGTCAAACTACATAAAGAAATATTACATTTTGTTTATAGGCACATTTTTCATGTTCAGACCTTTTCAGATTTTGGTTGTATTTTCATGGTCAAATGGATTGATTTTTTTGTAGGCGATATTTTAAGTTTGAAGGGTCACAAACTTTAAAAAATTATCATGGAAGAATTGACATTCACTTTTTCGTTTTCATTGCTAAGAGTAAGGAGTTCCAAACCACCATCATGTGAATCCTTCTTGTTGAGGTATTTCTTTGCCCCCTCCAGCTGAGTTATGTTCATTATTAATGTCTGAATTTGGTCCCTGAGGATCTGCTATCCATTATTAATGCCTGACAATCTCTTTCTTTCTCTCCAAGGATCTCCTTCTGTCTCTGCCTCACACTTCTTCTCGTCCCTCCTCCAATCCTTGCGTCCCATCATCCTTCCGATCGTCCGTCTGGAGAAAAGCTAATAACAGGTGCGTTTTCTTCCCTCGTCCTGTTCCTCCTCCTTCCCTCCCATCTTCAATCTGTCTGGGATTTCTTCAGTAACACAAGGTGCTGTGTTTACAAGGTGTTAAACATGCTAAGTGTGTATGTGTGTGTGCCACCTGGGAAAGGTGGCTCTTTGGCAACTTGCTAAACATGTGTCTGTGTTTGTATTAATCATGTATGAAGGCTTGTCTAACTTCTTGGCAGAATTAACTTTAATATGAAAACACACACCCACACAAGCTCACTCCAACATCATCTGTCACAAGTATCTGCTTACACCTGTCTGCTGTACTACTGTAAGTCTACATGAGCATTTGATGAGCTGACTGGATTGTTTTAATGTCGTTGGTACCAATTGTTGCATACTTAGTCCTTGAAGTACTAGTTGTAATAGTCTGTCAGCTTGTAAAGTCCATTATGATGTTCTGCTAAATCTGCAGCAGTTTACTAAATTAATCTGTGATCTTTTATTTTTATTTATTTATTTTTTTAACTTAACCTTCATTTAAACAGGAAAAAAGCTAACTGAGACCCTCCACCACCCCCATATCACATCATGTATATGTACAATCACTATGTACATATGTAAATATCTTGACATTTTATAGTTAAATATTTACACTTTAAGAACGTTTATTTCTACCCCGCCTTTCTTTTACACTGGTTTGTTGCATATTGCTGCTGTAAACTGTTACATTTCCCCATGGTGGGATCAATAAAGTCTTATCTTATCTTTATATAATAATAACATATAATATAATATAATATTAAGTAATATAATATAATAACATCTCCTTTTCAAGAGTGTCCTGGCCAAGACAGCAGAAGCAGAACTAAAAACATACATAATACACAATAAGTCAGTTCTAAAACTATGTGTAAAACACTAAACTAAAAACATACATATAAAACACCTTTAATAATTTAAGATACTAAAATTATAACAATAATGTTCCCTAAAAGCACCTCAAAACAGAACCTGATTCAATCAATTACAAAAACATCTACATCCAGATTTATCCTTTTCCCACTGATTTAGAATTTCATGTATTTATTCATTCCAATCTAAATGATTGGAAAGGGGCAGGATGAAGAAAACTTATAATACCAGCCCCTTTCTTAAAACATCTGCTTCCATCAGATAAGTTGATGTGATAGTCAATGAAAATAAAACAAATCCGTAAGTAAAATTATTCCATTACATGTTTTGATAAAGCTTCTCTGTTCTCTCCTTATATAACCTCTTAAACTGAAAAATATTTATACAGCTCTTCTCTTCCATTGCCAAAGAATTCCACATTCTCTCATTCATGACTTTGAATTATTTTAAAGTGACTAGTTCCTTCAGTTTTATCTTCTGTCTCCTTCTGTTAGTTGTTCCTGGCAGTGGGAACAGAACCTTTTTATCCTAATGACAGGGAAACGTCCTTATTCAGACAACAAACACACTAGCAGAACACAGTGAAGAAAAAGAAAAGGAAAGTAAAGTACAACAACGAGGTGTGCAGGAGATTTGTGTGTATATGTGTGTGTGTGTGCTTGGCAGGAACAGACGGTGCCGTGGCCTTTTCTTGGCACCGGATCGGACTCAGGTGCAGGGAGGTGTGTGTGGGTGTGGTGACAGTTCCTCTTTTCTCAGGTGCATCTAGGAGAGGATTGCTGGGTTGTTGTCTTTTGGCAGCAGCTCTCCCTTCCTGCCTGTATATGTGTGTGTATGTGCTGCAGGATCTTCCACGGAGATGAGTCAGTAAATGCTGTTGTAGACTGACAGTAATTCCTAAGACTCATGCCAGCCGTAGAAAAATCAGAAACTCATCTTCTAACATACACACACACATTGTGGAGCTGTGAGATAGAAACTTTCCTGTCCAATTACAGGATGTCCACTGCCTATTAAACATAACTTTACCTCAACTCAGGGCCACTGTCTTTACCGTTGCTCACAACAATTTGATTTTCAATTTTGCTGTTTAAATACATAGGATGTTAATTATTCTGCTGTTATAATATACAATAGTAGTGTATTAAGCTGGGAATAATAGGGGATTGTTACCCTCACTGTCACTTTTGAAAATCTATCTCATGTGACTCAGTTAAATCATATCCACAGATGACATATGTTGATGTTTTGTATGTTCAAGTCCACTATGAAGGTTAAATGACAGAATGTTAATGTTGAATGCAAACATACAATTAACAAATCTCAGTATTACATTATAGAAGTCAACCAAATATGGATTAAAAAAAAAACAAAAATAATGATAAATAATAGTTTGGCACACAAAAGCTAATGGCCAATTAATCAACCAATATCATCCCTGCCTCCCACAAAAGCTCATTAATAAAGCATACTTTATGTATGTCCAAAATAGTCTACTCTCACTTAATTAAAAACAGACTGAATCTTGAACTGAACACCAAACTTAAAGATTTGAATAAAAAAAAGGAATGAACACATATCGAAGTCTAAATAAATCTAGTGGAATTTAATTTTTACCTTTGAATGTACATTATTTTCTCTTAAAGGAGTGATATTTTGCTTTTTTAAATGGAATTATGCATTTTAAAACATTTCCCTGTGGTCTCCATAAACTGTAAATGCTATGCTTAGGTCTGAATTCTTCATTAATTCAACTCCACAGGTCCATCTTCAACCCTATTTCTGAGTAATGACACCAGAAAGGTCGTTTTGAGCGCTGGCCCTTTAAATGCACATGAGCCACTTCATGTCCCGCCCCCCCAAGTTGTTGGCTGTGCTGCTCTGTCCTGTTCAACCAACAACTGAACATTTTAGGTAATTGGCTCGAAGTTTGGACATATTTTCAGTTTTTACTGCTGCTGCCAAACAATTATGGCGTACTCGGAGAAATGTTTGTCGGAAGTTTTGAACTTATATGTGCAAATGTCGTGATGCAACTAGTTATAGACCTAACAAATTAAGTAGGAATTAAAACAGGTTGTAGAAATTCACTCGATTTTGGCCAATATGAATATAAAGATAGCTTTGTAGCACCTGGAGGGTTCAAATTCAAACTTTATGAACTATTAGGGTCCAAATATACAAATAAGTGCACCTAAGACTAATATAAGTGGGTTTAGGAAAATATGACCCCTTTAAAGTCACTATTTTCATTTAAGAATCATTATTGGCCCCGATTTTAGTTGGGAAAATGTGCCATCAGTGCCAAACCAACAAATCTGTTCATCTCTATCACATATTATCATTTACGAGGTTGCATTTGTTACAGTATTATAGTAAGTTAAATTGGCACAGAAATATATAAATAGGGCCCCAAGCCCCTAATAAATAAACTCTGTACTTGACTGTTGTGCAAAATACTATCAGTCACCTATTAGTCTCTGATGTACAGTTCGGGGAAAAAATTATTAGACCACCCTTGTTTTCTTCAATTTCTTGTTCATTTTAATGCCTGGTACAACTAAAGGTACATTTGTTTGGACAAATATAATGATAACAACAAAAATAGCTCATAAGAGTTTAATTGCAGAGCTGATATCTAACCCTTTTCCATGGTTTTCTTGATAATAACTAAAATCACTTAAGTTCTTACATCAATATCTATGGCATTGTACTGAGAAAAACAGTGCTTTTAGTCATTACATGTTTTCTTTTCTGTCTGTTTTAATCACATGATACACACAGGAGTTAGTACTTGATTGCATAACCATTGTTTTTGATGACTTTTGATGGTGTAATAATTTTTTTACGCGACTATATAAAGTGGATACGATTCCATTAATACGCGACTATATGAAATCTATTTCTCAGAATTTCAATATTGTCTGTAGCATTTGTAATAACATAATAAATCAAGAAATAATGTGACAAAAGTAGTTTTTTCTGCATTTCATTGCATAAATGTTAGATAAATTCCAGTTTATGATGCTCTTTATTCATAGCTTAGTCTTCTGTGATATAAGGTTTTATCAGCAACAAGTAAAAGAAGTTCTGATTTTAAGATCAGTCAATTCTTTTTAAGGAAGAAGAATGTATAATGTAAAAAATGACTTAAGTTTAGTAATGAGTATGTGTTTGATATTTTCATTGCTCAGTTATTTTCTGACAGCTTCTTAACAGGTTCTTGTTATAAAACATACTTCTTAGATTTAATTACTTCCCAATCTGCTTTTGTATCCCTCTGAACTTAATAAATGCCACATATTCAACAAATAACAATTAGGCTTAATTAAGATGATTAAAATTTCCCATCTAATCCGTCAACACACTGTGTTTATATCTTCCACTCTACGTTTGTGTGTTTCTCCTCTTCACGCTTGACAAATCAAGAAGATCACTGTATAATGACTGCATAATGAACATGTCCTTAAGATACACAAAAACGCTCCCACACACACACACACGTATACATATTCACAAACAAACATGTCCTTAAGACAGACAAAGCTTATCAATAGCTGTTAATTAAATTCTTGTGTATATTTATGAGAGACTTAGAATCGGTGTTTATGGTGCTCTGTATGTGTGTTTGTTTGCTGTAATGAAAAGATTTCACCTTCCAACAGTATAGGAACTGAGAAGCATTTGTGTGTGTAAGCATGAGTGTAACGTCTGTAAATACACAAATATTTTCTGTATTTATTGCCTCAAAGTAAATGACAAACGATGGGCGCATTTAATAAGAAAGTATCAGAGCTGAGGTTGAATAGTAATAAATCCAAGAAGAAATACAAAATTTTCAAAGTTACTAGATTTGACTAGAGCTAAATATGAATATTTGTGTAATTTAGTTGAACTGACTGGTTAAATATTCCTCTTTTTTTCAATACAAAGTCAGCGTCAAAAGCCAAAGCCAGTTACATGTGAAATCTTTGAAATGAGGCACAGATGAAAACAGATCATGACCCTTCGCTTTCATGTCCACGTCCTTGAGAAAAACTTGAGTAATTCAAGCTGTTTTTTAGTGTTTCTCATTAATGTCCATCTCTCACTACATATTTCTGTCGTCTTCTGCTTCGTCCACTAATAACTGACACACAATTTAATTTGTCCTCCACACAGCACCTTTCTAACATTATTTGGTCAAAGTAATTGTCGCAAACAGAAGTGATTACATGAAAAGGACATGAATATTGCGACTCTTCCTCAAAATCCCCTCATCCTCATCTTCTGGCCTCATCCTGTCTTATCCAGTTGTCTTTCTTCTTTCGCAGCTCAGCGCCATCTGTTCATCTTTAGCTGAGAAGGAGTTCACTTTCCTCACTGGTTTCTCAATGCGCTTCTGTTAAACTCATTATCTGACATTGTGACTCTCCCCCTCCTGCCCTTGGTTCTAATTTATTAGAAAGTGAAAGCTTTTCTTTAAACCCCCATGTCTTAATGACATCACAAGCCCTTTGATATCTCCATAAAAGTGGGGCATATGACTCAGAACTCCAGTAGCAAACATATTTTACAATTACTTAAGACTATTCATGCTATCAGAAGACAAAACAGCCCGTAATTGTTCAATTAATCACAAAAAAAAAAAGAGTTAAAAATCAGACATAATTTGATGAATAAAAATTTACTTCACAATTTACTTTGGTTAATTCACATCAGTTGCTGCTTTTTCCTCTTAGAGACTGAAGGTTGTCATAATGGATATTAACCCTTTCATGCATGAATTATGAGAACCTTAATCATGATTTTTTTCTCCCCTGTTTTTATTCCTCTTTAGACATGAAAAAAAAATGCAATTGACAGCTTTTTATGAACCTATTTTTCATGGATCTGCAAAAATGTCCACTCAAAAGGATACGATGCATTTAATTTTTGAAGCAAAGAAACATGTATTTACTGATACAGTGAAAACTATGAAATATAAACACTTTTAATGCTGCTAATCTGATGTTTTCTCATATTTAAACATACTCTAATACTAGTTCTTACTCACTTCATGGAGATAATATACAAAAAACCCATTCTGTTAAAGAAAAAATGATAATTACGGTCTAATAACAATTGATTTACACTCAAACATGTTACTGCGGATCAGGTTTATCAAGAACAACTAAGTTACATATGCATAAGTGTCCACTGTGTTAGCTGATATGGAACTAAAACAACAAAACCCATGAATATACCAGACAACAGCTGGAGAAGAACTGTCCACTGTAGTGACCAGTATGCATGAAAGGGTTAAAATGTAAATTCACATTCTATTGTTTAACAGCATCTTGTTAATATTGAAAACAAATGATTTCCTGTGAACTACATAATTATAATAAAACCATTAAAGGCAGCAATGACTGTCATTGAGAGACTTATTCCTTAACAGAAATAAAAACTAAACACAGGCCACATGAGCATCGAAATCATCAAAGATATACAATTAGATACCAGATGAGGAGGCAGCAATCTCTTACACGCACTAATATAAATGATAATTAACCCTTTTAAGACTGCCATTATAACAGGCTGCTTAGGTGTCTTCATGTTTTCTTTGCAATGAAAGTGTCAGAAAACATCTTTTTTGCCATTTATTTTGCAACTTTGTTTTCAGGAAGAACTTAACTTTCAATATCTGGGCATTAAAAACAGTGTGTTTTAATAAAAAAGAAGTTTTTTAGCATATTTATTACCAGAAACAACTGTAAATGTCCATAACAAAATGTTTTAAGGTTGCAAAAATGAAGTTAAACTAAAAAATTAAAAACTCAAACATTAGGGCTTCATATTTTGTCTCTGAAAATGTTTCTACTTGTCATAGAGTCGCTATTAGTGCCATAAAGTGTTATATAGTGTTGGAAAGCTCAAGACCTCAGCTTTCTGATGCTATTTCAATTTTTTGGATAGTGCAAACAGTTCACGAGTTACAGTAATCTGAATGTTATAAAGTGCAAAATGCAGCACTGGACAGATTGACATTGTTTTGTTTTGTTTTGTTTTGTTTTTTTTTGGGGGGAGGGGGGGGGGGGGGGTTATATATTATTTTGCAGTTTTCAGTTATGTAAAACACTAGATGACAAAAAAACCCAAAAGCTCGGATATGTGTAACAACTAATTAATTAACTAGCTAATCCTTATTCAAAGAAAGAAAGAGGGGCAGAGGACGGTCACTGGTATACAGATATAATCCTTAGTGCGATTTAACTTCCTCCAAATTTGCGTGAAACGGAGTCCAAGAGAGATTGCTGTTGTTAAAGGGTTAATTGGAAAATGTGCAAAATACGGAAAAGGGACAAAAACAGATGAGAGCTCAAGTAATGTGTTTTTTTTCCTTAATTGGAGTAATTTAGCTTACATTCATCCAGTTAAAGTAGACTAACCCATTCACATTACCAGGACACCAAGGACCAGTACGTCATGTGACCTCATATGGCTTCAGTCTGTAGTTATACATATGCATATACAGGGATAATGTTACTCAATCTTCTTCTGAAGGTGAAAGCTCTGCAGGGCTCCACTTTCAGAAATACTTGATTTTAATAGAACTACTTTTTAGCTTCTCATTCAATGCCTCAACATATCCTCCTCCTACGCCCTCCTCCTCTATCCCTTCCATGTCCCTTCCCCTCCATCTCAGGGGCATATGTCAAGAGGAAGCAAGCATCTGCTCCTTGAGTGGGATTTTGTGACAGTCGCTGTGGCGGTCTGTGCCAGAAGTCCGTCTGTGACACAGCGGCAGTATGGCCATGCACTGCCGGGCGACACAACGTGACATAGACTGAGGAGAGAGGACGTTTTTTGCACTTGTACTCGGGTGGAAGGATCTTAAAATGCTGTAAGTCTCACAGTAGATTTGTGTAGCAGACGTCTGCATGAGAGTTTAGAGTTGTAATTATCAGTGTGAAGGACTGTGAGCAACAAAAGTTGAAAATGAAAGGAAGAATAAAGGCAGCGGGAACAATGACAGAAATTATACAAGTACTAGTGTTTATTATGAGGAAGGATCACTGATAAAACCATCATATAACAAGGAACTCTCAGAAGTGAAGGCCAAGTGAAGTACTGCGTTGACAAGCCTGATGTGAAGCAGGTGGAAAAACTTCCTTTAGGATTTAGGAGAAGCCATTACAAGAAGTTTTTTTGTGCGTGCAGAAGGGCAGTCAAACTGAGAAGCATCTATTTAGTTGCTTCATTATCACTGCTCCTCCACTAGAAGCACATCATTACACAATGAAGTTGATAAGTCTGTAGCTGTATATCCTGATTGCAAATTGGAGGATGGAGCAATTACATCACAGACAAATAACAGTTTCATCTTTCTCAAGGACCATTAAGAAGTTATAGGTGGTTTAATTTGGAATAAATAACTCTGTGCTCTTTGTTTTGATTCAGATGTTGTTACAGAAGTGAGACTGATCATCTGCTGAGATTTCCCTCTCTAGTTGCTTTTCCATTGAACATCTGCGCAAAATTTTACCGATATTTGCTAAATGTAAAAAAAACAGAAGTGCGTAATGTTGTTTTTTTCCATTAAATCACAAATGCGATGATTTATTTATTATTGCAAGATGACATGAGAAGTCATTCCATAAACATGGCCACGAATGTAAATATCATGTTGATTTGCAGATATATTCATTATTATTATATATTTCCACTCTGTCTTGTATCACTCTATCTTGGGTTTCCTGGTGTGTCCACACATACCGCGCCATGTTTCTTTTAAAACTCTTCTTCGCTTGTTCCAATGTCTGTCAACATCATTTTTTTTATTCATGTGTCTCTAGTTGCGAAAAAAGGTCTTTCCATTGCAGTCTTGCGTGAAATACCAATTGCGCTATGCCTGAAAACCACCTCTTGCCTGGGCAAAAATTTTTACCATAATTTCTGGACTATAAGCTGCTACTTTTTTCACACGCTTTGAACCCTGCGGCTCAAACAATGATGTGGCTAATTCACCGTAAATCAAATGCATTCACACTACATTCTTCAGATCAGTCATTTTGCACGTCATGCACACACCCTCATCAGAAGAAATGTATATGAGGCAGCTTTAAAGGAAAAATGATCAATCTGGCTGTCGAAGAAGAAAACAGAGCTGCTGCACGTAAGCTTGGCATCAGTGAATCGATGGTGAGACGTTGAAGATGGCAGTGTGCAGCTTATATTTAGGTGCATAGTCCGGAAATTACCGTAACTGAAAAATTTGACTTTTGGCGAAATTGTAATTTTTCCATGAGGTAAATTTTTATGCGCAAGTTATATTTGCACAGTTTGAGGCTCCGTGGAAAAGCAACTCATGTATCTCTAAAAGGTCCTTTTCCTTGGTCTTAGTTTTCTTCATTTTGTTTGAAAATACAGAAAATATGAAGAATTAAATTCAGTATAATGTGCAGTTTATTGACCTTGACATGGTGTGATTCAGTGCTGGGCTGTGTCAGTGTCCTCTGCACATCTAACTGTGAAACACACACTGACTGCCGCCATGAGCACCTGCTGGACTGCCAATACATGGACACAAACCAACCAAAAGGTGACGGCGCCGATGCATGGGCACATGTACACACTGTATACAATAGCACCGAGCACACAATATGTCTGAGTGTTTCTGTATGTTTTATATGATAGTACTGCAAGGTAAGGTTGTAGGTTGCTGATTTTTTACATTGAAAAAGACTGAAGATAACACATAAAAAATGAATGAACGGAACAAAATATAATAAAAATCGCTAAAGAAGTTGACATTACATGACCCATCTCTTTATATTTTAGTGCGACATACGCTAGTTCTTTAAATATACAAGTGGCTTAAACAGGTTGCAGGTTTTTTTCTGAAAGTTATATCATCCACAAAACTGTTTTATTTTCTTTATTTTTTTTAGATACGAAAGTACAATAATAAAAATAAAATTAATATAATAAAACAAAATGTCCATTGCTTAATCAGAGCTGATAAAATCCTTCTGAAAATAAAGGGAAAAGCTGATGTTTACAAGTGTTCAAATCTCAGTGTCTTCACAGGAGCTTGTATATTTCATGCATTTTGCATCTGTTAATATTCAGCATAAACGATGACAAATTTATCCTGCAGATTTGGAAAAAAAAAAACAAAAAAACAAATAAATGATATAAATAATGAGCCCTAAGTATATTCAAATAACATGCATTGCCACACACCCACGCTCGTGGCATGCACTTTTAAGACCTCTTCGCTCACCAATTTACCGGAAGAATAAACAACAGCGAGGGGAAAGAAAAGAGTAAATGTCATTAATAAAAAAGAAAGTCGAGCTAATTGTGTTGCATGCTCTGGAAAAATCAAAAATCCATTAGGGAGGGCAGAAAGGACACTGAACATGGCTTTTTGAAAAACAGATAATCGTTCACAAAAGAAGAAAACCAAGTACGCTTTTACCTTTAATTTAGCCCTATATCCCCATTTTAAGATGGTCGTCTTGTGCACGTCTGTTCCTGTGTGTATGTGTGTGTGTGTGTGTGTGTGTGTGTGTGCGTGTGTGTTTGTATGTCAGTGTGTGTATGTTAGTGGTTTTCTGCCTAATGCATGCCAATGAGTCACACACAAGGCAACTTTATCTAATCTCCATAAATGACCACGGGGTTCAGGAAGGTCAGCCACACACACATGCACCCACACACAAATCCTCATGAGAGAGAGCATAAGGAGATGGTAATTGAGAGAAATTAGAAGAAACGATGGAAGGGACTGGTCAAAGTAAAGAGGAATGAGTGAATGGACTCTGGGGTGAAACAGTTCACTTAGTGTTTGCTCTGCTTTAGCGCTCAGAAAGGTCAGTGCACTCTTATACAGGATAAGTCATTTTCTACTGACTGCGGGGATGGTCAGTAAATCTTAAGACTGTCATTTTGAGGGATATTTGGGAGTGAGATCCTGGGTTACAAGTGGGATTTAACATAAGTGTCTCATTTTGGATCACTCTGATTTACATAATACTGACACCTCTCAGCATCAGAACACTAACACATGTGTTTTCACTAACTATGTTTACGTGCACATTAGCATCCTGGTATTGATCATATTCCGGATTTGATATTTACGTGACATACGGAGAAGCCTGGACACTCAGATCTGTGTTTACATGATAAATGCTCTATTCATGACAGCCACAGTTTGTGCCTGTGACGTTTACAACATGTTGTAATTTAATCTGACATTTCATTGGCTGCTTCCTAACTTTAACTCATTAGGAACCAGTGCTACTTTTATGGCAGTTCCCAAATGAATTTTTCTCTGTATATAACCTCTTCAATGATTTATGACCATTTATTGCAATGATTTTCAACCTTGAGGTCAGGACCCCATGCGGGGTCGCCTGAAATGTCTAGTAATTGATTAAAAAAAAAAAAAAAAAAAACTAGTAAAAAAATATATGGTGAGTTGAGAGAGACAATCACAATACATAAGACATGACAAAATGTGAAACTGAACCACTTTTGTACTGTTTATCTTTCAAATGTTCACTGTGGTCAGTTTCAGAAACAGAAAAAACTGAAGAAAAAGTGACTTTTTCAGCAAATCTATACGTCTTCATCCACTGTCATTTATCAAACTCCATGAGTTTTACTGGTGAATCAATGTTGTAGAAGATGACGGTGTTTCCACGTTCACTACAGAGCCTCTGAATGTCCAAATGGGTCATATCTGATGACCATGAAAGGATGATAAACTGCATTTTACACCAGTTATTTACATGGATTGATAGAATTAATGGAGCAACAGGTATTAAACAGTTTAGATCAGTGGATGATTTTGGTTTATATCAGTGGTAACACTAGTAGATGACAACACTGTGGTGTGAATTTGTCTCACCAGTATAATAATACAGTGAACATTTGGAGACATGGTAAACACGTCCTGCAGCTGTTATTCTGTCAGGACAAGGAGTTGGATGAAGATCTGCAGCTTTGACTGAGTTCAGAGACTCCACATAGTCCTGTTTGTGTACTGTTTTCTACTGTGACCTGACTTGTTGCACTGTTTTAGGGAAGCCGATGTCCCATTGACTGGTTTACAACAGACTTCAAATGGTCAGCCCTCCAATCCTCCAAGTAAGTGAGTACATTTATTTTTTTTAATTACTGAAAAACAAAACTCCAACTCAGTAGTGAGACGCTGTCACTGCTGCCACGATGTTTGAATTTCTTTTACATTGTTTTCTGTTTTTCCAGTAATCCACAAATATCAATGACTGGGATAAGGTGTATAGATTTAACAGTAGTGGCTTTTCCATTGGACATCTGTGCAAAACTTTACCGATATTTACTAAATGTTGAAAAAACAGAAGTGTGTAATGTCGGTTTTTCCATTAAATCACAAATGCAATGATTTGTTTATTTATTATTTGGAGATGACACGAGAAGTCATTCCATAAACGTGGCAACGAACATAAATATCATGTTGATTTACAGATATATTCATTATTATTATATATTAGCCCTCTATCTCGTACTAAATTAAAAGATGATTGGGTTTCCTGGTGTGTCCACACATACCATGCCATGTTTCTTTTATTAAAACTCTTCTTCTTCGCTTCTTGTAACATCCGTCAACATCTGTTTTTTTTTTGTTTGTTTTTTTTTTTATTCACGTGACTCTAGTTGCAGAAAAAGGTCTTTCCATTGCAGTTTTGCATGATATACCAGTTTTTTTACGCCTGAAAAACCACCTCTTGCCAGCGCAAGAGAGTTTTGGCAAAATTGTCGTTTTTCATTGGGTACATTTTTATGCGCAAATTATATTCACGCAATTTGAGGGTGAATGGAAAAGCGATTAGTGAACTAGGTGCAATTAGAGTACTCCAGGTAGAGTATCTGGGTTTCAGATCAGGACATGGTGTTGACCTGCACAAACACGTATATGGGCTACTTAAACAACAAACAGTATCCAGGAAACTGATGTTGTTAAGCTTGACAGGTGGGAGGGACTTAATAGCCTCAATAGCTACGTCTTCCATATATGCACATATGTTTTTTTACGTATTGCATTAGAAAAAGCTGATAAAAACAGCAAAAATCAAAGAAAAATAAGCTGACACAGTGGACATTTAGTACATAACTGATCAGCCCAGTCCACTGTTGGAGAGGAGGGAGAGATTTTTGTCATGCAAATGTACAAGGTAGTTTTTTGTTGCAGATCTGTGACCTCACCTCTACTGTTTTTGCTCAGTCATGCATATTGTCACCTTCATTCTAAACCATTTGATGCTAATGCAATGGTACAGCTGATTCACTCAACACATGAAAACACGAGTAATGCATCTAAAGAATTAACTTGCAGTTTTTCAAATGTTCCAGCATTCGAGCAGAACTTGACTCCAAAGTGACACTGATGTGAAATGATCATGTAATTATCACTTCATCAGTAAGAATTTATGGTGGATAGAAGGCTTTCATGTCTGCCATGTGGGGCTTTGATTGACAGGTGTGTCTGACAGCTCAGTCAGACTTTCTGACCTACTCTGTGCTGACTTTTTTTTTTTTGAATTCTCTTTTTATTGAAAGAAATTAGGTTTTTACAAACACTGAACAATTTTACAGATACACAAACTATATACATCCAGAGAGTGGGTGTAAAACACAAAAACATTTACAGCAGCTCATTATTGTCTAGGCATACACGATTTCAGAGTAAAGAAACAATATATAAATAAAAACATAGAAAACATAAAAAACATATTTCCTTCATTTAGAGGATAATGAGTCCATATTCATGCAGTCATCTCAGCAAAATTAGGTCACAAAGGCCTCACATACACTGCAAAAATCCAAATCTTACTCAGTGTATTTTTCTCATTTCTAGTCAAATATCTCATCACACTTAAAATCAGACATAATCACCTAAAGAGTAACTTTTCAGTGAGATATAAGGACTTATTTTTAGACAATAGATCTTGATAAAGCAGCAGTGTTTCCAGTTAGCAGCTGGGAACTGGAAACACTGCTGTTTTATCCTGTTTTAACATGCTGCTCATTTTAATCTTGCACTGCATTATTTATGCATTATTTATTTATTATTTATTATTAGGTTTTACTGTTATTATTTTGATATAGGACTAATTTTATAGGAATTTTTATGATGTACATTGCTGGTTCTGAGTACTGATTTCATTTGATGTATATAAATGTAATGACAAATAAATTGAAACTTGAAAATCTTATTTCAAGAAATCTTACCAAGATAATTTTCACTTGTTTCCACTGGCAGATTTTTTTTTTTTTTTTGCTTAATTGAAGCAAAAAAAAAAAATCTGCCAATGAAACAAGTGGAAAATTATCTTGGTAAGATTTCTTGAAATAAGATTTTCAAGATCTATTGTCTCAAAATAAGTTCTTGTATCTCACTGAAAAGTTACTCTTTAGGTGATTATGTCTTATTTTAAGTGTGATGAGATATTTTGACTAGAAATGAGAAAAATACACTTGGTAAGATTTGGGTTTTTGCAGTGTATCTCACCCATCCCTCCCAGTATTACACTCAATAACTTTGAGGATCAATACAGTGAAGTGACGCAAATGCTTGACGACATTTATAGTGTTAGTCCACTTTTTGCAGAGTGTAAGTGTTTCCTCCTGTTCATAATAGAACCATAGTGTTAAGAGGGCTTTAATTTGAGCATTACAATAAAGAGATCCATGATAAAATTGTGAGTCATCAGTATAAAACTGACAAGAGAGTGTGTAACTCTACATATTTAGTTGTGTCTCCAAGCTCTAGACAGGTGGGATCCTTTTGCCAATAGCGAAAATTAAAAGTAGGTTTTAATTTTTAATGTTTGATGGTGTGTATGTGTGAGCGTGCACATGCTTTGATGAGATCTTTCATTTTGCTCTTACTATAGAGGAGGTGATTTTTGTCTCTTTGTGAAGGATTCACCGCCATCCATTTTTGATTTTGTCTGTTTTTACATTTTGTGTTTTGATCCCAGCATGAAACCTGGTGAGAGGGGTCTCAGGGGTGGGTCATTACATTGTATGTGCGTGTGCATATGTGTGTGTTTTTGTGCGACGCTGGCATCACCCGTCATCTCTTTGAGGCCATCTGGAGTCGGCACATGTGGGAAAAGCCAGTGTTAGCTCCGATTGTGAGTGTCGGTGTGTGTGACTGTGACATACCCACACGTTATGGCTAATTTCAAATTCACCTCCAACCGAGTACACATGTATCCATCCATCCATCCATTAACCAATCCAGCATCTTTCTCCTCATCGTACTTGCAGGAAACAATAACGTAGCATCGTGCACGATCACACACAGTTTAGCAGAAGAAGTCTGTGTCAATACAAAAGTGTCACTAGTGTTTTGATCCCTGAATTTACTGACTAATTACTTAGAAATGCCTCCTGTACTTTACATAACTGCTTCACTCCTACATCTTTGTCTGGACGGGAATAATGACTAAACAGATTTGTCATATACACTTGAAAAATGAAGTGTTATTGTTAAAATAGTCAGGATTCTCATAGAAAAATGGGGGATGACCTGGTAGGAGCTTCATTTAGATATGAACCTCAGTGCCAAATGGAGCGAAAAGTAGATGTGAGGAAACTATAGATTAAAAAAAAAAAAGAGGAGAAATGGAGCGATGAGGACGGTGACTTTCTTGTAACTCTAATATTGTAGTCTTATTTATGGAATATTATCTGTATTTGACAGGTGATTCAAAAAGTGAAAATAATAAACTACATATGAACACAGTAGATTTAGGGTCAAATATATGAACTAATAAATACAAGTAAAGACACAGTCCAAAAAAAGAAGGCCAGTTCTCCAAGTGATCTATTAACCTTTTATCAGGCAAGTGACTATTTTTGGTAATTTCCTCAAACATTAAATGTGGGGGAAATTCTGTGCCCCAGTGAGGTCCAGAAGCATCTTGGTTTTTATAACATTATACAGAGAGAGATTCAGAGAGATTTTATGGACATTTTGAAGCTATAAATAGTGAATATGAGTGATTTTTGTCAGTTTATGACCTTGTAACAGTTGTTTTATTGCATTTGTTTACTTTGTAGCAAGTGCTGCTCAGATGTTTTAAGGCAAGCGGAGGTACACGACTGTCTAATAACACACTGAGGTTGAAATTTTGAATTTCAGAGTGTTTCAATGAGTGCCCTATAAAGGGTTAACAATCCATAAATTTATTAAAAAAAACCCAACACAGACTCAGTTACTTAATTTCAGCAGTTGCCAATGCAATTTACGGATAGCATTATAAGTAAACGGGGGGGAAAGAGCGATTTTAAAAATTCATAAAAAACTTGAACTTTGACCTATTGTTCTCAAGATGTAAAAGATCTATTCTGGGTCACTGGCAGTCTATAAACCAAATTTAGTATGAATTCAACCAATAGTTTTGCTGCTAGAATGTTAATAAAACAAACTGAACTAAAAATAATACCCCTTCCTTCCCCATTTGGTGCAAGTACAGCTCGAGTGTGATTAATAGAAATAGTTTTCTCCTGAACTTTTCGTGCCGTGAAAGGGAAACTCTCATATGCACTGTTGAGAATAAAAATATTTTATTCCAACTTTATCAGCTACAGTGTACAGTTGCAGAAAAAATTATTAGACCACACCTTGTTTTCTTCAATTTCTAGTTCATTTTAAAGCCTGGTACAACTAAAGGTACATGTGTTTGGACAAATATAATGATAACAACAAAAATCACTCATAAGAGTTTAATTTCAGAGCTGATACCTATCCATTTTCCATGGTTTTCTTGATAATAACCAAAATCACTTCAGTTCCTATATCAATAGGTATGACATTGTACTGTCAAAAACAGTGCTTTTAGGGATTCCATGTTTTCTTTTCTGTCTTAGTCGTATGATACACACAGGAGTTAGTACTTGATTGCATAACTATTGTTTTTGATGACTTTTGATGGTCTAATCATTTTTTACGTGACTGTATATATACATGGAAAATATCCATACCTGTCCAATTCTAACTTTTCATTACTCATTTAGCAAATCCCAAAAGTGTTTTTAAGCTTTAAAAAAGGGGGTTGTAGTGGTGTAAAATGTTTATAAATCTGGGCCTTCCAACTGCACTTCACAGGAACTGCAACCTTTGAATCCTATCCACATGGGAACTTTATGCATTAGTGCAAAGCATTATTTATGTCACAACAGTATGAATATTTAATGTATATGTATGTTTTTTCCCTTGTCATGCCGCTTCATATGAGGCTCTGTAATCCCCAGTCTTTTTTATCCCAGTAAAATGATTTGGGCATAAACGACTTCGACAAAATCATTAATAGTAGATTTGCAGGTAAAATACAGGCTTTCACCCCATGTTTTACAGTCATGACCCTTGACTGGTACTACATCAGAATTATGGGATAGAGTCACTCATGTGAGGAAGCCCTTATGCGCAGTTATGTTAGTCATGGCATCCTTAAAAGGTAACGAAGTGCTTGCACTGAATCAAACTGACACACGCATCCATATATTTAGATGTCAGCGTGCACACAAGCAAGTATTGCACAGTATAGAGTCAGAAACACACACTTTCAAACACACACAACCTACTGACTGTGATCAAGAGAACAATGTTCCGCTTTGCACAGCGATCGGTCTCCCTCTTTCACCTTTCCTCTCCTCATCTTTTATCTTTCTCTTTCATCCGTCGCTCAATCCCGTCGAGCCCGGGACCTGAGCAGCTGAGCTCTGCCTCCACCGACTCCAGTTGGACACACACACACACAAAATAATTTGCATTCACACTTGCACTCACACGACCACACACACACACCCCATAAAACACTTTATACATTGGCTGCGATTAATTTTCTTGTCTCATTTGTTTGAATCAAGACCCTTAAGAGTGCATACAAATGCTGACCTTGAGACACAGAAGATTAGACACTTGAACTCCAAACTGAAGAGACACGCATCCTCCGAGTGGCGGAACCTTGTGAAAAAGCGACAACATACTTTTCTAAGAGACTGGAGGCAGGCACTTGAGGGAAAATTAAATCTCTCCAAGGATGCTGTCGGGGCATTGAGGAAAGATTGGCATTTTGTGTCTAAATACATGTACACTCAACTGGCTTACCTCACGTATTCTCAATTTTTATGTTTTTTGTTTATGGTGGATTCATTTATGCTGCTTTAAATGCTGTTCCAAAGGTGCAGAAACTTGCCTTGGAAGGTTTTGCACAAGATTATTGTTCAGTACATGGAGTGACAAAGTTTGAATTTAATTTTTTTATTTACAATGGATGAAGAGATGAAGTGGTTACTCAATCAAATGAAGAAGATAAATAAATAAATAAAATGTAATTGCACTCTTTTTAGTCCAAAGTCAGAAGAAAGTCCCATCAGTGGCATCCAGCTCTTCCTGGAGGTTTTTTTTCCCCCACTGATTCTCCAATTGTAACTGTCTAGGTCATTACCTTGTCTTTTATGTCTTTTAAAATTAGTTTTCATAATGTGAACTCTTTTTATCTAGTAATAATTTGTGAGCTTATTTTTTTTTTCCTGAAATTGATTGAGCTTGTAAGATGGTGCGTGACCATTTCAAAACCAAGTTACAAATGGTATATTTTCATTAGTCGGAAATGTAAGAACAAATTTAAACCAAAGTGGAATTTCTATTAGAAAATCTATCACAAACATCTATAGAAAACTAGATTTATTGCTGTAGGTGTCCTTTAGCCAGGACAAAGGTATAGTAATTCCATATTTATTGGCTTTTGAAGAATATAAGAGAACATATTCACATAGAATTATGCACGCATAGCACATATTAAAGAAACATGGAACATAGTATTATTATAATTGATATTATTGTTATGTTTAGGTAACTGAGTACATGGACAAGAATAAATAACATTGTTGTCCTTCCAAAACTCCACTAAGGCCACTGAAATCACCATAACAGAGCATGATCACATAAATCTATGCAGAGCTCCTTAGATTTCATGTTGCTTTCTGAAAGACTAGTCAAAAAATGTCCACAATCCCTGCCTTAGTGTGTCCTTGAGCTTTGAGTTTCAAGGTCAAACACTCTGCTGCTCTAGATCTGGACTCTATATGTGAAGAATTAGAATAAAACAGAATGGGTTTTGACTAAGATAATATATATATATATATATATATATATATATATATATATATATATATATATATATATATAATTTTTTTTTTTTTTTTTAAATGGAACATGAGAAAGTACTTTCAAAGTATTTTTTCTTGATCTTGACCTTTAACCTCAAAGGACAATCACCTGTAATCGCTGGTGTCAGTAGGGGTGTATGAAAATATTGGTTCCGCAATATATCACAATGTTTCATTTCAAGATACTGTATTGATTTTAAAAAGTTATGTATCAATATTTTTAGATATTTTTTTCAAATGCAGATGTGGCGGATGTTCATTTTGTTTTTTTGTTTTTCTTTTTTGCTTATATATGTTGGGAAATCTGCAAGCTCTTATTTCTATATTAACATGGGTATTTTGCTTGGTAGTATCATGATATTGCAGGTCATACATGCAGTTTTTTTGTGATTATAACACTGTTTTTAGCTTACCGGCTGACAGGCCGTAAGCTATTGTCGTCATGCGGTGTCTGTTGTCGTCGTCGTCTGTCGTTGTCTGTCATCCAATACAAAATTTTCAATCATCTTCTTCTCCGAAACTACAATTCCGATTGACTTCAAACTTGGTATACAGCTTCTTTATGATGATGTAAACAAAAGTTAGTGAAATTATTTGGATCCGGATCTGATTCTGGATTTGGTGCCACTTTGAAAAATGTCCCCATTATAAGAGATAGGAAGTGGATCGATGCAATAATCAATAAATATAAATGATATCCAGTGGTAAATTTCTCCAGTCCAGCCCTGATGGGGAGATGACCAAACATAATGTCCACATGCTGATCAGGATCTTCTTCTGGATCCGGGAACTTATGGCAAATTTAACATGGGCTCTTACGGGTGAAAAAATTTCAATCGTCTTCTTCTCCGAAACTCCAGTTCTGATTGACTTCAAACTTGGTTACAGCTCTGTATGATGACATCAACACAAGTATTGAATTATTTGATCCGGATCTGATTCTGGATGGTGCGACTTTGAAAAATTTTCCCATTATAAGAGATAGGAAGTGGACCTGATCCAATAAATCAGTAAGTATCAATGGATATCAAAGTTGGAATTTAAATTTTTTACAGATCTGATTGGAATATGACCAAAACATGGGCTATTTCTGTAATATAATAAATACACATAACTGGATGATAATAAATGGCATCTGGATACATTTCTCAAAGCTTTTAATTTGTCCGGTAAGCTACAGGGCCATTGGTCCTATTTTGTTAAATAATGGTTATTTCAAGCACCCGAAAAGCACTTTTTACTGTCTGAAAGAGGCAGATGTTAGTTTTCCAGGAAATATTTTATTAAAAGAAACAAAACAAACAAAAAAATATCACCTTATTAGTATTGTGATATATTGCAATATATTGTAATGAGATCCTAGTATTGTGATTTGTATTATTTCACTAGATTCTTGCCAATACACACCCCTAGTTATCAGGAACTCACAAACACACAAAAAACCCCAAAAAATCAAGATGAATTGTCCAAAATTCTGTGTGTGTACAGTGGTAAAGGATAAACAGTCATCCTTTAAATTGCACCAAACAATACAGTACAGAGTTTTAAGTAGCACTTAAGACTTTAAAACTGTTAAATATTGAAAATGTTTTTAAAGTTTCAGTGTTTATTAGAATAAATACTTTCTACGTCTTCTGCTCTTTGTTTTCTGTATTTCTGTTTTTCTGTTTTGCTTCTGTTATCAATGCGATTTCCCCACAGTGGGATCAGCAAAGTCTTATCTTTGGTGAGTAAAACTAATTTCCAGAATGCAAATGTCACTCATGCTGTAGTCGTAGTACTTAGAACTGTTTTAAAGGACATTTTACCCTGAATGACATTGTGCTACTGCTTTACTTATTGTAAGTTTAAGTCAAGTTTCAATTCTAAGCATTTTCAAAGTTGCATAGAATTTTATTAAAGGATTTGCTTGCATTGAGAAATTAAAAGGTATTATCCTTCTCTCCTTAGTTTCTATTGTAAGTTTTTTTTCCTATTACTTCTCTGATTACTTCTTTCACTGAATGAAGGGCATAGTGGCACTGACCCAAGTGCTTAACAAAATGAAGCTTATTTTATTACCATGGTCGTTATGTATATTATCCAGTGAAAGGTGATGTGCTGATGAAGTGCTAGGTCAATTAGCATGATTTATCTGAAAGAAATTGTTTTCAAAACTTACAACAAAGTTTGAAGTATTCGTTAAAATAGTTTTAGTAAAAGCAAGGAACATTTGCTGTGTTAATATTACTACTGCTCTCAATTTTAAATGTCTAGGTCAGTGCTCTTTTGCATTTTCTGTTTTGATTTTTAATGAGTGTTCATTCACCTCTTTGTTCGGTTGTGAATTGTAAGCTGGAGCACCCTGAAAAGTCAAGTTTTTTTCCACCGGCGTTTGAAAGAAAAGGGGAGCAGGCTGGAGCAAAGACAATTGATTGAGACTGACACAGGCGCACACCTCTGAACACACACACCGGCATAAAGATGAAAGAATCAGTCATTCAAAACTTTCTCCGAACCCACAGGTTGTGTCGCAGAGGGAACAGAGAGATGAAAGGCGAGGAAAAGTGCGAATGAAAGAGAAAGGTAGAGCGGCAGGGTGACTGACTGGCAGAGTAGATCGCGTGCCAGGCCACTGTCACTGGTACTTAAAGGGCACACACTTGAACACACACACACACACACACACACACACACACACACACACACACACACACACACACACACTGTATAGCTTAACCACTCCAGTATATACATAGATGCAGAAATGAGAATCACAGAATAGTTTTATGAACATTTAAAGTAACAAACCAGGTTTTGTACAGTTTTGACTGATAAGAACACACACACACACACACACACACACACATACACACAAAAACTCACAAAACACAAATTAGCTAATGATGTGTTGTCAAAGTTTCCTCTTCACTTTGTTTCTGTACTGGTTACCATGACGCCCAGGGGCTGTCACTCAGACAACTGTGCAACGGTGAGTAATGAACACACACAAACAGACACACACACGCACACACTTTAACACGCTCGGCGACGGTGTACAAGTGACTGCGGGTGCCCACATCAGAATGCAGGTTGGAGGTTTGACATTCCTGGAGGCTGTGTCCGTCTAGCCAGTTAGGGGGAGGACAGCCAATATCACACACACACACACACACACACACACACACACACACCTACACACACACACACACACACACACACACCTACACACACACGCACACACACACAACACTAACCCGACTATCTGATGAGCCTAATGCTGATCCAAGTCAATAGTGAGAAAAAAGATGGGCTTTTAAATGCTATAGCTCTTACCAGGACGGCGTGTGTGTATGTGTGTGTGCTGGAGAATAGGTGTTGGGGCTTGAATGTATTTGTGCTTCCTCAGTGTGTTTTTCTTGATTCTTGTCTCTACGTGTGTGTGTGTGTGTGTGTGTGTGTGTGTCCTATAGTAGTAATGAAGGCAGTCGCAGAGATTATCACAGTTGGGCGCTCGCAGACCTCAAGGTTAAAGGAGCACAAAGGCGCAGCAGAAACACTGTGGCGTGTGTGTGTATGTGTGTGTAATTGTGCGCATGTCTTTGTATATGTGCACATGGGAGTGTGTGTGTGTGTGTGTAGGTAAGATTTAAGGACGAGACAGCAGAGCCACAATAGGCGTGATGATTGATTGGCTTGATGCTGAGAGACAGAAAGGGCAAGAGAGCCAGTGAAGAATTAAGAAAAAAGAGAGAGAGAGAGACTGGAAGAGATTAATGCAGGGTTTTGCAAAGATTTTATTAAAAAAATTCTCTTAAATTTTTGGGAAACATGGCTGAATTGTGTTTGATGCTGTGCAAGTATGTCCCCAACAGGAAATTTTGCAAATATGCCCTGAAAGTATTAAGAGTAAATAGGTGAATTAAATGTATATAGGACTTTTGCATGTACATGATCCAACATAGTGTTAAAAAGGCTGTAGGAAATATATATGTGTACATAAAAAGCAGACCTGATGCATACATATTACCCAAACACTCATCTGTATATGTGTATGAGGAGCTGCCTTTTAAAGGTCCAGTGTGTAATATTCATAATTATGCTTTCAATAGTGTATAGTTGCCTGCAAATATGAATCTTGTTTGTGTTCCCTTAGGAACACAGTCATCTGTTTCCTAAAGAATGTTGTATATTTCTGCAATCAGAATGGACTCCCTCATACTTTTTCCATTAAATGTCTGATGATATAGAATGTGAAGGTGCATTACCATCGCTGACTGTGTCAGACGATGCCAGAGTTAATATCCTCTTATTTGGAGCAGACAAACCAAACACTAGCTTTAATGTGGGATTTCCATGTTTTTTTGCAGCCAAGTTCTACAACCTGATAAACATTATGGTTTAGTATTCAACAGTTCAAGTGCTACCACCTCAAAGGTTGACCACTACAGGTCTTTAGGTGAATGTGTAGGACAGTCAATTTAACACATTTGTGAGTTAGGGTAGATACTCATACATTCACTACGAACAAAAAGTCAAGGATATATCTTTTTTTTGTAATTTTTTGGTCATTTTTGCCATTTGTAAATAAAACTATGTATGGTCAATAAAGTGTTTCAATTCAGTTCACACACAAAAAAGTAAAAAGTGCTGTGCAAGAATAACAAGTGAAAAAAATAGCCCAAAAATTTAAAAAAATATCCTTAACTTTTTTTTTTTGTGGTGTGTGTAGTTTACCACCACCAGAATGTGCATGTGTGAGTGAATGAATAATGGATCCACTGTACGCGTTTTGAGTATGCGTTTATAGAAAAGCACTATATAAATCTAATCCATTAATATTAGTATTATAGAGTCAATCAGCCATATAATTAGAAGCCAGTAGTGATCAGTTCGTTTCTTTATTTTATTTGATTCTTATTTTTTGAAATTGCACTAAGATAAGACGAGGTACAATTTAACAAAATATGCTTTTGGATTCCTTGAAGATCTGCCGTTGATAATTTAGAAACTGTACATTATTCACTGTGTGCTAAAAAAAAAAGGTGAGTTCCCTCGAGGTAAACGAAGGGCACTTTTAATTCGTTTCGGAGAAGCCTTGTGCCTGTGCTCGAAGTGTTTCCTTTGGTGTTTACGACTGTTTAGTCAACCTTGCCAAATTACCTCTGAAGTTTTTAATGTCGCTCATTCAATTAAAGTTCGAGGGAGAGCTGAACCTGAGGGGGCAATAAGTCACATATTGGTATTATCCTGCCCTGCTAATTACTGAAGCAATGAACTTTAATTAATATCAGAGGTGGATGTGTGTGTTAAAGCATGCAAATGGAGGTGTATGTGGCATGTTTCTTTGCATACTTGTGGCCAGCGCTCCTTTATCTCAAGCCATCTCTTTCCAACACACGTACATACACACACTTAGACACACATACACCAGGGGCTGACATTTCCCCAAGTGTCTCGGTTCACGTGAGCAACGCTGACACCGTGAACCCAGGAAGGCTAGCAGTGCCGTTAGCATTAGCATAATTATCTCAGTTATCAGCAGTGTGGAAGAGCAGATTGAACAACAAGAACGACGAAATACACAGCTCAGTGTTGTGCTTCTGTTTCGCTTCACTGACTGATAATCACAACATGTCAGTCTTGTCCAGCGAGAACCAGTTTGTTCCTTAATACTTGTTTTTTCATAAGTCCGTGTGGCTTTTTTGTCTGTATTGTGCTGTCAGTCTGTCATAGCGGGGCCTTTTGCCATGCTTTGTTGGTGTTGAACAAGTTGATCCCATCATCCATGTGGAATAGTGGAAAAACTCATTGACTTTCTTTGTGTTTCTTTAAAATATGCTCACTCAAAGGAATGAAAAACAGCACAGAGAACTAAGCCTGTCTCATGCACAATTCAACTCCTAACCAAAGCTTTAAAAACCATTTTCTGCATGTCGTAGGAGGGAGGAGAATGCTTTCTAAAATAGCCGCCCATCATCAGAGTTATACGAACACACTACTTCCTGTGACGCACACTTTAACACTGCAATAAAAAAAAAAAGTATTGAGGCTCTTTATAGTGAGGGGTTGCTTATGCAAAATGACAGAAGAAAAGGTTAATAAATATTAAATGAATAATCATTTGGGTTTAAAACTCAACGTATTGTTGGCTTTCCAATTAACAAATTCATTCATTTAGCTAATTTATTAACTAAATTAGCTTGGCACAAGGATCCACACTAGGCTTGTATTATAGATAAATCAGATAAATAATTATATAGTTGTGCTAGTTTCATGGAAAAGGGTTTTAAACGATCCCAGTGGAAATCTGACTTGATAATCAATATGAATTAAAAAATAATCAGTGAGTAGTCTTGCATCTTATCATGGATGGGATTTTGGGGTGAGTTTGACTTGCTTTGGATAGAAAATAAAGTCCAAAAAAAAAAAAAAACAGTCATTTTGGGTTGTAGTAGGAAAACTAGCATGTCTAGTTTTTTGTCATTTTTAGTTTTGCCTACAACACAATCAGATTCGCCATCATCTTTTAACAGGTCCTTCAGTTCCCTTCATTGCTGAAACAGTCGATCCTTATGCTTCCAGACAGCAGAGTTATTGTTGTAACATGTAAGTGTCACATCATGTGTCACTGGAGACCAGAGGCTGTTCTGTTTGGATGGAGTCCTATGGGAGGAGTGGCTCAGTTCCCTGAATAAACAGCCATTTAGTGAAAACAGTTGGTCTCATAACAATCCCATTATCTCTCTAATGATCTTTAACATGTATGCCATGAACTGGCAAATTATGACGCCACCAGATAAGTTATAAAAACAACCAAATGACAGAGATGTTTTGACAAGTCAGACCCATTTACAGCAACTCAATAATCTATCGACTGCCTGACCACTTTATTTTTTTCTCTATATCATGAAAACTGTTCAAAACCCATCAGGATTCTCAGGTTTCATGACTAAAACAACGCTTTTGTACCACGAGACCACATTCGGAGAACGTTGGTTGAAGGTGGAGACTTGATACCATTTGCTGATAAACATGTTTAAGCTACTTGGCTGCAGGTTAGCTGGTATGATTTTAGTAATTGGTCAAACAGCCAAAATAGGAATCCTCCCTCTTTAGTTTTGGTTATGCACTGTGGGACATTAATCGAGAAAAAAAGTGATATTTGATCTTGTTAGAATGACATCAGTAACACACAAAACACATACAAGCTTGAAGCAAGAAGCAGTTCATTATAAAATGAAAACTCGTATAAAGACTCAACATCCAAAAGCTGCGTTCCTCTGTTAGATGTGAGATCTGTTGAAGATGCAGACCTCAACATAACCTTTTTTTTTTTTTTTTTTTTTTTTTTAAATGAATTGATGCCTATAAGCTCAGTTCAGGCACCTGCTCCATCCACACTAACATGCCTTTCTCTCCACATATTAACCACCCCCTTCATTTTGGCGGCCTGTTTAAACTGCAGCTCTCCCTGTAACACACCAATGCTGCTGTCGGGTCTTTAAACCGCCTCCACCCCCCAGCATCCACCTGTGGGATCCATTGGGAGTTATTTATCCATCAAACCCCAATACCTGCACTTAAATATCTGCCGTGAATGATGATCCCAGAGCTGAAACGCCAAACTCTACATGCGTCTGGCAACTACGAATAAAATATTCTATCTTTATGAGCAAGTAAAACAGAAAGTGTTATTATAGATATTGAGTATGTAGTGCATAAAATGAAATTTAGACCAAGAGTGTAGTGTTTTCTTTGTTTTTTCTAGTTGTTAAATAGAATATCCAAATAATTTTTAAATAAATGCATGGATTTTGTATTTCTAAAGAATATTTGGTGTATGATCTCAGTGAAATAGATTAGCTATGTTTGCATTTTCTTTATTAATTAAATAAACTGGGGCTTCAACAACAGTAACAGTGTTTTCTCAAAAAGCCTGAATTTTTTAAAATTAATTTAGTTTTTTTTTCTAGTCTGTACGTAGCTTACTAGCTAATGTACATATTTCGATTAAAAAACATAACAAAACATGTAATCATATATTTGGAAAATATCCCAGGAACTGCTGTAAAAAAGAAAAAAAATGCAAATGACAGGAAGTAGCGTTTTTGCATGTTTCCAGGTTTCTGGTATGGATCAGGTAGTAACAATTCCCTCTTGATATACAAAATATCCTTTAAAATTTAAGTTTTTTTTTTTTAATACTATTTTTACAGCCAATTAAATTTAGTTACCATGTGGCCTCCTTTGTATCCAGACAAAATAATACAGTACAAAACGCACAGTTAAAAGCAAAAAGTACCAAAGGTGTATTTTGTGTATAAGTGTGCTGATTCCTCTGTGTGTGTGTGTTTTCTGTGTGTGAGTCATGCTGCCTACTGGGCTTTGCCTTAAGCTAGTTGTGCCCTTCACTTCCCTTTGCCCAGAGCTTTGCTACGGCCGCAACTGCTGTGAGGCACACAAAGACACTCTCCCAACTAAAACAACTGTCCCGGTGAGAACAGTAGCTTCTTGGACATGTGAGATACACTTTCATTTTTGCCTGTCCTTGTTTGACTGTTTTTGAAAAGGATTTATTAGTCGGGCCCATGAACTTCTCTTGAATGAATCAAGATTATTTTAGTGGACACAGAAATTAGTTTATACACAGCTTCAATGTATCCCTCCTGTCTTTATTCCTCCATTCACTTTCATCCTCTCCATCCTGCCTCTCTGCCTCTGTCTTTTTGTCTCTCTGTGATCATTTCATGTGGGCTGATCCCTCCTTGTGTGTTTGAAGCCCAAAGAGCAGTGGCAGGTGATTCTGGATCACACTACAGAAGACCCCGACACATCTGAGAGCAAGGATGGATGGATGGATGAGTGGGTAGGTGGATGAATGAATGAATGGATGAGTGGGAGGGTGAGTAGGTGAATGGAGTAATGGATGGAGTGGATGAATGGGTGAGTGGGTGAATGAATGGGTGAGCGGGTGGATGGATGGATGGATGGATGGAGGGATGAGGTGAGGGATAGATGGATGAGTGGGTGAATGGATGGATGAGTGGGTGAATGGAGTAATGGATGAGTGGATGGATGATGAGTGGGTGAATGAATGGTTGAGTGGGTGGGTGGGTGGATGGATGGATGAGTGGGTGGGTGGACGGATGGATGAATAGATGAGTGGATGGATGAGTGGGTGGGTGGGTGGACGGATGGATGAATAGATGAGTGGATGGATGAATGGATGGATGAGTGGATGGATGAGTGGGTAGGTGGGTGGACGGATGGATGAGTGGATGGATGAACGGATGGATGAGTTGATGGATGGATGGATGAGTGGATGGATGGATGGATGAGTGGGTGAATGGATGGATGAATGGATGAGTGGGTGAATGGATGGATGAGTGGGTGGGTGGGTGGACGAGTGGATGGATGAGTTGATGGATGGATGGATGAGTGGATGGATGGATGGATGAGTGGGTGAATGGAGTAATGGATGAGTGGATGGATGATGAGTGGGTGAATGAATGGTTGAGTGGGTGGGTGGGTGGATGGATGGATGAGTGGGTGGGTGGACGGATGGATGAATAGATGAGTGGATGGATGAGTGGGTGGGTGGGTGGACGGATGGATGAATAGATGAGTGGATGGATGAATGGATGGATGAGTGGATGGATGAGTGGGTAGGTGGGTGGACGGATGGATGAGTGGGTGGGTGGACGGATGGATGAATAGATGAGTGGATGGATGAGTGGGTGGGTGGGTGGACGGATGGATGAATAGATGAGTGGATGGATGAATGGATGGATGAGTGGATGGATGAGTGGGTAGGTGGGTGGACGGATGGATGAGTGGATGGATGAACGGATGGATGAGTTGATGGATGGATGGATGAGTGGATGGATGGATGGATGAGTGGGTGAATGGATGGATGAATGGATGAGTGGGTGAATGGATGGATGAGTGGGTGGGTGGGTGGACGAGTGGATGGATGAGTTGATGGATGGATGGATGAGTGGATGGATGGATGGATGAGTGGGTGAATGGATGGATGAATGGATGAGTGGGTGAATGGATGGATGAGTGGATGGATGAGTGGGTGGGTGGGTGGGTGGACGGATGGATGAGTGGATGGATGGATGGATGGATGGATGAGTGGATGGATGGATGAGTGGGTGAATGGATGGATGCATGGGTGAATGGAGTAATGGATGAGTGGATAGATGGATGAGTGGGTGAATGAATGGATGAGTGGGTGGATGAGTGGGTGGGTAGTTAAGTTGGATGGATGGAAGGATAGATAGATAGATAGATAGATAGATAGATAGATAGATAGATAGATAGATAGATAGATAGATAGATAGATAGATAGATAGATAGATAGATAGATAGATAGATAGAGCAGAATGAAGACAAAGAAAAGAGAGTCAGGTACACTGAGAGTGCTTTTCATGTCGGTCTTTCGTGCCACTCACATGCAGATGTCACCAGTTGTTCTTGCCAACCCAGCACACACACACACACACACACACACACACACACACACACACACACACACACACACACACACACGTTCTCTCGATCACCTTGCCACAGGCTCTGTCCTCCTGCTTCAAGCCGCTGCTGTCTGCGAGTGTATTGAGTTGGTTCAATCAATGGTAAATTCTGTGTGTGCGTGTCCACGAGTTTTGAGCGCAGAAACTGATGTGCCCCCCACCCCCTCCACCCCCCACCAGTGACGTATATAACAAAAAGCACACATTAGAGCTGATTCAGACAGGAATAACACAATACAAAATATAAAAGGCTTGACAAAGAAAGCAGCATATGCGTGTGTTTCCGTTTTGACTCACCTCCAACATCCTGCCCGGCTGCATCCACGTATACATCAGCATGTGCCTAGGTTCACTGTAGACATCTTGAATCCAAAGGTGTGTCCAGTCACTAAGTTTTTAAGAACACACACCCTCTCCGGCGTATTCATTTCACCATATCTTGCGGATGCAGCTGCAGTCTGATCCAACACCTACCCCCAACCTTTGATCCAGGAAGTAAAAGTTTTTAGTCCCACCATGCACCATTACTGAAGAATTACCGCAGTTAAAGCCATGTTGAATGAATGTTGCTTGCCTTAAACATGTTTTCCGTGAACGCCTCACTGTGGGTCACTGTATACGCTTGTTAGGTTGTGTAGACATATGCAACTATTGTACATTTTCCTTGTTTGTCCACTGAAATATTAATAGTTAGTCTTCTCCTAGCAGATTGGTCCTATAGCCTGTTTTTCAGATGGTTCATGTGTGTTTTGCTCCTCATTCTAATGTCCCTGTACCTTCATTTGCACCAGTCAGGGGTCATTAGAAATCATCCACCAGTATCCTGACTGTCCTGTGAACTTCATCTGAACTGTCCAAATAGCAAAACAATACGACTATAAAAGCTCTGCTCCGTATTATTCATGGGGTTTACCGACCTTTAGGCAGGTTTTTAGATGACCCATGTGTTTCCTGTGCTGAAATAATCCTGTATGTGTCTTTGTAGATTTGAAGAGTAGGTGTGGTGTACATTCTTATACTTGATTAAGCATAGAGACACATAAATCTGTCAGCACCTATTCTACACATCTCATGTGAGGAAATGACCCGGCGAGTGTACTTTTAATGGCTTTGCACTGGCATTTAACAAAGTCAATGTGGAAACAGTTTTTGAAGGGGAAAAAATTATCCAAAATCATTCTGTATTCACAAATGTCATTGGTTTTAGTGTAAAATAGAAAAAAAGACTAATTCATGCATTTTGTCAAAACACCAAGAAAGGAGAAGTAATTTTTCCAGCCCCAACAGTTTTGCTCCTAACAATGAACCAAAGATTAACCTGCGTTTAGCCGCTTTGAACGAAATCACCTCCATCTCACCAGGAGTTTCCTGTGCCATCATGTACTGACGCACAAGATCTTCCTCATGTTTAAAATGGCACAGCTCACGTGTAAGCCACGCCATACCAACAAAACCAGCCTTAACACTTTCTAAATTATATTTCAGTTCTTTTACTGTCAGTTTCTGTCTGCTCCTAATTCAGAACTTCATTAAATTTGTCCCTTTTTATTGTAAAATGAGTACAATATTTGTTTATCTGTTTCCTTTCATTGCTATGGCATTGAGTCATGTAGTTCACCTCGCTACCATCAGTATGTGCAGAGCTTTATAAAATAAACTGCTTCACAGATATTACAGGAAAATCTTTTCAGCTTTACTCTGTGTAAATGACCCCTGATCTCTGTGTCTGCACAGCTGTATTGTTTCATGCTTCTTTTGTCTCATTGCTGTCGGTCTCTTTCTGTGAATCTGCGTGCCTTTTTTGTACAGTGTATCTGTAAGCTTGTGTGTCTTTATAATCCCATCCCTCAAAATATCACAACACACAGTGTACCTTCCTTTTCCTGTGGAAAATCTGCCATGCTGCCTCTCTTTTTGAACCGAAAATGCAGAAGATGAGACAAGGTGTTTTTAACTAGAGTAGGTTAAAGAGTAGCACCAGACGACCCTGTTCGTTTCCATATGGAAACTGCAGCTTAAATTGTAATTTAGTGATGATGGAAAGAAAGGCGTCATGAGCAAGTTATTTGAAGGCAGTACGTCAATGCATCAAAGTGGACCGGAGTGCTGATAATACACATTAACCTTTTAAGACCAAGGACTATATTTGTGGTGAATTCTCTACATGTAACCTTTCCTAAGCAATTTATCACCATTTATTTTACTATCCTCTGCATTTTGCATTTTTCAGTGAATAAGGGCTTTTTACTGGTGAATCAATGTTGCAGAAAATGACAGTGTTTCCACATTCACTACAGAAGCTCTGAAAGTCCAAATGTTCATAGCTGATTACAGTGAAAACCTGAGAAACTGTGTTTTTAGCTGAATTACTTCCATGTTTTGATAGGATTAGTGGTTCAGAAGTTATTAAACATTTTTAAATCAGTAGATGTTTTTGGTCACCAGTGACTGTTCAGGTCTTTGAGGGTTAATGTTGAATGTAAGAGGAGGACAGCTATTTTTTTTTTTTTTTTTATAAACTTGTCTTGTCCAGAGTCATGACAGCAGACTGGTAGTCTGGCTGCCTTTTGGGGCTGAACAAATTTGCTTTGCCAAGGGAAAGTTCATAAAGTATATGAAGCTCCCCTTGCTATTTTACTGTCTTTATTATGAGTTTTATTGAACCACACAGCTATTGGCACCTATTGATGTTTGAGTTGTAAACACTCAGATACTGCTCATGTTCTTCTGCCCCGTGTCTCTCTACGTTTGTGTGTCTGTTCATGTTTGAGTTCGATTGGCCAGTGTGTCAGGTATTTACAGGATAAAATTCACACACTGAGCTGTGCTTGATATCCAATTGATCTGAAAAGCCTGCATCTTACAAATGACCAGGTAAAACCTAATGTGTCATTTGGTGATTTAAGCACACTGTTGGACTGGGAAGTGTGGATTTTTGTCCATCAAGGACTTTTTGAAGGACAGTTATTGTATTGAACATTGATTTAGGTTTACAAAGTCCAAATACTTAAATATATTTCACATCTAATGGAGGTTTTTGCCTGGATAGTTTCATTTGCAAGCTCTTGTTTTTAGAAATACTTTATGTCCTTTTTCCGTACCAAGTGTTGCCCTTGCTGCCTTTGTGTGTAATGTTAGGGAAACAAGGGTTAATATTTTAACAGCAAAAACTGTGAAAAGTGTAGCCTTTTAGTATTGGTGTATTTGTATATTGGTATATTTTGTATTCTTATATTCATTACTATGCAAAATACTGTAGAAATGTCTTAAGCAGCCTTTAGCTTGATTGTTTTTGAAGGGTTGTAATGGACATGCGTCGTTATTTCTAACAAGAAGTATGCAGGAAATATGTGCACAGTATCAAAACAAACATAAAAATTAGACTCAAACAGCTTCTCCAGGGAAAGTCACTGTTCACTGTGACCTCATCAACATCCAGAGAGTTGACCCGAAAGAGATGAAGATTTACTGAGTCCAAATGGAGGTCAATATTGTCCACATATTTTTACACATTTCACATTTCTAACACAAAATTAAGGCACACACCCATTATAGTCCTGTAAAAGCAACAAAGCTAAAGGCTGCCTAAGACTTTTGCACAATAGTGTATATATAGTACAAATGGTTTAACAATTGTCAAAACCCACCACGGGATTCAGTTTGTTTTTTGGATACTAGGAAGACAGATTAACATACAAAATTAACTTCACATAAATTAACTAAGTACACAAACGCAAATAAATAAATCCTGCTGAGGAGTTAATATCAGTGTTTTTTTTTTTTTTTATATGACCAATTTACAGTAAGGAGACTAAAATATGTGTACAATTTGCCCTGAACTTATATAGAGTAATATTTCTGTGATTTAAAAAAAAAAAAAAAGATCTTTAACCCATAAAGACCCAAACATCCATTGGTGACCTAAAGTTTCTGCTGATGTTAAATGTTTAATACCTGCCGATCCACTAATCCTATCAATATGTTGAAATTATTAGTGTAAAATGCAGTTTGTCGTCTTTTCATAGTTATCAGATATGACCCGTTTGGACGTTCAGAGGCTCTGTAGTGAACATGGAAACACAGTCATCTTCTACAACATTGATTCACCAGTAAAACCCATAGAGTTGGATCAGTGACAGTGGATGGAGACACTGGGTTTATGTTCAGTTAATGATAGATTTTACTGGAAAAGTCACTTGGTCTTCAGTTTCCTCTGTGTTTGATATTATAACCTTTTAATTTAATCTGAGCTTTTGCGAAAATCTACATGATCAGCAAATTAACTATAGGAAGTTACCTGATTTTCACTTAAAAAATGCAAAATACAGAGGATAATATTATAGTAAATGGTGATAAATCGCTTACGAAAGAATAGAATATGGAGAAAAATGAGTAGCACTGGGTCTTTATGGGTTAAAAGACAGAAACACAAATGAAAACTATATTGTATATTCTTGCTGATTTCAGAACTGTCACACTGACCGTCCTTCTTTCCACACTCATCATCTTTGTGTGTGCCCATCCCCTCTCCTCAATGCTCTGTAGCTCCTCGCTGTAGAAAGCCAGCATCTGGCCCATTCTCCTTCTTTAACCTCTGCGGCCTCTTGCCTGTGTCTCCATGAGTGTGTGTCAGTTTAGTGTGCATCTCTATCTGCCCAGGGCACTGAGGCAAATGGTGTGGTCCAGCTGTAGACGCTACAAGCCAACAACTATGATAATGTGCACACAATTAGAATTCAACCTGACAGCCCTATATTAGAATATTTCAGTTATTACTCCATTTTGAGGAATATCTTGGATTAAAATGTCTCCAAGGTGGCAAAACACACATTTGAGGTAAAAGCTGATAATATACAGTGTATGGCAGAGTAAACCTGAGACGTGCACAGAGCAGGTGACATCAGTCAGGTTAGAAAAAGTCATTGCGCTTCACGTCTTTGACACCTGCTTACAGCAGTGAAGCAGCAGCAGTCGATGGAGCAGAAAAACACTGAGCTTTTCTTCTGCTTGTCTGATCAGCAGGGTGGTGCTGAGACACCTGGACGCCCTCCAAAGGAAGCACACACACATACACACACTCATTCAGTGTCCACTAGGATGAGTGGCTAATGTGTAATGAAGAAGAAAAGACACATCTGCATGCTGCTGCTGTGTTCTTGGGAGGGGGGTTGAAATGAGGAAATAATAAAGACGTACAGTGTGCTGGAGTCAAACAGTGGTAATCTGGTTGATCCTCTTGGATTATTCAGTATCAGGAAACTCATCCATTTGAAGGTTTGCACCACAAATCTTGGGACTGTCATTATTTACCATCGAGTTTTCTGTAAGAATCATTCGATATGTATTAAGACAACAGGTATTCAGATGTAGTTCCTTTCATGCTTAACATGCATTTTGTCTGCTTAATCTCTAAAAGTATGACTAAAACGATTTAATATCTTTGTCTCAACATTGTTATCATGTCCATTGGAACTGTATATGTGGATTTATTTCATTCCTGAAAAGCCAAGTGTGTGTTTGAGGAACACACTCCAGACATTTACCGCAAGGAATTGGAACGCCAACAAAAGACAGACACCAAAACAAATCCACAAAACCATAACGTGAGATTATACATGTACCACTTTGGGAGCTTAGAAAATAAAACATAAGATTATGAAGAACAGATTTAGAAGGAGAGAAAGTGAAGAGAGCGGGGATAATAAAGAAAGACATCTGTAGCAGTTGTAAGGACATGGATTTACTGTCTTAATACAGTTACGTCTCTCCCAAGGGGACCAAAGGATTAGATATGGTCATTTCATCAGACAGGGGTAGCGGATGGGTGGAGGATTAAGAAAAGACTGAAAGAGGAGGGGAAAAAAATAGACGATAAGAAACAGAGATAGACAAGGGGATTGAGGAATCGACGAGACACAAAATAATTTTGGCTCTTTGCTTTTATGAAATTAAACTAAATCTTTACAATGAGGGACTTTTAAGGAGTTTATAAATGTGGGCCGTGTTCACCCATCATCCCACTTACAAAAATAGCAAAAAAAAAAAGAGGGGGGAGGGGGTGTCCTTAGTTTATTTCTAAAACATATCACAGGCTTTTGAGGATGACTCGCACTCAGAAACCTGAGAGGAACTGAAAGAAAGGCCACGAGTTTGTGGAAAAGGAGACATGAAAAAGCACAAGGCTTCCTTCCAGCCGGGGTCACTGCCACACCAGCTGTCTCCACACAGGGGATCACCACACACATATGCACACACAAACAAGCTAAATACACAAACCAAAATAAATTCAACTACATTTTTAATTGATGTTGATTGGTACTGTTTACCTTTTAGAAAACTCTCCTACTTATTTAATCAGTTTACTGTAATAAGACGCAGTTCAGTTCTAAGGGCTTCAGCTGATGTTACACAAAAAGGATGTCTGAAGTACGTCAAAGTGGCTTTTCTTTTCTTTAATGAACAAATTGAATAAAGCAAAGACAAGCAAACTAGAAAAGCGGAAACGAGGAAAGAATTAGAAAAAAAGAGACTGTGAGGAAACGAGACAGCTGAGAAGAAGGAGTGAGGCCAAGGCTCAGCACCCTCAGACATATGGCTGTCTCCTTCTTGATTACACTTCAGCTGGCTGGAAGATTACCAGCTCTGTGTGTGTGTGTGTCCTCCTGCATATGCTCGTGTGTGCGTCCAAGAGCTCATACTGAAGCCTGCTAAAGATTACTAGATACCACTTAACTTCTGTGTCTGTTTGAGACACTTATTTAAGATTACAAGGCTCTGCTCGTCTGTGAGTGTGTGTCGTGATGCTTAGTGTGCTTTAAGACGCAGTGAGTGTGTGCAGATTATCAGACAACGCTGGAGTTTTATTTACATGATTGTGTGAGTGTGTTCAGACTTCCTCAGATGGTCTTCTCTGGATTACTGACATATTAAGCGCAGTGTGTGTCTTAACACCAAGATTACTCCAAGTCAAGTAGATTGAGCCCTGAGGTCATAGAGAAGATGAGAAGTGAGATCAGAGCTTGTGGTTTTCTTTAATCTCCTACTTCCACTGAGAGAGTGTGTGATATGCATGCATGTTCTCTGTGTCTGCAAACACGTATCCGTTTTTTTTTTTTTTTTTTTTTAGGGATGCACAGATACCGATATCAGTATCGGGTATCGGGTCTGATACTCAGCATGTGTACTCTGATACAACCCCACCGATACCATTAATGGCAGCGTGACATTTGCAGTTAAGTGCAGCAGGTACGCGGTGGAGGTGTAATGTCAGCAGTGTGGAGATTTTTCAAAATAAAGGACGGTGACAAAAGTAATGCTGACTGAAAGTTACATTAAAGACTCAGACGGATACAGACAGAGTGTTCTCTGTGCACATTCCATCCATTTTCCAGGTGCTCACAGATGCATACCCAAACGGAGAATACTACCGTGAACCGTGGAGGTAGTGGATCTTTTCAAAGAGCAACTGTGTGTTAGTGAAAAACTATTGACATATTTACGGCCACTACCCTCATCAATATCAATATCCACATTAGTATCCACATCTCTGTCATCTCCATGTTTATTATTACCCCAGGAAGAATAGCAATTGACGATTCAGTTGCTAATGGGGATCTTAATAAATGAAACAAAATTATTACTGACTTTCTTCTTCTTCTCAAAAAACTTTACTTTTCTTCGTAGTATTTGTCCAGTATGGTTAATTAAGAGTGGCGCCCCCTGGTGGATTAATTGAGAAGCGCTCATTCCAACGCATTAAATGTCAGTCGCAGCACTTTGTTGCAGTCAGACTAATGACAACGACAGTGAAGCACATTTTCAAAAGGACCTAAGAACTGTAATGGTATTATAAAGTACTCATGTCAGAACTTGGTATCGGCAAGTACTCAAATGTAAGTACTTGTACTCGGTGTGGAAAAAAGTGTTATTGGTGCATCCCTAAATTTTTTTTAATCTTTTATTTCATTTCTCTATTCACTTGTGTCTTTGCATGTGTGTGTGCATGTGTGTGGTCTCATCTGGTTGAGGTTTTCTTGGAAGGAAACGAGTCCATATGCTACAAGAAGGCTGCCTGTGACCTCACACCAGGACCCTGCTATAGTCTGCCACTATCCACAAGGAGGGCGAGAGACATAGACGGAGGAGGAGACAGAAAGTGAGAGAGAAAATAAAATGAGGTGGTGGGTAGAGACATGGAAAAACAAGGGAGGAGGGAGGGGGAAAGAGATGCCAAGACAGAGGGAGATAACAGCAGTGGAAGCGGAAATAGGAGATACAGTCAATACGTCACCACACGGCATCATTACAAGGCTTATATTTAGTAGATAACACTTTATGTTGCAAGAGAAAGAAAAATGAATATCAACAGAGTGTAACATGTCAGTCAGACCTGGCAGACCCCAATGAGGGTGTACAGAGAACGTTTGGCGGAACCCTCATCATCTCCCACCTCCAGTAGAGCTTGGACTCTGAATGGACTATGTTCAGTGTCCCCCCTGGAGGAGCTAGGGGAGGTTTTAGGGGAGTGGGTAGTCTGGGGGTCCCTGCTGAGGCTGCTGCCCACCTCGATCCAGACCCAGATATGCAGAAGAGGATAGATGGATGACATGTTCATTAGATGTATTAAATAGAAGACACTGGCGAATCTTATCTGTCCATATTCAACTTTTCTCTTTTGGAAAAGACCATTGGAGAACAGCAGGAGATCAAATTTCTTCCCCAAGTAATTTTGATGAATTCAGAAATTAATTCTTGATATTATTGTCATTCTGATTTAGCATCTCCTCCTACTTCTCCAAAATAGTATGAGCATTTAATAGCCATTTTTGCAACAATATACCCATTGGAAGCGGAATTTCCTGCTCCCACAGTGACATTTGAGCAGCCCTGTCGTTGTCAACAGACTTAAATAATAGTAGCTGCTTTTATATAAGTGGCATTAATAATTACACATACATATTATTATGATGATTCATCTTCTAATATTGAATCTAGTATAAAGGGCCATCAAACATAGCCTGTTAACTCCATCTAAATCCATTTATTTGATCTTTTTCATAACATTTTTATTTGTTTTCAGTAACATGCATGAAGCAACCTTTTATTTTAAGAAATCTATAAATCTCTGACATTGCTGGTTTAGCTTTTAGAAGATAATATTATTTGGTGAAATGGTGATTAAAAGTTTATGGAAAGAAAAATTCTCTCTTTCTGTAATATATACATCAGGCTTGTGTCTAGGACAGTCTGAAACTTCTAGAAAAAAGTCTGGATGCTGTACTTATTCCTTTGTGAAAGAAGAGTTTAATAGCTACGTTTCATGATGCAAAAACAGTAGCACATTGATGTCAGTCTATTCTGAGGCCTCCCTTTTGCTAGTAGTGGTAATTGAACTTTCATGAAGCAGTGGTGATGGCACGAGCCAAGGAAGTTCTGAAAAAACAGAATTTAGGTTTGATTCAGTACCATTACTAGTGCTGTCCATGGTGCTGATTCTGCTGTACTGTAGAAACTGGCTTTCCCTAGGGACATGTCTACTTTTTTTATTTATTGATTTTTATTTTTATTTTTTTAACCAGCTTTACCACTAGAAATCACCACAATAATTAAGAAGATTGGTAAATTTAGCAGTTTTACCTGATTTACATGGGCTGTTGTACTGTTTCCTCTGCTTTCTCCTCTGCTAAAGATATACAAGTTTTTATTCCATAAGCTGTAGACATATTTCAGTGAAGATTGATGAGGCAAATAACATATCAGCAACTAATTATCGTAAACCAAACAGCAATGTCTTATAACATGTGTTCAAGGGATCTTTAAAAATTCCAGCCATAACCCACAGGCAATTGTCTAAACAGATTGTTCTAAACAGATTCTCATCTTATTAAATAATATGTACATGCAACATATGCAGAATCGTAATATATGAAAAAAAGTGTGAAAACGTTTTGGTATTAAGACATTAAAGAGCAAAGGGGTATCTCCAGGTGATTTTCCAAAAACCAGACAGAACCAACAGGCTCCATCTACATGATCTTAGTTGTATTTTGTTAATATGTGGGTTTGTGTATGTACATATGTATGTCACTACACATTCGTCTGCAGTAAGTTTGCGTGTGGAGACTGAGCATCTAGAGAAACCAAATCACAGAACAGGAGACAGATTTGTTTAATCCAGATGGACACTAATGGGTCAAGGTTTGTGTTTTTGTGTTTCAAGCATGCATAAGCATCATTCAAAGCTATTATAGCTGACGTTTAAGGAAACGCCGTCTCGCAGAAGACACACATAGCCTGGGGGCGACGAAACAAGAATAATAAGCAAAAACGAGTGTGTGTGCTTTCCCATGCTAGATCATTTCCCTGAAATCAAGTGGCATCTTCATTATCCACATATTTAAAAATACTCTATATGCCTTCATACATTAGTGTTTGTGTGTGCAAATCTATACCATTACTTCACATCGCCAGTGGCAGTGTTGTGACTAAGGAACGTAGCATTGACAGTTTTCTTCCTATAAATATTGTAGAGTTCAGGTACTAAATTAGAAAAATACTCTTGGGATTGCTTGGATAAATAAATTACTGAATCTTACTTTTTGTGTGTTCTTATACATGAAAAATGTATTGTTATTATATGTGGTGACTTATGTGTGGCCGCTTGAGGAAATAGCCCCAAGGTTTCTGGTAATGTTTATTGTAGTGAAGACCAAGGAAATGTCACATAGAATATCTATATGGTTCGATTTTTTTTATTTATTTATTTTTTAGATTTTTCTGAATTTAGAAGTAGAAAATTATCTACACAATCTTACTCCCAACTTGTCGAATACTGATGCTTGGTCAATGTGTCACATTTCAACACACAGGGTACCCTTAGAGTGTCACTTTTTGACACGTGGGGGAGGCATCGTTTCTTGACGAGCGTGGTAGTTCGACAGATGTCTAGGTGATACCATGGTTACAGTTGTTAGGTTTAGGCATATATACAATTGGGTAGTGTTAGAGGAAAAGGAATGAAGAAATGGTGAGAAACAAGAAAGCAAGTACACACGGATAGATAGAATACGCAAGTAGAATTTATCAAGGCTTTTAGTTTCTGCCATCAAAGCATTTACAGTGTTCTGCTGGGCTCCCTGTATGTTGACAACTGGTGTTATAGGGGTGACCCAGGAGTTAAAAATAGGCAGCACAGGGTCATGACCAAACAGCAGCATGTGATGACGTAATGACCAAAGTGTTCTTTTTTTATGGCTTTTATTTTTTAGTAACTTTTTCCAAACATATCACATCATCACACATCAAATACTAACATTAGAGCACTGGTAAATTGCCCACCCTCCCACCTGCCTGTAACCCGAAGGGATCTTCATATCGATATTGTGGCTTTTACCCCACACACATCACCTTGGAGTGTCTATGTATATAATATATACATACACCATAAGTATCTACACAGAGGTGTCTAATCATAATATACAAACATGCAAACATAAGGTATGTGATCATTGTCTTTTCAGTGTGAATTCTCTTAGCCTTTAGTCTTTGAGATCTAAAGATTCCAGGTATTTGCTCCATTTCAAAAGTTATGTTTGTCTTGTCCTGCATCCTTTATGACTTTCTTTCATATGATGACCAAAGTATTCTAATTAAAATTTTTCTAATTATGTAATCTGAGAGAAAAAAAATTATAGGTCCTAGCACCAAACCCTGTGGAACTCTATGATTTATCTTTTGCGTACAAGATTCATTAGTAACGAGATAAATTAGAAACAAATCTGATAAATAATATTTAATCCAAGTGAGGCTCCAGTGCAGAATGTTCTAAACAAAGGTACAATTAAAGGAGTATATAAAGTGCTTTATAAAAACAGTCCATTCAGTGGTTAAAGTGCTGTTTCTTTAAAACACAGGCGAGAGAGCAGTGAAGGTATAGGTGGGAGTAAACACAGATGTTTGTACTCAGTTCCTGCAGTTATAGGAGGGGTAACACATGGAAATTTTAGAACCCCTGACAGTAGCTCTGACAGAAAGAATACCGATAATCCCTGGATAGATTCAGGGGCCGCCTGTCCAGCTCTGGCCCCTGAAAACATTTAACCCCCCACTGGTGCATTGAAGGCCAGTCTCTCCAACTGTTAACACACCCTCCACCCTCCACCCCCAGGCCACTGATCTGGCTAAAATCCTCAAACAGGAGCCATGACATCGACTGACACAGAGCATAAAATATCCCGCGGCTTTTTAAAGGACTTTGGCCTGGATGTGTGTGTGTGTGTGTGTGTGTGTGTGTGTGTGTGTGTGTGTGTGTGTGTGTGTGTGTGTGTGTGTGTGTGTGTGTGTGCAGTGTCTGTTCAGGGCCACTGGGAGAAAAAGCCTGAGCATGAGTGGGATCTGTGTGTGCTGCCATGAAATCTTTAGTCAAATATTTGCACAGCGGCCACCGTGGATGAGTAAGATAACCTCAGAGCTTGAACTCAATCCCTCTTTACTGAAAACAGCAGTTCAGCTCTTTCTCCTTTTGTCACATCCTCTGATTCTGTCCGTCTTCCATTCTCCAATATATTCATCTTTATTAACTCCTACTGTGTACTTTTCCCAGCTCACCAGTTGACCAATCATTTAGTATTTTCCTGCATTGAGCTGTGCATGTACATGTGTCTTGCTGTCTTGTTCAAACAGCTTCCAGAGAATTCATCGCAATCACAGGAAGGACAAGATGACAGAATAACAGAGATCAAAAAAGATAGAACAAGATAACAAATGAGATTAATGCCTTGGCCACACTTACATAGATATTTTGCAGAAAGGCATGTGTTTCGTCTATATTTGGGTTTTTCATCCACACAGAAATGGATTTAAGGAGTTTTTTTAAAGGCACTTTCTAAAGCAAAAATAATGGGAAACTCTGGTTCATGTTTATATGTCTGAACAGGGAAAAGGAAGAGATTTGAAAATGATATAATTGTTGCTTTGTGTAATAAATTTTCAACCTGGACCAATGCTTGAGGTAGCTGAAATTCCTAATTATACTCCGCTACTGCCCAGTTTAACAGATTAAAACCACCAGTTCTGCTACGTCCAGTATGATCTATGGTGTCCATAGTTTAGAGTTTCCAGAAACAACGGTTTGTTGAAGTGAAGAGATATTTTGTAAATGGAACACTGTGTGGACTGTGTGAATTTAAAAAAGAAAAAAAAAAAAGCTGATGAAATGTACTTGCATCTGTGTGGACAGTGCATAATATAATATGACATAATAGAGTGATTTAAGGGTAATGAAGGGTAAGGTAAAAACAAGTATCACTAGAGAAATGAGTGTGAGGAATGGATGAAGGGCCTAGATGAAGGGAGAGGACTTTTGGCAGCTCGTAGCATTAATCCGGTGCCTGTGTAAATGATTAGCATATATGCTAAACACTTCAATTCAATCAGCTAACACTGAGAAGGTGAGATAACTACCACAGCACATATTCCTCTCTACACCTCTGTCTCTATCGCTTTTTGTCTGCTGCCCCTCTTGACAAACTGTATGTTTCCTCTTTTGCACATTTGCACATTATTCCTCTTTTCCTGAATCCCATCTTTGTCCTTTTCAGTCATTTCTCATGTATCCATTGCCCCCCTTCTTATTATCTTATTTCCTTGTTTCCTTCCAGATTCTTTTGCCTATATTTCAAATCCAGACAAGTTAATGAACTTTTTGACCACATTAATATATTTATTATGTATCTAATAATAAGCATAAAGCAATATTCAATAAAGCTGCAGGTGAGATTTAAAGTAAAATACAGCTTTTTTTTTCTTCTAATATTTTTTTAAAATAAAACTACAAACTTGAAAGATGATAAACTGTATTTTTAAATGCTGTATAATACTGTTTTTGCATATTTATGTATCACTTGAGTTTCTCCACCCTCACAAATAACTGTAATAAATTCTCCGAGGCTGTGTTGTACAACAAAGGGCCATTTGTGTTGGAGTCTTACCTCATGAAAACAACCTACATCCTTGTTATTTGCAATTGTTGATAATGTCTTTGCACACACACGTACATGTGTGCACGTACACACACACTTGAGGAGGTGTGAAAGGTGTCTATGAAACACTAGCTACGTTTGTGCAGAGTGCTAGAGAAACACATTGGGGCTCTTCAGTATCCATTCAAATGCAAAACACTTGCAGACACATACACAAACGGACGCACACGTACAGTACTCATCCCTGCCCACACACTCAACTCATCAGCACACACTTTCTCTCCACTCTCTGGACTGTGAGTGTGAGAGTGGGGGTGCATCATACAGAAAGAAATTACAGATTTTAACTGCATGCTCTACAGTAATGGCTCGTAACGATTTTAGTTACAGTGAAAATAAAGCCCCTAAATTCTAGCCTGGAGAACTTGCTGACATCCCCTCAATATATTTAGTGCTTTGATGAGTTTTTGTGGTGGTGAGATGGTGTATATGGAATTATCAAAGTAAGTTAAAGTGTGTGTTTTCTAGCAACATGTCAAGAAGTGTTACTAAATGGCTTTTCTCAAATAGGTTTTGGATCAAAGTATTCAGTACCTTTCTGACAGAGGATTCAATGGGGAAACTTGTCCGTAGGATCAATTCATTGTTGATTTTGAATTTGATGTTCAATCTGTATGATTTTTTGTTACATTTAGTATTGCTGTATGTGATAAATGGTATCTGGTAATAGTACCTGGGGGTCTCTGGTCTCATGTAATGGTACAGGCCGTTCCAAGTCAAGGTGAGTTGAGTCCTTGATAGATCTGTAATCACACATAAGTTTGTTTAACTTTTCCTTTCACTTATGGAATATTTTATTCTAACTGTATGACTTGGTAGATCATTATGCATTGCCCCGTTCTTCTTGCTGGATTCTTATATCAATAAACTGAAGCAAGGAATGTCTGTTCCTCTTCATGATGACCATAGTGTGGTTGTGCAGGATACCATGTAATCAGTAGTATAGTATTTATTCACTTATTCATTTTCTAAACCCACTTTTTCCTCACTACTGTTACGGGGGTCACTGGAAGCTACCCCAGCTACTTTATGGGCGAAGGTGGGGTACACCTGGACATGTCACCAGTTCATCGCAGGGCTGACATATAGAGACAAACAATCACTCTCACATTCACACCTATGGGAAATTTAGATTAACCAATTAACCTATCAGTGCACAGTATAGTATATTAAATAAATAAATGTACTGATGGTTTTACACAGCAATGACTCAGTAATCACTCATTTGAGACCTCAACAGAGCTTCAGCCAAAAAAGTACTATCCACAACTTCTTCCTGATGGAAAACACAAATAGGACAGTAGAGTAGAGATTGGCCGGTACCATGTGAGTGGAAAAAAAAAAAAGAATCACGACGAACAGAGTAACTGCATGCCTCAGCTGATTTTCAAAATAAAGTTTGACAGCAAATAGAGATTAGTTTTCTTCCTTTCTGTTTGATGTAATCTGTTTTTGTTCATCTTCCTTTTTCCTCCGTTCTTTTCTGTCTAATCTAGCATCTGTTTGTCTTCAGTGGTGAAGTGCAGGGCCTCCCAGCGCTCCTGGCCTTCCATACTGACACTTCCCTCCCATCTTTTATTCAGCTGCTGCCCAGCTAAGGGCTCCTCCAGACGGGCTGTGCCTTCAGGCAAGCCCGAGGCCTAGGCACCCAACAAGGCCTCTCGAGTGGAGCTCTGCGCTCCACCCCTGCCCCTGCCCCTGCCCCTGCACACACACATACACACACACACACGCACACGCACACACACACACGCACACACACACACATGCGCGCACACCATCGTACTAAAATATATTAAACGCACTTTCACACTTGAGCTGACAAAACACAAATACACACAGCAGAGTATCCACTGGACCATTCATATTGGTCACGTCACTGTTCTTTTTATTCATACAACTAGTTATTCATTTATTGTTACTCTTTTATTAATTTGCTCACTGGAGAGTAGGAAGAGAAGGGCTTATGACAATGGTACTTAAGCAGAAAGTTTACAGTTTCTTGTTTTGTCTGTGCAGATGTGGTTGAGAGATATGTCCTCCGTACTATAGCAGCTTTAATAAATGATGGCTGGTTAAAACTGGGGTTAAAACTGTGTTAGATAATCACTGGAAGGGTTGAGGTTATGTCAGGTTGTATAGTGATGAAGGCTCCGAACTGAGGCGTTGCAAGAAAAGTGTGTGTCTGATGGTGTTTGACATGTTTTCCTCTGTGTGTCTCTCAGGGTCTGGAGCTCACAGACAAGAGCTGATACATCCGTCCATCCTTGTGCTTGGCTGTGTGTATTTGTGCATGTGTCTGTGTAAGTGTGTGTGATATACAAGCTGCTTAAGCCTGGAGAGACTCCAAACAGGAAGACTTCAGCCATGGTGTTGAGAAATACTTCCAGGTTACCGCAAGGTCAGGTTGGGGGGGGTTACAGGAAGTGTTAAGCTGACAGCTGCGTCCATCTATCTTTGCTGACGCATACACACATGCGTAAAGACAAACACTTGCACACACACACACACTCGTGGTGCCCAGGGACAGCGAGGAGCCTCCTGGTCTATCACATGCGTCCTGTTTTTGCTGCATGGCAGAGAAACAGAGAAGGGGGAGAGGGGAAACAATCAGGCAAAAGAGAAAGAGAAAGAAAGACGCTTGGGCCAAAAAAAAAAAAAGAAATGATGCAAAGTGTTAAATGAAAATGATGGAGATGTAGTGTTAAGACACTTCTCTGTGAGAGAGCAGTATGTTTAAGTGACGTAGGATGTGCAATGGCAGTGTGCTCATACCTTCACCTAGGTGTGTGTGTGTGTATTCTCCTGTGTGTCTGCCTGCATCGTCTTGAGGATAGGCGCAGCTATGCGACAGCCATTGTGTTCAAGCGAGCATATGGTTTCTGACACGTCTCTTTTTAGTGCCATACTGTCTGTCTATACGGCATAATGGCAGCCAAGACAGCAGTCCTTTTTACTGCGACTGAAGGCCTGTTTGAAGGAAAACATGGAAGAGCATTAGTGGAAGTTTATTCCCCGGCTTATCATTTTGGACTCCACGGATGAAGACGGTTTTAAAAAGTGGATTCACTTTAAAGGAAAAAAAAAAGTTTGTGTCTCCAACTTACTTTTTCTTGATTTCTATTTATACTTGCTGGAACAATGTGATTCTCAGTGGGAATGGGAGATCAGGGAATAGTACCTTCCAAATGACTTGGAAAGTCAAATAGAGAAGGAGGAGAATTTCCTTTCTTATTGTTTTGCAGGGGATTGGGTGGAAAATGCTGGAAATGGTATTGTGTTTAAGGCAGGTCTCTGCAACTAGTAACACTCCAGAGGGGATTGGAGAGCCTGTTCACTTGCTCTGTCACTCCGAAATTTCCCTCTTCTCAATTTTCCGTTCCTTTCTGTACTTTAAAATAGGTCATATGTCCTCAAAATAACACTCACTCTTAAATGGCAAAGCACAATAACATTTGTACACAAGTGAAAATTTTTTATGTTCTATGTAGTACCTATGTATTTAATTTATTCAGGGCAGATAGGTACTTATGGTCATTGGATTAATACAGTTTAGATAATGTGTTTATGAACTGCATTACATTCTTCTAATGATCAGAACAGTGGACATACACTATGTATTGAATGTTAGAGTAGAGACAACTAAAGCGCTTTGGTGAGGGTTACCAACAGACTGTCATTTGGTTTGTTTGACTGGTTTGTAGACTTCTACAATGAAACAAGCAATCTTCCCTAAGTTTAATGAAATATTATCAGAACGCATCCTGCACAGCATTATCATCAGCTTGTGGGATGCAGCTCAGTAGATTTTTTTATTATTAGTGATACAGTTAACAAGACATAGTGGAAAGAAAAAAAACAACAATGACAACATCATATTACAGTGAAAAAGATAATAAACGTAAAGAGCAACGAAACAATATAGATTGATTAGGGGTGATTATTAGAATAATGTAGTAATTATTAGAATAATGATAATAACAATATATAGTAATAAGTCTAATTTGTTAGTATTACTGTGACAGCTGCAGCAGTGGAGGCAGTCACAATAACAGCAAAAATGGGTTAAATAATTAAATATTCATAATTTATATCAAACGTAGCTCATTAATGGGACTAGGGATGTAACAGTATGAACAGCATCTATCAAAATGCCAGTTAATACTGTATTACACTGTATTTTTTAGTCCCCTCGCAAGAAAACATATGTAAGGTCACCTGACAATAGCAACAGTTAGCCTAGCTCTGGTAGCTCTTTTTACCGTATGAGACTAGATGTCGGCACTAAAGAGTCTCAAACTCGCGCCTGTCAGAATGCACTAAGAAGGAACAGTCCAGAATTCAACAGAAGAATAAAACAAGTGGTGCCAGGCACAACAAACCCCGCCTCTCACACATATTTTGTCCTTTATAAGTAAATGGGAAGATTTTTAAAATTCATTAAAAAATTGAACTTTGACCTCCTGTTCCCAAAATGTGATGACCTGTATTCTGGGTCAGTGGCAATCTAGAAAGTCAATTTGGTATAGATTCAACCAAAGATTTGCTGCTACACACATGAAATTTCACCCATTATAAGTAAATGGAGAAAAAAAGATTTAAAAAATTCAGAAAAAAATTTAATTTTGACCTACTTTTCCCAAAATGTAATGACATGTATTCCAGGTCACAGGCAATCTACAAAGTCCATTTGGTATGGATTCAGCCAATAGTGTTGCTGCTACACACGTGAAATTTCGCCCATTATAAGTAAATGGAAAAAAAAAAAAGATTTAAAAAAATTCATTAAAAATTTTAGCTTTGACTTACTTTTCCTAAAACGTAATGACATCTATTCTGGGTCACTGGCAATCTATGAACCAAATTTGTTATGAATTACACCAATAGTTTTGCTGCTACAGACATTTGACATTTCACCCATTATAAGAAAATGGGGGGAAAAAAAATAATTTAAAAATTCATAAAAAATTTTAACTTTGACTTACTGTTCCCAAAATGTAATGAGATCTATTCTGGGTCACTGGCAATCTATAAAGTCCATTTGGTATGGATTCAATCAGTAGTTTTGCTGCTAGAGTGTTAAACAAATAAACTGAACCAAAAACAGTACCCCTTGCCTCCCCTTTGGGGGGCGGAGTAATAAACAGGAAAATACAGGATAACGTTTCTGATGTGATGCATTTGTTATGTCTGTTTGTGATCTGTGCTCTTTAATATTCTCTGTTTCTTCCTTTCTTCTGCTCTCAAACTCTCTTGTTTGATGGCCAACCACTTAACTGAAATTCAACTTCTTGGTCAATAAAAGTTTAAAGTCAACATGAAGTATAATTTCCCAGCGACTTCAAGGAAACAGTGTACAGCACAAATTCCCAAATGTTGCCCAGTGACAGTCGGAATACAAAGATGTGGAGGCTGCCTTAGTTGCTTGGTCTCATGCTGTGGGATCATGGGTAGTTAGTCACAGAAAAGATTTGAGAAGGCCACATTAAATTGTATCAACAGATGAGTTCTATAGTTGTAAGACTGTGTCCATTGCAAATCGCAGCGCTGCAGGCCTGGGAACACTGGCTCTACAGAATAGAAGATTTACTGGATGACATTGAGAGAAAACCACCCTTTATCAGTGCAGGACAAGAATGAAATATTACCATATAACCATAACATTCACATTAATTCATTAAAAAAGCAAGTGATCCACATCCCTTTTTCACGCCTTTTCCTTTTTTTCTTTATATTACACCTACTTAAAAAACCTGCAAGGTTTGTTTTTTTTACAATGTGTTCACAAACACTCTCCTGTAAACACTGTAAAATGTTAAAGAACTGATAACTTTGTAATGCTTACTGGAGCTTGAAAAGTGACACGCTAACTGTTAAGACAGGGGAGTGGAAGGACATGAAAGAGAGGATAAAAGATGAGAGAACAAGCACATGTCCCAGAGGACGGGAAGACTAAATAAATGGGTTAATCCTCTGAAAAGATGAGAAGAGAGTGGGATGAGGGTGGAAGAGGAGAGAAAAATGGTTTGATTGCTGTTCTTCTTAAAAGGTGACACTCTTGATGTTACAAAGAATGTCCCTGTAGAGCAAACACAAGCACATGTGGTGAAATTAAATAGTCTTAAGAGGCCACTGAGGATGTGACAATGAACAACAGACAGAGGAGGAGAGAATTTATAACGGTGATGGTCTGGAGGGAGGAAAGGGAACAGGAAGATGTGGCGAAGAGGCAGAAGGACAGGAAGATAGAGAGCACTCTCAGGATGTAGTGTGTGTCTTGGAGATGCTCAGACTGGATGATTGTTTGGAGATGGTCACCAGGGAGATGCCGGCGATTGTTTAGAGGACCTATGGGAAAGAATGAAGTACACATGAGTATACTTGTCTCAACATGTTTGTGTCAAAAATAACCAAACGCATGTTAATTTATTATCATAATTCAGCAAATTTTCAGGTTTAATAATAACCAAATATCAAATATATCATGTTAGAAAAAAAAGATATACATTTTATTAGTATTATTCCTTCACGTAAACTATAGCATAGTTGATACATAAATTCCAAAACATAATTAGAGATAAGAATTTACTCATTAGGTGAATTTCATCAAGCTTTGGCTCCTTACACATGTTCTTGTGTGTTAATACCTTCCATCAGGCACACGACCAGGTTGCTGTGACCTTTGATCCGAGTCTTTTTCTGTAAGCTTCCCTGGATTTTCTGTTTATAATCACAACAAAGGCTGTAAGATGAGAGATAAACACACTGGTTTAGTAGTAGTGACATTAGGATTCCAGCATATATTTGAGTCTTAATTAACCCATAAAGACCCAGTGCTACTTTTGTGGCAGTTCCCAAATGATTTTTTTTTTCTTTTCTTAACATTTCTTAAGTGATTTATCACCAATATTTATATTTTCATTCTCTGTGTTTTGTGTTTTTAAGTGTACATCAGGTATTTTCCTATGTGTAATTCACTGATCATGTAGATGTTCATTATAATTCAGATTAAAGTTGAAGGTTGTTATATCAAAAACAGAAAAAACTGAGGAAAAAGTGGCTTTTCAGCAAAGATATCATTAACTGAATGTAAAAATAACTGTCTTTATCCACTGTCTTTAATCCTTTATAGAGCACTCATACAAATAGTCTGAAATTCAACATAAATGCTGATCCAGACCCCTGTCCACATCCACATTATCCCTTTGAACATCATTCCTTACATTAGTACCATTACTTCATGGTACCTAACAAAGCAGGTACACTCACTGTTCATGCAGAAGTGGACCTTACAGACCCTGTAGACCACATTGGACCTGAGATTATTGACTCACTGTCCTCACTGGAACTTTTGCTGTCACTATCTTGGAATGTATGTGGAAATTACCAAAACTAGTCACTTGCCTGATAAATGGTTAATCAAACTCCATGGGTTTTACTGGTAATCAGTGTTTTGGAAGATGACTGTACTTCCATGTTAACTATGGAGTCTCTGAACATCCAAATGGGTCATATCTGATGACCATGAAAAAATGACAAACTGCATTTTACACCAATTATTTGCATGCATTGATAGGATTAGTGGATCAACAGGGATTAGACAGTTTAAATCAATAGTTAGTTTTGGTTGCCAGTGGCTGTTTGGGTCTTTATGGGTTGAACAAAATAAAAAGGAAAAAGCATATTAACCCTTTCATGCATAGTGGTCACTACAGTGGACAGCTATTCTACAATGTAATTTAACCTGAACTTCTGTAACAGTACCTGAATAATATCTGTATGAGTGAATATAAGGGCAAGGAAATAAAATTCCTATTTAACCCATAAAGACCCTTCGCTTTTTTTATGGCAGTTCCCAAATGATTGTTTCCTCTCTATTTAACCTTTCTTAAGAATTTATCACCATTTATCATTATATTATCCTCTGTATTTAGAATTTTTTTTCAGTGTAAAGTAGGTATTTTCCTATATTTAATCTGCTGATCATGTTGATGTTCATTAAAACAGAGTAAATTCAAAGGTTATTAAATCAGAAACAGCAAAAACAGAAAAAAAGGGACTTTTTCCAGCAAATTTATCATTAATCAAATGTCTCCATCCACTGTCATTGATCCAATTCCATGGGTTTTACTGGTGAATCAATGTTGGAGAAGATGACAGTGTTTCTGTGGTAACTACGGGGCCTCTGAATGTCCAAATATGGTCATATCTAATGACCACGAAAAGATGAAGAACTGTATTTTACAACAATTATTTACATTTTCATGGAGTTGAAAAATGTCCGAGTGGACATTTTTTAACTCCATGAAAAATAGGTTAAAATTTTTTAATTGCATTGTTTGTTTTTTTTTCATGCCTAAAGAGGAATAAAAACACTCCAGAAAAAAATCTTGACTAAGGTTCTCATAATTCGTGCATGAAAGGGTTAATACATACAAATATATTTTTTTCCCGTCTCCATTTGGTTTTCAGTGTGTGAAGCCTGAACACAGTACAGAAATAAAACCTGGTAGCCTTATGAGTGGGCCTCCCCTGCCTTCATGCAAGATGCTCCTCCAGTTGGAGGCTGTGCCACCTCTTGACTTCATTTTTTAAGCCTTTGTCAAAGAACAGGATCCTGCAGCGTAAAGGAGAAAGAAGAGCAAGGAGAGAAAGGCAGAGAATGGACAGAAAGAAGACAGATGATAGAGGATATATTCCTCCTGCTGTGAACCAGAGTCATTTATCATTAAAACCATGTCTGCGGTGTCCAACACCTTCTAAAATCCTTAAACGCAGTATTAGTTTTCTTACAAACCTATATAAATATCAGCTGGACTGTCAGGAAACAAGTCTATCTTCCCCCCTTTGTGAGTGAAAGTGACGGTTCAGAAAACACATAGCATTGTTGTCGCTCAGATCTCTCCTTTCTCCTTCAAATCTCTCCCACTTTCCATCAATCACTCCATCTCGTGCTTTCACCAGCGCCTCCATCCATCACTTCTTGCTCTCTTCTCCATCCTCCCCTCCTTCTTTTGTCTGCCTCCTTCCATCATCGGTGGGTACAGTGCTAATGTTTTGACAAGGGCATGGTCACAGGTTAGTCTATACATCATTACTGTCAGGTGCAGACTTCAGTGGCTTTACAATCTCATCTACAGTTGTTAGTTTGACAGTGGTGTCTGTAGATTGAGATTCAAAAGAGATGTGAAAGCTACTCAGTTTATAATCATCATCATCATCATCAGACAAGAAGCACATTTATGTTCTGAGGTGTCGTGTTCCTTCTTCATATAGTACAGTATATTACACCTTTCAGTAGCCGGGTATCCATTAAACATTGTGTGTAGTTGAAGAATTAATGTTTTCAAAAGATGCACAAAAGAAAGTAATCACATGTTTGAATGGATATACTAGGCTGAGTCATGTCATTAGAATGTGGTGCTAGAGGCTTCATTGCACATTGCTCGAATAAACAATAGAACAAGAGCATACAATTGTTGTTTTCCATTGAACATTGCTGCAGTTTTGTTTTGTTTTTTTCATATAAGAAAGCGAGGAATGAGGGATCTCCCAGTACACTGTATTTATTGTTGTAGCCATATTATTTAGCTTCACTGGAATATGATAAAGGAAGCTGCCGGAAGAACAGCTGATCAATTTTGTGTATTGAATTATTGCTATATTTCTTAGAAAAACTTGTTCTCATTTCCAATTAATGCTCATTTTTGCCGAACTAAAGAGTGGAAAAGCTTCTATTTTCTAGGATATTCCTGTTTATAGATAAAGCAGTCAGTGTGTTAGAACTAATAGTTCAATCATTTTCATTTTGTCTTCTTATCTTAATCATACAGGAGTTATTTTCTTTTGTTCAAAGTAGCAGTAGAGTGATGTTCTCATGCCTGACATGTTTCTGCTGTTGCTGCAGCCTTCTTCAGAGATGTCTCCCAACGTGACGTGTTATCAGTTGTTTTTACCCTGAGGCGTGGCCGTCCCAGTGAACTTGTTAAATCCACTGGGACATCCATGCCCCTTGTTGTGTGATGGTCTCTGGAGAGGGGAGTCCCAGGTGTGTGAGAACATGTATGCCTCCTCGTCCCAGCTGATGGTCCCATTGGCCCGCTTCCTGATCTCAGTAGCCTCCTTGGTCCAACGTTTGTATCTATTGCTCTCCGATCCAACAGTCCTTGTTCTGTCCCAATCCATAATGTGATTGTTTCTCTGAAGAAGGCTGCAGCCACAGGCCGAACATGTCAGATATGAGACCATCACTCTACTACTACTTTGTCTGAACAAAAGAAAATAACCCCTGTATCGTGGTAGAACTCCAAGTCTGAAAGCATTTATTTGTTACAATATTCAGGTTTCCATCCAAATATATTTCACATTTATATTAATATTCAGAAAATTCCATATGTGCATGTAGGTGGTTGATATCGATAAGCAGTAGGTGGTGTACATACAGTAACATACTCGCTGTGGTATTTGACCCAAAACTTCATCCATTTTATCCAAAAACCTAGGTTTCTTTCTTAGATTTCTGAATTTTCTTCTTCATGTATTTCTTTAAAACTTTCCCACTTGCTTCTCAGAATCTGCCAGTTTGTCAAAGACGTCTAATATTTATTTCAGCAGCTCTTTTTACATGTGGTGTTTCGTGTCCATTTCTCATGTAATGTGTTTTGTTTGGGCTTTTTTGCCACTATTTTTCACCTCCCCTGAAACAACAACTTGAATGACAAATGAGTCACATGATTTCTCTGTCAGCATTTAGTTGCTAAATATGTTTCTTCTTATTCCTTTTTCCTTTTCATCGATATATCAGCTTTTCACCTCCTCTGATTAGTTTGGGATTTCCACACTGCAAAAATCTAAATCTTACCAAGTGTATTTTTCTCATTTCTAATCAAAATATCTCATCACACTTAAAATAAGACATAATCACCTAAAGAATAACTTTTCAATGAGATAAAAAAACTTATTTTTAGACAATAGATCTTGAAAATCTTATTTCAAGAAATCTTACCAAGATAATTTTCACTTGTTCCATTGGCAGATTTTTTTTGTTTAATTCGCAATTTTTTTTTTTTTTTTTTTTGCTTAATTCAAGATTTTTTTATTTTTTTTTTTCTTAATCCAAGCAAATGGAACAAGTGAAAATTATCTTGGTAAAATTTCTTGAAATAAGATTGTCAAGATCTGTTGTCTAAAGTAAGTTCTTATATCTCTCTGAAAAGTTACTCTTTAGATGATTATGTCTTATTTTAAGTGTGATGAGATATTTTGACTAGAAATGAGAAAAATACAGTTAAGATTTTGATTTTTGCAGTGTATTCTCGTTCTTTTTAAAAATGTGCATAAATACTGTCTAGACCTAGAAATAAGCAGATACTTAAGGTATCATCTCGTGTTGATTTAAATATTTACATCAAACAATCATGAGTTGTGCTCCACACATTTCTGACTCCAAATGCACAAACTCATTCAAAGTGCAAAGAGACAGGCAGGGAAGAAACTCAAGTAATTACTACCCTCTTCCTCTGAAGAGCTCTCTTCTTTCTCACACTCTCCATCCCTCCTTCACGCCCCTTCCTCAACCCTCGGTCTCCTCCTGCCCTCGCCCCGCTCCTTCCTTCCCATCAACCATATCACCCATCACCTCCTTAATCTGTCCCTCTTTCTCTCTCTCTCTCTTTCCCTCATTTCCTCCGTCACCTTTGTGCCCCCGCTGAGATTTCTGAGGGTTCTCTTCTAACACACGCACTCACGCACACACACACACACACACACACATACATCTGTACCTGCAACATTCATATGCTAACACACATTATCCACAGTGATGAGCATACAGAGGTGGAGAAAAGGTGTGTATGTATAGATTTGTTGTTTTCAAAAAAACACACGCACAAATATAAGCATTTGTAAGTGTGCACACACACACACAAACACACAGAAATAGGATAATGGAGTATGATTAGAGGCAAGAGAGGGTGGTGGCTAAGACATGACCTTATGACTCAAGTAACCACTCAGAGCGCAGCGTTCATATGAACTACTTCAACCTTTCCACAAGAGCTTGATTGCTTCCTAGAGGAGATTTGTGTGTGTGTTTGTGCAGGTGTGTTTGTGCAGGTGAGTGTGTGTGTGTGTGTGTGTGTGTGTGTGTGTGTGTGTGTGTGTGTGTGTGTGTGGTAAAAGGTGAAGAAGAAAGGGAGAAAGACAGGAACAGACAGGAGGTAGAAAGAGAAGTTGCCCCCTCCCTCCTTTTCCTCTCAGAAGGGTACAGTACTTAGCAGAAATCCTTGATAGAGGCGATCGGCCAATTCAGCCTTTTACCTGAAGAGACCACTTGAAGAAAAATGCAGAAATTGATTAGAAATTGAATTCAGCGTGTGCGAGTAATAAATGAGCGCTGGTTAAAGTCACTGAGGTACAAGTGTGTGCGCGTGTTTGGTGTGCATTAAGATTGTTGTATTCTCTAAAGGGTCAAAGTTCAAACACAGAAAATCAAATAAAATTCTGTTGTTACCCTTAAAGAAATAATGCAGTCATAGAAAATGCCCATTTTAATTTGTATTAAATAGTCAGGATGAGACTGAATGGAATTATGGACTCAAACAAAGTAATTTTTCTCCTTTCACTTGCACAGTTATTTAACAGCGGGAACAAGAGTGATTAAGAATTGAGGTAGCCCCAGATCAAGGTTCTGCTGAAATGCTCCTACAAGAATGATGTAAAGGAAGGAGAATAGGGAGATATTAGAGCCTTGAAGGTTCCAATAGCTCAAGACCTTTCCATTCAGTGGAGTACATTATGAAAGTGGTTGCAAAAGCCTCAGACTTGCTTGAGATAACTAATTACTACCGCCAAAGAGGTTATGTGATTATTACGAGGATTACATAGAAACTACAACGCTGATTTTCATGAATTGCGGTGGAGGGGTAGTAAATGGGCCAAGGCCAAACTTCAAATTCTAGAGCAGATATGGGAAAAAAAAGATCCAAAAAACATTCAGATTTTCAGAGGAATTATCGAAGGTGATCCAAAGCATTTAACAAAGGAAGATGAAAAACAACCTGAAGACGGAAAAAAGAGCTGTGGTAGCATATGAGGAGGAAGTTACACAAGTATTTAATATTTAGTCCAATGGCCCGAAGGGTCCAATGGACTATTGGTCAGTTGTCGTCCGTCCGTCTGTCTGTCCATCCGTTAACATTTTTTCAACAATCTTCTTCTCCGAAACCGTCAGCTAGAATCAATTGAAATTCATAGCAGAGATTCCTTGGGGGTAAGGTCTATCAAGTTTGTTCAGAGAATTGAGAAATATTTGATTTTTGAATCTTTTATGAATTTTTCAAATTTTAAAAATCCCCATTGGTTCATAATGGGAAAAATTACCACCTCTAAAAAGTACTATAACTTCAAAACAGTTGAAGATACTGATACAATTACTATTGGCAATAGATGGGAAGTCACATATTGGCTTTCATGTAGTGCCATGACCTTTGGCCTTGACTGACCTTGAAAGGTCAAACAAATCTCAATTAATGTCTTTAAATATGCTGTTGGACTACAGTACCCTTGGTCCTATTTTTACATAACAGGCTTGTGCATTTAGTGAACTTGTACAGTGTTACGCCATAATAATGATGATCATTTTTGACAACAAAGTTAGTTTTTTATCACTCAAGCAGATAAGGCTACCCACCAAACTGAATGTTGAGGAATGGATGTATACTTACAAAAGTTACGAAGATGACCAGAAAAAACATGAAATACATTGTAAGTATTTGAAGTCAACCCATATAGTGTTTAATATGTTTATTGAATTTTTAACAATAACAACAAAAGCTTAAAAGAAAAATAAATACATAAATAAGCAAAAATCCCACCCCACACAAATACGAAATCCCCATCCTCACTTACAAAAAAAAGACAATCTGTAAAACACTAATAAATAGACCCTCAGTATGTAAATCAGCCAGAATACTGTGTAAAGATCCATTCATTGGTTTAAGTCAAAAAGGCCTCCACACCTGATGGAACCTCGTTTCAGAATCCTTCATCACGAGTCAAGCTTTGCTTTCTTCAATCTGTCTTATTTTAGGATGTAAGCCAATGTGGCATTTTTCATACTGCCTCAAACTGTCTTAATGGAGGTTGTAAAAAGCAGACAATGTGAATCACAAGGAGACGCAGCCTACATACAGGATTATGATGGGATGTAGTTATGCTAAAGGTGTCCACATGTCATGCAATGTTGTTTAATGTGGTGTGAAGTCATAATTTACTATAACAAAACATGGTTCAGACCTTGGTTCAATCATGAAAAGGTCTTAAATAGCTTCGTAGGGTTAAAAGTTGTACTTTTTAGTTTACCGACCGACAGGCTAAGCTATTGTTGTCATGCATCGTCATCTGTCGTCTGTTACGAAACTTTCAATCATTGTCTTCTCTGAAACTACAATTCTGATTGATTTCAAACTTGGTATACAGCTTCTTTATGATGATGTCAACAAAAGTTAGTGAAATTATTTGGATCCAGATCTGATTCTGGATTTGGTGCCACTTTGAAATATTTCCCCATTATAAGAGATAGGAAGTGGATCAGTGCAGTAACTCAGTAAATATAAATGATATCCAGTGTAAATTTCTACAGTCCAGCCCTGATGGGGAGATGACCAAAACATAATGGCCACATGCTGATCAGGATCTTCTTCTGGATCCGGGAACTTACGGAAAATTTAACATGGGCTCTTATGGGGAAAAAAATTCAATCATCTTCTTCTCCAAAACTCCAGTTCTGATTGACTACAAACTTGGTATACAGCTTCTGTATGATGACGTCAACACAAGGTATTGAAATTATTTCCATTAGGATCTGATTCTGGATTTGCTGCAACTTTGAAAAATGTTCCCATTATAAGTGATAGGAAGTGGATTAATACAATAAATCAGTATCAATGATATCAAGTTGGAATTTGAATTTTTACAGATCTGATTGGAATATGACCAAAACATGGGCTATTTCTGTAATAGAATAAATACACATAACTGGGTGATAATAAATGGCATCTGGATACATTTCCCAAAGCTTTTAATTTGGCCGGTAAGCTACAGGGCCATTGGTCCTATTTTTTAAGTTGGTGTGACATAAAGGCAGGATGACCCGACTTCTTGTGGCACTGGACGTTTGCTGAATCCAAAACTAATTAAATGAATAAACTAAAGATGAAAAGTGTCCGCCAAAAATGCACAATAGCAGAAGAAGATGTGGTCGACGAGAACAGACGACGAGCAAGAAGTGAGGAGCACAGAGGAGACAAGGTGATGATAGAGGAGGTGAGGGAGGAGGATGGCAAGAGAGATAGAGGAGAGATGAGAGGAGCGATAGCACAATGGACGCCTGAAGGACGCGTGTACTTCGATAACAGATACCATCGGAGAAGATGCTATCAAGGCCGCTATCGCTCAGCACCACACACTGTTAATGGACAGCAAATAGGGGACGGGTTGTGTGTATACAGTGTGTATGTGTGTTTTTCTATATGCATGACTAGAAACGGCTCCTTTTGTGATGTATACCGCATACCTAGCTCGTCTACTTCACCATCTCACTTTTTATTCCCTCTACATCTGTCTTTTTTTTCTGCCGAACCCGCTTTCAAGCCATTATGTGGCTATTATATCACAAATGAGTCATTCCAGAGAACAAGAGAGTGAGCAAGAGAGAAAGAGGGGGGGAAATTGTCTAATTGAATGAAATCATTTCTCCAAGTTGGCAAACTGGTTCAAGTGCCATTAAGTTGTTCACAGGCTCGCATTAGCTCTGTGTCTCTCTCAGAGAATGTTGGTCGTGGGTAACAAAAGAAAATTGTCATTGGCTAGATGTGTTTGGGGGCTCGTCAACCCTTTTCACACTGAGACACACACACACACACACACACACACACACACTCTCTGGCACATACAAACACACACACACAATCCATCAGCCAATCATGTAGACAGATGGGTCATCAGCGCTCTAATTGTGTGATTGGCTGAAATCAGCAGCAGAGGATGCACCGGACGGTTGGATGACACATTAGGTTTCTTTCCATGTAAACAGGGATCTTGTGGGAGTAAGTTTGTGTGTGTTAGTAAATTCACGTCGGTTTGCATTCATCACTGTGACGTCTTGCGATAAATGCACAAAGCGACAAGGAGATAAAAGTGAGAAAGGTGAAGAGAGAGAGAGAGAGAGAGAGAGATGGAGAAAAAAAAAAACAAAAAGCTGCAACACTTTCTTTTCCTTCACTGCAGAGTCATAAAAAGGAGTAGATAATAGATATGTTGGCTGGCTGACTTGTGTGTGTGAGTATGTGTGCTCATGTTTTTGTCCTTGCAGAGATCGGGCCAAAACACATTAGAGCACATCTGTCCACTCCACTTCCACTCCTCATCCCTATTCTGAAGAGCGCTCTCCCTTTCCACTCTCTCTCCATCATCCATACATCCATCCATCTACCCGAAATATTTCTTGAATTAATCAATTTGTGTCAATTCCACTCGAAACAGTGTGTAGGCGACGTGACACTTGTAAAACAGCTCAACTTCTCTTTCAGCCTCTCTTTTTTTCTTGTTATTTCTACATCCACACATTATCCATTACATCACCTGTGTATTCATCTGCCCTCTGTTCAGAATAATAATAATAATAATAATAATAATAATTAATAATAATCTGATGATTGGTAGTGACGTGGAAGGGCCTCTGACTGATGAATCCAAACACTGAATTAATGAGTATAGAGCGCCAGTGATTAATTGAACAATCAATCAATCAATATGTTCCTTTTTTTAATCTAATATCAGGTTTATCCTTGGGGTGTTGGACTGTCTGTGGGAACTGATGAGGCATGTATGTATAGATGATGAAGCTTGGTGTGCACAAATATCACATTTTATAAACTAGACATTGTTTCTAACACATGCAGTATGTTTATCTGATTAATACCTACAACACATTACATTCCTTACCTACATTTTCTATATGACTTGGGTTGGGCAGTTTCACAGTCTTAGATCATGATTGTTGTTATTTGTTTTATGATCTACTTTTCAGAGGGATTGTACAGGGTTGTGGCATTAACTCATAAAGACCCAGTGCTACTTTTGTGTGAATTTTCCCTCGATTTATCCTTTCCTACATGATTAATTACCATTTATTATAATATTATCCATTCTATTATGTATTTTTCACTGTAATTCATATATTTTCCTATATTTAATTTACGTCTTTTTTTAAATTTGTATTATGTATTTATATTTTTTATTTTATTTTTCATTCAGTTATGGCCACAGTGGCAACAAACATGGAAGCAGCTTCATTGCCTCTTGCTACTACAGCTGCGTGGAACTCCGCTTCTCACAATGCACGTTGCGACAAATTTCGGAAAATGCCCGAGTGACCTACCAGCTCTGTTTGTAAACAAATGGATTGTTAATGGTGGAGTACACTTTGAAACTGTTCACCGTGAGGGAGGAGATTCAGGTGCGTAATCACGGAAAGACTTACAGATTTATGATACTTAGGCTATGACTGGGGTTTTATAGATTTGATGAAAAATTGGAGACAAAAGTCATATGCAGCTTTAAAGTGATTTATTACCATTTATTATAATATTATCCATGGTATTTTGTGTTTTTCACTGTAATTCATACATTGTCCTATATTTAATTTTGATCTTAATGAAAACTTTGAGTAAATTCAAAGGTTGTTCTATCAAAACAGGGAAACTGAAGAAAAAGTCACTTTTTTCAATAAAATCTATCATTAACTGAACATAAACCAAGTGTCTTCATCCAGTGTCATTGATCCAACTCCATGGGTTTTACTGGTGAATCAATGTTGTAGAAGATGACAGTGTTTCCACCTTCACTGTGGAGCCTCTAAATGTCCAAATGGGTCATATCTGATGACCATGAAAAGATGACAAAACTGTGTTTACACAAATTATTTACATGCATTGATAGGATTAATGGATTGATAGGTATTCAACAGTTTACGTCATTAGATGGTTTTGGTTGCCAGTGGATGTTTGGGTCTTTATGGGTTAAAAGAACAAAATAACAACATTGTCACAACTTTTCTACTGTGCTAACATTCACCTTTTAGTGTAATTGTGATTTTTACAATAATGCAGTAAACAATTAGTTTCTAGCATAAGTGTCTGTAGTGCAGGTTGCTGAGCTAATCAGTTTATTATATGTATATAATCAGCTAATAATTATTTGGTCTGTTTATATTGACACTTAATTGAAGGTATCTGCAGTTTGACGTTTAAACTACTTTTCAAGGCGTCTGATCAAATTTCAGACTTTACATTCAGATAAATAACAGTACAACAGGTCTCATAGTATTAACCATGTTTCCATCTATCGTATGTTCCATTTCCATTTCTCCTTGACTGATTCTGCTACTGACACTCAAGCTGCTAAAGCTCATACCTGAACTCCTCCACTCATGAATGATCATTGGTGGCTCCAGTCATTCTGATTTTCCGTATGCTAAATAGACAAACAATAATCACAAATCTGACAAATTCTTTAGAAAGATTTCCAAAGCAAAAATAATATCTTTTATTGTTTCTGTGGAATTTTTAAAACATTTGATTGTCACTTTTAAGGATTAAGAATCAATTTTAAGGATAGTTAAGGCGTTAATGTAAGACAACCAGAAGACTTCGTAAGGATCTGTGGACACCCTGTAAAGTGTTCCGTTTTAGTCTTTATGTAATGTGTTATTTTGATGCCAAAGAAGAAATAATTACAGTAAGAGTTAGGGTTCAACCATCAGTTGAGCTGAAATCCAACATGCATTGAATCTGATTTACAGATTTTTTACAGTTAAGCTGGCGTGAAAATGTTTTTGATTCATTGTAAAACTCGGGACAAATTACTGCACAACGGCCAAGGTAATTATTGGAGACACAGCTGCGATCTGGGCTAGAAATTGTGAATATTGTGATAATGTTGACCCAAAGTGATGCAAAAATGTTTCTACAGAAAAAAAACCCTCACACACAGACTAAGCCTCCAGTAACCACAGAACATGAGGGACGTTCAGTTCGGTTATGCCTCACCTATGTTTTGTATGAGGTGAAAAAAATATGATTTGGATTGAAGATTGTGAAAGTACCTCAAAAGGTTTTTAGTTGATTGATTGTTATTCATTGTTTTATTCACCAGTTCTACGGTGGAACATACACACAGAGATTTCATTTGAGCTCCATTAGTGCTAAAAAGACATACTTACCAAGTTTCATATTGATCAGAACTGAATTAGATTATGTGTGTATTCTGAACCGATCAACAGGCAGATGTACAGTCATAGAGAAGCATGGACACATCTAAGAATGTAATAAAACCAAATGTTATTATTATTAAAAATAAATAAATAAATAAATAAATAAATAAATAAATAAATAAATGTATATGTACAGGGTGGGGAAGCAAAATTTACAATTTTTTGAGGCAGGGATTGAAAGACAGTGACCAATTAGTTTATTGAAAGTCATGAGAATTTATTTGCCACAAGAAAATTTACATAATAGAAAATGTTTTTATTCTATGTGTCCTCCTTCTTTCTCAATAACTGCCTTCACACGCTTCCTGAAACTTGCGCAAGTGTTCCTCAAATATTCAGGTGAGAACTTCTCCCATTCTTCTTTAACAGTATCTTCCAGACTTTCTCATAATAGTTTTGCTCATAGTCATTCTCTTCTTTCCATTATAAACAGTCTTTATGGACACTCCAACTATTTTTGAAATCTCCTTTGGTGTGACGAGTGCATTCAGCAAATCACACACTCTTTGACGTTTGCTTTCCTGATTACTCATATGGGCAAAAGTTTCTGAAAAGGTATGGATAATAGTGTAAGGTATGATTATGACATTAATATATGTTTGGTTTCAAAACAATTGACGTAGTGCCTGCTGAGAAAAAACAACTAAATGTTCATTGTAAATTTTGCCTCCCCACCCTGTATATATCTGTTTTTGCATTATACTTCCTGTAAGAAACATAAAAATCATATTGTTTGTTATTGGAAAACATGCTGAACACCCATTCCGGATCATTCTAGGACAGGCTCATACTGTTTGGGCTGTGGAGTTTTCACCCTCTCGCTGGCATCAAGAAGGAAGTTTTATGTACTCTCTCTCTCTGTGCGTGTGTGTGTGCGCGCACATGTGTGTGTGTGTCTGTGTGCACGTGCACATGTGTAACGTCTTAGTCTGTAGCATTAACCTCATTAACACATGCCTGAACCTAACCCTTAACCCAGGGGTGTCAAACATACGGCCCGTGGGCCAAAGCCTGCCTAAGGGTCCAATCTGGGCCATAGGATGAATTTGTGAAATAAGAGTTATTACTCAGATATTAACAATCAAAGATGTCAAGATTATTTTAGTTCAGGTTCTACACACGGACAATATGATCTAAAATGGATCAGACCAGTAACATACTATCATAATAAAAATAAAAATAGTGACAACTCCAAATTCTTCTCCTGGTTTTAGTGTAAAGTAAAATTCTGTGAAAATGTTTTTTGAATGATTGATGTACAAACCAAAATAAATTCATTCAAAGTAAATTTAGGAAAAGACCTGATTTTCACTTAAGAATCCAAAATACTGACCATAATACTAGAATAAATGATGATAAATCACTTAAGATAAGTTAAAAATAGAGAAAAAATAACACTAACACTAGTAGCACTGGGTCTTTATGGGTTAACCAAACCCTAAAACCCTCAGATTTACTGGTACACTTCTTAGGGTTGAGCTCTAAGTCCTCATCATACAAGCTGTGTCCTTCCAATGTGAGTGTCTGTTCTGGTTCACATCGTCTTAGTGTAATAAACAAGAAAAGCACACACACACACGCATACACACACAAACAAAAAGCTCTTCCTGAGGTTATTGATTTGTCTTTAACTCAAGATTCTCAGCTCTAATAACTCCCATTACAAGAGATATTACTTTGTTATCCAGTTGATGTATGCTGAAACATACACACACTGAAGCTGTGTGCATATGTGTGTGAAAGTGTGTGTCTATCTATGTCTAATCATTGTCATTTTTTCTGCTTTTCCTCTCTAATTCCTCTCTTAGTCCACTCTTAGGCTCCCTCTCATTGTGTCTTTATTTCAAATATTTAATTTATACGCTGTTACGTCTAATTCAATGTTTTTCTGTCGATCTTTCTTTCTTTCTCTTTCTCGCTCCCTGTGTAGCCTCATAATTAAAGTGCACTGATATATAATTACTGTGCATATTTACCTCAAGTCCCATCTCGGTGAATGGGAGGCCTCTCCCCCCTCTTTTGTGGCTCCGCATTATCAAATGTTATTATTTGCATCCCGTTCAGCTTCTCAGCCATCCACTCATTAAGTCTGCGGCTTTGAGAAAATTAACAACCTCATATGCAAATCAAAAAAAAAAAAAAAAAGGAAAAAATAGGCTTGCCACTAAAGCATGGGCAGTATGTCAGAGTGTGGGATTGTGTGTAATCGTGGTTGTGTACGTCTTCAACAGCGTGTGATAACATTTTCATTTTCCCCCTGTGCAACCCATAAACACATAGTCAATATGCTTTCTTCTTGTACTAATGGGAATATTGAAGGAAACTTGAAGTTAATTTCAATTTCACAATAGCAAGTAGTGAATGTGCCTTAAAAACTGCAGTGAATAGCAAGGTGCTGACCTTGGTTTGGTCCTAAACACACATAGCAGTGCCTTTATTCATATTGTTGAAGCTTAATAAACTAAAAAAAAAAAAAAAAACTAATTAACTTTTTTTTTATCCGTACCATTTAATTAATTATTAAAGAAAGATGTCCATTTTTTTTAAACAAATTCCTTAATTGCTCCCTGATCCCTTTGAAAGGAACCTGTGTTTGGATGGAGGTCATCTTTCATTAAACCCCTCTATGATGCCACAAGAGACAGGAGAATTCAGTCATGTGTATTCTTAAAAATAGATAGTTGGTGAGTTAAAGAAACCCAACTATGGAGAAGTTTCATTTTGATGGATTCATATTTGTTTTTCTATTCTGTCCTTCCCCTTTAGCGATACCCTCATACTTGTTTCAAAGAATACAAGCATCTTAACCTTCCCAGTTTAATTATTTTACATTATCATCAGAGTTTGGGTTCTTCCTCTTGACATTTGAAAATGCATGAAAAAGGAACAAAGAATAAAGAAATGTATGACTTCACTATCATGGTTGTCAACATTAGGAGCGCTAAAAAATAAGTGAATGCAGTTGAGTTATGAATGTACTTCTTTAATATTGTTAGATGACATTTCATGGTTGGTGGCTTTACTTAAAGGTAGGGTGGAAGATCCTGGAAAAAATGGTTCGAGCAAGCTACATTTTGAAAATACACAATTCAAAAGTCCAAACCCCTTTCTTCAGACTTCCTCCCAAAGCCACGCCTTCAGAGTACAGGAAGGCGCAATGCGAGTTTCTGAGCGCTGCACAACATCAGTGGACTCTATGCACAGTCCCACTACTTCCTGAACTTCAGGTGGGTCCTTTATTTCCTGTCTTTCATTATTGGACACACTGATTAATCCAGGTGTGTCTGCTACTTCTTGTTGTGACTACTGATTAATTAGGCACACCTGGATTAATCAGTGTGTCCAATAATGAAAGACAGGAAATAAAGGACCCACCTGAAGTTCAGGAAGTAGTGGGACTGTGCATAGTCCATATCCCCCACCCTCGTCTGTGGATCATGCATACGTCATTGATTCTCCTCCAACCCCCCACCCCCCCTCGCTCTTATGATTCACACCCCCTCACCTCTGAATTCAGGTCTGTATATCAGTATATTTGATTAGAAGTTGGACTTTTCACTTGTTGTTTTGATCCATGATCTACGTAATTTCGGGCTACTAAGAACAGCAGATAGATAGATAGATAGATAGATAGATAGATAGATAGATAGATAGATAGATAGATAGATAGATAGATAGATAGATAGATAGATAGATAGATAGATAGATAGATAGATGCTTTATTAATCCCATGGGAAGTTCAAGTATTCAGCAGCTTTGCATATAGCACAAGAAAACAAAAAACAGACAGACCAAAACAAAACAGTAGGTTAGTCACCAGGTTGACATTAAGGTTAGTATGTATACTCTAAAAGACACTTGCTAAAGAACTACCTCTAAAAGAGCTTGTGTGCAGTAAAACTGATGTCAGGCTAAAATGACACTTGAGTTTGATAAACGTATCACCATTCAATAATTTCGATGGGTCGGTTAAAATGATTGGTGTTTTTTCTGTGCTGTTCATTCCACAGGTCACTAAAAATTTGTATTTTTGTGTCAGAGCATTTAATTAATTGGTTGTAATTGGGATGTGAAGGCGATTTTAAGCAATATAGTAAAAAATGCTCCAGGAAAACATCTCCTACCCCACCTTTAATCATTAGGCCTGTGAACTTAGAAGCCAAACTGTGTCACAGTACCACCACCCCCACCCCAATCATTCTGCATTGATCGGTTGATATAATGTTATGCCAAGAATTTATAATAAGGACATATGCAAATGCTTAATTGTTGGCTTTCTGCATTGATATGTAAATGAACATCCACATGCTTTTGCCATTGTACATGATTAGTCTGTGTTGTTATGTGTTCTGTTCCGACTGTAAGAGAGTATGAAACACATTTGTCGTTATGGTCAGTCTTAGGACACGCTCTGCTGTTTTTATGTCAGATTTTGAGTATTTATCAAGATGATTGCGTTCGACTTTTTCTGAAATCTGTGTCTGGCAACAATAGAGAAAAAGCCTACTGCGTTGAGGCTTTTCATGTTCTATTTTTAAGCATTATGATGTGGGTCAACATGTCATTTTTAACTTATCCAGTCCAAACTTGACGCTATATTTGGGATATAACAATACCTCTCAAGGTCAGTCAGCTGTAAATGCTCAAAAGGAGAGCAGGGGAACACACAGGGCCATTGTATTGTTACCCTCGGATTCTGTTTAGCTGTGATTAGTATTAATGTAGCTGTTTTGTCTGTGTTGACCTCATATTAACACTATGTGCTATTTAAATGCATGGTTGAAGCCACTTAAGGCCATGTTTTTGGAAAGACATTGGCCACGTTTCAGTAAAAATAATAAAATCCCACCTGAATTATGACAAATTTCTTTGCTCATGTTTAAATTGTTATGCAGAAAGTTGTGCATGAAGGGGACAGTGCTGCAATAAAACGACTGGTTTTGAATAGTTCGTCGAACCTATAGAGTGTCTTCAGCGCAGCATTGGAACAAGCACATTTTTAATATGCATGAAAATAAACTTTGAAGGAGGGAGTATAAGGGAAGTTGAAGTGCTGTAAATGTGTAGGTGCTGCTGTCTCAGGGCCAGTGGATGGTGACTTGCTGCTCTCAAACCTGCCTGTCAGACGCACTCAAACCAAGTCACACACATGCAGAAAAAACACGCACAAAGTCACCCGCACACCGAACCACTGTAGACACTCTTGACCCTGCACTGAACTGACACAAGCTTTAGTTTGTCGACCGGTCAAGCAGTTTTTCTCCATAATCACCGTGACTAAGGGACTAAAAACAGTAAATACAGAGAGGGGACGTGAGGTAGAATAAGACTGAAGAAAAGATGAGTGTGGTGACCTGAACTGAAAGATGACACAAGACAGAAAGGGAATAAAAAGCAGCATAAATGAATAGATACTCCAAGGAAGAAGGAGTACTCTGCATGTTGAGTTTGTTTGGGAAAGGCGCAGACAGGCAGCATACGACGTCACGATGATTATGCAGCGTCTATTGTCCAGTGGCTCGCTAATTATTGCAGCACACAGCGCTCTGCTCTTCAAAAACCATTATGGAGCTTGGATAAGAAGTCTGACCTCTTTCTGTCTGTCTGGAGGGAGGATTCGAAGAAATAGAGGGGGGCGGTCGGAGGGGAGAAGAGAAGAGAGGATTCAGTGTTTTGTAGTTTTCATTTATAAAAAATTAGATATAAGAAGAGTAGAAGCAAAGACTTGACTAAACATTTTCCATTTTGTTGTTTTAAATGACGTATTTTTTACCATTGTTTAATTCCTCTGTCAACTCATTTGTTGAACATTCAAGACAGACATTAACTAACTATATCCTTTTACAGGAGGAGTTATTATAATGCACGTGATATTCAGTCGTTTAAGTTTGGATGTGTTAATGTAAATGTGGAGTGTTTTTCAAACAGTTGTAGCCCTGCTGATCCCTTTCACACGCACAAATATTTCTTCATTAAAGCACCACTCAGGAGCCTCTGCACCTGACAACCAAATGGTTTCACAATGCAATTAATTAGATTAGTCCACTAATGCATCCATTTGACGTATCATTTTTACCTCCTCACATAATAATAGGGACAAGAAGGGGCGCGGCTGTTAGAGGGGCGGTGTCTGTTTGCTCTTCATTTATGATAATTATCTTTTGTGTCTCGTGTGGGGCCATCCTAATTTGGATTTTGCTCAATGGCAAGTGCCACACTGTAGTCACGCACTTTAGGATTACAACTACTGCTGTAATCTATTACTGCGAAAATAATCACTTTAGTTTGATTCTTCTGAAGTAGCCCTTCAAAAGATTTTCTGATTGCATATTTATTTTTGCTGTGTGATGCTCAGTAAAAAGAATAAGATGGGTTTTTTTTGCATATTTTAATGTTGGTAGCCCAGTCTCAGCAGGAAATTTACTGACTGTTTTCGCTCCTACCCTCACGCAAAAGGTACCACAACCTGAAATGCAAAACTGCTAGGTTCAGGAACAGTTTCTTTCCCACCGCCATCCATCTTTTAAACAAAGGACTGTAAATAAGGGGATGTGCATTTAGCTTGGGATGATTGTGCAATAACTTTTTACTTATTTGTGCAATAAGTACCAATTTATTCTCTCGTTTTATATTTATTTTATTCACTCACTGCACTACCTCACCAGTATTTTATAACTTATTTTATCTCAGGTGGGTTTTTTTTTTAAGCTATATGTGTTTTTATTATTGACCCTGTATCGTCATTTCATTCTGCAGTGCATCTTTGATGTAATTTGTTTGAATGACAATAAAGTGATCTGATTCTGAAAATGACAATACTTCATACTTACAATTAATTGTTTAAGTTTAAGGGGGGTTTAAAAAGAACTGTCAAATAGTTTAGTGATGCATTTACAGGATTTAGTGCACCTTAGAGATCAATTTGTCACTGTAGTAAAACCGTTATTTTGTGCATTTTAACATTCTCTGTGGTATTTCTTCTACTGCCAGAAGGGGGCACTTATCCATTTTCTATGATCAGCAAATCTGCAAACAATAATATGTCCTTTTGGGAGTACAGTTTGTGAGACATTTGATTAATTCTGTTTGATATATGTGAAGCTGGTAAATAGATCCATGAAAGGTGGACCTTTAGGATGAAATTAAGGAAAACACGTGGCTCAGCTCTGACGTTGAAGGGGTAAACTAACGAAGCACATGAATTGTCGGTTGTTTGTGGTTTGTTAATACTGTGGAACTCGAGGAAGAGTGGACCATTCACTTTGGTGGCGGTTTGTGCTCTCTGAGTGCCCTTCTAGTTCCAAATAACAGAGGAGCTGTTCTTTCTCACAGCAAGGTCTTTGTCCAGCACATTTTCCTCACTCTTTTTCAACAGCCTTCATGCTAGTTAATCTTGCAGTCTGCCCCAAATTGGCACCATTTAATCTGAATATCCGACCACTGCCCGAATGGCCGAATGGTGTGAATGCATGGTCCGGGCAGTAAAATTTCCCTCTGATAAGTCAGATGTAAGCATGGTGCTGAATTTTGACTGCATTAAGCATGTAAATGAAATGATTTTTCTTATTCATTGTTTTCCAGGCAGTCTTCTGCAGTGACTTCATCATGCATATTCATAGTGCAATGATGATGAAAATGCAACAGTAATACTTAGCAGCTTTCAACTGGACTCTATGTAAGAGTTGGCGTTACCAATATTAGCAGTTTACTTTGCATACTTTCCCATCCTTGAGAGACCGACCATTTATGTCTGCTCATGACTGAAACTAGCCAGGCATGATAACATCAGCACACAAATTTTAAAAGTGAGAATTTTAGTAAGTATTGCCTCTCCTGCAGCCATCACAAACACATAGTCACACCATAAAGCAGTCCATTTAGACCAGTGTCACTACTACATATTGTTCTCTCCCAAGGCTAATGCAGTGTGTGTGATTGAGAAAGAGAGGGGAGAGGAGCAGCGACAAAGAGGGAGGAGGGATAATAGTATTGTTGGTAATGGATGTGAAGGGCTTAAAATTGGATGTTATTAGGACTACAAGGCTTTACTACATACTTTACATGGACACAGTGGAGTAGAAAGACAGGGCAGTGGAAGCTGGGGTTGAAAGTCTGTCAGATTTTAGAATTAGGGTGGGAATTTCACTTTTTCTTCTCAGAGGCCACTGAATATGCATCTTTAAAAACTTGCAATGTCCACAACAGCCTTAGGTCACATCCATGCTAATATGCGTCCGTCCACATTTTCCACACTAACAATCTGTATCCTCATGAATGTTTTAAGAAATGATCTCCAAAGTGTTTCGACAGGTCTGAAGTGCATATGAAATGACCATTAACCCATAAAGACCCAAACAGCCACTGGCAAATACAAGCATCTGCTGACCTAAAATGTTTAGTAACGTCTGAACCACTGAACCTATCAATATGCTGAAATAATTGGTGTAAAATGCAGTTTGTCATCTTTTCATTGTCATTAGATAGGATGTTCAGAGGCTCCGTAGTGAACATGGAAACACTATCATCTGCTACAACATTGATTCACCAGTAAAACCCATGGAGTTGGATCAATAACAGTGGATGGAGACACTTGGTTTATGTTCAGTTAATGATATATTTGACTGAAAAAAGTGACTTTTTCTTCACCTTTCCCTGTTTTGATAGAATAACCTTTGAATTTACTCAAAGTTTTCATTAAGACCTAAATTAGATATAAGAAAACATATGAATTAGAGTGAAAAATACAAAATACAATGGATAGTATCCTACTATAATGGACGTTTCTGTGTCCGGCGCATCTGTGTCCGATTGATGTCCGATGTTGCACCACGGGAGGGCGCTATCGTACAGTGGCACCATAGGTATAATGCCGCTAGTTATAAAAAATGGTAATAAATCACTTAAAGGTTAAAGGGAGGGAAAATGGAGACACTTGGTTTATGTTCAGTTCATCTTTGCTGAGAAAGTCACTTTTTCTCGAGCTTTCTCTGTTTTTGATATAATAACCCTCAACTTTAATCTGAGCTTTTATGAATGTCTAAACGATCAGTAAATTAAATATAGGAAAATACCTGATTTTGACTGAAAAAATAGGCAATAAATGGCGATCAATCATTTAAGAAAAGTTAAATTTTGAGGAAAAAAATATTTTGTAACTGCCTTAAAAGTAGTACTGTGTCTTTATGGGTTAAAAATACTGGATATACAGGGGTAAACAAGAAGGAGGCAGTTATGGAACATAACATATGAAGACTGAAGAGCAAATAACAGCGGTGAAGAATATGAGGGATTTCTTTTCCCGGACAGACGATGAGATTCAATTTTTAATCAAAGTAGCACTGGACTATAAGGCATCCACACCGGTAGAAAATACAGAGTTGCAGCAAACTAAATACAATGATGTATTGGTGGAGGAATGGGAGAGTGAATCATCCCTGTAGTAATTGATAAGAACTGATGAGGCAGGTTTAATAGGTGTAAACACAGCGAAAGTTGTGTGTTTTAAAATAAGAATGAAATAGTGTGGTCAGGGTAACAGTATGAAACAGCCCTGCACTGACCTCTGTACTTTCACTATATTAAAGGTTTTCAACAGTGTTTGGCAATTAAAGAGAAATCCATAGTTTCATGTCAGAAAAAAGCAACACAGACATATACTACATCACATCATCTGCCGCTGCGACTTTTATTAATGTGTCCAAACACAACAGGCTGGTTTCGAATGATTTTAGTCATTAAATATCTTAGATGGGATTACAGGATATCATACAGCTGTTGCATTTTGGCTTAACCTTACGCAGTTAGGTCAGAGAAAAAAAGAAAAAAAAACAGTTTTTGTGATGGAACATTATGACACTCGTCCTGTTTTCATTCACTGGTTTCTCCCTATCAGTGTCTTGTTCATACGACTGCACATTCTCACAGCAGGTATCTGAGCAGATGTCATTTTAATGCCCTTTAAAAATCAATCAATATTTTCATCTACAGCTGAGGCTAGGCTGTTTTTGTTACTATCACAAGAAAATACATACTGTTTATTTAAATGTATTACGCATATAGGTTTATACTTAAAATTATCCCTTTTTAGTGAAGTTGGCAAAAATTAAATCGGACTTGAATCCTACTTGTGATCGTTGTGAAGCTGAGCTGGCCACACTGTATCATATGTTCTGGTTTTGTCCAAAACTGAAAAACTTTTGGCAGTCTATATTTAAATTTCTTTGTGATGTAACAGGGTCTCATATTGAACCTGAGGCATCAATTGCAATATTTGGCATTACATCACATTCTTTTCATTTTAACCAAAAATCTAAAAATCTAATTGCCTTCACCACTCTTATAGCTCGTAGACTAATACTACTTAAATGGAAAAATAAACAACCTCCAACATTTAAATCTTGGTTTCTGGGTCTTTTACATCATTTAACATTGGAAAAAATCAGATATTCAATAAGAGGATGTGCCAATAAGTTTTGCAGTACCTGGCAACCTGTTCTGAATCACATAAAAGAGGTAGGTCCCTCACTTATTCCAGAGGAGTCTTATTAATATGAGTCTATCACTAATATCTGACTTCCTTATTTTTATTTTTTTTTAAATTATTTATTATTATTGTTAATTATCAGCTTTTTTATGGTGCAACAGGGTGGGAATGTTCATGGGTTTGGGTATAAAAACAAAACAAAAAAAAAGATGACGATTATGTTTTTCTGGATGACTCAATGTCCAATAAAAACAAAAAAAAAATTTTTTTTTTTCTTTTTTTCTTTTTTTTTTTTTTTTACAGTGTATTGATTTGTTGGACATGTATTAAAAAAAAAGACTATTTTGTTCCAGTAAAAGCTAAATGTTGGTCATTCTCATCCCCAGCATCTCTCTGAAACATCTGTTTTTACACCTAGTAGTCCTGTGCTTCACAGTTTTATGGTGAACATCAGCTAATATAGGTATGACAGATGCAAATCTTTGACATGAGAAAAGCTAGTGTAACTATCTGCATTCATCCATGCCCTTAGAGTGAGGTTTTTTCAGGCCTGCTTCATATTGCCTTTGCTTTTTGTCAGAGCGACTATGTGGGTGATTGTGGCTGTTTTTATTGTAATGTTCAGCTAAAGTAGTGCCTTGAAGCGAAGGTGAGAAGTTATATCCTTTAAGCCTTTGAGATCAAGAATGTTATCCTGTAATTTTACTGACTGCACTATGAGCTGGATTAGGATAACATAACGATGGCCAGATTCTTTCATACAAAGAGGAAAATTAAACCTTGAAAAGGAAGGTTGTAATGTCAGCAAAGAAGTCAAGGATGAGAGAGAAAAGATAAAGGAAGTCAGAGGGACAGAGTGATGAGAGAGGAGTAAAGAAAAGAGCAGAAGATAGTAACAAAGGAGAGTGAAGAGAAGGAGGAGATGTGGAGCGAGAGGAGAGAATGAAAGGAATATACAGCCGAGAAGGTGACAGAGGTAGGAGGGGAATAAAACAAAAGTTTGGTTAAAAAGACTTGAATAAACTGCAAGGCACATGCACGAGTTATAATAACTCCTCAGATCAGAGCACGGTCACTCCTTTGGAATAAATGAATAGTAATTGATTGGAGCAAGAACAGTACATAATGGCCGGTGTGGCTCCTTCACCACCCACTAATCTACTGAAGAGGATATGAGCGACCTATACGTAGGTGTCTGTTTTTTGGGTCTTAAGTATCAGTCTCCAATCTGTTAGTGGAGTGAATAGAAGTTGTTTGACAGGCAGATATTAGGCCGTCATGGCCAACATGAATAAAAGAGAGTCTGATAGCAAGAAACATAAAATAGTCATTAATGTGTGCACCCCGCTCTCCTCTGGAGGAGACAAAGACGTGCACACATGTTGGTACTACCCACAAGTGCACATCCAAACTGACAGACGCACACACACACAGGCCAGAGGTGACCAGGGCATCTTTTCCTGAAACTGTCAAAGGATAATAGCAAGGACTGAAAAGATTGTAAATTATAGGACAAAATTAATCTGTAAGAAAGAGACACACATACACAATAAGATCAGGTTTGGAGTGTTCAGAAAGAAAAAACATGGAAGTAAATGAGTGTAATGATGGGGTGTGCAGAAGAAAAAGGAGCACAGACACAAACACGCACACGGAGAAAATGAGATGAAGATGTTTGGTTACATAATACAGAATCAAATGACAGAAATCTGAGGCAGATGTTGTGTTCACAGCCAAGTTATTAAATGATTTGTGTTTTATGTTGTTTTAGTCATGTAAAATACAGTGACCCCGAGAGTTGCAACACAACAACAGTTTACAAAACACATTTCACAAAACACCACACTTGTACAACGTCAGAGAAAGTCAATTCGGGTATTATTCAAGAGATAGAAACGGGACATTGAACTGAACAGGAAGAGTTGTCCCACCTTTTGTTGTTATTCTTTCCAATTTGAGATTTTGTCTTTCAAAGCAACCATACCGAGACATTCTAAAAAAAAAAAAGTCAGACAAAAACACCGTGATAAAACAGATTACTTATAGACAACAGTAAGTATTTGATAATAATGAGACTGTCTGTGTCTGTGCAGCTGATTCTTGTCATGACTTTTCAAAGCAGCAATATTTCATCGTGTACTGTACGTGTCCTGGAAGCTACAGAGCGCTATCAGTATTGTTACACTTTAATATGTCTTGAGGCAATCACCTGTCACAATACACTCATGGCAGCAGTCCGCTAAATGATGCATGCTGGGAACAGTGACCAGCAACATGCATGGGGCAAAGAGAAATCAAGGTTGGAAAGAAACTTTGTGTGCATGTTGTAAACAGACAGTGATGTTTTATGACTCGTAGCGTGGATCCTTCTAACGCCTGTGTTTGTTCTTGGTATTCTGTCCCCATAAAAGCTCATTATGTCCCTTTAGAAGACCAGTCGTCCCCTCACAAGGCGTTCTTCCAAACTGAGAGGCTACACCTGAAAACTGAGAACTGTGTATGTCTATGCGATGAGGTGTTTACTGCCCGTTGCCACATTGGAGACAGTCCAGCTGGCAGACTAAAGATGGTATCATTTGTAGTCCTACCATACCAGTACATGCACATACTGTACATTAAGAGTGTGTTGTAGAAATGAGAGGAAAGTGCCATTAATGGGGGATTTCAAGAAATCCCTCCTTCAGACGTTTGAACTTTTTTAGAAACAGTAAATCTCTGAGGTTTAATGCAGTCCAAGAGTTTTTTTTTTTTTTTTTTCTGGAACCAATTCCACTCATTAATGCTGCTCCTTTAATGATTTCATTTATTTCTCAAAACTTTTAAAGCCCAATGGATGCAGTGACTTTTAGTTCCCAAATGGAGAGAATGTCTTTTATTGTTTGATTTGTGATTGATGTATTATGTTGATATTCAGCTATTATTAATCCCTGCATGACTTTGTTCAGACTGTTGTTTTTCCTGAAATACGATACGAGTTTTTGTCCCCTTATTTCCAAGCAGGGATTGACCGATTGTCAGTGTGACTCATTATCACATCCAAGATTCAACTTTTTTAAGATTATCAGTATCAGTTATCGTATCTCTGCAAGTTAAAGGCTGAAATAAAAATGATATTTTAGAGAAATCGAAAAAAAAGACAGTCAAGTAATCAAACTAATAAATCTCTAAATAAAACTGTATCACTCCACTGAATTATACAATTTCCTCCTGGGATTAATTAAGTGTTCTGATTCAGTGTAATTAATCATTTAATGTTGAAGTGAGGATTAAATATCAGAATCAGAATCAGTTTTATTGGCTAAGTATGTGAACACATACAAGGAATTTGGCTTTGGTTTTTCTTTGCTCATGACATACAATTACAACATGAACCCAAACACAACATGAACTCAATCACACTTGAACATGGACCTAATATAGACAAACATTCGACTAGAGACGAGGACAACAATGGGTTGAGATTTACAGTGGAGTTATACTGTAATATATACAGAGTGCAATTGGAGCTTTTATACAGTGAGTGGATGTGTACAGGGATCCGGACTATTAAAAATATATGTTTATGTATACACCACTATACACTGCTCAACTGTGGTCAAACTATAAGAAAATAAGTTTGCAGAGGTTCAAAGTAGCCTATAATGATGCATTGAGGTTGCTGCTTCATGTCCCTCGGTGGCATAGTGCCAGTCAACTATTTGTGACCACAGGAGTGCCAACTTGTGAGGCACTATTAAGACAGTTGATGTTTAGTTTTATGTGTCGCCTGGATGAATCAGAGAACCACATTATAGAAGGTCTAGTTAGCCCCATGAAAAGCTGCTATGGTTTTACCTCTAAACTGAGATGGCATTGGTGCAATAGTTTGTATATTTTATAATGTGTTTAATTTTTTTTTTTTTTTTAATCTTTTTATTCTTTTTATTTTTTTTAATTTTTATTTTATTTATCCTGTATGTTGTGTGCTTATGGTTTATGGACCTGTGTCTGCAATAAAGTTTATTATTATATATATTATTGTAGTGCAAATTAGTCAGTTTTCATAGTTGAGAGTATTTTTCATCTTATAGCTGCTTATTTCCTGTAAAGTCAGTATTTTCAGTCGAGAATTCTAATATTAGCTATTGGCGCCAACATCTATTGACACAATAATGTGTAAAACATCTTTCATCTGTAATCACCACCAAATAATCATCACTGAAATGAGAAAATAACACTGGTGGTTATTAAATGTAAAAATTGTAAATAAAAATAAACTATCATTGAATTGTACTTTGTAGGATCAGCAGTAATGTGCATCAGTATAATGTTTTGTGGTCATTAGATGTTAAGTTTTATCAGTCTCAGATACTGGTTATCAGTGCCAGTAACTGACATCTGTCTGCATGGGTGTTACTTTTATAACGCCGCAGGTCTCAGTAACGTCACAGCTTCATGTTCCTTCCAGCCTCACCTGCACTGAAGCCTCATCAAAAAATGCCACAGACTGTTGCGGCCTATGTTGTCCTGCAGCGTGGATCCTGCTCAGCCCTTCTGTCATGCTGGACTTAATGTCATCATCGTGTGTTACATTCCAAGTGAAGTCAAAGACAGATTGAAATCCAATTTGAGTCGCCAGACCATCCACACTGAGATGCATTTGTAGAAATATCATTGGAAATTTCTATTTCTGAAGTGGCAGTCAGATCTATTTTATACAGCACTAAAGACATTATGACCTTTACTGCTATTTTGCCATGTTGAAAAATTCTCTTAAAATGTCCTACATCGCCATCACAGTCTGCCTGGCTCAAGGATAGAATGTTTTTTTTTTTTGAGCCTTGGAAAAAAGCAGTGAATTTTTACTAAGAAGTGGCTGATTCTACATTTTCTACATGGGAGGTTTGTGTTTGTTGAGAGTTATTTGTCCTCGACTTCCACCTGTACTGCATCCACACAACTATTAAATACATCTAACATGTATAAAGGATACTGCAAGACAAACAACAGAGACCCTGGAAGACATGGAGTAAATTATCCAAGTAAACAGAGTAAAAACAACCTCTGAAGTTAAATAAATAAAAAAGCCTGTCATACAAAAAAGGCATTGAGCCTTTACTGTTGGCAATGTGACTGTATATAAGTATGTTCATATCTAAATACACACCCATTTAGGAATAAACTTCTGTTGTATTCACTGACCTGGTCTTCTGTCAGTCTCCCATTAGTGTGGTTAATACCTTACAATAGCCCCGCACAAAAAAGGATTGAACTGTATATTTTTACTCACATACAGTTTTTTGTGATCAAGGTCTTTTTTATTTTCAATTTTCAAACGTATAACAAGAAACATACAACTTGTTCATGAAACTGTTGTATCCAGTTCCCATCCAACTGCCCCCCCAGCCACCCCAAATACAAATAAATATATGTACAGACACATACATATATACATGTACACATTGACACACATGCATATTTGTAATACTCACATATACAGTTTGATGCAGAAGTCTTAGCTTTGTTGTAATGGCACATGTGTCTTTATTATTACCAAGAAATATGCAGGAAATATGTGCCCAGTGTCAAAACACACACCTTCTGCAGGTAAAGTTAGTATTCAGTGTGACCTCCATTTGGATTCAGTAAATCTTCAGCTCTCTTTGGTCGACTGTCTGGATATTTTCTTAAATAATCTTGTGTTATATTATACAGCGTCATAATGTCTCAGATGTTTTCATGTTTTTTTTTGTATCCTTTTCTCTGTTTCTCTGATCCCATATACCGTCTATGAAATTCCGATTTTTTTTTTTCTGAAATGCACGACCACACATAATGCATTTGTCAGTAGTCTTTATAGTAATATATATATATATATACACACACACACACACACACACAATAGGAATATGTTGTTAAAAAAAAAAAAGGTAAATGGGATCATCTGCACGTTTCCTGCATATTTCTTGTTAGATTACAAACACACACCCATTTGAACCCTGCAAAAACACCAAAGCTAAAGGCTGCCAATGACTTTTGTGCACTGCTGTACATTAAGCTTACCTTGATGAGTAAGCTTGTTTTAATTATCAGTCTTTTTTATTTTGTTAGATTGTTTCTATTTTTTCTCATATGTACATCATGTTAAATCAGAAATATGCTCGCCAAACTACATCTATGCTAATAAAGCAGTTGGAACTAAAAAAAAAACTGTTTCCAAATGTGGTTTGGAACAGATTTGCAAAATTCACGTTTGATGTATTGAAAAATAAAACCTAAAATAAATTGTTGGATATAGTGAAACAAAAACAGATTTGGACAAGGAGTCTGAACGAGGCCTAGAGGTGTCGAACTTTACTCTTACTAACATTTCCAAAATGTGCTTTCCTCACAATTAAAACTAATATACGAGTCAATTTGTGCAAATCAAACCTCTTTTTTTTGGCTGATCATATATTCTGCTCTGAGTCTCCTGTCGTACATTACAGGTCCTTCGAAGCATTTTGGCAGCACATAAACATAAAGCACATCATCCAAGTGAGGCGTGCACTGTAAAATGTATTTCACTGAATCAAAAAGGGAGGCTGTCAAACAGACGGGCGATTATGGCAGGAAGCCTTTTATTTCATGTGCACATCAGAACGCAAACTCGACAGATTTGCAGTTGGTATTAATGCAAACCTTATGGGAGGTCGCTCCACGTACAGATGCTCGCTGTCACCTGATTAAGTGGATGGTGATGAGTGATATGGACTGTCCATCCTTTAATTTTCAGTAGTGAAGGAACGCATGTTTCTTCTACGTTGGTGTTGCAGAAAAGAAGTGTGCCAGAACAATTGTAGAAGTTTTGTAGCTGCAGTATATTGAAGCGGACGATAATTGTTTATGTAAAAGAAAGGAAAAAATAGTGAAAAAAGATATTAGAGTTTCTGTAGTGACCAAAAGACTCCACATTAAGCCCTTTTATTGTGCGTGCCCTCCAAAACACTGCTCTATTCACCCTGCACACATTCTATCTGCCCATCGGTGAATAAGGGCCTATCTGGAGTGGACTGCAGGGTACTTAAAGCTATCTGCAGCTAATTCAAGATATGTGAAATTGAAGGGAGATATGACATGAGTGGAGTGAGGGAGTAGTGGAAGAGAATGAGAGGGCGAGGCAGGGGAAACATGAGGAAAGAGAGAAAAAATGGACAGAGATGGAAAAAGAGAAAGACACATCTTGGAAAGGCTTTCAGATAAATGTAGAAATGATAAATAAAACCACACAAGGACAGAAAATGTATATGGTGTGGGCAGGGAGGTGGGTGTTATGTACAGTACTGTATGTGTGTGCTTATTTGTACGCGCTGTGTGTGCATGTGTGTGTGTGGGAGTGACTTTGAGGTGCAGTCCTTGGCACACAGATGCCCCTCCATTATCTGCCTGTCTTCGTCCGCTCAACCTACCCTGCCTCGGGCAACTCTCTACTTTAAAGAGCTGTCCAACGGATACACACACACACACACACACACACACACACACATATTTACACACAGACAGACTCTTCCTCGCTCCACGTTCCAGTGGGGCAGGGTGGTTTGGCATGGAAGTGCTTGGCTAACAGCTTGCAAGAGTAAGGTGACATTTCTCTGTATGCAGAGCAGTGTGTATGTGTGTATGCGTGCGTGTGTGTGTGTGTGTGTGTGTATGTGTGTGTGTGCATAAACCCAGCAGGTGCATCTCTGGAAGTTACCTGCGTGTTTTTGTGTGATCAAGTTTCTACATTTGTGTTGGGCTGTATTTGCATCGTGTCTACAGTGCACATCATTACTTGTGTCTGAGTGAGAGAGTAAGTGTACACTCCTCTGTACCCGACACCTTTTGACTTTGCTTGTTCCACAGCTGCCTGGAGCCTTAGTTAAGGGGAAGGAGGCACTGTTTCAATGACACGGATAACAACAGCTGTGTGTGTTTGTGTGTGTATGTGTGTGTGTGTGTGTGTGTGTGTGCGCGCAGATGTAAAGGTCTGACTATGTAAGACAGTTAAAAGTTCACTTGCCTATATGTATATGTGTTTATGTATATTTACGTGAACTTTTTTGTGTCTCAGTGGGAAATGTATTGGAGATGGATGATGATTCCTCACAGAACTGTTGACTAACTGTTCTCTTTACAAATTACATAAAAGTAAGAAACTCATGGCGTTTAGGGGTCATGCTTTTGGAAAAAGACTAACATCTCATCGGTCACCCCTTTTCTTTATTATTTTCTTGCAAAGAGAGTAGCATTAACATTGTTGCAACAATGCAGAAGGTAAAAACAAACAAATCCAACATTCAGAGTTTAAACAAGTGAATAATCCATCCATTTTCCAAACTGATTATTCCTAGTCAGGGTCAAGGGGGTGCCGGAGCCTATCCTGGCTACCAACGGGCAAAGGCAGGTATGTGTCACGAGTTTATCATAAGGCTGACATATAGATACACACAACCATTCACTTTCACATTCACACCTACAGGTGATGTAGATCAACCAGTTGAGGTGCACGTCTTTGGACGGTAGAAGGTAGCCTGAGTACAAACACAAGGAGAACATGTGGAGTTTGCCCAGGACCTTCTTGCTGTGAGTCGTCAGAGCTAACCACTGCACCACGGTGCCACCCCCAAGTAAATACAGTGTCTAGTTAATATGCAATATCAGTAAACCTTTAACCACCAAAGTCTGAGTAAGTACACTCTTTCATACTGAAATCAAAGGCTTTCGGACAAACAGCTCTTGAAATATGACATTTTATACATGTATCTGTTGGTTTACAGATCTGCATAGAGGATACGACCTCAAAGCAGGAACTGTAATCATCTGCATTTGTTTCTGTTTCTACTATAGACAAAATGCAGTGACAGATTTTATGAATCTTAGTGGAGGGATAAGGCATGGACCAAAGATGACTCAATTACATTTTAACCAAATATATAAAAATGGACTTAATATGGTGGGATTTTCTTTCATCTTCTATATGCTGTTCAATTGAACTGACAGAATTAATTCAATTCAGTTCAACTTTATTTATACAGCACATTTCATGCACAAGGCAGATGCAATGTGCTTCACAACAGGTATGTAGTATAAAGAACATTAAAAAAAAAAAAAAAGACACGCAGGGCTTGACAGAATTAATTGGATATGAAAACAAACAGTCAAATAAACAGTAGAAGGGAACTAATTAACCCTCCTTCTCTCCCAGTGGGAAAAGAGAAACCTCAGGGATTAAAGTTGCAGTACTCCATAGTATTTTTGTGTCACTGGGCAAAAAATCTAGAACTGCCTTTTTGTCATTTGAGTTGTCTCAGAAGTTGCAAAACTGTGGCATGTGATGCAGGTTTCTGGCTAACCAGGGCATTTTCAGACAGACAGGAAAGTTGAATATGAGATTGACAGCGGTATTAACCAATCATGAATCAGATTATGTCAGCTGTGACCAGGATGTGACTCCACTACCTTACTTATCTCAATACGGAAGCTTGGAAAAGTAGCTTCGCTTTAACACAACAGTATGAAACGACTACAGGTCATCTAATTGATGTAGATTCTTTTGGACTGAGGAGAGAGCTGCAGAAGGAAGGAGCACATTTTCTGATTTTGATTTTTTTTTTGAATGAAGTGTTCTGCTGGTAATATTAAACTTGTAGTTTATTTCCCTTCATAAAAAGTGATCAGAAGTGATTTTCTATTTGACCCAGGGTGTAAAATTAACACCTGCCAAGCACCAATGACGGGTAAAAAAAATTGTTTGGCGTGTAAAACAAAAGCACTCACCCGCCAGTGGCCAATGGAAAATTTTGAATTGGATGTAAGTTTTTGTTTTCATACATTCGACCGTTTCTGCCAGATTGTTCTAAGCAGGTTGATGACACAGACTCAGACATGTCTGACTCAGCATTCTAAAAAAAAAATCTCTGGTCTGTCGAGTTCATTTCATTTAGACTCAATCCCAGTTGATGTTTTTTTTTATTTTTTTCCCTTTTCCTGCGGGTTAAATGCAATGTTCCTTTAAAGCTGTGACACAGACATTTGGCTCACTCAGTCAATGTCAAAGGTTGCACTTTTGAATATTTTTATTACATGATGATGCAGCAGTCACCTTGAAATGAAATATAACCTAATAAAATCGCAATCATCTAATTTTATCTGTACATAGCTGTATCTTTAAGAGATCCCTAAGTTGGACTTTCCTAATAAAAACATATGGTAATTATTTTAAGTCAAACAAAGCATGATTTTTGTATTTGGCCGGTGAAAAATATTTTTGGCTGGTAAATTTTTGGAGGTTGCTAGCCAATGGCAGATGAGGTAAAAAGTTAATTTTACGCCCGGATTTGACCCCACAGACAGTGTGAGGCAGTAAAGATGTGAAGTGGATGAACCTGTGCAGCTTGTGTGTGTCTTACCATACCAAGGTAATGTGTTGTATTGGTTTTCCTTTAAAACACAATGACAGTTTTAAATGTGCAAATGGAGGAGTGTGTCCTGATAATGCTGATCAGAAGATGGCAGTTCACAATCTGATGACTGAAAAGTGTACAGCTCTGTGTGTTTATGTGTGTAATGTGTGCATGTCACTATCGACCAATCAACAGTACACCTTGAAGACACAGCAGATAAGACAGGAGATAGTCTCACCTTGAGACGCACACTGTATCTAAAAGGAATATGGCACACACATTGACAATGCTACATTCCTGTTTGACCTTAAGGCATTTACAAGCTTTTCTCTTTTTAATAACTTCAGTCTGACAAAAAGGCTGTTACTTTGTGGCTGGTGTGCTGAATAGATTAATTAGAAAACACAAAGAGAGTTCAACCTCTGGCTCCTTTCCAGTTTCTCATCGTTGATGAAAGAAGAGGAGGGTTGACTTTTTTTTTTTTTTGACTAAAGGTACCAGTGGGAATCAGAAGCACTTCAGCGTAGAACACAAGTGGGGCTGGTGCAGAGGCAAAGAAAACATGGGATTACACAGCTATAAAGCACCAGCGCAACAGTATGACACAAAACCCACAATTATAAACAAGTGACAACACACATATGAATATTAAACACACAAACATGAGTGCAGTGAAGGCTTAAAAATAGAAATAGATGTATTGGTTTGACGAGTTTATTTTTGTGATTCTTGTAGTTCCTGTTTGTTGAACAGAGGTTAAAGGGTCCTGATTCATATTAAGCATTTCTTTTACCCAAATATGCAAGTACACAACCTTCAGCTTCCATTTACCATATTATTAGCTTTTCTTTGTATCTTAATTATCTTGTCTTTGTGTGTACGTACAGTAATAGTCTGTGTGAGTGTTGGGAGTGATTATGTGAGCTATTAACCACTAAGTGGACTACAGCGTCTGGCAGCGTGCCCAGTCTGTTCCCTCTGGAGGGAACTGGCCCGTCTTAAGACCGAGAGAAGGAGGAGTGCTCTGCAAATGTTTGGTTTCTGCTCTGAATGTGTGCACTGTCTAGAGATTTGAGGAGAGGCTTCTGTTATTCAAGTTTGGCAAACATGATATCACATTTTAGTATCAAAGAACAGTTGTCAATATTATTTCATTTTTCAAAGACTGAATTGATACCATCTTTTTTCATGGCACTAAATGAGGTTCATTCTTCTGAAAACAGCTGAGAATAATAATCAAGGGGTAAGAAGTGTTAGGAATGACATACATAATAAAATGAGAAAATGCTCTTTGTGAATGCCAGAATCAGAATGCATATATACTTGAAGATTTTCACTGCATATGCCTTAAAAAGAACCACATGGGATTCAGATTTCAGAAGTTTAATGATCTCAGAGCCTGACGTGATCCTACAGAACAGCTTAAATGTGTGATTTGCAAAGTGTATATTATGTGAATATGATATAACATAAATATGAGTCTAATTTTGATTATCTTGTTCAATGTGTTTGAGGTGGAGGGCTTCAAAGGATGAAAGTGGGACAGTTTCCTCTGGTGGTGTACGTATGCAGAGTAGATGTTTTTATAAAGCCATCTGCTGTATTTGATTGGCCTTTGTGGTGAAGTGATCTAAGTTTGATTCCCAACAATGAAATTCTAAGATATTTGCATGAAATGATGATCATGATTGGCTGATCTAGGATGTGGTTTAAAGCAGGTTTGGAGTTTTTTTCCTGAAGTCTAGAGCCACCATGTTACTGTTTTTGTTTTTTGTTTTTTACTTTATTTTGACTGTTACTGTTCTCCATTAATTTTTCAGTATGTGGCTTATCTTACTGTTACAACAGGAAAAAACATCTGCTGTTTTTGTATTTAATTCCTATAACCTCTCCTTAGGAAACAGATGCATATGTAAAAATGATCAAAATAAAATTATTGCTATTTTTTAAGTTTACTGACTTTGCACAGTAGGGCTAATTATATTTGGAACATTCATATAACAAAACTGAAAAAAGTGTTGTATAGCATATTTGGAAGCATCTGTCTCCACTATAGTCCTTTGATAGTCTTTACCGAACCGCAGACAGTGAATAAAATAAAATCAACAACAGTGAGAGGACTCCAGTCCAGTGTTTGACTGGTATGCTCAAAAATGTGACATATATGCCTTTGGTAAATTATAAAATATATGAAACACAAGAGAAAAGTGAACATTTAACTGTTGAGTTAAAGATTAACATCATAGCAGCAGGTCATTATATGATTTTTTCATTTGCATATTTGTAAATGTGAACAGAATAATGTTTATCTTGCTGGTGTAAATAGAAAATGGCCGGGGTCAGAGAACACAGCCCTGGGGTGCCCCTGTACTGACGGTCAAGTAGTGGGATACAGGGTCTTTTATTTTTTCCATTAGTTGATGAAGAAGCTTTGAGTCCAGAGGCACAAAGATCTGCATCAGATCATTGTTAGCGTTAGCACACTTATTATACAGTATTATTAAGCTGCTAATGTGAATACAAAAACACCCACTAAAACGGAAGCATAAGCCATTAGAATTACCACCGTTCCAAAATGAAACAGGGTTTTTTTTAAATGTATACACAATAGATACATCTATCAAAGTAGTAACCCAGGCTCAGTGATACATGATTAGTATGTGCAGGTTCTTTCCACTATACCTGTGCATGTGCACGTACACACACACACACATGCACATGTACCGGTGTGTGCACAGACTTCCACATCCACGGTAAAGGAGCGGAGAGAAGTGACCTTGGTCCAGCCTGGGGGGCTTCAGCAGATGGAGAGAGGGGCAGAGGGCTCTGGCACGATAGACTGCACCACACACACACATGCACACACTCATACGGACAAATGCTCAAGCTGGTGGGGTGACATTGTGTGTGTCTCTGCTGGGCCGGCCTTTCACTCCGACACAATGGCTCTATTTGGGAAGGAAATCCAGACAGGAACATCCCCATTTGGGATTGTCACAGTGTTAAAGTGAATATTTATGGTGTTTTTTTACACTTCAGTTCAATCTCACACTTGAAGGTAAATGTAATTAAAAACCTAGAAATGTGAATTATAAACCCTATAGATGTGAAACTGTGGAAGCTTTGGCAACTCTGAACAAATGCACAGACATTTAGTTTATACCTCCCAACATGTACACTGCACACACATGCAGAAAATCTGTTGTTGTTTTCTTCTTTATTTCCTTTAACAGATGTACATCCCAGAGAAAATAAAAGCAGCCATTTGAACTCGTTTTGGTGACAGAAGAATTCATAAAAGGCCATTTGGTCTCACTAATTTGCAATATTTATGTGGGACAATTTCTTAGGAGCCCAAACGAGGGGGGAGAACGCAAGGCTACATATGTCCCTCCAGATTGGGACAGCGCATTAAAAAAAACAGCAGCTAACGAGACAAGGAGGAAGGCAGCACGGGGTAGGAGCGAGAGGGAAGGACGGGGGAGGAGGGAACATTTGTGAGGCTACGACTCTTTGGAAGGGAAGTGCTGCCTGCCCACCTGTCTGCAAGGCTGCCAGCTGTACAACACACACAGACGTGCACGTGCATATGGGCGGCGATGCACACACAAAAATGTCAACACATAAACAGGGAGACAAGAACGCATGAAGATAGATTTAGTGAGCACCGCCGAGGTTTGACGGAAGAAGTGACGGCTGTATTTGATGTAAAGTTGAAACATCCAGGGCGCACACTTTTACCTCTTTAATATGGGCTCTTTGTAGGAATGCATGGAAATCTTATTATTAATTTTGTTTTTAAATAGCACAACTTTTTTTTTCTTAACTTATATTTTGTTTCATTTTTGAGATTTTACAGTACAAACATCTAGAACATAGTGTCAGTTGTCATCCTATATATTGTCCACTTTTCCCATCCATCTTCACATGTTGCTTGCTGTAGTCCTATGATATAAGTAAGTCTCTCCATGTTGTGAATTACTTCCATAATGTCTCTCCATTTATTTAGGATAGGGGGTTCCTCTTTGCACCATTTTCGTGTGATGGCTTTTTTGTAGACGCTACCAAGAGGATTGTAATCAAATATTTATCCTTACTTGGTATGTCTTTTCCTGTTAAATGACCCAAATATAGCACAGAACATGTCCTTGGTAGTTCGTATCCCAATATTTTTCCAAGTGACAACTTTAATACACCTCTTTAAAAGTATGAAAAACGTTGGCGGTAAATTCACTAACAATTTTTTTTTTTTTTATGTGCAATCCTCTTTTGTAGTTTTTTCCATAATTTAAATGATTGTTTTCTTTTGACATTCATTCTGACATTTATTCTCCACATTAATTTCTTGAGTTATCGCATAGTTTGCAAACTGTGTGGACATTACAGTCATTATTTTGATGTATCTGACCAATTCAAAACCTGTTCAAACTTATTCAAAGTCAATACATTTGCAATTTTTCTGTCATATATCACATTTGGCTTGAGAGTCTGGTTTCAACCAGCTCCATATGTCAAGTGTCATGAGATAAGTTTTGTTATGATTTGGCACTATACAAATAAAATTTGATTGATTGATTGATGATAAAAAAAAAACAACTAAAAAACATGAAAGTTCTATAGTTGAGAAGGTGTAACCAGCAAAAGTTTTTTTGAAAAGTGACAAAAAAGGACCATCACTTGTAAAAAAAAAAAAAAGTTACCACGTTGGAAAAAATCAAAATCTTTCCAAGTGTATTTTTCTCATTTCTAGTCAAAATATCTCATCACACTTAGCATAAGACATAATCACCTAAAGAGTAACTTTTCAGTGAGATGTAAGAACTGCCAATGTAACAAGTGAAAATTATCGTGGTAAGATTTCCTGAAATAAGATTTTCAAGATCTATATTCTCAAAATAAGTTCTTTATATCTCACTGAAAAGTTACTCTTTAGGTGATTTTGTCTTATTTTAAGTGTGATGAGATATTTGGACTAGAAATGAGAAAAATACACTCGGTAAGATTTAGATTTTTTTCCAGTGCAATTGATGTATTGACTGACTGTTGCAACTTTAATCAAGCTTCTCACCAGATAGGTTGTGATTACAGATAAGAAAACACAGATTTGGTCTCTTACTGTGAAGTCAGACCTACCTCTGTCTCCCTGTTGCTGAGGATGAATTTAAAGCACAGACTTGCATTCATTCATATTAGCATTTGAGTCCATCATTAGTTGTCCTTTACCATTCTTGCCTTTGAGTGGCTTTCTGTTGTTCTTAAGAAGCCACACTAATGATGAAGGACCTAAACTGGCCCGATGAGAGACCTTGTAATACAGGCGTACATCATTTTCCATTATCCTAAGAAGACACAAGCACTTGTGTTTTTCATGTTAAAGGGTCTAATTGCTGTCGCAGCCTTCGAAGTAGGAGAAGGGCAGCAGAGACGACATCCTGCAGTGTATAGGAAGAGGAGAAAAGGATGTAAATATGGGTCATTATGAAGCCATTTATCTTATTAGGAATGGGAGGAAAGACACAAAGGCAGACCTACATATACACGGATGCACCCCCATGCACATAGACAAACAAAAAACAGAAGCCACATGAACACACACACAAACACAGAGGGACACAGAAAGCCAGTGTGGCTGACTTAGCCAGCAGTGGATCTGTGCAGAGATGTCTTCCAGATGAATAGGTGGTAATGAGCGTGTAGTGGAACTGATTCTCTCCCATCATCCCCCTGTTTCCTCCTCCTCCTCATGCTCCTCCACATCCTCCTCCTCCTCCTCCCCCAAGCCCAGCCATCCCTCCTTTTCTCAGGGCTCAGGTGTTCAACACATGGCATCTCTCCCTCTTTTTCTCCCATTTTTTTCCCTCACTGACATGACTTGTCTCTCCCTCTGTTACACTTTCTAAGCTCTTTTCTTATCATCTGCTCCCCCTCTTTTTTGCTCGCGAGTCTCGTGCATCTTTTTGCATCCACCCCTACTTGTACAGAAACTTTTCATGTCTTGTAAACTATTGTTAATGGATCAAAATGTGAACTCAAACACACACACCTGCACTCCTGTGTCCTGTGAAGGCCACGCCATCCACCACACACTCCACACGTGTTCACATAAAGGCGCCAACTCTTCCAAAACAAAATCCTGCCTTTTCACTTCTGTGAGACATTTCACCCTCGCTTATTCAAATGGTCCTGCTCCCTTTATCTGCCTCAGCATGCTCACAGCACCCCAGGAATAATGACGAGATGTAAATAGTGACTCCTTCAACAATGAAAGCAGCTAAAGGAGCAATCAGAGTTGGACTGACGAGAATCGGTCAGTAGACTGGGATGCATAAAAGAAGCTCAGCAATTGCGTGCTTTTTGACGTTTTCTGAGGTGGATAAAAGGTGCATTGATAAGAAAAGAGACTACATTGTTGAAAAATAATTTTAACCATAAAATTTCCTCCAATTTTGACCTTTTCTTAATTTTAACCACTTACTGTACTACATGAATCCATATGCTCCATCCCTATTTTGATATCACACACAAATACACACACACACACACACACACACACACTCACAGCCTTGTCCAGGGCAGGTCCTGTGGGACGGAGGCACTTGAAGGAGTGACTGCCTAATGAGGGAGAAAATCTGTTTTACTGTGGGACAGGAGGCACAGGAGCAATCAAAACAGACTGTATTTACATTACACATGCACTAATTAAAGATGTAATTGACATCAACAAGGAAACCTCAGTGCACCCCATTTAATTATTAGACATTTATTCTACACTGCCTCGTCACTTGAAAATCCCGTGGATGGAGAAGGAAAGTGTTGCTTTTAACAGCACAAAAGAAGCGCTGGAAATCGACTCGTATCACTTCACACATCTGCTGCTTTTACTTCTTTAGCAAAGTACTATGTTATGTGGTGATGCTTTGTCCATCTACAGTAGTTTTCTATTACTGTTAGACTTTTCAATTTCATCAGGTAATGTAAAATGTGCAAATGTCCTGAATATAAAACACAACAAATCCAAATATCCTTCCTGTTGAACTAAATTACAGTTCCAATTATGTTTTGTTATGCACATAATATGACATTTTATTTTGCTGATGAAGGTTCATATTACTTTATTTTATAACATTGTTCAAATTGTTTGGACTCATAAGAGGAGCATGGGTTAGCTAGTGGAAGGACATAAAAACGAGTAGGTTTTATATTTGTAGATTCATGTGATAGAAATAAGCGTGTTTTAAATATAAATAAAAACACTGTGAGGATCCTGACACCCTTTTGTTTAACCCATGACTTGATGTGTGATCAGCCTCAGATTCACAGGTTTTTACACACTAGTGCTTTAACATTAATGTACTTATACCATGTTCTCCATTTAAAAAAAAAAAAAAAAAACTGCCTCTTTGGTTTTTGTTTTTTTTATCAAGCTCTAATTTATTCACAAGAGCGCGGTTTGAAAGTTAATACAGGATGGGGGAAACGCACACAAAATCACACAGCCTCACAGGTGTGGTTATCCAGGGATTATGTGGGTGTGTGTTCTCTGATAAAGAATCTGTGTTTGAGTTTGGGATCTGTGTAGGATTCAGTGTGTGATCAGCACAACTGGCCTCTGGGAAAAAAAGAGAGAGAGACGAGTGAAGCTGTGGAGCACAGAGTGTGAGAGAATACAGGTTTATTTTATTAACACTTTGCTGCATTTGATTGTGATTTTGACACTATTACATAATTTTCGGCAACAAAGTATAATGTGTTTTGCTCTTTTTATTTATTTATTTATTTACTGCTTTTGCTCAGATATGGTTAGTTTTTTCCAGTTAAATCAGCTAAAGCTCTCATTCGCTAATAAAAAGTAAAATAATGGGAAAGACTTCCATCACGACAGGATGGAGGGGTGTGTATCTATGTATGTCTGTGTGTGTGGGGGGATGGGTTGGGGGGGTAAGGGTTAGTCAGGGAGCTGTGTTTGGGTTTGGGATCAGAGTGGAGACCGATGTGTGAACAGCACTCCATAAAGCACACAGATTATCAGGTCAACACACACACACAGGCATACTTACTGAACTGAACAAAAGAGGACCCACTGAACTCTGCACACACACACACATTCACGCAACACAGACACACACACACAAAGAAAGATGCCATCTGATGAGCGCTTTCAGGCAGGACAAATAAAATACACTCCAGGAGATCCTCAGGAGAGCCGGGGCTGAAAGGAGTGAGACATAACTGTGTTTTTATTCACTGAACAAAATCATCATTTGTTTTCACTCACGCTTTTAGTAACTTCACACAGAGATCAACCTTTTGTTCAGCGTCCACATGTGCAACACAAAACACAAAAACAAAGTCACAGTTAAGATGATATTTGTTTTAATTCGGTTCAGGAAGAAAAGAGAATGAATGCAAGTTTTTAAAGGAAAATGCCACCCGTACAGCAAATGGTTCGAAAGCAGCAGGAAGAGAAATGTAGTGGGACAGCTGAACATGTCCCCACCTACTGGTCGCATATGGTCACTACAACGGATCGAAACAATTCAACAGGCACCGCAATGTGGTAACAGAGGAAAAATACCAACAGAGCAACCATGAAGCATAAAGTTTGTGACTGCAAACACACTTCTGCAGATATTCACTTAAGTACAGAACGTATTTATAGTAACTGTAATATGCATCAGGTTCAGACACTTAATTTTCACTTAATCCCATTTTTTCTTAGTATTTGTCTCTACATAAACCTTTTTTCCCATGTTATACAATTACAACTCTATATATGTGAAGGGGTGTGTGTATGTGTGCAGTGTGTATGTGTGTGTGTGTCATGGAGACAGATGGATGTGGTGCTGGCACTGAATCAGAGAGAGCATCAACAAAGAGATCTGAACACACACACATACACACACACACATTCATTTCTCCATTGTGCTTACTTGTATCACTACCCAGTTAGGTATTTATATGCTAAACCTTTTTTTGCAGCTTTTGCATGTGTGTGAGAGTGTGTGGCTACCTGAGGCACTCTTGGGCCTTTCTGTCATCATGTCAAACCTGCAGCTCTGTGATGACAAGACGCCACAGAAAGACACCCCTCTGTGAAACACACAACCAATAATGCAGCGTGTGGTTGTATTTGTACCATGTGTATTTATTGGTGTGTGTGTGTGTGTGCGGTTTGTAGAAATTACCCAACAATCCAAACAAGCTTTCCTGTCGCCTCTCTCAGCTTCAACGGAGAACAGAAGCAACAGCTGCAATTAGCCTTTTGTGGCTAAAACCAGTCTGATTAGACGTCTCGTTAGGCATCGTTACGGCTTTTACTAACGGGACGCATAGATAATAAGCCTGCCCACCGAACAACCAAGATACTAATCATAGGATAAAACGCCTACGCGTTTAATTGGAGGCAGGAGCACAGAAGAGGAGACCATTCTGCACAGAGAAAGAGAGAGATGGAGGGAGGTAGAAATGTAAGGACTGAGTGGAGAAGAGGATGGAAGAGACGGAAGGTGGGTCAGGGGAGACAGCCATGCAACGATACAGAAATGTAGGCGGGAAGTGGCAGTTAAGCATCATTTTTATTAAGCCACCAAGTATTTATCTATAAAACAAAAGACAGCTGAGGCTAAGTACCGCGTCTGATAGATAAAGTAATTCCAGAAATGTCTCATCCCGATGCAGAGTTCATTAGCTCTAATTTGTGTTTGAAAACCGCCGAATTCCACATCAAATCTTGGTATTTATTCAGCAATGTGTCCTTTCTACTCTTTTTATATACTTTTTTTTTTTTTTATATTTGTAGAGCACTTCTAAAAATCCAGCTTATAAAAGGCTTCACTCAGGCAGCAAAATAAAACGGATACAAACAATTCAGTGTATAAAAAAGAACCCAATGAAAGGAGATAAAAAGCCAGTGTAGTGCAATAGATGTAAATCAGGAAATATTCTGCAATAAAAGTTTTATGAAGGGGCTTAAAGGAGATGATGGGATTTTTTTTGGGTAGACACTAAAAATCCTTAAAAAAAAAAGCATAAGCAAGAAAACCGGAGAATTTTAAGCAAACACATTATGTCTGTGAGCTAAAAGTACGACCCTTATCTGAACTAAAAACAAAAAAGCTTATGAATCACGACTTGTACGCACCTTTTTCCTCATCTTCACTTGTCTTTCGTTAATAAATGCGTTCCTTTTTTTATTCAGCCGTGGTGACAGCTTGTTTATCCTGACTAATACACTGTAATCTGCGGTTAACACAGAGGTCATGTTGGTGCTGATGCGGGGTCAACTCCCTCCCAACGCCAACACACAGGGGCACTCTTTGAGTCTTTCCCTCAGCTGATCAAATTGCCGGCTCTAAATTTAATAATCCTTTTTACTTTGCATTCACCAAAATAACTCCTCCAAATATACATTATCAGAGTAATGCATGTTCTCGGGGCCGCACTTTACTTCCCTTGCATATGGACTAATGCAAATGGACATAATAGTTGCAGTGAGTATTAATTCGACACATGCTCTCACCTCTGTCACCCTCACCTTGTGCTATTATTACAAGGCCTGCCACATGACACGCACACACAAGCACGGGCACAATCACACACACTCTGCTCACACAAAAGCATTAGCATATTTTTCTGATTAAAAACAATGTGAACTTGTAAGCACAGGACAGACATATGCAAATGACTGTGGAGCAATTTACCCAAACAAAGCTGGCACTACTGTCACGTGAAGTAAAGGGAACGGGGGAGGTTCAACGGCCATGTTAACCAAAGCTTTAGTGTGTATGTGTATGTGTATGTGTGTGTGTGTGCAAATTGATGCTACAACAATCAAAACCATACATGTACAGTTATTATGTATTCATACATGCATTTGTATGTAATGACAAGTTACAGTACCTTTTATGTGTGTGATTTAATTTGATTATTCCCTTTATGGCAAAGGAATTGGCACTGAAACAGAGCAGCATGTTTAGGGTTAAAAAAGGTAGATTCACTTGCTTTATTTTAGTCACTTTTTTTTTCCATTTGAAGTAATTCAGCCATAGAGGGAAAACAGTTAGGAACAAAATTAATGATATGAGCAGTAGAAGGATGTAATACACACACTCTGCAGCAAAGACTGACTAAATAAACAAATTACAGAGTGATAGAGAGATGGAGAGACTACAGTTGAGTTGGCAAGAAAGGTGAGAACCCTGGGAAAGGCTAAACATGAAAAACGGAGAGCTAGAAGGTCAGCCAGAAGCTCAAATGGAAGACATTTACTGCTCCAACAAGACCGTATGTACACACACAAGTATAAATACATCTGAGCCAATGTCTTTGCTGGAATAATTGCACGAACGAGCACATCTGGTGCACTTTGAGATTGTGTTCTGGCTCGATGCAGCAATGGAAATAGTGTGTGTGTGTACGGGTGTGGGTGTGTGTGGGTTTGTCCACTCCAAATGCCACTGTGGTGCTTCACAGGGTTCAGCTCCTCTCATTGTCACTCACAGGAGAACAGAACAGACCTCATGATAAAAGAAAAGCTTTTAATCTGAAACTGGAATGGCTGCATTTCCAGCATCATATTGCATTTACTGATTTCTCATGCAGATGAAGAAGAGCAGCATGTGCATGGCATTTCTCATTTACCGTCTCCTTCAGTTACATTCAACAGCTTTATCACAATAGCGTAACAGAGTGAAGTCTTCCATTTGTACAAATTCTGTTCATTGTCAAACAGCAAAGAACAGAATTTTTCCTAAAGATAAAAAAAAAGTTGTCGCTTTGAAATCGGAGCTTTTTTTCTGATTTCTCTGTAATCTCTTGTCTCACTGCACAGCTCCGATAGATGACAACATTTCCTCTTTGCTTTAAAGTTATGTCTGTGTCTGAAGGTCTTAACATCAGAAAAAAAAAAAAAAAAATGCTAATGAAATGCAAAAAGACACTCGAGCGGCAACTAAAACATGTCCAGTTGTCATGGCGACGGAGGCACTCGAGACAGCACCTCACACCGAAGGGAAGGTCATTGTAAACACTCTAGAGTCAAATTGGCCGACATGTCAAAACTGTGTCTGTCACTGTCTCTCTTGAGGTCTGTGTTAGTCCAGAAGTTCACAGGAGGATTCCAGAGATGATGTGTCAAAAAAAAAAAAAGTCATACAACAAATACTAATGACACTAATGCTGTGACAAATAATAACATTAACATTTAATCATTGAGTACAAGCAAAATTATTTGTTTTCTTTATTTCTTCAGTTTTAAGTAATTTAGTTCAGTTTTAGTCAGTTTTACAGTGCAAACTATTATTATTTTTATTTTTAGCAACAAATTTAAGCAGTTTGATTTCGTATTATCAGTTTATCAGATAATAGTACGAGGAAAAGTTTTTTTTTCTTTCCTCGTCTTCTAGTCCCAACGTTCAACAAGAAGCACACACATACTATTTCTAAATAGTCCATCTATTGGAATCATACATCTCTGAATTCATCACTTCCTTTATTAATCAGTGTATTTTTCTTTAGGAAGTGTTTCAAACATGAAAAAGGAAGACGAACACTGAGACATATAGCAGAGGTTTAAGACGCCACAAAAATAAATAAATTAATTAATTAAAGGGTTCTACTATGTAATTACCCAATCACTTTGTTTCATCACTTCCTTTTATTGTTATTTACACAATTTGAACATGAATTGCAAAACCAAATTACATGAGCATCTGTGCTGCTGGAAACTCACATCAAAAAGAGGCCATGGTGGGGAGGAAGAAACTGTCCAAACTGGCTTCATTTCATGAAATAAGGTGATAATCTTATTTTTTTCCACAAAGAGACTTGATATGTAATCGATGATATAAGTGTTTAAGATTTAGACTGTTAAGAAAACTTGATAATGGCACCGGTATCAAAAAAATCATTTCTCTTCTTGCTCTTGTCTTACTGACTTTACTTTAGTCTCAGCTTCACAGACATGAAAAGCTTTTATGAGCCCCTTGACAGTAGAAGATCTTAAACTCTTGGCTTCATTATTGTGTGTGTTACACTCAGGATTGCAACAGGGGTAGGGCTCGTCATTTTGCTGTTAAATCCTACATGCCACAGGCTGCTGGTGTGACTGCAGCAACTGGCCTGGAGCCACTGAGTAGCGCTGTGGCTGTAGAAAGGCCTGGGAGGCATCTTAAAGTGCAGTCATTAGGCAGCCACTTGTGTAGGTGTTCTTGCAAGAAATCTTGTCAGGCAGATACCTGCTGTCTAATTAGGCAGGCTGCACACACAGACTTGCTCAAGGGGAAGAAACGACAAGTGCAGTCAGTGCATGTGCAGTCTAGTGAGGAGGTCCACTGCTCGGTGTGTGTATGAAGGATAGTGTGTGTGTGCTAATAATGACCTGAGGCTCAACCTGCTGTTGAGAACAGTAACTTGTGACTCAATGCCTTTGTTCACCCCGTAACATCTGGCTCTGACCGAAGGCTGTGACTATATGTGTGTGTGTGTGTGTGTGTGTGTGTGTGTGTGTGTGTGTTTGAAATGCATTCAAGCCGAATGGGCCATTGCTCAAAGAGTGTGTGTGTGTGTGTGTGTGTGTGTGTATGTGTGGGTACTGAGGCAAGAACAGCAAGGACTAAGGCGCGAGGAGTTGATCATCGTCGTGGAAACCTCTGAGGGAAAAAGGCCTGGAAGCCCCTTCTGTCAGCTGGGCTCTATACGTTTCCCCTCGACTGCCTTCACACATATACACGCACACACACACTCACACACACATGCACACAAGGTCCCTCCGGAGCACCAGATTAAGGTCTGAGTTAGTGTGAGCAGAACAATACCCCAGTGTGTGTTTGTGGAGCCGTGGCTAATTGTGTTCATTTGCTGCTCAAGTTGAGACAGCGAGGACACTGGAGGGGTGTGTATGTGTGTGTGTGTATGTGTGTGTGTGTGTGTGGTAGAGAGAGAAAACAAGGATGAGAACAAGACAGAGCGATGGGGAGGATAGAGCGAGGACAGATGAGCAACTGCACAAGTGTTTGTACGTGTTTGCAATGGGACAAGAAGTGCAGTGTGAGGCCATGCAGGTAATCCTCATTACGATGCAGAAGTGTTCATTTGTGATGTGTGTGTTCGAGGTGAGGTTTGTATTTAAGAGAGCGCTAATTTCTCACCGTACATCTGCCTGGCCTTGCACGCATTACACACTAAGATGCACTCGTTTAGGTTCTTGGAAACGCACACACAGATTTACAAACACATGCTCTCTGGCATTTCGCATGAATTCACAGCTCATGCTTACATACCACTTAGAGAAATTAAACCCCCATTTGCCTTAATCTTTGAACAACACATACTCGTGCCAACAAACAGAAAAGTTACTTTCTGTTGAGACTAAATGAGATGCCTGTGTCCAATGAACATTTGAGCCAAATTCACATTCTTTAATGTGTGCATCTGTGAAGTTGTTTATGGAAAGCAGCTAGTGTTAGACCACATGTTACATTTACCAAAGGTAGTGCACCTTTAAGTTACTTATTTGGATTTATTGTTCCATTACAAGAACATTCAACAAGCTGAGGATGTTTACTTTTTTATTACCCCTCGGCTAAGGGGTATTATAATCATTTTGTCGTCCATCTGTCTGTCCATTCAATGACATAATCGCATTTTCTGAAGAATGCATTGACACATCAGCACCAAATTTATACTGTGGATGCATCTTGGCATGGAGCAGATGCCTGTTGAAAATTGTTGACCTTGACCTACTTTTTCAAGGTCAAATGGCTTTGTGCCTTGTGCAGGTATATCTGCATACTTTCACGAATAAATATGTATGTAATAAGTTTTACACAAAGACAATCTAATCTAAATTATAGGGCAGTAACTTTCAACAGAGTCTTACACTATATTTGGCCGAGGGATGTTAAAAGTGCACAGCACGTTATGTTAATTAAGGAGCAGCAATCACTGCTCAAACTTCAACACAAGCTGCAAATGTCTAAGTATGAAAGCACTGATGGTCAATAGATGCTGGCTTCAAAAATCCTGGCTCCAACTGACTCCCACCAAAAATACTGGTAGATTTTGAAATTTCTAGAAGTGCGAAGTCAGTATTTTTTTCAGGGGTCTTTGTATTCTGTTTGTTTGGACTGTCTAATGTATGTATTGATAGTCATTTTTCATTTTTTTTTAAGGATTTTTACTCTGTGAGCCATGATTGACGGCTATGATTGACAGCTCACTAGCTTACTGAGCATTTTTCCCCTACTGCCACCTCTTCTGTAGTTACAGTGAAGAAGTTATACTAACAAGGTCATTAGAGTTTTATCAAACACATTCTTCATTAAGCTTACTATTAATTAAATTAACATACTTGTGTGGCCAATTATATCTCTACAAGTCTGCATTTTTGTCTTGTTAATGTATTGCAAAAATAACATTACAGTCATTGATTCATATTTATCATAGAAATCTTAAAAATCTAACATGTTTCCAAGCAGTGGAGCAGTGCAAATTCAAGGCTTCAACATAGTAAGGATTTATTATATTATATATAATAAATCATTATATGCTCTGTTGTGTGTTGAGAATGTTCTAATGACAAACGTGACATAGCAAAATGGTGCATAGCTGACTGAATTGAAACATGGGATGAGAAGTATCAGTATTTATATGTGGAACTGAAGTGTTTGTGGCATTAGTATGAGAGGGTGAGGATTTCAGCACCATGGACAGACCCAGTGGAAGCACAGACTGAAGTGAAATATTACAGCACTAATGAATATTTTACATGAGCAGCAGATCAGATATGATGAAAGGAGGTGTTCAGAATGACAAGTTGACAAAGCTTTTGCATCTTTTAGCTCACCCTTGTTCTGGCTGTTTTTGTTTGAGTGTCACATCTGTCATCAGCGTCATTTCCAGTCACAGAGGGGAGCTGTTTTCTGTTAAATATCAACAATGCCATAAAAAAATGTGCATGCTGCCCTCTGAACACCAAATGCCAGACTGGTTTGTGGATACAATGCAGGGTTTTGCAGCTGGGAAGTTATTGGTTTGAGTTGTTGAGAATAATAATAATATTCACTGGACTGAAAGACAAGTGAATATGGGTAACAAGTTCACTGTCTGCAAAGTTTTTAAAATGACTGCTCATTATGAATTATATTAAAACTTACTATGTGTCAGAGTTTCTGCTGTTTACAAATGGCAGAAAATTTTGTAGCCATTTATTCATGTGTCATTAGAAGAGCAATTTCAGCTTTTTGACAAAACATAATTGAATCTCCAGGTAAATATCCTTCTATCTCTGGAAAGAGAAAACTTGTGTGCAGTCCCTATAGAATAATGTTATACATTCATCCCAAAGTAATATTTATCCCAACACCATTTGTGACTACCTTAAAATGATTGACATTTTTTAGGTTTTAATTTGCTGTGAGTGCATAAAATACACTGTTAGAAGTTCAAATGAGGATTGAGAGAACAAAAACACTGCCCTTTGGTAAGGGTCAGGTTTTAATTTTCAGGCCTGATTTGAGCCATTGACAAAAACACAATTGTTTTACCTTTTTCATGAGAGAACTTTGAGTAGCTGTTTGTCTTTAAAAACAGAACAATGGAAGGTGATTGTTGGTACAGTAGTCACAGTGAGACAAAAAATGAAACAGTGGCAAATCAATGCCAAATAATGTCATCTTAGAAGGTCATACCTGGACCTTTTGGCTTTGTCAATACAAACACACTCATGCACACACACTGTAATTACAGCAACAGAGTAAAACACACAAAAGCTCTCAAACATCTTAATAAACACTCATAATATTTCTAATGATAAAAGACGCACACATACTTTTTCCTGAACCACACACTCTGACACACCAAAACTGCAATAATAAACTTACACACACTTGCACTTTGTGTCTCTGTGCTCCCTCACATGTAAACTCTGCAGGCTACTAAGCTGTATTCAACCTCCCTGCCTGGCCACGCTGTGGTTTCACCGACGCTAAGTGTCCCTCTCTCCTCCCTGCCCGGGGCGAGCGAAGGAGAAAATAAACAACTAAAGAGACAAACAGCGAGAGCCACTTAGAGCCACTTAAAGCCAAGGCTCCTTCCCACAGCGAAGCACTTCCCTAGGGCTACTGATGTCTGCCTGCCACGGTGGGAGACGGCAGGGTAGAGAGACCAAGAGACACACACTGGCAGAAGAAGAGAGAGAGGGGCACTGGGAAAGGTGATACATGAGGAAAAAAGTTTCACAAAGACACAAAAAGTAGACAATGAGAATGTGAAGAATAGATGGCTCGAAGGGAGAATGTGTCGTTTTTATTACTGTCTGAAAATTAGTACTCTGAGCTGCCCATAAGGTGAGGAGAGTGGGCCTGATGAGCAGTGACAGTTACCTGTGGAGAGGAGACACTGATCTGAATACAGCTTTACTGCTGGGTGAAGACATACTCTCCTCCCTGCTGTGGAAAGAGAGAACAAATGGTGACGTATACCGTTTCATTTAGACATTATAGTTAAAATGAACGCTAAATCAAGCTAACTGAAATTAACCCATAAAGACCCAGTGCTACTTATATTTCACTTTTCTTACATGATTTGTCACCATTTATTGCAATATTATCCTCTTTATTTTAAGTTTTTTCAGTGTAAATCATGTATTTTCCTATTTTCTATTCTGTGATCATGTAGATGTTCATAAAAACTCTGAATAACTTCAAAGGTTATTATTTCAAAACAGAAAAAAATTTAAAAATAAAAGTTTTTCAGCAAAAATATCATTAACGAAACGTAAATATTAGTGTGCCCATCCACTGTCATTGAGCCAACTCCATGGGTTTTACTAGTGAATAAATGTTGTAGAAGATGATGGTGTTTCCACGGTAACTACGGAGTCTCTGAACGTCCAAATGGGTCATATCTGATGACCATGAAAAGATGACAAACTGCATTTTACACCAATTATTTACATGTATTGATAGGATTAATGGATCAACAGGTATTAAATAGTTTATATCAGTAGATGGATTTGGTTGATGGTGGGTTTTTATGGGCCAAAATGTAAACAACAGGTAAAATTAGTTAATTCAAGGGGCATTTAGTCTTTCCAGAATACAAACTTGCACAAATAATCAAGTAATAGTGCTGTTACAATAATGTTGAATACTGGAAAGGGGACAAAATGTAGGAACAGATCAGAGCTAGCAAAATAACACCAGCAATCATTTCTAACAGACTATATAATTAGTGAAGGAACTGTGATGTCACCCATTGATTTCTGAACTGCCATTTTGAATCCAGTGGTTTGCAATTTAGTATTACCAAGTTAGGTTTTTAGAGCTGGAAGTGACTATATTTGAACAAAATGGGCAGAACTACCAGAGCCTGAAGGGTTAGCGATGAGCTAATGCTAAATGGTAGCCTATTAACTGACTATAGTGGTAAATTTCATCCAGTACTGTGTAACAAAGTCATTTTACAGTCGTACTAGTGGAACCTGTTGAGTATAAATAGGATCGAGCTGTCAGGAAAAAATGTGCTTCATTTCCTCAACCAAAACTGTGAAATTCCAACTTGGCAGATATTAAAGTTTCTATTCACCCTGAAGTCTGATTAATGAAGGAAACATTTAAAGATTATCAGAGGGTGCAAATAAATGAGACTGGAATAACTCTTGGAAATATTGGCAATCTTTTTGGAGAGAACTTCAGTGTAAGTCTGTGGGTGTTGTTTCTTAGGAGCCAGCCCCAGTGGCCGTCAGTGGTATTACACGTTGAAGATAATTCTGCATTGGCTTCATTTTGGAGCCCAGGTCCTCGGCCTTCGTTTCTAACACTGACATGTGATATCAGCTGGATTTGTGTGTATGTGTGGAGCTGAGGCCATGAAAAGAGTCTCAAAAATCCATGCACAAGTGTAACCTGGTCTGTGCATGTCAGAGGCTTTTATCTGTGACGATGTTTCAGGTTCAGGTTTTGACACATTTCACACACGTATAATATAACTGTTTTATTTGACCCTAACAGAGAGTGGAGCTGGTTACAGTCCATTGTGCACAAGAATAAAATGAAATGGAAATGAAAAAGAGTAGTTAAATTTGTTTGTGTTTCATATTATACCTTTTTGGTGACAGTAATAAACTGTAGTGTTCTCCATCATATATCATATTGGATTTAAGCTTCTCCTCATAATACTTAGAAAAACTAAGCAGAAACTAAAGTAAAACTAGTCAATTCTTCTTTATAAGACTTGTAAAAGTAACTAATTCTAAATAAGTAAATGTGTGCATTATATCCATCCTAAAACAAAGTAAATCTTCAAGCCTTGGATGACTGGATGTAGTGTTGTGTAACAGAGCATTCAGGTAACAATTTATCTCCTTTGGTGTCTTCATTTGTAATAAACCTGTACTATATAAACACATTTTTCTGGCATTTGTATTAAATCTCCTTTGGTTAAATCTAATGTAACGTTCGACTGTAACCATTTGTCTGTTAATGATTCTTCAACATGGGTCTTAGATCTTGTGGCCGAAACAGAATCTCTAGACCAGACCAGTTATAAGAGAGAGAATATGGAAAGTTTGTGTTAACTGATCTAAATCCATCCCTTTTAGTAACATGCAGGCTATTCACTTTGATTGCTCCAAATGTACCACAAAAAGGAAACAAGCTTGTTTTAGGTTTATGACATCTAAGACATTTAGTGCAGTTGGTCTCATAAATGGTTTTATGAATCAAATAAAAGGGGTGATAATATTAATATTACTTCTTAAGTTCCGTCCTTCCTCTCCCTTTCATCTGCTATTGTTCTTTTCTCTTCCTCGTGTCTTGTTTTATGCTTTCCTCTATACTCAGCCTCTCCATTTGGCCACCCCCCCCCCCCCCCCCTTTCCCCTTTCTTTTTTTGTCCCCCTGGCTGCGAACCCAAAGGTCACTTCTCCCCTGAGAGTCCTGTTTACCTGAACCGCTCCCCTCTTTTTGACATTCACCTACTTGGAGATAGAAGGAGGAACAAATTTAGGTATCAGCAGAGAGGTCGGTTGCTCTGTGAAATCTTTGCAGGCCCAGAGAAACGAAATCTGAAATATACAATAGATCTTAAAAACCTTCCAAAATGTTCATCACTTCAGAATTAAATGTATAAAAGTTGTTCTGCCTTTGGACACCACTCACCCATTCACCAAACTATGAATTCCCTTTGCATCCTGCTACATGTATAAGCTTTAGATGAATGTGGAAGTGCTTTTCCTGTCATTTAGCAGAAATGTGTGAAAAGTGAAGCTCATTATGTCTTCATTCACACCTAAGGAATTACCATCTGAGACAATTTACACATGAGGCATTTAGCTCCTTGAACCCTTTACTATGTTCACTTCCAACGGGCTTCTGGATTTTAAGAGGCATGCTCTTGAAAAATTAAGTGGCCACTTTTAAAGAGGATTCAGCCTTGTGTAAGAGCATACAGAAAATGCTATGTCTACAGTATGTATCCGCACCTGTGTCCATTAATATTTTATATTTGAAATGGCACTCCAACAAGCTTAGTTTCTTTTTTTATAAGAACGGCTTTTATAAAGGATGTTAAAGAAAGTGGTTTTCATTGGTGCACTTAAAATTCACAGGCCAATATCTGCAAGTTAAGGTTTGTGTATGTTCAATCAATGTATTAGACGTGGTAAGTTGTGTCATTTTGTTTTATTCTGAAATGTGGAAAACGGGGCCCGTTTTGCTTTATCGCTGCGAATGAAGCATATTTTATTCTCTATTGTTTCCGACTGTCCTTACTTATTCAGTTACTCCAATAAGTACTCAGGGACCATTGTGTGCATGTTTATATAATTCCAAGGGGTGAAACCTTTGAAAGAAATTTAAGTAATGGAAAACCACGCTTCATCTTTTACTCTAAAATCCAGCTCTGGTGCTTGTCAATCATGAGTGGGAAGGCTTTACAAATAGGTCATTCTAGTGTGTATGTTGTAGTGCTCTATTCATAAAGCTTTCCATAACATTGTATAGTAGGTTTAAAGATTTATTGTAAGTTCTTGATACATCTGATGGAGTACCTCTGCAAAATGATAATGTTTGGTGATTTTTGATATCTTGTTAAATGTGATTACCAGAAACTTGAGGTCGTTGTACATTTCTATCTTATGGGCTCGCCAACTGTGAAGTTGTAAGTCCCTGTATACCATGGTTCCCAACCTTTTTTTGGCTCGTAAACTCCATTTTAACATCACAAATTTCAGGCAACTGCAGACATTGAAAACAGAGGACTTTTTTTTTCTGCTAAAATTAATTTGTTTTGATCATGTAATAGTTGCTATACTATGTTGCAAATAAACATTCATTTTAGATGACATTTAGTCTATATAATGTATATTATTATGGACGGAGGCAGAAAAGCCAGGTGTAGATTACTGCACAAAGTGAGAATTTTATTTTCCTTGGTCAGGATATGTACAGTCAGTCCAGCTTGGCTTTACAAGGCTGACAATTAATACGAACAAACAAGAACTGAAACTATGAGTTATGAAAGAGCTGCAGCATCTGAAATCGACCACAATGAACATTTGAAAGATAAACAGGAACCACAGTGCTTCAGTTTCAGCTTCAGTTTGTCATGTCTTTTATGGATTGTGATGTCTCTGTCAACTCACCATATATTTTTATAAGTAAGTTGGGGTTTTTTTTATCAATTAGTAGAAATGTCAGGTCACCCCACGTGCGGTCCTGATCCCAAGGTTGAAAAACACTGCTGTATACAGTCTATGTGATGTCATTCATTCATCAGGTTCCACAGAAGCGGTTTACTTTTTTAGTGAGATGCAGTATATTATAGCCACAAGTTGAGTGATTATTTTAAATCACAGCTCTATGTTGTATTTTTGTTCACAATTTATAAAGCATTAGTGTGTAGGATGTTGGAGGATCTGTGCAAATGGAAGTTAGTGTTAACAATTATATTTCCATTTGTACATAATTACCTGAAAATAAGGGTCATTGTGCTTTTGTTGCCTGAGAATGAGCAGTTTTTATCTGCTGCTTCTCCATGGAGTCCGCCATGTTTCTGTAGTAGGCAGGGCAGAGTGAATGGATTAATGAGGGCCTTTTAAGTTCTGCACATTTTTCACATTTTTATTGGTCATCCTAGGTTTCCCCTCACACTTTCAAGGGGACAGTGAGGCCAGGGGGGTTGAGTTAGTGTGTGATTTTACCACTACATGCCACCGAATCCTTCAATGCACCTTCAATGAAACGGGCCCATTTTTCATTTTCCACTTTTTGTTTCAGGACAGGAAATCCAATGAAGTGGGGGAGCATGGTCTGCAAACCTTTTCCGACGTACATGCATGCCTACACTGTCACTTCTACGCATAGCAGTGTGTGTTTATGTTGAGTGTTATGCATGCTGATGGTGACCCAGACACCCACAGAGCCTCCCACCCCTCAGGCTCTCCCCTCCCAGGGAGAGGGCAGCAGGATGGGGTCAAACAGACAAATCTAGCCGCCTGATCCATGGAGGCCTGCCCAGGGCCATTAGTATCCATTACCAGGAGGCACACACACACCAGAGCCTGTGGTGCCTCATTTCTACACACACAAACACACACTGCTGTATGACCAGACCTGCAATTTTACATAAAGTGAACAAGCAATTAATCTTCAAAAAAAAAAAAAAAAAGACACACAGGCATAAATGAATGCATGTGGCTACATAAAATAGACTCTCAAGTATGGATAAGTACAGATAAACAGATACTGTACACACTTATTTGCATAAATATGAAAAAAGCCTCACAAAGACAAACACACCTGACAGTGAATCAGGCCTCCAGCAGCTCTTGACAGAGGTCCTCACTTCAAACAGACAATCTCAGAGGGGATGACCTTCTGGGAGCCTGTGGGGTGTGTATATCTGCGGGTGTGTGTGGGCTTGTGTGTGTTCACTGTCATACCACTCACCCTCCTTCGGACATGTCTCAGTCACACACAAAACAGTCCATGTCCACACTCCTTGTCACCGTGTCTGCCAAACAGGTGTGAGCTAAATGGTTATGAATGGGCTGCCGGACGATCCAGCGCACGTTTTTACGGTCGTTAATGTCGTTTTAATAGAAACATGAGCAGCAGAAGGCCGACCCATCTGTTTGTAAAAGTGAGAGGAATGACAGAAACTGGAAAAAGAGGAGGAACGTAAAAGGAAAAGAATGGAAGGAAGAATTTCAGGAAGGAAAATTGAGACATCAGCAGCGTCGGCTCAGTTCTTGGCTCACTCGGTGTGTGTGCTGCGTGTGTGTGTGTGTGTGTGTGTGTGTGTGTCTGGCATGTCAGCTGTGGCTGGCTAACAAGCTGCACCCTCAACAGCTATTATCTAGAGCATGGCAACTGGCCCATACCTGCAAGGTGTGTTTAAGTGTGTGTGTGATTTAGAGCGTGGCAGCTGTGTCGTACCTGCGAGCGTCTTCGGGGCTCTCTCCTCTTCTGTAATGGAGCAGGAGAGGGGGATTGTGGGAGAGATGAAGGACAAAACTGATATCTTGTGCCTCCCAACTTTCTTTTTCTCTCGGTGTCTCCTTCCCACATGTGTGGAGGAAAGAGAGGAGATGTGGAGCCAGAGGCCAGACACACAAACACAATACAGACCTGGATAAGTACTTCCAACATTACAACTATTCATGATCCTTTAATAGTCTTTATATGCCAGTCAAGGTTATAATAGTGTTGCATTTCTCATCAGTTTGTTTCCAGTTTCAGTTGTGAAAGTGGGTTTGCGGTGGCTCTTTAGTTTTTTGGGGTTTTTTAATCCTGTGTTTTCCTTTTTTGTTTTCATTACTTAATATGTATACATTATACCAGGAGATAATAGCAAGTCACACTACGTAAAGGTGGCTGCTAATGAAAAGAAACTTGCTAAATAAAAGCACATATATTATATTTTTAGTAGGTATTAAATTGGTGGTATTTGTGTAAAATAAATGAACACAGACGAAAACTGAATATGCCAGAAAATGTTGAAAGTGTTTCCATTAATAATATAACCTTGAAGTCAACAGTTTTGATATATATGTATTCAAAATTAATACTACAATTATGTTAAATATAATGAGAATAATATATATTTGGAAAAACTGTGAAATAAATGTTAAATGATTTTAAACATGGAGTGAGTTACAAAACCCACCCTTTCAGTCAAATACCACACACACTAGAGACAAAACATAAGTCAAGGTAAGTTATGTTTTAGCTGTGAACACCAAAACATTAGAGTGTGATTTATCCAGACATATTAAGTATACAGCATCAAATGTGTTGGAGCTGCAGTAGAGGAAAACACAAAATTGCAGTGCTGTGAATGATAAGAATGTGAATAATAATCAAGGAAAATGCTGCAATGCACAGAAAATGAGACAGGTAGAGTTTCCTCCTGTTCAGCTCTGGATTACCCAGCCTTTATCTTCTCATCTTCCATCAATCCTCTCTCCCTCCGTCTCTCTCCTTTCCCTACCTCCTCTCTCCCGTGACCAGAAGAAGTTCTTCTGCACTGGTGCCCCTCCATCCATCCTTCCAAGCAAGAAACACACACAGACACACAGGCGATGCTTCTCCACTTACCACTACACCTCCAACACACACGTATCTACTTGCCACCATCCACCACATGCATACACATTCAGTACCAACCACACAGCGGAGGCCTTAGGGCTCAACCATCTGCTGCCCACCCAACCCAGCACCCCCCCTCTGTAGTACCCACCTTCCCAACATATGCAGCCCTTGCCCTGGGTAAGGTGGCAGGGCCAGTGGCCTCGGCCCGGCCAAGAGATAGGGTGAAGGAGCACATATGTAGCCCAGACGGTGTGTGTGTGTGTTTGTGTGTGTGTGATTTGTGTCAGAGAGGAAAAGTAGAAAAGCAACCAGACAAATCAAGGATTAGATAGCCTCTCCCCTGAATCCCTCCATCTATTTCTCGCTCGGTCTCACCCATATGGCCCGTTTCTTCCATGTCACACCAGCTCAGTGAACCACCAAGGTCGCACCCCTCCAAAGGGCTACTGCGGCCTCAAGCAAGGCGACTGAGAACGCAGCAAAGAGCTGGAGACATGGTGGGAATAGGTGGGGGAGGTGGTGGTCATGTGGTTGGCATTGTCACTAAGACACCTCCTTTTTTTTTTTCTATCCTTCACTTTCTCTCTGCCTCTTCCCTTTGTTAAATCTTGCCTCGGGGCACACTCTGCAACAAAAGGCAGAAAAAAACGAGTGTGACACTTTCATCCTCCCATCATGCCTCCCATCATCCCTTCCATCCATCTACCCTCTGTCTCTTCCGGATAAGTGTGTGTGTGCGGAACAACTGATATGACAGCAGTGGTGAACGTTTTGTTTCAGCGCTAGCATTAATTACATTGACTATTCCAAAGTCTTCCATATTTCATGAGTGTTCTTTTGCATTGCAGGCGATGCACCACTCCCTATTCTCTTTAGTCTTCCTGTGCCTCTTTACACGTTCCAGGAAACCTGGCGCTCATGTCAGTATCAGGTTGGGTTAGAAAACCAACAGGGAATTGGGCCAGAAATACCTTGGAAAGTTCACAACATGCAGTTGTGGTAACAGTAGTAGATGCTGGCAGGTTCTGCAGTTGTCCAACTAAGTTTCTAATCAGCAAACTTGGTTAAAAAATATCTCAAACGACAAACAACACTGTAGTCCAATGTAATAAATCATATTTGGTGTCAGTTTTTCTGGGGAATGATGTCCTTCTCTTTGGACAGACATTGTAAAAATGTTTGTGATGAAAGTCCCCAAATGTCCTCAATATGTCTGTGGACAACAAAAGCAGTACAAACACACTGTTGGCTGCCAAGGGAGCAATAATAATGTACTCATTATGCATTGGCCAAAAGATGAGATTAGTCCAATATGAATTCTGACAATTCCCATCGTCCCCATTGCTCAAAGCAAATAATGCACATAACACTGATACAAACACTCAAGTGTGTGTTTAATGTGTGAAGTTATATCTGTCACCTGTGAACTGTTCTTCAGTTGTTGGTCTTTATTTCTGCCACAACACTGTGTCACTGAGATGTACCCAGAATGCAGCTAACGTAGATGTTAATCACTTAATCAACTATTGGTTTATTACCCCACCCCCTAAAGGGGAGACGAGGGGTATTGTTTTTGGTTCGGTTTGTTTCTTTGTTAACACTTTAGCAGCAAAACTATTGGTTCAGTCATACAAAACTGGGTTTATAGATTGCCAGTGACTCAGAATAGATGTCATTACATGTTGGGAAAGGTAGGTCAAAGTTAAAATTTTTATGAAAAACTGATTAACCACAACCTTTTATTGAGTTTCCCATAAAAATAATCACATAATTAACAATCAGAGATTAAAAGAATAAATTTAAAAGAATTCAAAGGCAATGATCAGTGTAGTGTTCATTACAGTATTTCAGATTTCAGCAGACTATGCTGAATGTGTTTTTGATATATTCTGTGTTGGGTACAGCTAACACTAAGTGTTGCTGGAAGTGTACTTGTTTTGTTTATACACAAACACCTGCTTACACCGATTTACAGTATAATGTTAATGGAAATCAGTGTCCCATAGTTTTTCAGATCTGTTTTGAAGGTCTATGCATTAAAATAACAGCATGCAATTTGCAAATGTGTTAGAAAGTGCTGCTGCCATATGCCAGCTGTTCACATCTGCTATATATTGGGTGTTTCAGCTTGACAAAGTGTGCAGAGAAACATTTGATTAGGTTTCTGTTTAAAGCTGCATATGACTTTTGTTACCAGTTTTTCATCAAATCTGTCAAACCCCAGTCATAGCCTAAGGATCATGAAATCTGTAAGTCTTTCCGTGATTACTCACCTGAATCTATTCCCTCATGGTGAACAATTTCAAAGTGTACTCCACCATAAACAATCCATTTTTTTACAAACAGAGCCAGTACGTCACTCAGGCATTTTGGAAATTTGTCGTGACATGCACTGTGGGAAGCGGAGCTCCACGCAGCCGTATTATGGGCCACAGTGGCAACAAACACGGAAATGGTTTCATTGTCTCTTGCTACTGCACCTGTGTGGAGCTCCGCTTCCCTCAAAGCATTTCGCAACAATTTCCAAAAATGCCCAAGTGACCTACCGGTTCTGTTTGTAAATAATGGACTGTTTATGGGTAAGACTTATGGATTCGTGATACTTAGGCCTACGACTCGGGTTTTACCGATTTGATGAAAAATTGGTGACGAAAGTCATATGCAGCTTTAAGGAATCCCTACACATCTGACAATCATTTTCAGGCGTTTTGGGTTAAATTCTTATTTTCAGCATGCTAGGGAGTTGGAGTCAGAACTAAAAGGGACAATTGTAAACATTGCAGCAAAAATTATACAGTTTTTGACAGTTTAGAGTAAGTTAAGTTGGTAGAATGAAATCATGCTTCTTTTGTTTTAATCGAACAAAAGACGTGACAAAAGGTGACGTGTGTAAAAGAAAACAAAAAAGTAAGCAGGAGATAATGTGTGTGTGTGTGTGTGAGCATGACTTTGTGTGTGTGCATGCTGTGTCTGATGGATCAGTGATTAAATAAATCATGGTAACCTTTCCTGTAACCTTTCCCCCATCCCAGCCCCTGCCTGACCTTACAAGACCCACGCACATTAAAGACTTCGCTCTTCTCCTTCATCTCTCTCATCTTCATCATCTTTTTTTCTTCATCTCTTTTACACTCTGCCATTCCTTGTTTTGTTTTGGTTTTTTTGCCTTTCTTCTTAGCTACAAGCACTTTCATACTTTGTGTTGTCACATTTTCCCCTAATTCCAACATGCTAAAATACTTTCCTCAGCTCATCAATTAGATTGGGGGTGAGAATTAACCACAGGGAGAAGGTGTGATCTACTCAAATCAATACAAACACCAACATGCAGGATCTTTTTTATTGTAGCTAATCATTGTTTAGATCACGCTGAAGTGTACAAGTCACTTTTAGCAGCTGTTGATTCCTGACACCTGACCGGTCACTTTATAGCATAAACTGTCTTGCAGACGAGTTATTATCACAGTTATCAGAAGCAAACACTAATGAAATAATAGATGCAAAGTGAAAAAACATTATCCTTATCTGGAAAAATAAAAACATCACAAATTAAAACTCTACTTTATTTTGGTTGAGTTTTTTCATGATTTTTCTCATGTTATGTCAGAAGGAAAATGACACCGTTTGGATATTTGTTGTATAGACCAGTGTTCACTAGTGATGGAAGTAAATCACACATGTGGAAGCAACAAACTCAAGTCCTAAACTCTAAGACTCAAACAGGTCCTTAGTTTTTGTGGTGAAAATCAGTCATGTCACTGTTAACGTCATGCAAACATCTGATCATCTGCCCTGCATGAAAAGTTGAACCATCAGTAATAAACGTAATAAAAGATTTAGACAGGAGTAAATTTCAGTCCACACTAATATGAACAGTGGTATCATTGGTATTATTCTTCACTTTTTTTTTATTCTGTCCACAAAACCTTAATTTTACAAATATGTCTGTCTACATGACAACAAATATTCTGACAAAATATTATTTCTGGTGAATGTTAAACTGCCTACATCATAGATAACATTGGATGGAGCAGACACAAAGGATTTAGTCTGACATAAAGTTGAGGAGCAACAGTAAAGTGTTGGTTTGAGTTGTCAAAGTGTGCTTTTATATTATGTAGACTTCATCACACTACTGGTGCACGTCTGTTCTGATGCATCTCACAAAGGTGTCCAGGCTGACCTCCAGCTACTGCAGGTCATACCCTGACTTACACACCGGTACAACTCAAATATGGTGTTTTCAGTGCATGTTCATTACACACAGTAATAACATTCATTCATTCATTATCTGAACCCACTTTATCCACATTAGGGTCATGGGGGTCACTGGAGCCTATCCCAGCGGATTACACCTTGGACATTTCACCAGTTTATTGCAGGGGTGACAAATAGAGACAAACAACCAATCACTCTCACATTCACACCCATGGGCAATTTAGATTAACATATCAGTGCATGTCTTTTTTTTCTTTTGATCAGTTTTTTTAATTTATTTTTATGGTGCATCTCCAAAAGTATAAATACAAAAAAAGAAAGAAATTCACATTTTATGATGCAAGATTTTGTGACACAAAGTATAACCCCCCCCCCCCCATATTTGTATCTCAAAATACAAAAACTACTAATAAAAACAAATACACGTATATAGATGAAAATGAATGTAATTTACAGATATAAACAGTCATAGACAATTATGTTGCACTCTTTCTTTAACCATGATGTAAACAGCATCCCACGTACTAAGGGTTTTTTGACTTTCGGCTGCATGCATCCGGGCCACTGACCTCTCCATCATAACTAAATCTAGAAAATAATTGATTCATTGTTGCTGTGATAAAGTATGAGGTGGTTGCCATCTCAATGCCCTATCAGTGTATGTCTTTAATAACAGATGTGCAATTGGGATGTGATGCTTTACATTTACAATTTCTTGAGATGGTTTTGAAAATCTCCATTTTGTGGCCTAAAAGTCCACCTTTGCAAAATTGTCTGCATTAGTGTGGCTGAGGAAAAAGAACCACTTTGTATTTTAGTTTGTTTTATATTTAAATGTCATAAACACTTTGACTGGACAGAAGTGTAGGTTTAAAAAACACCCTTTGTTTCTCTACTTCTTGTTCATACTTACTTTAGTATTTTTCCAGGGTTTTTTTTTCTTTCCTACTCTGGGCCTACAGGTCTCCGTTTATTCCTCCGTTTTCCACCCATCAGTCTCCTAAATCCCTTGTGGCTCAAAAAAGGTTCAACTGTTTTCTTCTTTTAGCATTAATCTGTGTGTGTGGTTGTGTGTGATCTTTAAGATCTGCAGGTTCAAACGACTACTCCCACCACGCCTTGCCACTGAACTCACCAAGAGGTCGCTGAGACACCGCAATGCGCGCACATGAGTGTGTTTGTGCATGTATGCATGTGTGTGAGTCGACTCCCTGATCTCCTGCTCTAATACCCTGAGGACCTTTGGTTCCTTAACTATAGGAGGTCCTAAGCAACCAACCCACACAGCCACATATAAACACACTGCATTTGCACATGCACGCACACATCTTCAGAGGATATCAAAGATTAGACATCAATCATTCTCACCTCTTGAAGTCTTGAAGAACGAGCACCTCATATGAAAGGTCAGCGCACGCCTGGAGGGCAACGACAAATCAATATGCAATGATGAAGGAGATGATGATTATAAATAACAGGAAGGTGGAGGTGAAGAAGATAATGAAAAAGGAAGATTATGATGGCAAATAGAAGCAGAAGAAGAAATGGAAGACTAATTATCTCCACAGTCACAAGTTAGTTAACGTCCACTACAAACTTATACATTTATATCAAGAATAAAGGACCTCTAGTGGCCAACATGGGGGGTTGCAACAATTATATTTCAATACATTACAGCTGCTTTCAACACTAGTGTTTCAGGTCACAGTCTTAGGCTTGTTCAGGACTCCACACCTATAAATAGAAAATGGGCAAAAGTGCACATATACATTACTATATAGATACTTGCTCAGAACATAAGACTCGGGTTGAAGTAGAAATACATGAAACATGAAACAGTACAGGCTCTCCAGGTAAAAAGTAGACATTTGACTGACTATCTCAGCAAACTTAACTTCATGTGTGTAAATATAATAAAATTATTAAATCATGCTAACAATGTACTGAAAATAATGTATGTTATGCACTGATAAATACCTGAAGGGAATGTGTTTTTTATATATCATCCCTTCTATTTTGTCTGAAATTGATCTAAATGTAAGTAAATGCAATGAGGTAAAAGAAAAATCAATAACACAGATAAAGTATGTAACACGTCTTTGAGAAACACTAGATAGACCTGTATTATTATAATAATAATAAACCTCTCAGTCATCACTTTTGATCGTTTGTGAGAGTATGGTGACACATTTAAAATGACCTCCACCTGTATTTTCTATTTTTCTCTTGTTTTACTGTGTTTGGGACATTTCACATAGTGCATATGGGCAGATAAAAGACAAAAATGAGCAGCTCCAGTTATATGGCTCTGTCCTCTTTCTGCTCTTCTCACTTACTGCACAGTTCTGTCTGAGTGTCAGAACTCTGGGTAAAACACACACAAGTGTATGACCTCGAACAGAGCTGACGAAGTTGGTTCTTCAGTTGTACTGTGCCTCTGACAGAAGGTTGCAAGTGTTTGCATTTTTTTTTTTTTAATAAAATGTAAAATTTTTTCTCTTTCACTGCTTCTTTATGGCTGTACTTATCATTCTGTCTGTTCTTGTGGAGAGGGCAAGTTACAACACTTCTGGTCTCCCTTAATACATTCAAAGTCATTTTAAATCATTGGGAAAAGGACAAATGTGGGTGTAGATGTTTTTCCAATTGATTGAATAGGGTTTGGCTTTGAGACACTTTTAAGGAACATTGTTGTTATACTTTCAGTACTTTTAAAATAATAGTGATGTTTTATATGTATATTCTTATCAGTTTTAAATTCATTTTTAGTACTGACTTTCATTGCGTTTATGTATATTAGTGTGGATGTATGGCTGTGATGTCCATTTTGTGTTACTTCTGCTTCTGTCTTGGCCAGGACACTTTTGGAAAAGATATTTTTCATCTTAATGAGCTTTTTATTTCCTTGTCAAATAAAGGTTCTAACAAACTTAACAAGAGGAAGAATGTCACATACTTCAGCTTTAAAACTAACAAACCTGTTCAGAAAGTGTAATGAGTCGAAGGTACAAACATTTGTGTAAAAAAGTAGGGAAACACAAAAAGTTGTCAGAAAAAAAAAAGTTTACTTACCTGCAAACTGGTAAAGTATTGCACATCCATATGATTGCACGGACTTTGTTACTTCCCACCTCTGCATGTAAGACATTGATCTTTAATTCTCAAAGCCACAGTTACTTGTGTGATTTGCAGATGCGAGAATGATTGCTTCACTCCTCTGGTGCCGGTTTGAACTTCAGTGCAGTTCTGTTTAACTTTCTCTGGCATGGAGTGCTGAGTAACTGATTGAGATAGGAGCAGGGACGCTTATCTCTGAACGCTTGGTGTTTGGATACGTATGATGTCAGACCAGTTCTCATAATGCTTTCTAGGCTGGGTGTACAGATAAGCTTTGGGATCTGGAGGAGGTAGAGACATATGCAGGTAGCAAACAAGACACAATTGAAATTGGAGCAAGAGAAAGGGCCCTTTTCTGTTTGTTTGTTCAAGGGTGTGTGTGCGTGTGTGTGTGTGTGTGTGTGTATGTGATGTTCTTCGAGGCTGAGCCTACTTTAGCTCACCGTACTCCCTGAGCAGTGACCGGAGCAGTGAGCCCCTGTCCAAGCACTTGGAAACTGGAACGAGGCGAGGAGAAAGAAAGGATGGATGGGAAAGAAAGAGAGCGATGCGATGGGGAGAAAAAGGATGGAGCGCAAAGAAAGGGAGGACAGGAGAAGAGCCGAGGTAGAGAGAGAGAGAGAGAGGCAGAGCGGCAGCACATGGAACGGCACAAAACGGAAAGAACTGACGGACGAATGGAACCAAACGAAAGGAGGAGAAGTGTTGGATTGTGGGATGAGAGGGAAGGCGAGGCCACCTCTTCTTCTCCCTCTCCTCCTCTTGTCCCTCCTCTTCCCCCCCTCGTGAGAATGCAGCGGGTGTGTGTATTTTCTTCCTCGTCAGATCTGCAGCGCTTTCATTCGCACACAAAGACGGGACGTAGACGTACCTGGCACAGAGGGACGTGAAGGAGCTGGCAGAGGTGTGTGTCAGAGAGAGACAGACAGAGAGAGAGAGACAGATAAAGAGACACTGGCTCACCTGCCTGGCAGACAAGAGGAGGGCCTGTCTGTCTGAGATGTCCCACTTAACACTGACACACACACACTTAACCTGCTCAACACCAGCAGGAGCTCACTTTCTCATGTCTCGCTGCAACTATTACACCTGCTTGCACAATCTATTATATTGTTAGAATTCAGATTTCTACAATGACTTTATTCATTGTATTTAAGCATAAAATCTTCACTTTCACACATAATGAACCGTTAACCACACCGTCTCCTGAGAAACCAGCACTATGGAGAGATTTCACTTCCCACACACAGTATGAACTTTAACTGATCAGCTAGTCAGGTTTAACTTCAGTCATTTCTTAATTACATGCAGCACTAACTTTAACTCATATTTCATCATATATATTTTTTGCTCTTGGCTCCTTTCACTGCAGATGTTTCATGTCACAGAAACCAAAATACTCATTTAGCATTTTTCACTTTCCTTAACCCTAAAACGCCAAACATATCAAATTTGATACATGAGTTTTGAAGCCCTCTACGTGATTAGTATGATGTTTTTTTCTTAAAAAAACCTGATGTATACAGTTAGATACATGCAATATAGGGGAAATCTACCAGGGGGGAAGAATTTGTTCACCAGAGGCCTTTCCAGTGACACTACAAGATTGTCATTAATGAGGAAGGAGGCAGAACTTTGCCAGTTTTGAAAAGGAATTACCAATTTGTTAAAAATGGTTGTGTTATGTTATGGGGGTTTTTTGGTTCAAAAATAATATCTGAGCATTGAGACCCTATGCAACAAATATGATACAAAACTGAAACTCATACATGGAAATTAATAGTTTAAAAATGTTTTCTTTTGGTTGTTCAGAAGGACCAATAAAGACTCCACTTTCAAAGAACTGGAATTTTCTGTCAATGTTTTAATGGTTCAGGCTTTACAGGGTTAATTCACATGCATTTCTGGGACACTTGAATTGGACAAAGTTAAGGCCCATTTTAGCAGAGACACAGTGGACCCACAACTACAAGTATGTGCTGCTCAAAGACTTAGTTTACTGTTTTTGTATCAAAAATGTGACTAAAAATATTGAAACACTGCAAAATTATGATACTTTTTTTTTTTTTTTTTTTACATCTTTTGCTGTACAAGGTGGGGAAAGAGGAGAGCAAGTATCATTTTCATGTTTCTCTTACGAATTATGATTTGTTTAACTTTTGTGAAAAACACAGAATGTGAATTTATCTTTGGTTACTTTAAATTATGCTAAAAATTAGACTGATTTCATAGCAGTCACATTTGTGATCAGTGAATTTTGTTGCAGACAATGATCTAAAAATGGTTTCTTTTTCCTACTTCACATTTACTCATCAATATGTTTTTTTCCATATGAATTTTTGTTCTCAGTTGTTTGTACGCCTCCATTAAAAAACATTAATTCAACTATTTATTTGACATGTATTCCAAAACATTACTGTACATACAGAAAACCTGTTGGATTTGTCAAACCAAATTTTGTTTTTATCTGAATTGAAGATAAAACACAAAAAAGTCAGTGCGTCATTTTCACAGTGTGAGATTCATTGTCTGTATTACAATTCATGTATTGATAATTCATTTTTTTAAGAGTAGAAGGATTAGTTCTCAAAAAAAAAAAAAAAAAAAGATATTGGCAAAAAAGTGAAATAGCAGCCCAGCAGGTGCAGGAGGACGAATTTTGACGCTGGTGTGAAAATGTGTCTATGCTAAAGACATTTGAGGGGTCTACAATGTGACACAAACAAACAATAAACAAGGAACCAAACAAATTGACGCAAACACACACACACACACACACACACACACCAACCCGCTATGCTGCAATTAGCTTGTTTTAAAGGAAACAAATAACAGTAATTTCAACAGAACAGCATCCATAACAATTCACCCCTGGAGGGGATCAGCTATTTGAACACACAAAAACGCAGCAGAGGAGAGTACATTCACACACACACACACACACACACACACACACACACAGAGTCACATACGCATACGCAGTTATATTCAAATACAACACACACACACACACACACACACAGATTGCATATACATGCTAACACACACACATACACACATCTCCATTAAGTGTACTTGAGAGCAACAGAGAGGGTCAGCTTAGTGTCTGAGTTATTACGCTACTTTGTTCTGCCTCAGTGGGAAGGCTGCACCCTGTACACACACAGACACACACACACAAAGAATTATTATCAGCCATCAACACTCAAGGTGCAAATATAAAAGGGCTAGTTTGATAATGGATTGAAAGAGATGAATAAAAGAATGGTTAAAAATATGGATGGATGAATGGCTGGAGAAAGGTTCTTTGCTTGTGTGGAGAAGTTTGCAGCTGGCTGCCACATCCGGCCTCTGTCTCCCCCTTTTTATTTTACTCCATCTCTCCGTCCATCTACCCCTCCTTTCCCCTCTGTCTGGGTCCACAACAATAGTGAGAAACATCTGTGGCTACCAGGTAATTACGGCCGAGCCAAAACAGCGGGCAGTGCCACGACGAGGAGCTCCGGCACCCCGCAATTAGCCCTGCATCTCCATCTCCAGTGCCCCTCCCACTCGCTCTGTGGCCCCCCCGATGACCAGAGCATTATCCCTCTGAAAAGACAGAGGACGGACGAGAGGGGTAGACAGACACATGACACGAGTGGTGGGAGACGAGGACAGTCAGTTTATAAAGTGTCCATCTGACCAAGGTGAAATATTCCAGTTCTTTACACTGTTTTCACCAATAATGAATCTTAAATTTCATACTCTTAACTTGTTTCCAGTTCAGGTAATGATGCTTCAGATCAGAGTTTATCTATTTGCTATATGCAGTTTGTGTTTTGAGGATATGATTAATCCTAAGAGCGATTGAATAATGGGTCAGTAATGTAAAGCGCTTTGGGTGTCTAGAAAAGCACTACAGAAATCCAATCCATTATTATTAAGAAACACACAAAAACAGGGTTCTCTTTAATTATACACATAATTAAAGATTATTGTCTCCCATTGGTACAGTGTGATATAGTGGTGTACATCATGTGACAAGAGAGAAGGTGTCTTTAGGTCCTTAACTGAATGTGAGGTGTTTCATCAATTTCATTTATTGTCTTTTGTTTTTAATGCATCTCTTTGCATGTCTACATTTTTGATACTATAAGCCACTCAATCTTAGAGTATTTTTCGTTTTTACTTATGCTTCCCTGTTGGCAAAACCTAGATGAGTCTGTGTAAGAGCCATATTTCTGCATAAAACCTAATTCCCCAGGATACTCCTTACCGTGTCTGTGTGTGTGTGTGTGTGTGTGTGTGTGTGTGTGTGTATATATATATATATATATATATATATATATATATATATATATATATATATATATATATATATATAAAACCTGAAATGTTTGTTGATTTGTGAAAAATTCAGTCTTAATAATCATCTGATAGTGTCTGATTCCTGACTGCTCATGTTTTCATATTGTGCTCTTTTGTTTGTTTCACTCTGTTGCAAATCACTGGGTACGGTTACATGATGTTTTTTAAATCCGATTTATTTTTCCAGAAGAAATTACTCCAGAACTAAAGTACTTTCTCTTCTGTTTACATGGAAATGTTAAACCCGAATAAAGGTTTACATGAAAAACATTTATTTGGTTCTCACAGCCCTTCTGTTAGCTTAGCTTAGCATAGTCACTGCATTCCCATAGTCACACGTAGCCAATTTTTTAAAGGTGATTTGTAGTCTTTTGTCAGGGATTTTGTGAAATCCGATTCTCCCTAATTATTTCTTTAGATCCGCGGCTTACTGCCCTCATACAATCTTGGGACTGTTGTGTTGATGGAAGTTGGAAAATCTTTTTGTTGGAAGGGATGCATGCGCTAAATTAGCTTTGCTTTACTGTTTTAGCTTGGCATTAGTTTTTATTTCCCAAGATTTTATTACTGCAGAAAGTCACATCGCCATAATTTGAGCCTCAATTTGTGATCATATTGACCCCATCGGACTAAAGTAATGATTAGGGAGAAGTGAATTTCACAAAATCACTCATAAAATACTACGAATCACCTATAAAAGCCTGAACACGTCTCACCATAGGAATGAAGTGATTATGCTAAGCTAGGCTAAGCTAAGCTAACGGAAGGGCTGCGAGAACAAGGCAATCAGTGCACTGCAGTACAAACTGATGTGCCCACTTATCTAACTCATTAGTGCATGACAAGTGAATTAATAAAAAACTAGTGTTGAACTATTCCTTCAGGGTTTTCCAGGCTGGTAGATCCCATCAGAGTAGCCCACTGGAACAGTTTGGGTTGACTAGACTGCAGTGCATATTCTTCTGCCAGTGCAGAATATGTGCGTCATCGTGACAGGACAAGACAACGAGCATGTGCAGAATGGCAGGAATAAAGTCCAAACGGAATAAAGGGTTTACATGTCCGAGGAATAATTTAGCCTGGATTCAAAAGTGGATTAAACCAGTGACTTTAATCAGGTTTAAATTTAATCCAAACTTTTCTTTTTCAACTGGAATAATGTGTTTACATGGGCATCTTAAATAGGATCTAACCTTTAATCAGTTTAAACCAGGAATAAAAGTTGTCATGTCAACGCACAGATTCACTTCATGGTAATATTTTTGGGATCTTTTATGCTTATATACTTATAAACTTTTGTGTTGATGTGCTCACTTTTACCCATGTTACACCAAACTGAAAAAAAGTGTGAAAAGTGTTTTGTACTGTATACGTTAGTGTTTTGGATTTCAGTTTGCATAAAAGTTCTAAATGGAATGACAAAAATAATCAAAGATGATGAGAGAGAAATGAATATTTGTGTAAAAAATTCTATAAGAAATTAGTTAAAAATAGAACATTAACAACATATTATTTGAATTTCCAGAAATGTGCTGTAAAATTGTTTTCTTCAGATTTAGGTTTTTTCCTTCATTTTATGTTTTAAAGCACTATACTACCCATAAATCAATAGACTCTTCATCAGAGTACCAGACATTTTAAACACAGTTCATAACATTATCTATGGGAAAAACAGACGTGCCTTTTAGAGGCACCTGAAATATTTCCCTCCATGCAGCTCAATTATATTAGAGTTTAGAGATTTACAGCAGTGATGGTGAAGTCTGTCCACGCTGCTTCACCTGCAGTGCTGGAAGTGGAATTCAGATGCATTTCTGGATCGACTGCTTAGCAACAAGTAGTCATGCATCACAAATATAACTATTTTTTTGTATTTTTACCTGAGCACATTTTACCTTTTCATCTGCTGCTTTTGTGCTTTCAAACCCTTAAGAAAAGAGCATAATGATTCTGCAATAAAGGCTCCAAGAGACTGTTGAAAATAGGGTTTGTTTTCCTGCTATCCGCCTAAAGACATCATGAGCAAATGAATATCTTGAGTATAAAAGTACAGAAAGATATACAAGATAGTTCCGCTTCTGCTTCTTTGTTCAACTAGTAAAATAAAGGCTTATGTTTTAATGCATATAGAAAGTGTACATAGAAATAATTGAATTTTTCAGTGTTTTATATCATATGGTTTCAAATTCCAGAGTGGTTTGTGTGTTCCAAACTTTTCCGTAGGGGCAGCTTCCCTTGCCTTCTCACATTTACCGTCCACTGTCTTCATTACGTGTGTTTGATTGGTAGGTGCGTGGATGCTTGTGTGCATTTACACATGTTGGTGTGTGTCTATGTTGGTGCTTCTCTGTTTGTGCTATTGTTTGCTTATGCATGTACACCCGAGAGCATGTGGGTGTTTCTGACTGCGGGTGCATTTTATGATGTGTACTTTTTTTCTCTTCCTGGTCCAGGAGTCCCCGTCAGGACCCCTAGGCGTCCCTGTGCCTGCCTGCCAAAAACGTCTGCATCTCCTGGACCCCCTCGAGGCAGGGGACAGCCAAATGTCACTTGGACCCTCTACAGAGTGGTGAGAGGAGGACAGGAAGAGGCGAGTGGGAGGGGGTGGCGGGGGGAGGAAGGAGGAAAGGAATTGAATGAGAAGGAGAGGAAAGTTACAGAAAAGACAGCAGCAAAGGCGTAAAAGAGTTTGACACGACAGGTGAAGCAAGGTGTGAGGAAATGACACTGAATCCCAAACAAATGGGCAGAAAATTTGTAGAATGTAAAATTAATTTCACCCTTTTGCTCCGTACAAGGTTAACTGTATTTCACCACATTAACCCACGATGAAAATGAACCAAGGTGCAGTTTAATCCTTTAACTACTGGCTTTTAATGCTTGATCCATTTTCATAAGTTATTCTTCTTCTGAGGCGTCCAGATGTTTTATGTGTGATGAGTATCATATGAAAAACAGCTTGCACAGAGCACCTTAACATGGATTTACCATCAATGAGTTGCACTTACTATCAAGCCAAAATAATATTATTGGATGGCGGTAATGCAATTTCAAGCTGCAGATTCCTTCAAACCAAAGCAATGTCAGAGAGAGGATGCCAGACATTTTTTAATGCAAGACGCTACTAATACTTTGCAAAAGTCCTTTTCATTTATTGCTTTTGCTCTAAGAGTTATTTTTTTATTCTCAGATGTTAGCACTGACTTGAAACATCACTGAAACAGATGACACTTGGAACCAGAAACATGCTTTGTGGGTTGATATTTTCTTCATATACACTCACATTTGTTTTGCCCATTAATTTCCTGCACTGTTACGTTCTTTTAAAATCATGTCAAAACGATTACTGTAGAAAAATAGAAAAAAATGTACATTCACTGCTGAAAAGCCCTGACATATGTTTTATTTACATGTTAAAATTCTTTATTTAAACAGGGTAGGGGTTGATATAATACAGTTTATTGACAGCATATAGAAGTGTGACTACAATTACATAAATACTATTAAAGTAAGATCATCTAATGTTATATTTGTAGAGCTCTGGCCACTTCTAGGTAGCATGGTAATTGAATTCACTTTTTCAAGTTCAGCATGAATGTGTAGTACAGCTAATATTAAAATGTCCTGTGGTGTGGCATTGTGAGTCGTGTGTTTAATTGAAACTAAAGAGACGAGGTAATGGGCAGTTTTGTAGAACAGCCTTATAAACAACATACAATGCTGATCCAAGGACCCTGACGAGATCGTTCTAAATACAATATATTTATAAAGACCAATAATATTATATTTTCAATAACCTTTTTATTTCGTTTTATTTCTACATCCCCATTCATTTTTTCCAAATACGTTTTATACATACGTGGAGTATCAGACTATGTCTCTCCCTCCTTGTCCTTGGAACAGGACAAACAGAAGACGAAAACAAGAACATTTATTCATCCGGGACACTGAGAAGATGAACATGTAGTTAATAGGAAACACTCAGGTCAAGTAACCTGAGTGGGAATGTATGTGATTTTTGTAGATGTATGAACATGAAGGGATAAAAATATATATAATTATGTTCCATTCTGGGTCACAGCTGCAGACAAAAACAAACACACACCCTTTAACCTTCTGCTCCACCTTCCATTTCCCAGTGGACGAACACACAAACCCAGTGTCTACGTCTCACATCCCCTGAGTGTCCTGTCACACAGGGGGATATACAGTATCGAACAGGGCTGTACTGTAAATGGAGCATGCACATGAATAGTTAGAAAAGAATGGCCTTCGTGGTTTTGTACACTGAATAATACAATGCAAATAAAGCAAAAAAGTCCACAGAGAGAAAAAGGCACTTGAAAATGACCAGAGGATTTTATTTTATAACTTATTTAATAAAAATGTGTGGCTAGCATTCTGATTACATGCAGATAACCAACATATTTTATTTATTTCAATCACTTTCGCACCCAGATTACAACATCTTTGACAGATAAGTCTGTTAAAATGCTGGAATAATGCTACATTATAAAGGCAGGTAACTTAGAATTAGCAGTAAGACGAAATGTGTAATTAAACGAGTTGTCATTCATTTACTCTCCATGCGTAATTCAAGCGACCATGCACATGATAAAAAAAGAATGTACTGGCTTTAACTAGTAGCTAGTTCTCCAAACAGCACCTACACTGCAATTAAGGATGAGAGATAAGTGCGTGTGCGTGTGTGTGTGTGTGTGTGTGTGTGTGTGTGTGTGTATTCATACATCCACTAAGTTAATGGCTATGTGGATGTAATGGTTGAAATGTGTTCATCTGTAACATTTTATCCTGGTTCACCTCACTCAGCCACTGTCACGCAGTAAAAACACACACGAAGCAGGAAGAGGGGAAAGACGAAAACCAGAGTGGGAGAGAGAATTTTATCTGCCGTTTTACCGCAGGTTGTTTCCCTAAAATCTGAAACTTTCTGCTGAAATTCAAGGGTATTTTTTCATCTTTAAATACAGTTTTTGTTTTCTTTGCCTCAGTAATCCCCATAGAAGTTACTATGAAAGCCTGTTCTTGCGTCTATGATTTACCAACTCTTACTGCTATAGTGACTGGATGATAACTAAATGCATAAAATCAAGTCTCGATTTTTTTTATTTTTTTTTTTTTTAAACCACAAAAATTACTTCAGACACATTGGATCCAGTTTTCCTCTTCATTCGGTTTTTGTATGAAATGTAAATATCTATATTCCTCTATTTTCACAATTATTTATTGAACAAGATTATGAATAAGTTATGCACCCTTCCAATTTGGAGCATCTATAGTCAGCATTAAAGTATTTAGGTTCATAGTCTAAATTCACTGTGGATTCAACCTTTTTTTTTCTTTTTTGCATTGGTTAAAATGCAGGGAGATGAACTAATTTATCTGTGATGGAAAATGAAAGCGCTAAAGAAACATTATTAGAACACGTCAGAAATGTAAAGTCATACCGATTTAGCCAGTGAAAGGGGTTGCACATGATTAACATAACATTTAAGTATTTAATAATGTGATACTTTACAGATCCTCATTGGGGAAACCTTTTTTCTTGACTCTTTAACAGACATTCAGGGCTTTTAGCTGCAAATAAATGTATCTGCAATTACAACTCTGCATTTAGATTCCGCAAAGCCAACCCATGCACGAAAAATGACAAGTATGTTTCCCTTTGGTGATGGTGAATAAAACCAGCAATTAGGGCTACTATTCAAGACTGTCACTGGAATAGCATCACCTACAGACCCACAAACACAAATATCTAATCCTTATTCAGGGCAAAATATTCATTCCCAGTAATAAAAAAAAAAAGTGAGGTGTACAGGAATTTAATTAATGAGCAATCCGAATACAGTTTTTGTTGATAAAAAAAAGACACTCTGCTTATTAAAGATTACAAAGTGGCTCTTTTCAACATGTTTCCCAGCTGTTAATTCTTCATTAATTATCAAGAATAGACCAGCATTGGATGTTCACTTACTTCCCCCTTGTGGTCACTTTGTGGAACTACATCTCAGTCACAGCAATATCCAAGTAAAAGGAAAATGACCACTGAGTAGGAATTAAAATCTGCTGCACTCTGAACAGATTGTACAGAAAATAATAGTCCCACACCTAAAATAAAAGCTGCACTGGTTATTTAATCCTCCATCATCTTTTTGTATGACTGTCCATACCATACTGAATAATTTAAAACTACAAAATACTGTCATTCTCTAGAATCAGTTATTGTCAGTATCTCTAAATTATTCTTTTCAAGTCCTCTTGTGCAACAATAAGTATAAAAAACATGCCAATGCACACATTAAGACTTAAACGTGTTATTAAGTATAGTGTAGTGATGCGTTCGTTGGTGTTGTAGTGATGCGTTCAGGGGCGCGTCTCACCTTAACAGGAAGTTTTTATAGCTAGCAAAGTAGTCGGTGGATCAGGCACGTCCATTAGAATGATTTAACAAATGTTCTCCGTCTGTGGACAGCCCGACAGTGCCACAGATGAAATAGGGTTCGTGCAGCAGCAACTGTAAGTAATCGTGTTAATCGGCTTGTGTTTGTGGCGTGTAACTAAAACCAGCTTTCTGAACTTTGTGTTTGGCATTAGCATGTAGCTAGCTAGTGAGCTAACATTAGCTCGGTCACGAACCAGCAGTTTGTGACAGCGGTGGCTCACACGGCTGTTTTTATCCGAGCCCGGGCTGTTTATTTACTCTCTGACACTTGCCAGCTAACCGGAAAGCTCCGTAACATGAAGTTATGGAGGAGCGAAAGCTAAAACGAAAAAGTCCCAGGACGTCCACTAATGCGGCGGCACCGAGCGGCGGGTCCGGCCGGAAAAACAGTGCTTCGTCCGGGGGAAGGCACGTCGGCTACAGCCACAACATGGGCACTCACTCCAGCCAGAAGAGCAAGAGCAGGAGGTAAAACAAGTGGAATATCCCTCATCAGACAGGCTGTCATTACAAGGGGCTTATTGTGTAATGTTTGTCTTTTTAACAGGGGAGTGAGAGATAAGCCCAAGTCTCAGCTGGGTCAGGGGGGCAAGGCCACCCAGAACCAAGGCCAGGCGGCCCCCACCATCCAACACTCCTTCCTGACTGATGTGTCTGATGTACAGGAGATGGAGAACGGCCTCCTCAGCCTCCTTAACGACTTCCACTCAGGGAAACTCCAAGCATTTGGTAAATGATGAACTGAAGACTAAGCATGTCTGTTATTTGTGTAATGGATGTTGTAGAAAAATCCCAGGTTACAACCTTTTTCTGGAATAGAAGATAAATAATGCCAACAATAACAAACACAAGTAGAAGTCACTTAAACGTATCATCTTGGATTTGTGTTCTAGGAAATGAGTGCTCTATTGACCAGATGGAGCATGTGAGGGAGATGCAGGAGAAGCTGGCCCGTTTGCACTTTGACCTCTATGGTGAGGTGGATGAAATGCCTGAAGATCAGAGGAAAATGGCCTGTGATACCAACATGGACAAACTGCTCCTAAATGTAAGGCTGACATTTACTGAACATTGTGTAGTTCTGTTGTACAGTATCATAGTATTTCTGGTTATACTGTTCATTGGTGCGGTCTAAGTGCTTGACATCTAAGTAAGAATGTAGTTGCTTATCCCCTTATTAACATTAAAGTCTTAGCTGCCGTGTTAACACTAGGCAGCTTGTTATGCTTCAAGAAGGATTAAGATTAAACAGACGGTCCTTTCAGTGACTGTGCTGACATGTTAACTCATTTCACATTATTCTTCACAGCTTGAGGAGCTGAGTTCTTCTATGTATCCATTTAATGTTGACTTTGACCGGGCCTGGTCAAAGGTATCAGGTATCGTATAAATCTAAAATGAGTGTTTCTGACTATCTTTTAGTAGTAGAAGTCATTGCAACCTGTTTGCCAGTTTCTTCCTTGACTCAGCTCCTCCAGTCAGAAACTAAATCTAGCAGACACCCAAGAGATCCCACGGACTGCCAGTGTGTGATGTTCTCGACTTGACTGGAGGTAACCTCAGCTATGTGGTTGAACCCTACCAGAGATGCACCAGAGGACAAGGAGAAGTTGGACTTCTTTCAAGTATTTTGAAATGGCAACAAAGCTGTTCACCAGCGTTTCCTTTCCACACAGGGGGAGGGTCTAATGTCAGAAGCTGTAATAGTGACGCACTGACAGTTTCCGTTCTTCGTCTATACCAGCTGTGAGTGGACATGCAGAGGCTGATATTCAGTAGGAAGTTATTAACCTTATTTTTCTACACCTCAGAACTAAAATAGTTACTACACTGAGATTCAACTGAATATTTTCCACCCTTTCTGACAAGTTCCATACAGAATAATCTTTCCCTTGCAATGTCCTTAGGAGTAAGTTGAAGAATGTGTTGTCTGCAGTCAGATTTACAGTATATGTTGGGTATTTGTGTTGAAACTACTGTTATGGCCAGTTAGTTGACTTACTTCTCAAATATTCAGATTTGCAATATACATGCTAACCAAAGTGATATTTACTTACCTTGTTTTATCCAGAATTTATAAATTCTACTTAATTTTTAAATACTTGTATGGATATTTTAAGTGTTTGGTAATCAGTGTAGTTGAAATACTGCCTCTTTTAGCTTTCTTCAGATACAGTATACATTATAATCACTCTGTTGCACTTTGTCTTCTCTGCTGCTAAAGGTCAGTCAGTGTCTAGAATCACTTACGGAAGACCTCGATCTTATCAGTATGCAGATATATTTGTATGTGTTAATTTTTTTTCACTATAGAGCTTTAAATTTTCATTAGGTCTTTGCTGTGCAACATTAAAAACCTTAACAGTTGTGATTTAGATGAGCTGATTTAGTGAGAAATGCCAAAAATAAAACATAATAAATATTGAATACACTAGTGTGGCAGCAGATGCTGCGCTGAATGTTGAAAAAAAAATAAGCTGTGACACAGTTTGTGATCGTTTTAATGATTAACTGCTATATCACCTCTAACACAGCGTGGAATATATTTGCACATATTCATGCAACAAGTGAAACATATGGCACATGAGCACTGGTGTGTTAGTGTGACGCTGAGAAAATCAAAATAATCCAAATGTGGACTCCACAATCATGCCTTAACTTTTAGTTTAGTTATTTTTTGCCTTATTGGTTTTCACCTTTTAAGTGACTTACATAATAAATACATGCTTGATTATCCTTTGGATTCCTCAAATGCAAGTCGAACATAATTGTGTTTTGATTGTAACTTGTTTACTACCTTCTTATTTTAACCACTGATGTTGGGGAATGTGGGATTGTTTTAAAGTATTTTACTTGACCTTGTTTGACTTATTAATAAATGTGTTGTGTGATCTAGTGCCTTGACTTTTTTTTTATTCTAGCCAAAAATGTACCCTTTACTTAAATGTTCTGTTGAAATTATTCAGACTTGTATCAAATATTTCTGCAAATCTGGTATTTTTGATTCAAATTTACATGAAAAAATCTGGCATTTACACTCCAAAATTTTGTCTGCCTGTAGGTGTCTAACCCTAAGTGTGCTGTTAATTATAAATGTGCAGGAGGGATGGGGCGGGTTGTGTGCAGGAATGTGCTCATCCTTTTGTTGATGCGTTGCTATGGTAACTTAGCGGCGCCGCGCGACAGCAGCCGGATACTGAGCTTCGGATACTGAGCTGAATTGCATTTCACTGATTTCGGCTGTAGCTGAAGTCTGGGAGCGACTTCTCCATGGACACGAGTCTGAGATCAGCCCCTCACTCGGTGAAGCGTTGGCAGCTCCGTGGAACAGATTATGAAACACCGCGAACCCACAGCGCGCGCTCAGAAACCCTGTTCAGCGCCTGGACTCCCCTGCACGACAAGACCAGCAACCTGCAGGTCAGTCCGGAGCTGGACGGGTGGGTGAAGAACCACTACTCAACAACAACCACTAGATGGCAGGCTGGCCAAATGAATGGACCGCTTTTGCATTGCACGAACCATTTCTGTTCTGGTGATAATGAGTTTTACCTGCAGTGGAGGAGGATTAATACTTAGATCTAAACCTAGATCCGATTTAAAGATGGATTCTACTGTTTTTTTCAGTAGTGTTCACTTTATTAACCCATAAGGACCCAGTGTGACAACTGTGGCATTTACCATATGATTTTTTTTTTTTTTTTTTCTATTTTTAACCATCCTTAAGTAGTTTATCACCATGTATTGTAATATCTTCTGTATTTTATGGGGATTTTTTTTCAACTAAAAATCAGGTATTTTCCAACATTTAACCCATAGAGACCCAGGGCTACTTTTTTGCCCGTTCCCAAATTATTTTTTCTGTCAATTTAACCTTTCTTGAATGATTTATCACCATTTACACTGCAACACTTAATTCAAGATTTTTTATGCTTAATTCAAGTGAAAAAAAATCTACCAATGGAACATGTGAAAATTATCTTGGTAAGATTTCTTGAAATAAGATTCTCCAGATCTATTGTCTAAAAATAAGTTCTTATATCTCACTGAAAAGTTACTCTTTAGGTCATTGTGTCTTATTTCAAGTATGAGGAGATATTTTGACTAGAAATGAGAAAAATACACTTGGTATGATTTAGATTTTTTTTCCCAGTGTATTATAATATTATTCTCTGTATTTTGCATTTTTCACTGTAAGTCATGTATTGTTCTATATTTAATTTCCTATATTTAATTTAGATGTTTATGAAAACACAGAATAAATTCAACCCTGAAAACCCTAACCCTGAAAAATACTGCAATCATTATTATCACAATAGAAATAGGTGATCAAAGTCAGTTACATAATATTAAACAACATGAATGTTGATATGAACTAAAGTACAGGTCACAGTAGGCTTTCTGTAATATCACATTTAGCTTTTGGAAAATTGTGACCCTTCTAAAAAGTTAGTGGTTTGTTAATTATGAGGTATCCAAGCATAGTATTAAAGTCTTAAGTTGTTTTCTAAATGTCCATATGCAACCATGCTCTCCACCACCCAAATCTTGCTCCATAAATTCAATACAACCATATTTTTCCACACTTTCTAATCTTCATCCCATTGTTTATTGTTCCTAATTTGTCCATAGTGTGTATTTTTAGAAGCAGACAGAATGTAATGCATTGAGTCACTTTCAAGTATTTATTTTTTCTTATCCAGTTATTTGAGGAGAGGGTCCGTCTTGTGCTCCACTGGTTTGATTTGTGGACTGATGGGCAGAGGAAACATCTGCTTCACTGTCTGCTCACACACTGCACCAGGTCACAGCTCAAGTAAGAAAATCTGTGTAAACCTTTCAATGCTAAACATCTTTAATTAGGGATATGTTGCCATTATCATTATCTCAGCTTGAAATGACAGTTGCTGATTTGCCATCTTACTACGTGTTTTCTTGTTTTTTATGATTTAAACTTTAACTTTTTTTTAAAGAAAAAAAAATAGGCCATACAAAACAGGGCTGCACAATATTGGAAAAAAAACTGATATTGCAATTTTTTTTTGACCCTGCAATATATATTGCGATATGAGAAAATACTCAGGAGGATATGATAGCTGTGTGGTGCTGACGTAAATGGTCAAACAAATGAGTTGTGTTTCGTCTCGTTGTGTCAGCAGGTGTAAGGCACTATCGACACAGAACATGTTTCAATATCATCCTTCTTGTAGCCAAAATAATTCCAGAAAACTGATGTTGCTTTTCTTTTTGGCACCAAGACTTCATTTTCAGTGATTTTCTCTTGTCCATTGTTCATTTTTCAATGTTGTTACCAGTGAGTCACTCCATGTGCAGAGGCATGGTCTGCTTCGGCAAACTGATTAAGAATGACTGTGATTGGTGGATTGCTCCGTGCAGTGTGTGTTACGTACCCATGAAATTAGATGAGAAAATGTTGAGTTCATTTACCTCTTACATTGCAGGACCTGCAATGTGACTATTGCGCGCACGTACATCACAATGACGATGCTCAAATGATATATTGTGCAGCTCTATTACAAAATATACAGTTCCACACTTTAAGCCAGTTATCTGCAAGTACACTAAAGACATGTGGACAATCTGAAACAAAACAAAACATAAAACAATAAAGACAATGCCAACAATATACACATATACACGGTTACAGCAGTCATTACTGATCATGGAGTCAATTCTTGAACTGGATATGTCATGGACCTGTGTAGGAAAAGTAGCAGGCTCCTTTGTCATTGTAATCATCCACTCCAGGGGTGTCCAATCCTGGTCCTCGAGGGCCGGTATCCTGCAGGTTTTAGATGTTTCCCTCTTCCAGTCCACCTGACGGTCGTTATCAGGCTTCTGCAGAGCTTGATCATAGGCTTATCATTTGAATCAGGTGTGTTGGAAGAAGGATACATCTAAAACATGCAGGATATCGGCCCTCGAGGAACAGGATAGAACAGCCCTGATCTACTCTATTTAACAGTCTGTACGATAATCTATCAAATGCTGCCAGATTAAACCTTATTAAGTGTTTTCTAAAATACTGTTATCTATACAGATACTGCAGAGATGTGCTCATTGAGACGGTTCCTGTCACTCAAGTGGACTTCACTGTGGTGCTTCCAAGGTTCCTTTCCCTATATGTGTTGTCATTCCTTTCCCCTATCGACCTCTGTTCTGCTGCCCAAGTCTGCTGGAACTGGAGGGTCCTGGCAGAACAGGTGAGAATATAACAAGAATATTTGGGCCATTAATGGGTGTTTTAACACATTGAGAGAAGGATGGTTCATGCCCTTTCATACAAGTGCATAAGTGCAAACCCTCTTCTTTTTCCCTCTCTTAGGACTGTCTGTGGGCAGACCGGTGCATCCGCAGAGGTTGGTTTCTTCCCTACACCCCCAGGGAGAAAGAGTTCGGAGCGTGGAAGAGCCACTATGTGTCCTGCGTCTCCACACTGGACCGGTTCACTCCACGAGAGGCAGCCGAGCGTTATGGGACCCTCAACCAGCGAACCAGTGGAATCACAGAAGAAGAGGAAGAGAGACAAAAGGAGAGGAGGATAAGGCAGATGATTAGGGACAAACTTCAACAGGAGAAGAGTGAGTAGGTTCAAATAAATCACTAATCAAAGGATGCACAGTGTGGATGATGTCTTATGTTTCCCCTACTTCTCTAATTTAAGGTGAAACATCACATTACATTTAGCAGACACTTTTATCCAAGCAGACATACAAACATACAAAAGAGAGGTTCAAATCAAGCATCAGTAGTAAAGGACAATAAGCAAAACATTCTCAAGTGCAAGAAAAACTGGGTGAAGTGCAATTGTAGCAAACAGGAAAAAAACTGACAATGTATTTGGAGAATATTTTTGGAGAACTTACAGTCGCAGAATAAATTATTAGACCACCCCTTGTTTTCTTCAATTTCTTGTTCATTTTAATGCCTGGTACAACTAAAGGTACATGTGTTTGGACAAATATGATGATAACAGCAAAAAATAGCTCATAAGGGTTTAATTTCAGAGCTGATATCTATCCATTTTCCATGGTTTTCTTGATAATAGCCAAAGTCACTTCAGTTCTTACATCAATAACTATGGCGTTGTACTGCCAAAAACAGTGCTTTTCGGCATTCCATGGTTTCTTTTCTGTCTTTTCTAGTCACATGATACACACAGGAGTTAGTACTTGATTGCATAAACATTGTTTTTGATGACTTTTGATGGTCTAATAATTTTTTCCGCAACTGTCTTAACTTTGTTCCTGCAGGACAGTCTTTGAGAACCAGAAGAGCCTGGGGCTGCTACTCAAAGCCAGAGGGAGCTAAAGGTGGGTCCAACAGGTCAGGGATGTTCAGCTCTGGGATAACGTTCAGCTCAAGTCCATCTCTCTCGTGGCCCCCAAGAACTGTTGCGTCTCAGAGCCTGGACCAGAACTTGGAACAGAGCCTGTCCACAAGTACAAGCCAAACTTTGGAGAGAACTCAGGCCTCCAGTCCAGTCAGGTGAGTGATGTTTATGTCATGGACGTGTGTTCCATAGTACATCAAATACCCAGTAATTACAGAGTACTTGAATATTAAACTACTGAAATAAATCAGTCTTTTCCTCAGACAGATAGGAGGTGCTGATAGACTAATACTGATAGATGAGTTCATACTGTTTCGTAGTCTCAGTGAATGTGTTGGAGAGGCTCTGAAAATATTCCTTATTGTTTATTTACATTTATTCTCTTCAACTGGTGAAAAACTGAGTAGAGCCAGCAGGGCACTGTCACCCTTCACCTGTCGACCTGCACCACTACAAACATCCTCTGTCATCCATCACACCCATCCTACTCTGGTATTGCTGATCTCCAACAGAATTCCTGCCTATGAGGTAAGAGGAAAATCATATTCATGCCAGTCAGCTCAAAGCATTTTGTTTAATCTTGAAAAAGTGTTGAATTTTCTGCTACATCTTGTCTTTCTGCAGGTAGGTACTGAGTGCATGAAGGGGGGAGTGATTGGGTTCTGTATGATCAACAGACAGACTGTCTCAGGTCTCCTGACCCAGGTGGAGAGGGCCATATCTGGGCAGAGAGCTCAGAGACTGGGTGTGCTCGCTCCAGGTGGAACAGAAGAAATCCATCTTCTTCACAGTGAGTCCTGTATATCTTAATGTGTGCAAACACTGCCAGGGTTTGATTGAGTTCAGCTTGGGTTAAAATTTTGTCTCATGGGATACTGTGAATGTGCTAAAGGCATGCATTGGGTTTATTTAATACATTTTAAGAGCTTATCACTTGTTGTTGTTTTTTTTTTAGTTTTTTGGACATACTGTCCTCATCGTGCTATTGTAAAAAGTATAATATCTAACAATTGACACTAAAATGTCTAACACACTTTTCTTTACCTCATAATGCTTTCATATCTTCTCTACCAACATAAACATTTAATGTTACAAGTATTTTATAATATACAATCATAATGTGAAAATGTCATATCAATAAAATTTTCACTTTTTTATTATGTCTATAAATATGATTTACTCTTGAGATTTTCATCAATAGTGGTTTTGACTCCCACTTCATCTGTTATTACATCTTTTATTCTTGTTTTGACTGAGACCCTTAGTGATGGAATGACATATTGTGGGTGGTTTAACCGTTGATCCTCCAGGCAGTAACCTATCAGAGAGGACTCTGCTGGCCCCTGACCACAGAGAATTCTGGAAAAAGTCTGTGTCCAGTTGGCACGACTGAAGAAGGAGGAGGGATTGACATCTTTCTCCCCACTAGCTGCATCTGGTGTGTAGACAGAGATGTCAGGACACACACACACACACACACACACACACCGTACTCTGTATTCCTCTCACTGTTTGAGTGTCTGTGTTTTCTCCCACAGCTTCAGGACTGGCTCTCATCAAGACTCTGTCTGCTCTTACTGGTTTAGAGGTTCGGGCTCCAATGGTCTTGCCACCGGAAGTTTTCAGAACAGTGAGTCATCCATAATCCAACCCGAACCCCAAGACATAAAAATGTTTGTCTGGAGCCCCACTAAAGCCACAAAACATCTCTGTTTTTTTATTCCCTCCTCATCTCCAGTCCTGGGTGAGTGGTCTGACATGAGTGTGTGTACCAACCTCTCAAACCAGCATTTTAGCGGGCTGCACTCGTCTCCAGCATTGCAGTATTTGCATGAGTGTGTCCTTCAGGGCTGGTGCACACAGGCTCAGTGGATGGAGGAGGCTCTGAAGGAGCTGAGGGGCTCCCTGGGCCCACAAGTACAGCGGGTCAGCCTTGAGGCCAGGGGCCGGTTTCTGGGTACGTTTCACACACACATACCTAGACTAACGGCAGGTTCAAACACATACCTGCGCCCTCCGTCCTATAACTTCCTGAAGAATCTGTTTATGTTTTATAGGTAATTTTCTGTGGGAGAAACTGCGCCTTGAGGCTCTTTGTGTGTCCAAAGACTTAGCTGAAGCTCTGACTGAAGGACTCACTGTTCTCTCCAGACAGGAAGAGGTTAGGATGACTAATATCCAGTCAACAAAAACAACTGATTATTTATCATATCATATGTTTACTTGTATTTTTATTTTTGCTCTCACATCTTCAGACCAGGCCTTTGGAGTTCCTCACTGTCTTCCTGACAAGATGGAGTGAAATAAAGGAGGGAGGAGAGAGTAAAGGGGAGGGGATAGAGAGGAACAAAGGAGCAGATGATTTCCCTCTGACACACCAGAGCTCTCAGAGTTGCTTCAACCTGACGTTTGAGCTACCGCAGGTGTGTGTGCTTTGAATGTGAGAAAAGGTTTACAGAGCACACTTCACATTTCAGTGCCTCTCCATGTTTTTCATTCTCTTTTTAGACTGTGTTGGACTGGAGAGGTGCAGTGGTCAGAGAGCTGCACCACAGCGAGTGTCTTTATCTGGGCAGGCTGAGTGCTGTGCAAAAGGTATCGCTGCATTTTTGACTCTTTCAACACTGAAAATTGTCCTGTGTCAGAAACCCCTGCATGTAAATCACAATTTCCAATATTTTACTCTAAAATGTTTTTTTTTTGTTTTGTTTTGATTGAAGCATAAGAGACACAACACCATCCAGTCACATTAATCTGTTCCTCACAGTGTACATGTTTAAAAACACATTCTCCATCAAACAAGGTACAGTGAGGCGAATACGTTTCTAGTTGTCTCAGTCCCACTTTCTTGGGGATTAAAGTTAATTCTTTTTTTTTTTTTTCAAATATTCAGAGAGAACAGCATGGACATATCTAGCTTCGTAAAACATTCAATAGAAAAGAAAGGTCGATCACAATTTCATAGTGAAACTTGTCTAATTCACGAAATGTTGTGAGCCCTTCAAATATTGGGAAGGATGGTTTAGCTCCCATTTTTATTTTTTATTTTTTTGGATCAATTTTTTAATTTATTTTCATTGTGCATGTCCAAAAGTACAATACAAAAAAAGGAAAGAAATTCACATTTTATGATACAAGATTTTGTGACACACAAAGTATAACACCCCCCCCCCCAACCCAACCTGGATCCATCATAACTGTATCTAGAAAATAACTGATCCATTGTTGTCCTGATAAAGTGTGAGACAGCTGCCATCTCAATGCCAGCATTTTCTTGGCTGCAGCATTTCGCTCCCATTTGTCTTAAAATCAGCCGGTTAGCAAACTCCAACCTCAAAAAATAAGTGCATTATACCCTGCGTTCATTTTTGGGTGGATATATAGTTTGTGATTAGGATAATGGCCAGTTCAGAAAGTAGTGAGTCTATCCATTTACATTAAACAAGAAGAGAAGTCTAACTATCTGCTTGTGCCCTCTCTGTGCTTAAGGTGTACCAGGAGCCTCTGACAGAAGCTTTAAACTCCAACAGAGCCATTCTGAGCCTTGCGGACATCCTCATTATCCTCAGTCCTGTGTCACAAATACTGGCGCTCAACAGGTACACAGATGTATATACTATGAAGAAATCCAAATATGTGCATACAAAGTGATGTTAAGAAGGGCTGATTCATGAACATTTAAGCACTTTGATATGTTATGTTGTTGTGTTTTCAGTCTCAGTTGTATTGTGTTGTATGAAACAGAGCGTGTGTTTTGTGTTGCAGGTTGTTTCAGGTGGATTTACATGCTAGGCTGCAGCAGTGGGGTGCAGAGCAGTGTGTGGGAGATGTGTTTGTAAAATTCAGCTCAAAATTTAGAGTTTACACCAACTACTTCAACAACTACTCCACTGCCGTCCACACCATTGACAAGGTAACGCAAGTCAGTTTGTTTCTGTAGATCCTGCAGTTATGATTGAAATACAAAGTGTCATTGCTACTCAGTCTCATATTGTTGCACTGAGGTGAAATGTGAGGTTTTCAGAACACTGCAGACCTGCACTTTAACAGTTTTTAAGTTATTTCACCTTGAATCTTTGTTCTGAACTAGACTTTAAATGAATTCTAATGTTGTCATTTTTCTGTCTATGTGTATCTGTATCTGTATTTTCCATAGCCATTACAGAGTCTGGCCCCAGTGCAACAGCTTGTGGAAAAACCCTTTAAAAAGTGTTAAATTTAACATGTTGAAACTTGCCGAAACCCCGTCAAACATTTTTCTCTCTCTGCACTGATTTTGTGTAAAGGTGGTAAATTGGGATTTCTACGTGTATAATATAGCCACATTATATCAATACAAGCAGCCTTGTTTTATGGTACATGACACAAATACTTTCATTTATGTTCATTTTTTGTGTGTGTGTTTCAGTGCAGAGAGAATAAGCCTTCATTCCGAGCTTTCCTCAAGAGAACAGACAGAACTCTCGCAACACACATGCTGAGGTATGTCCACACAAAAACACAGACACTTTTCTGACAAACTACCCACATTAGAAGATTGGATAGAGCTTGTTAAAGAAATTTCCCTGATGGAGAAACTCACATTTGCTTTGAGACGAGAACATGACAGATTTGAGGAATGCTGGAAACCATGAATGGACTTTATGAACACTCAAAAGGAACAAATTGTGACACCCACGGTTGGTTAGCTACTATATTATTGTTGTTTGTTTGATTCATTTTTATTAACTCTTTATAGGGCACTCGTAGAAATACTCTGAAATTCAAAATGTCAATCTTAGTGTGTTATTATTGGAGGACATTAGACTTTATCACTTTCTTGTAAAATAAAAAAAAATATGTTATTGTTATGTAGAAAATCAAGGCTAATGAAGCTACCATATTTGGTTCCTTACCCATAGGTGGCAAAAAATAAAATAAAGTACAAGAAGTATGTATAAAAAATACAAGAAAAACACGTGCAAGGTGCTGGGAACATGTATTTTAGAACATTAGAACAACATAAGTGCTGATCCAGACACCTGTCAACATCCATATTATCCCTTTGAACATCATTCCTTACATTAGTACCATTACTTCATGGTACGTAACAAAGCAGTTACACTCACTGTTCATGCAGAGGTGGACCTTACAGACCCTGTAGACCACATTGGATCCTCACTGTCACTGTCTTGTAATACATGCAGAAATTACCAAAAATAGTCACTTGCCCGATAAAGGGTTAATGTTTTGTTTAAAAAAAAAATGGGGAGGGGGTCAAGAAGTGAAGACACTGGACATATACATAGAAAAACAATTGCACAGATAGATTGTAAAATGTTATATGTGCATGTAAATCTAAAACACATAAATTCTCCATTGCAAAATCAAATAAAAAGTTGAATTGTAAAAACACAGGCACTTTTCAGAGTAAAACCTTGTCCATCCGTGAGGGAATGGAACTGTTTACATGGGGGTGTATGTGTTGTGAAGCCTACAGGAGCTGCTCCTGTGTCCAGTGTGGCGGATGGAGGAGTACGTCGCTCTGCTCCAAGTGCTGTCTGTACACACACATCCGAGTCATCCCGATCACACAGAGGTCTCATCAGCTCTCAACACGCTGCTACGGTACAGAGACTTCATACAAAAGGTACCAGAGACTTTAGCCAGGAGTGTGTTTCTGTTTTGAAAATCACATTATCGCGTCTTGAAAAGTCAGACAAGTCTGTGTTAATATCTTCAGCCTCACCTGGTAGAGTATGAACCATATAGACCTAAGTTCAATTCCAGCACACTCTCCCACCCCCTGTGTTTTTCCACTTTATCTGTAACACTAGTCTACAAGTAAAATGCCTCCAGAATAGAAATTTTACCGAGTGTAATTCACTAATCAAGAGAATTCTGCCAAAAAATGTTGGTTGGCTCTTGTTTCTGATACACAGCTGTGACAAATAATGTGAGAATGGGTTTTATCCAAAAGGAATCTTTGTCTCAGAGCTACCAGATCTACTTCAAAACACTGTCTGCACATTACAGTACATTAACATTACAGGTTCTTTCTAGTGAGATATTTATAAATCTATTGTATAAATGTACATAAGCCAACATATATGTGTAATAACACTTTATCATGTACATTGAAAACATCAGCTAAACTGTACTTTTGGGCGAGGTCAAGGGTGTCACAGATGGACAGCCCACTACTTTCTGATTCATAACTTTTGAACCAGACAAGTTTAAGACAAATATTACACATAATTGGAAAGGTCTAAATGCCATCTTAAACATACTCAAAGGGCAAAATTTTGTCTCAAATATTTTAAAATGAAAAATATCAAAAACTACTGCGATGGACAAAAAAATTAATTACTATTTTTTGCAAGAATTTCAAAGTTCCTATGACATTTTCATCCTAAAATGTATTCAGTGTATACCTTAAACCCTCTATTTTACAGCCTCATAAATGGTTAGAGGAAAAAATATTTGATCATACCTAAATAGCAAGAGTTTTGACAAATGGCAGTGTCACAGATGGACAACAAAAGTAAATATAAAATTTTTCTCATTTCAAAATAAATTTTTCTGAAAATATAAGTAATTACCTTAATTATTTTTTTTTTGATCAGATGTTTAATGATTCACCTTTCCTTGTCTTCGCCCTTTTGTCATTTGTTTTCCAATTCATCTCATTACAGTATGTAAGATTTTAGCACATTTAATCTCTGAGGCAGATCATTCCTAAAAGAATGTAGACCAGTGGAATAGAATGTTCACAAAAGAGCGTAGCCTGCAAGAAACGTGTAGATTTTAATCACACAGTTAATTTCAGTCTTTTTAGCTCTGCGTGGCTTTGTATTGCCGATGGAAAAAAAAACATAAACATAAACGCTGTTCTGTTTTAGTTAAAGCGTAACTCTGAGAGGGACAGACTGATGGAGGAAACCCAGCAGATGATACAAGGCTGTCCGGTAAATAAACACAGGTTTTGCCTCCCTTGTAGAGCATGTTAAATATGGTGTTTGATATTCAGTCTGTGCTCTGTGTGTGAGCAGCGCCTCCATGAAGCAAACCGGCAGCTGATAATGATTCAGGATGCGGTGTTGCTGAGAAGTCCTGATGAAGACATCCCAGACTGTCTCAGGTAACAACACACCATCTTGGATGGATGATAATTTACTGAAGTGTATTATATGCACTACTTTGAATAAAGTGTCTTGAATTCTAAGCATCAGATCAAATATCATTAGTGTGTGTGTGTGTTTTCAGGACCTTTGAGCAGGTGTCTGACGTCAGCCTGTTCCTGTTCAGTGATGCTTTGGTGCTGACGAGGCGAAATGTGCGTCACACACCCTTCAGCTTGTCTCGCCACACTTCACACACCTTCATGGCTTCTGTTGCCCTCAGCAGCCTGAACGTCAGAGAGATCACGCACACACGCTGTGAGTTTGTACAAACAATATCCCACAACATCTTTAGTTATTTTTATTCACAGTACCGGGAAAACGAAGGAGATCGTTCAGGTCACCCTCACAACTGTTCATGTTTTCTTTTCTTATATAACTCATTTAGTAGGTCTTATTTATTTTATTTTTCTTTCTTTATTTTTTCTTTATTTATCTGTTAGTTTGTTTTTTTCTGTCTTTCTACCCAGTTTACTCAGTTCTGGTTCTAGTTATTGTTACCATGATAATTATCACCATGGTTGTTATTGTTTGTTTTGTTGATATTTTCTTGTGAGGGTCTTCGCCACCTTCTTCTTCCTTGTTCTCCCCCCTTCGCTCTTTCCTTCTTTTCTCACCCTTTTTTCTCCCTCCCCCTGTTCCTCCATGTCAGGTCAGGCATTGAAATGTGGTTCAATGAAACTCAGAATAAAGACAGTAGAATATCAAGGGGAGTCTCATACACTTTATGAAGTTTCCATTGGCGAAGCAAACTTGTGCGCACCAAAAGGCAGCCAGACTACTATTCTGCTGTTATGATGCTGGACAAGACAAGTGAAAAAAAAAAAAAAAAAAGAGAGAGCAGAGAGAGAAGGTGGCGAATAGAAGGATGTTGGCAAAGCTGATATCCATCATGGAAAACCCCTCCTACCCCCTGCACCACACTGTAGAGGCCCTGAGCAGCTCCTTCAGCACCAGACTTACATCCCCTGTGCAAGAAGGAGCGATTCCACAGGTCATTCCTCCCCACAGCCATCAGAATATACAACAGTTCACAGTAACCCCAACCCCGCCCCAATATCACACCATGTACATGTACAACTGCAATGTAAATAATGTAAATAATGTAAATACCTTTCAACTTTTAAGAATGTTTAATTCAAGTTCTCTATTTATATACATAAATATTTGTATAAATACTAAATTTCTCCTTTTCCTTTATATTTCACTCTCACTTGTGTTTTTTTTCTACCTGTCTTTCTTTTGCACTGGTGTGTTGGATGTTGCTGCTGTCAACTGTGAAATTTCCCCATGGTGGGATCAATAAAGTCTTCTCTTCTCTTCTCTTCTCTTCTCTTCTCTTCTCTTCTCTTCTCTTCTCTTCTCTTCTCTTCTCTTCTCTTCTCTTCTCTTCTCTTCTCTTCTCTTCTCTTCTCTTCTCTTCTCTTCTCTTCTCTTGTTTTCTCCTCGTTTTCTCTTCTCTTCTCTTCTCTTCACTTGTTTTGTCTTCTGTTCTCTTCTCTTGTCTTCTCTTATTTTCTTCAGTTTTTTGTATTGAATTCATTGTCATGTCCTTCCAGATGTGTCTCATGCCTTTGTCCTGGATGGTCCCTGTCGTACCTGGGTTTGTGCCACAGAAAGAGCCGAAGAGAGAGAGCATTTCCTGTCTGTGCTACGTTCAGCCATAAACACTGCTCCGAGGGGACATCAGTAATGGTGCCATGGTGATTTACCACAAGACAAGAGGAGGTTAGGACACCACTGTTTTATGTTACAAAAGCTTCAGAGATCAGGAAACCTAGAACCCTATTTTAAGTATTTTTAGCATTATTATTTCCTTTTACTTTGCTCTGCTGCATTGACTGTCAGAAGTCAGACTTTGATAATGAACCAGTGACAGAAGTTGAAAAAAAAAAAAAAAAAGAAAGTGTTTTTACTCTAACCAACAGGTCTTAAATATCAGCTCAACATCATATAATTTCTTATCATATACAGTCACGGAAAAAAATTATTAGACCACCCCTTGTTTTCTTCAGTTCCTTGTTCATTTTAATGCCTGGTACAACTAAAGGTACATTTGTTTGGACAAATATAATAATAACAACAAAAATAGCTCATAAGAGTTTAATTTCAGAGCTGATATCCAGCCATTGTCCATGGTTTTCTTGATAATAACCAAAATCACTCTTTATGACCTCAAAATAGCTTATTAGTAGTTCCGTGGCTAGAGTATTAGTATTGTGAAATAGAAATAGAAATGAAGAGGATGACCAACTTGTGGACTTATGATGCACTGGATATATGTGTCTGTATGGATATTAATGTTCACTGAAAAATGTGTATGCTCAATATGTAATGCACATACTGATATTATCAATATTTTATTTTATTTACCGTAGCTCTTATTGAGGGTGGGAGGAGAGGGGTTTGAAGGGTTTTTTTGTTTAGAGTGTTATATTGTTGTGTTTATGATCGTATGTTCATTAAAATGGAAAATCAATAAAATACATTTTTAAGAATAACCCAAATCACTTCAGTTCTTACATCAATATCTATGACATTGTACTGCCAAAAACAGTCCTTTTAGGCATTCCATGTTTTCTTTTCTGTCTGTTTTAGTCACATGACACACACAGGAGTTAGTACTTGATTGCATAACCATTGTTTTTATGACTTTTGATGGTCTTATAATTTTTTCCGCGGCTGTATACTGTAATTTTGTCAGAATTTGTGTTTTAAATTTGCTTGTATTCAGGTTTTTATTATCAGTTACAGTATGTATATTCCCTTAGCTCTATGGGTATTTCCGATTTTCCCCTCAGCTCCACTGTGTAATAAAGTGTTGTTTTCAGATCAGATACAATACCCAAGGGCAATGTATAAAAAAAGTCTTTATTGATAACCAAAAATAACACAAATGTCACAGTTTAGAGATTATTACTATCAAGGAGTTGCATTACATCACATCAGTAATACACTTTTATGTACATTATTGCCACTTATTTAAAAAATATCCATGTTTTCCTGTCTTAAAAATGGACAAAATGGCTGTATCAATATCTGTATCTCTGAACAGGTAAAGTAATCAATACAATCACTGACAATACCACAGTCTTCTAACAGTAACATGTAGAACATATTTCATATTTTAGTTACTTTTTAACATCTTGTAATCACAGTGACATCTTCACACAAATCTGTGACATTCAATATTTACTTTCATGTATTAAATGCATCTATGTTGGACCTACTCTCTAAAATATTTGACTCATGGACTGAATGTTTTTTTAATACGGTGTGTACAGTTTGCGTGTAATAGTATTTTGCAGTCTTAGAGCACCACAGGAGAGGAAAATGGAAATAGAACAGGACTGTGTCAGAGCTTTGAAGAACCAGTATAACAGTAGGCAGTTACACAAACAGTATAGTTTTCTTTTGTAGCCATTGGCTAATCTTAATGCAAATTGCTAAAACCAATATGATCAATTACATTTAAGTCAGTTTAGATTTTAAGTTTATTGTCTGATTGAACTACTGTTAACCCATAAAGACCCAAATATCCACCACTGCTCAAAATCATTTACTGATTTAAAAAGATAAATCACTGTTAATCCATTAATCCTATCAATTCACATAAATAATTGGTGTAAAATACAGTTTTTCATCTTTTCATGGTCATCAGATATGACCCATTTGGACATTCAGAGGCTCCGTAGTTACCATGGAAACACTGTCATCTTCTACGACACAGATTGACCAGTAAAACCCATGGAGTTGGATCAATGACAGTGGATGGAAGCACTGGATTTGTGTTCAGTTTATGAGAGATTTCACTGAAAAAGTCACTTTCTCTTAAATGTTCTCTGTTTTTGGTATAATAACCCTCAAATGTAATCTCAGTATGATGTTTAAAGTACACGGTCAGTAAATTAAATATGAGAAAATAGCTGATATTCACCGAAAAAATGCAAAATGAAGAGAGTAATATTATGATAAATGCGGATAAATCACTTTAGAATGGTTAAATCTAGAGAAAAAAAAATGATTTGGGAACTGACACAAAAGTAGCACTGGGTCTTTATGGATTAATGATGACAGGTTACCAGTGACTACACACGTCTAAAAATGTGAAGGATAACGTCACAGTCTGCGGTTCATCAGGTTGGGGTTGTTGTTGTTGTGTCCTGCAGGTGTTTGTGTGGGCTGCTCTTTCCCAATGCTTAGACTATTCTGTGGAAGCTGAGTCTTGCTCTGCAGTCCTGTATGGGCTGCTGTGCTGGTCGCCCCCTTCTGGGAGCCGTAGCCCTTCGGTTTGGGTATTCTCGTAGGTCCTGGTCGTCGGAATGCTTCTAGAGGTACCTGTGGAATATAGATAAAAGAAACTATGAAGTTAAGCTTGGCATAAACTGATGAAATTGCAGTTATTTAAGTTGTGTTTGATAAATACAGTTCAGAAAAATGGAGACATTTAGAGCAGAGGGATACACACATATTTAAAATGGGTTTTAATAGTTTGTAGTAGCTGAGTCAAGTTGTTGCAGTGCTAATAATGACCACTAGATGATACCAAATCTTTCTTATTTTGCTGTACATGACACTGGTCCCGTATATTACTGTACTACAGGAGAATAACTTATAACACATTTTTTTTTAAAAATAACTGTCATTAAAATGCTCCTAAAACACAAGGATGTGGCTTTTAAATGAATCTACCATGGGTATTCAGATGTAAAACACTGACCAAAGTAGAAATAGGTGTTAAAAGTTTCAATCTGAAGCATGTTGTGAGTATGGCGTTACACAATGCTTAAGGTGGACATTATTTCTGTTGGCTTTTGTCACACCTTGTAGTCTCACTTAATCACAATTTTAACAACCATATAAACCATTGTTTGGCACCAGACTCTGCAAACAAAACAAAAAAAAGCAAATAGCAAGGGAAACAATCACATTTCTCAAATTCTTAAACAACTTACTGCTTCACTTACTGTGCAATCACTTTTTAATCAGTGTGTATATGCACAGTAACATGCCTGTATGCTGAGGTATATCAGTTTTACATCAGCGCTTGTACAGTGGAAATCACATCCTGTTTACAGTATCCAGATCAGGCCTTTCCACTGCTTCTGAGTAACCTCAGCAACTGGTTGAATTCGAGAGCACATGTACTTCTCATTAATTTTGATTTACTTTATGTAAATACAGATATTTCTGCAGATGAGCTAATGTTTTGCATAAACAGCTCAAATTTGATCTGTACCCACAGTACTTTGCATGAAACCACACTTGTCATCATGTTTTTAAGAGTGAGTTTTGAAAACAGTCGTTAAATTTATTGTTTTTGTGTCCTACTGCAGGTTTTGTATTTCAGCTCTTCTTTGTAGCTTGACCTATAAATCATAGACTTAAGACTCCGAAACAGTCTAATGTTTGATTCTCTCTCTCTATAAAGTGGATAAATTATTCTGTGACAGTAGTCAGCAGGTTATCAAGGGTTGTAACCTGCACATCATTCCATTTTCAAACACATTACTTCAGTACATTATTCACTCTCCAGATGTCTCTGAACGCGATCAAATTACCTTTAATTTAGTGTTGTTGCAGTCAATAAATACAGAGTGTATTTGTGCCAAATATGAAACAAGAAAGCATTAAACTCTATTGACTGTATTAATAGATAGTGATAGGTAGAAAACACATGTTGTCTTTTAATTCTACTTTCTTTTTAATCTAACTTATTCTTAGCTATTACACGCTACATTTATTTATTTATTTTTGATGTGGTATGACTGTTTCTGTGGAGCGGTGACCGTATTTTGAATTTTGAATTTCCCCTTGGGGATTAATAAAGTAAATCTATCTATCAGTCGATCGATCATCTATATCTGTCTATCCATCTGTCTGTCTGTCTGTCTGTCTCTCTCTCTCTCTCTCTCTCTCTCTCTCTCTCTCTCTCTCTCTCTCTCTCTCAATTTATGTGACCTGGTTTCTGAAACTTAAGAGAAACTGAAACTTTTTTAGATTTCCAGTTTCGTCACACAACTAAACCAGTGTCTTTGTGAGTTGGATATGTTCAACTCTTGAGGTTTTGAAAATTAACAAAAATCTCCAGTGAACGGTATCCTTACATATTCATACAGGGTATAAATTTCAGAATGATTAGGGCCTACGCTTTAGCAAAACTAATGGGCCAGAAAATCTGTACAGGCTCCACGTCATGCTAGCACTCTTGATTTTACATGGAAAGAACCTTAATGTGCGGCTTTGTTCTCTCATATATCAGCAGTGCAGCAGGAGTTCAGCTAAGTACTTCCTCTGCCCTATGCTCTGCAGTGTCGGCGCGGCTGTTTCCCAAGCAACCAAACACAAGGTTTGTTTTGGTGCTTGTGTTGCAGTGGGAGAGAGGCTAGTTTTACAGCGTCTACTGTCTCACACTCACACAGCATAAAACCTTTTGTTTAGAAAAAAGCCTGGCCCTGCCCTCCCTGTACCATTATTGTCCTTTCCCTGTTTTATTGTGCCTCTCGGTAAAGGTGAGCAAATTCCTCTGTGATTATTATCACTAAAGCAAGGAAATCCGCTCTCGCCTGCAGTGTGATACCTGATTCACATCTTGTCTTTCTGGCATGCAGCGTGGTAATTAGAATTTCTTGGCTGTACTTTCCTCACGTCAGTAGCCGATTGTTTAAAATTACAACAGGATTTTTTATGCTTTTGTTTTAATGTTACTTTCACCCCCAAATGCTGCTTTTAATTAGCAATTCCTCTGTGTGTTTAGTATGATTACAAGCTCATTGTCAGCCAACACAAGCAAGTATAACTGCTGGCTTTTTGGTGATATACACTTTGGCCTCCAGCGTGTTATTTAATAGACGTTTTATCAGTCTGGCAGAGATACCGTGCACAGATCTGTCTTCGTTGGCTCAACTAAATGTGTAGTTTATGAATCAAGTAAGTCTGAAATGAGTCAGGGGGTAATTGAGGTCACAGACAGCGATCCCAGCTGCTCAGTGGTTTCTCAACTAGTGGTCTAATGAATAGCATCTTGTTTAGTCCCTGCATCATCTCATCACGCCCAGACTGCTTTGGATCTGGTTTCTCCAGCTGTGCTCCCTCCTTCTCATTCGATTTAATGCTTGATTTAATCATTTCCTCTTAGTGACACTGTGTGCATGTATTGGCTGTGTCCAGTGTAGGAAGCATCACTTTACTGCACCAGTTGTTTTGAGTTATTACTTCTTTAGGAGAGTTGACCAGCTCCTCTGCCTTTTCAGGGATTTTTTTTAACACCCATCCATCGCCTTCCTGTTGGTTTTAGAAATTTTTGCCTTAAATATGATTGATTTCATTGTGACCAGAGTGATTTAATGAGAAGTTTGGACACATGCCGGCTGGAAGATAGCTGACTTTTCTTATCAGCTCTTCTTGATATAGAGGATGAATAGATTCTGTAAAACCCACACTATTGGTGTAGTGTTGTTGGTACTGATATATATCATTATGTTATTCTGGAATTGTTAGTTGTAACAAATATCCTAAGTACCACAATGCACCATAACCATAAAGTTCGCTGTATATTCACAAGTAACATGCTCTTCAGATATTCACATATATATATTTACTTGACTTTTATTCTAAAGTAGACTTTTACTTTTTTATTCCAAATGAAGGGAAGGAAAACTCTTCTACTCTACTTTGCAAATAAACTTCTGTATATTAGCTTGCATTGAGACAAGGCATTTCCAAACATACCACAACTGATACAATCATGCCACATCCTCTCTATTTTATCCTCTCTCTTCCTCTCCCATCCTTCATCATCTTGTCTTGACCGTCCGTCCAGATTGAGTTTAAACAAGTCTCACGTATGTGGTAACATTTCCACTGTGGGCATGTTAAACCACATTTAGAAGAATGCATATACATGGACAAACTTTAGTAAGTTGTGCTGGTGACTCATTTCGAAGGACATGATTCATGGCGGAAAACAAAATAAAACAGAAGTTTTAGGTTACTAACCAGTGAATAGCAAGAAAAGTGAGACTTCTGCTAAAAGAGCACTGAGGTTAAGCTATCAACAATTGCATTAGTGTTGCTAAGACCTAAACATTGTATCAGGTTTTCTGCAGGGGCCGTTTGGTGTTCATTGTGCGTTTCCTGAAGTGCAAATATCTGTGGAAGTCCTCTCAGCAGTGGGCTATAAAAAACAGCTTTTCCCTTGTTTCTCAGCATTGAAATGGATGAATTGATTCAAGATTTTTCCATCATAGGCTTAACCGGGTTAGTTTATATACCAGTGTTTGTCACTTGAGAGTGTTTGCAGGCTGATGTCCATTTGTGTTATACAATAATATTGTTATGAATCATTGTTTTTTGAATCCAGATATTGCAGTCACTCCTTATGAGTCTGATTTTTCTTGCATGGCGAGTATTCTGTACTTTGTGTTGTTCAAGCAAAGGTAACTACAAGTACAAAAGTCTTAAAGTTTTTGCCCACCATCTTTTAGTATCCACACACTTTTCTAATGATGTATGACAGTTCAAAGGAAAAGAGCAGCAATAATTTCACACCTACAATAAATTGTACAGTTATTTTAAAGATTCACCTTCAGCAGCGGCTTTATGGAGCACTTTGGTACTCCGAGATTGAAAGAACATCACAGAGTTTCCATTGAATCATTTAAGAGAACTCCAAGTTTAAAATCACAGTGTTTCATTCTCGGTCACTGGGTTTCTGTGCGCTGCACTGAAAGAAGAAACTATGACATCAGCCTGTGATTTGAACTCAAGAAAACATGTCCCAATCCCAAAGGGGATTTTTTTTCATCTTGTAAACTAGATGAATATGAGCACAAAAGTTTTTCAGACTTTTCTTTCAGTTGGTTATTTAATTTGATCCAGCATAGTGTTAACAGTCTTCTTTATCAAATGAGAACGTGAAATACTTTTTTTAATATACACACTGTGTAACATACACACACTATGTTTAAATCTTAGTTGTTAAGAAATTACTTTGCATGCACCAACAATCAAATCAAACATCTGATTTCAATCTAACCATTTTCCACTGTTTTGTTTTTTCATTAAACACATTCAAAGCATGCTGTATTTAGAGAATAAATGAAATTTGCAGGCATGGATGACAAACTAAAAACATAACACTTCTTTCTGCACACTTTAATTCTCAGAAAATCAAACAACTTAATGCAGTATGTGGAATATGAAGTAGAAAAAAATGGTATGATACATCAGTGTGAAAAGTCTGACTACATGGCAAATTAGCCACTGAGTACAATACAGTAAGTGCACATAAGTTAAAACTCGGTGTTATGTCAAATGAAGTCAAATAATATTGTTCTTTCATGCAGGCAAACAGGTGTTTGAATTTACTCACACAGAATCAAGCAAATCAACCAAAACAATGATAAAAAATATTCAAACTCAGGTTCAACTCTATGCATAAATCAAGTAAAACAGAGAAGATGTGTCAGGGTATACTGTTGGGATATAGGGGTCAAAGGTCATTCTGGATCTCAGGGGCGGGATTGAGTAACAAAGGATGGGATGGAGGGTTTTGTCAGTCATAGGCATTACTTACTGTAATTTGCGATGGCCTTTGGATTGGGGTGGAGGTGGGCTTAATCATGATGCTACTTGTGATTTTGCTGTTGCCTTTGGCAGCAGGAGTACAGTTTGCCAGGACCTGAGTCCTCTGCTCTTGGAGTCCAGGGGTGTGGCATGGGCTCATGGTTTGTGATGGACTACTGATGCTTTGAATGAAAGGGCTCCCTAAGTGAATGTGGATTTTGTTGTCTTCTGTGGTGATGACGTTGGGCCCTGAACTGTTAGATCTTTGGACCTGCCAGCTGCTCTGCCTCTCAGGGGTCACACGGAAGACGGCATGTCCTCCAACAACCTCCACTGGCTCCGTGGAGTGGGAGCGGTCAGGGGTGCCTGTTGTGACGGAAACTATCTGTATTGGTGACATAGCTCTGTCTGGTGTTACAGAGCCACAAGAGTCTGGGGTCATGGCTCTGGAGTATGTAGCCATAGTGAAAGGTGATAGGGCCCTATCTGGTGAACAGGGGTCATCAGGCATAGGGGAACCTTTAGATTTTGTTGTAGGGGAAATGGATTTAGCAGTAGGGGATATGGAGGCATTCTGAATGATGGTAATTCTCTGTTTGGGTGGACCTCCACTTGTGGGTATGACGGCAGTGCTGGTGAATGACTGGGTGTTTTCTGTGGTTGGGCTGGTGATTTCTAGTGTAGCTGTGTTATGTCCATGGTCAGGAGTCACTTTAATGTGCAGAGGCTGTCCTGGACTGTGGGTCAACACAACATCTCCAGGCTGGACGTGGTTTCCATTCTGCCGAGGTTGCACTTTCCCATTTACCTGATGGGGGGTATCTTTATTTTTAAGGAATGGGACTCGAGCTCTTCTCATATTGTTGTTGAGGTTATTTACATTGTTGATGAGTGACGGACTGCATTTGGTGAGCTGAAGCTCATTGTTGTAATTTGCGTTATCCTCAACTTCACTTTCATCGTACAGTTTCCCATTCACCACAGCACGTTCCAGTGGTGGTGCCATTGTCTTGCAGTTGGGAGACATGAGGTCCAGTGGCTCTGTTTGGACTTCCTTGGTGGAAACATGTAGGTCTGAGAATCGTCTTCCATTCATGCCAGGACGGAGACTCTTGCTAAAGCGTCTATATCTCTCAAGCTCCCGTGTGAGTGTCTCCATTTCTCTGGCGAGTTCTTTATTTCTGACTTCCTGCTGAGTCAGTTTTCTTTGCAGGGTAGAATGATCACTTTTCATACGGCAGATGGAATCCTCTGTTCCCATGTACTCATGGATCTTCTCCTTCAGAGCTGCTACCTCTCTGGTCAAATGGCTTGACTTTGCCTCCTCTTCTTTCAGGCGTTTATACAGGACAGTTTCTTGGTTACATTCTTTCTTTTCAGCCAGCTGGTACTTGGAAAGTTCCTTTTTGGATATTTCCAGCTCTTCCATCAGTGCCTTTGCTTTCTCTTGTTCATTGGTAAATCTTTTCTCCAGTGACTCAAACTCCTCAGATTTTAATAAATCACCTTCTACCACCTTCATGTCTTTCAGTTTACGCCTAAGGCGTTCAACCTCCTGTGTCAAATCCTTGACCTTGTTATCTTCTTGCTGGAAGCGGTTGGCAATGGGTGTTTTGATGTGTTCCTCTTTTGCTTTATTCCTCAGATATTCTCTTTCTAAGGTCTCCAGTGACTGCAGCCTTTTCTTCATCATACTGATCTTGGACTCCAAATCACTACTCTTTTCCTCTTCAGTCCTCAGCTTGGCCTTCAGATCATCCCTTTCCTTTGTGGCACTGCACATTTTATCCTCCAGCTCAGCCTTTGATTTCAGTGCTTTCTTGCTTTCTTCTATTAGCTTTTCTGTGACAGATGTAACTTTGTCCTGCTCAGCCTGAAGTTTGCCAGTGCTGTTCTGTACTTTGTTCTCCATTTGCTTTAGCTTTTCTGCCATTGCTTTCCTTTCATCCACCAACATTACAGTCAGCGTCTTCAGCTTTGTAAGATCTTCTTTTAGTGTTAACTCTGTCTTTGCTAACTGACTTTCAGCACCTTCCAACTCTTTGACACGGAGTTTCAAGGCTTCCAGCTCACTGGTCAGAACCTTTGACACCGTCCTCTCTTTTTCCAGATTACTTTTAAGTGAGCCACATTCTTGTTTACACTTGCTGAATGCATCCTCCAGCTTTTCTAAATCCATAATTCTGTGGTTCAGTTTATCAACCTCTAACTTCAGGCTCCGGCTTTGGCTGGCCTCTTTCTCCAGTTTTTTGTTCAGATCTCTGCAGTGGTCTTCCATTCTGATCAGCTCCTCATCCTTTCCCTCCATTTCAAGGACCCTCTTCCGTAACTCTTCAAGCTCAGACATGAGGCTGGAGTTTCCACATTCACCACGGCTTATTTTGTCCCTCAGCTCCAGCAGCTCTTCCTCAGCCCTGCGCAGGGTTTTGTTGGTCTCCTCTAGCTCATCCAGCTGCCTGCTGAGGGTTGACAGTTTCTGGCGCAGCTGTCTGTTTTGAGCATCCTCACTAGTAAACTTGGCAGTCATGGCCTCTTGATCCTGATGATATCTAGTGGCTTGGTCACGCAGCTCAGCCTCCAACCGAAAAACCTTTTGCTCCTCTTCCTGCAGACGGGCATTAGCTGAGCTCAGCTCCTCCTGGGCTTGTGAAGCGCTGGCACTCAGTTCTTGGACTTTAGCTGTTTGTTGATTCAGCTGCTCAGTGAGACGCTGTTGTTCATCCACAACCATCAATGCAAACGACTTAAGTTTTGTCAGTTCCTCCTTCAGACTTGTGACTTTTTTGTTGTTCTCTTCGTCTTTTCTTTCTTGGTAGGCCTTTTCCTGATCAATTAACAGCTTCAACCTGAAAAAGACAAGGGAACAGGAAAATTGAGGATGAGTTTCATTTTTGTGAAACTGTTTTGTTTGTTTTTTTCTATAATTGCTGGTTGTGCTTATCTGATCAATTGTTCAGTGAATTCTAGTGCAGTATTCATGTTTTCCCTGTACTCATGTTGTATCTGAAAGGTGCTTAACAAACCCCCACTGTCATTACCCACTGGGCCCACTTCTCCATTCTCTGGCACATCATAAACACTGTTATTTTCCCTGCATTTTTGAGGAGGACTAAAGGTTTTATGTCATGGAAAATTTAACACATCATAAAAAACATAACGTTAACTCTCTCAGGTTGGTAGTCAGAAATACCTGTGGTTACATTTTTTTATTCCCGTGTTGCCAACTAATTCTCATATGGTTTGGAAAGCTGAGTTACTGCAGTAAAAATTAGGCCTTGACTTTAACAATCAGTGAATTTCAAAAAGTTTCCATAGCATTTGAGGGCGCACCATGAGACTTCTAATGTCCTCTGGGAAATAAGGGGAAAAGACTAACACAGCAGGATGGCTTCCAAAATGCTGATGTTGACCTTTCAAAGTTACACCCTCATCAGAGGAGGTGAGAAATTGCAAATGTAAATAAGCAAACTAGAAATTGGAGGAGCACATGCAAATATGTACTGTTCTTTAAAATGAAGCTATCCATGTTTCAAAATTCAGGTGGAAAGAAAAATAAATGAGGGCCATCTATATTTCCACATGTTTTTTGTTGGTATATATTGGGTACAGACTATGCAGAAGATTCTAAGGCATGGTGTAGCTTTGCCAATGAACACATCTACAGTGCTTTAAGTACAGTGTGTAGCAGGGGTCAGTAAGTCTGACGCATGCATATATCACCATGCCAAAGTGCCTACTGCCCCACGGGAAGGGATGTTATGACTGCTGTGTATGCAGCTGCCAGGCATTTCCACACAGATGGCCCACTGGCATAGAACAATCCGTTAATTAAGGGGTTCCTCTACTACCAACACTCCTCCCCTTACCAAAGCCACCACCACCACCACCACCTCTCCTCCTCCCCATTTTTTTTCTTATACATTTAAAGGAATTCCCCCTGCTTCTAAAGGCAATTACAATCCCACAGAGTTTACATAGAAATCCCCCCCTACACACACAAGCACACTCTCAAGGAGCACTAATTCCACATGTACACTATGGTTATGGGCCATGATGTAAGTGTAGTAGGGTGGGTCACTTCTCAGCAGTGGTGTGTGTGTGTGTGTGTGTGTGTGTGTGTGTGTGTGTGTGTGTGTGTGTGTGTGTGTGTGTGTGTGCGCGCGCACACCATGTCTTTCCTCAGTAGCTGTTGAAGGGTGGGAGCAGGTAGGAGGACATGAGTAACTGGATCCATGTGTGTCAGTAACATCCAGTAAGACACTTAAAAAAACTCTCTCTATATATAACATGGAAATATTTAATAATTATGAATGCAGTAGTCTGATTGGATTCAGGGATGTTAATTTTTTATGATTTTGTTTAAGTAAATAAGCTAGCGCAAAGTTTTGTTTTCTTTTTAAAGTGTTAATTCTATTTCTATATAACATGTTGTTAGCTCTGTGAATATTCATGGTGTGGAGATTTTCCTATCCAAGAGTTGTTGACTTAGTTTGCCCTTGTTATGTACTGGCTGCTAGAAGTGTTGATAAAGCTTCTCTCACTCACTCTTTTACTTCTACAAGGACTGGACTGGATGATACTGTCTACAGACTGCAGCTTCTGTATCCAAAACTATGCTTTTGTTGAAAAGTCATCTAAAAGTAGATTGTATAGGTAAAAACACTAAGTTGCTAAGTGAAACTCTTACAAACTAGTCTGTTGCTTATAATCAGTGTTTATTCAATCTCTTATCTCAGTCCCCACTATTTTTCTACTGATGTCACCAGCCAGAATAGAATGATAAATGTACTTTGTTCCCTGCTAGGACTTGAAAGTCTCCATTTTACTCCCTTTTAAAATATATCTCTGTCACAGAACGGACATTAATCATGTATATTGGGTGCAAAGACCACTTAACATCAATAAAGGAAAGTTTATTTAAGTAAAAACTGAAAGGCCTGGATGACCAAAACACACTTGCCTTAAACATGAGTTAAATTACCTCTAAGCATTTTAATACACCTTATTCACCATGAACCTCATGGTAAATACAGTAAATGTTGTTCCAGATCAGTTGTTCTGTATCTTTCTCATCAAGGACACACACATAGATGAGTGTATTTGGCCAACAGAGCCACATCTGAGACCATTTTTGTCGTTAGATTTAATTAAATGCAGATGTGGAAGTCTGTAATACATATGGAGGGACACTGGACTGTGTGACCTTTGGTAAAATACTATTGTACTGTATTTGACCCTGAACAATGTTGGAGACCAACCAGTTTTTAATGATTTTTTTTTACTGTTACCACAAGTGACCAACTGTCAGTAAAATCAGTGGCCATTTCTGTTCAGGGAACACAAAATTGTGTTTGTTCTGTATAGGATTTGTGCACAACCCTCTCCATGTGGAGCTCAGTGCAACTTGACAGAACATTATTTTCGAGGAATAAATTGTAATGTACTGCACATGAAGCTGATGACATAACAGTTTCATGGCTATCCACATTACAAGGCACCTTACCACCCACACAGCAGCCTGCACATATTTTGTTGCAGGCCCCATTTTCTGTTCAGTCACTCCAAAATGAAAATGAATGCATGACCACCACCACTCGGGTCATTAATGTGTCGTGGAAAAATGGGTTCCACAGAGTGATTTGATGGGTTAAGGTACTACATCTTAAAGTTACGGGATTGTTTCTGGCTTAGCTGCAAATATAATGTTGCATCTCTCTTAACTGTAAGCTGACACATTAGAAAGGTCATTAAAAAAGGAAGTGACATCCCAAAGAGAACAGTCAGCGAAGCCAACAGTGTGTCCCAACATACAGCACCAGCACGGCTTCACAGAGGGCTTCCCTCTATTTATGTGGCTCCTAAAGCTGGAAACTGTGGCTCACCCGCTGCTTAAAGCAGTGTTACACGTTCCATATGTCAGTGCTGCTGTGCTGCTTCCTAACCACAAGTGATTAGGTCATGCATGTACAGACCGATATATCCTGTGTATGCACACATGGCCACCTCTGCTGCAAAAGAAGCTTGTGGATAGTGGGCTGACTGCCCTCATATGTGGCAGAGGTTGAAGGAGAGCGCTGAGTGATGCAGTCCATGGACTGTATTTAAAGTCCACACAGGCTAAGTGATATGTCCCCAGAGCGCAATCGGCATGTGTAAAATATGTAGGACTGATATTTATTAACTTCCTGGTAGTGGTAATATGGGAAATGGATTGTGTTACCAAAAAAAGAAAGAAATGTGACTGTAGTAAGCAACTTTTTAATTATATTGATGGATGTTCTTGTCATTAAATATGAACATTTAATTGTAATTCAGATATTTGAATTTATTATAAAAATACAAGTCATTACTTTGATGTAAGAAAATTAATAATTATTATTCCACAACCATTTCTATCAAACACATATGCACACAATATGTCCTCACCATCATCGTCATATTTCTGCTCTCTCTCTTTTAACTGGACTATTTGACATACCATTATGTTATGCAAACAACTTTTACAATATTGTGTGAAAGTTATGTTTCTGACATAATGTACCCCTGACAATAGTGTGCCTATGGTTATTAAAGTTATTAAAGTTACATAGTTAACACATCATTACTAAAAGGTTCTTTGGTCTAGTCTAAAGTGGATCACCTCTGACTCCTTGGTGGATTCATTGCATGTTAAAGCTAAAGAATGTGTTAAACTGCTTAAAAAAGGCATTTCTTTTAAGTTTTTATATGTGTTAATTTAACTAATATGATTCCATTCATTGATTAGATTTTTAAGATCCCACAAAATATTTAGGCATATAGTCTGATATGTTTTCAAATATATCCTTAACTTTAATAGAATTGTTCAAATAATTAAAGAAGACTTTGAAACATTTGCTAACATACAGTATAAAAAAAATATTCAGGTGACTTTTGTTGAACAGGTAATTTTCGAGATGTGATACTCAAACTTTTAAGTTGTAACATCCAGTAACTACACAAGAAAGTTCGACTCCAGTGGGTTTTACTTCAAACACCACAATGAAACTTAAGCTTTACTAATAGTTCAGGCACCGGCATAAAATGATGCTGTCCTGAACATCTCTGTCTTCAAGCCTAGTTCGGCAACTCCAATGAAAGTTTCTTTTCCAGAGTTTAGTAGTAATGTTCAGTGTGCCTACCTGTGCCAAAGGCTTTCCCAGCTTCACTGCCATAAGCTCATTATCTTGCCGTACAACAGCCGACCCTCACTCTTCCTCTGTGTGTGTCTCACTCTCTTAGTAGCAGTAATGTGGGCATTCCTGCAGTCAGACCAAACAATAAGGGATGTGCTCCCTGCCTATGGACCATTACATCATCAACATGTCCTTATATGGAGCTTTGCATTGCAGAACCTCGCAAGAAGGGGGTGTGCTTGCCCGTATGTGTTAGTGCGCAGTGTGTGTGTGTGTGTGTGTGTGTGCGCTTGTCGGAGCATTTCCCAAAGTATCTGTTTAACTATAGGATGTGGCAGAGAAGAGGGAAGTTTTTTTTTTCTTGACATATGTAACGTGTGAAATATCTTCTGGGTCTGACACTGCTCCGGAGGCAGTGCAGTAGGTGAAGAGAGATACGGAGTTCGAGTTACAGTATTTCCTTCTGGGTCTTGTCAACTTAACTCATTTATTCAGCTGAAGGGGGAGAAAAGAGAATCAGCTTGCGTTTACGTAAGCTTAATAGAAAATTCTTGGATGAAGATTTGTAATTTAGAACGAGACAAGTCTTGTAACATATATCTTTGACATGGGAATTCTATAGTACACTTGAGGACCCCTGACATTTTGACAGTTTCACTGAAAAGGTTTGTCAGCAGTTCACTTCTTATTTAGTCACATAAGTACAAGTTAGCCGATATATATGAAGTCTAATGACAGATGCTTTTTAGCCAAGGTATAGCTAAAGCCACAGTCCACTATTTATGAGTCCTAAAAATCTGATTGTGTGATTCCTCCTGATATTTAATGAGTAAATAACAGTTTTAAGTTCCCTTAAAATTGCGCTTGCATACTTAAATGAATGCATTTGGTTACTATTTTCCCCATTAATTCACTGCATCTTGCAGCCATCATTATAGGACTGTTTGAGTAGTTAAACATGTTACCTCTGGTGTACAAGTGGCGTAAGCTAATGGCTCCCCAAACAAAATAATGGCTTTTCATACAGCCGTGTAATCACTACCTAAGCCAACACACATTGCTCTTTATCAGTAGCACATTGCTCAGTCTACAATGGTTCACTCTTTACCTGCATTATCTGATTGCTTTCACGTCACACATACATTTTTCATACTATACCTTGTGACTTAATCCATCTTTGAGAGGCGTTAACATTGTGTGTCATCTTTTGTTATAGGATAGCAGCAAATTTTAGAGAGATTTTTCAGGGAGGCTGTTGCTTAGTCGTCAGTATCTCTATTGTTCTTTGAGAAATGTGTCCTGTTTATTGAAACAAAGGGACGGGTGATACTGCACAATGGTGGCACATATGTATAAATCAGGTTGTGCCTCAAAAACAACAAAAGCACACAGTGTTTGATGTTAAGGGGTTATGTGGGACACACTGTCTTATAAGAGAGTTCATTAGACGCATATGAATATCGGCCTCTTAAAATACAAAACTGTATTCTGTCACTGCATGCTTTGAGGCATTACGTACATAAATGATTCCAGCAGTGCAAGCGAATAACAAGGGCAAGACTTTTCCTGTCTCCTGCCTACTAATTTAAATATGTCATGGATTCACAATGGCTGAGGTCACTGTTACTAAATGTTATGAGCACTGCCAGCCAAACTGAGAAACAAGAGATTTAGATTAATTTAAAGCTGCACCAGGCGTGATTATTTGAACATACAAACTGGTCACTGGCGTAAGTGAAATCAAAGAATGCATGTCACCCAACCTCATGTCATGGAAGATGTCAAACACTTATATGTTACAATAAAGAAAGAAAACAAAGCTCAATCAACCTCTGGACAATTGTGAAAAACAAACCTTACATCGTTGTCCAGCAGCGTAGCAACATTTCATTTGGCATCCCCTCAATCTGCTGACAAATACAATGCTGCAAGTACATGCCAGTGTACACACGGTGATTTATAGTCTGTTTTTTAAATGGCAGATCGAGCAGTTTTTGTTAGTCACAGCAGGAGCCAGACACGACTTGCAAATTCCTTTAAAAAAACATAAACTGAAAACATGTGGTGGGACAAGTTGGTAAAAAAAAAAATGCAATTAATCAGAGCATGTTTGACCAATTGGAGGTGACCGTTATTGGAGGACAATGAATGAGGCTGTGTTTCAAAAAATTACCTTTGGCTAACCAGCCCCGGCACACAATGACAATCAAAGCCAAAGATAGCATTACCATTTGGTCAGGAACTTTCTGTTTTGCCATTACATACACAACAAATTTGATTTTGTTTGGAAGACGTAAGTAAGTCTTAAACTTGTTACTCAATGCCCCAAAGGGGATGATGCTGTGGATTTGTCTGCAAGAGTTGAAATGTGTTGTTGAGAGCTACAGTAAAGGCCAGGGGAGTCGAAGCTGTAAGCAAAGGGAGCTTAGAATGACAGAATGAGTTGAGCTCTCTGACGACACTGAAGTCTTAGCTCTGTGTGTCCTCCTACTCCTTTCCTGAAGCAGTTTCTAGCAACACTGTAGTCTATGGGAATCATGGACGTGTATCGCACACTTGGGTATAACAGGATTGATTTCTGGTAATCTAAAATCCAGCGTTTCACAATCTGCAGGTTCAGTGTCCAACTGCCCACTGAGTGTCCGCTCTGAACTATGATGTATTTTAGGTTCTCGCTCTCTCACATTTCCCTGCAACAAACTGTTTGTTCTTGGAATAAACAATTCGGTCATCCAAAATTAGATTCTATTTCTGGATCTGGACATATTCATTGCTCTGAGTACTGTACACTTGAAACAGATGTCGAGGATCAAACATGACCAGGCCACACAAACATGTTTGCTGTGACAAGCCTGTGCCAAATGACAAATAGTGAAGTGATGAAGCTGCATTATGTAACCTCTCTGGGATGGTTATTGCACTGACAATACGCAGAAGAATGTCGAGGTTTGGGATTCGGTTTGGATGAGCAACGTGCGGTTCTGCTAGGCAGTCGTTAAAACCCAAGGCATGGTCCACCAGCATTTTAACATGCCACCATGTTCCTCACAACTGGAAGTTCCTGGAAATCCCAAGAGGGTTAATAATATTTGAATAACAAAACATAAACTACAGGGATGAGTCCAAGTCACACCGCTGCTGTAGTATGTACAGACTGTCATTTACACAACCTTATCATTGCTTTGACACATCTTTGAATGTTGACCCATAACAACAACTCAACACCAGTGAAAGGGCCCATGTTGACTCTGAATGTCTTGAACTTCAGAAACACTTGAAACACTTGGCTATTACTGTGAATGTCATATGAATGCATGGTCTAGGGTATTCTTTTCTGTGCCTCAGTCTCCAAGTAAATGTGATGAAAAGTACAGAGGGATGTTTGAGTGCATATGTTGTGAATGCCTGCAGGCAAAGACCCCCGTGTTAGAGGTTTGTATGTGTTTGCAGGGGCAGCTGATACCTGATACATTGCATGGAGCAGATAAACCATTACTCTCCAGACCAGATGGGAATTAGAGATACTGCAGAGCCAATACGTTTACATACCTGCTCAAGACCTTCAGGAATGTGTATGTGTGTGTGTGTGTGTGTGTGTGTGTGTGTTTGTCTGTTTTTCTAGCCCTGTAGCAGTCTCTGGGTGTTAAGGATCTAATCACCCGTCTGCATGCAGCAGCACCAGGCAAAGTCAGAGACCAAAGCACTCCCCAAAGTCACCCTGTCCCATGAGTGTGATTTTGGATTTGATGTGATTTGTGTTGCACATCAGACAAACCGCCTCTGTAGCGTCACAGACGGTGCCTGGTCTTGCCCGTGTACTCAGCGCTGTCTGACACACACATGCTTGTGTGATACACACAGCTCAGGGGCTGATTACCTGACATACATACATGACATCATCCACTTGAAATCAAGTCCATATGTCTCCTTCCCTCCTCCTCCTCTCTCGGTCTATCTCTGTATCTCACTGGAATTCTTTCACTCTTTTCATCCACCCATAACTATTTCTCTTTGAGTTTATTTTTCTTCTGGTCATTCTTCCTCTTTTGCTTTCTCTCTGCCTCTTTCAGTTTGTAGTATTTTCCTAAATCCATCTCTTGTTTCTGATCTCAGCCTGGGCCTCAGCATGGGCTCTGCTCTTAAACTGGAGCATGAGTTTGATTACTGGGCTAACAACTCTCAGGTGGACGTTTGCTGGCCTTTTATGGCCAAAATTGTATTTTATGACTACTCTGTTGGTTGTTGTGATGAAATGTTGTAGAGTCCAAATACTTCTTAACTTTCGATTTGATTATATTGAAATTGCAAAGTGAGGGCTGGGGGGAATCTGGGGAGTATGTCCTTTACCTTTGACATGTGTGCTAGCAGGTGACCTAAGTAAAGAGCAAAAAAAAAAAAAGCTTTTATGAAGGTAGTTTACTTCACCAGACACTTGTCATTCAAAAAGTATAATGGCCTCTTAAATCCATCTGTGTTGCCATGGTAATGCTACACGACACTTGTGGCAATATGCACATTCTATACATCCACGTAACCAGAAGAACGTCAGCTAAAAGCTCAACAAATAAATTTTCAGAAAATAGAACACAATCCAAACAAGCTCTTGAAAAAGTAAATATCTAAAACAAACAGTCTGAGACCAGCTTATATCACAGCTATACTTATATATCACTCATACAACACTAAGCAGATCCAACAGTACAAGTATTATTTTTTCTCTACTGCTTTTAAACTTACTAAACAAGCATAAGAACAAAAATAATGGCCAAATTGTAAAGCAATGATTATGAATTCTTACCTTTGTTTTCTGATCATAACTTGGTTTTACATGAATGAAGCTTCTGCGATGGGCAAACACACTGTTTTGTGTTACATTGAAATGATGCTAACTAGAAACAAATGGCCCAGGGTTTAACAGGTTCAGTATTTCCTTCAGTATTCATACTAAGTATTCATTTCATAACCAGTAATCCACTGTCACACAACCTCACTAACTAAATCACCTTTATGTTTCCAAAAAAAACACCTTCAACAAATCCCTTTAAACTATTGACTTAATATAAATTGTGCATGTGTAGCAGCTTTATATAGAAGAGTCTTTGGTCATATCCTCAACAGAAAACTCCAAATGTCTGAAAGAATGTGAGTAGAGCCATTTGTGATGACATGACTTAGATAATTGAGACAGACCGTTTTGGGGAGGTAAGTGCATAAGAAAGCTCATTTTTCTTAGAATAATCCTGTGTTGTTCTTTCCTGTCTGTAGAGATCAGCATAAATAGTTCCCTGTGCCCGACTGCGTAACAAACGCAACACGTCATCACACTGTGCCGAGATACGAGATTATAGGTGAGAATCAATCACGTAGCTTCAGACTGAAGGGCTGGACTAGACATGCTGTAATTTTCAGACTAACAGCAGCCATTGACTAACAAAGGTTAACACTTGTAGAAGGGCTGCATGGTTCATCGATTTTAAAGGAGTCATATTTTGCTAAACCCACTTTTATTAGCCCTTGGTACATTTATTTGTGTATTTGGACCTTAATAGTTCAAAAAGTTTGAATTTGAACCCTCCAGGTGCTGCAAAGCTATCTTTATATTCATTTAGGCTAAAATCGAGTGGATTTCTACAATCTGCTTTAATTCCTGCTTAATTTGTTATGTTTATTAGCAGTTACATCACAGCATTCGCACATATAAGGTCAAGATCTCCAATGATAATTTCTCCAAATACGCTGTAATTGTTTGTCAGCAGCAGCAGTTGTAGTCCATACTGAAAACACGTCCAGACTTCGAGCCGATAACCTAAAATGTTGGTTGAACTGGACAGAGCAGCACAGTCAACAACCTGGAGGGGGTGGGCCAGTGCTCAAATGATCTTCCTGGTGTCATTTGTCAGAAATATTGTTGAAGATGAACCTGTGGAGTTGAATTAATGAAGAATCCAGGCCCAAGCATAGCATTTACAGTTTATGTAGACCACAGGGAAATGTCTTAAAATACATAATTCCATTTAAAAAAGCAAAATATCACTCCTTTAAATCGAAATTGGATTATTTATCTAGGACGATGTTTAAAAAAGGGTAATCGTCAAAACGAATTTCCTCTCTCTTGGCTCCTCCTCCTAACTGTGAGAGCGCAGCCTTTTGGTCTCCACACACCAGTACAAAAATTGCTAAGGAGAGTGAGAAGTTCGTGGCTAAAAATAACAAGAGCAAGTTGGTTGTGTGGAATTGGTATGGCTTTGAAGCTTCCGATGAAGACCAAACCATTCCTCGCTGCAAACTCTTCATGAAGGCGGTACATGTCAAAGACAGCAGCACAACTTACTTATTTCAGCACTTCAAACATTATTACACACCAGAGTGGGAGCAGTGCATTGCATTGCGGGCTGCACATGAAAACGACGTTCCGACCTCTGTTGTCTTTTGGAATTTTACCCCAAAATGGAGTTTTTAGAGGAAAAAATCTGGATTTCATTTTTGGCCAAAATTTTGCAGCCCTAACTTGTCGTAAGAAATAAAGCGAGGGGTGTGCATTTGTTTGCGTGTGTATACAGTCGGTAGGGCAGGCGTGTGTCTACTGCTCTCAATTGGTACAGCTGATAATGATTACCTCTGGAGTGCTCTGGACTTTGATGTCAATCGCAAACACTTCAGGAGGATGTTGCGACGGCTGTTTGCACAGATGTAGTAGATTTCAGAGCCTCGGGTCACACACCGACCAGCAGCCATTACATTTGGAGTACGGCGAGTACTTCACACCGGCTGCCTTTACATAACGGCTCATAGAGTGCAAACACTGAGGTCATCATGTGTGGTAAAATTACATTTCAGAGCTTAGTGTCAGGTATTTGCAAACTGCATTTATTCCTTTTATTTCTTCTGAAAACAACAACCACTGACCGAAACATTTTAAAGCTAGGCAGTATGTCATGTAAACAGGCATCCTGCATTGATGGATTAGTAGTCATCTCTGACAGCCTCCAATCAGATTCCATTGAATTAATCGGGACCATTTTTCCACCTCTCGACTCACAGATGTACCTGTTAATTTTCTCTGCGGAGTAACAACAGATATATTTTCCCGTCTGTCTCATGAATTCTAGCTTTCGTGCAGATGACTGTTTTTGCTGTGCAATTAATAAGCAGGAAGAAGCTACCATTTTGACTACAACTGTGAGCACTACCCGGCTAATCTCTTAATGTTTGCCTTCCCACGGCTGACATTCACATCCCACACTCAACCACCTGTGTTCTAATCAGCCTGTATACCGCAGCAGAGGTATATTTACCTCATAAAAGATAACTGCATCCCAAAGCTCTCAGCGCTCTAACCATACATATATAAATGCAGGTTGAGCCTTGAAAAGTAGAGGTGTCACCATCAGTTATTAGTTTCAGGCAAATGCATGTTGTGTACTGCTCGCTGTGTGTTCTCCTTGAATATGTGTAGATCAGCTTTTTCTGTATAAATATCCAGTTTATTAAAGGTGGGGTATGAGATCTTAGAAAAACGGTTCGAGCAAGCTACATTTTGGAAATACTCAATCCAAAAGTCCAAACCCCTTTCTTCACACATCCTCCTGAAGCCACACCTCCAGACTACAGGGTGGGGAAGCAAAATTTACAATATTTTGATTGAAAGGGATTGAAAGACAGTGTATGACCAATTAGTTTATTGAAAGTCATGAGAATTTATTTGCCACAAGAAAATTTACATAATAGAAAATGTTTTTATTCTATGTGTCCTCCTTCTTTCTCAATAACTGCCTTCACACGCTTCCTGAAACTTGCACAAGTGTTCCTCAAATATTCAGGTGACAACTTCTCCCATTCTTCTTTAATAGTATCTTCCAGACTTTCTCGTAATAGTTTTGCTCATAGTCATTCTCTTCTTTCCATTATAAACAGTCTTTATGGACACTCCAACTATTTTTGAAATCTCCTTTGGTGTGACGAGTGCATTCAGCAAATCACACACTCTTTGACGTTTGCTTTCCTGATTACTCACATGGGCAAAAGTTTCTGAAAAGGTATGGATAATAGTGTTAGGTATGATTATGACATCAACATATGTTTGGTTTCAAAACAATTGACGTAGTGCCTGCTGAGAAAAAACAACTAAATGTTCATTGTAAATTTTGCTTCCCCACCCTGTACATGGCACTTACAAATTCGTACCTATCTGGCTAACGTTATATTTCCTAGTGATTTATGTAAGTGACAAAACAGTTTAGCAGTGAACTTTCCATCCTAATATAGCTAATATAGCCAAGCTCTGGCTTTGGCTTTGTTTCCTGAACAAGCGCTCCAAGCCTCTGAGAACGCACAATTCATGCACAAAGAGGGGCACGCGCAGAGCGGGGAGGGACAAATGGCAGTTGAGTTTGATAGACATATCACCGTCCAATCATTTCGAGTGGGTGCTTAAAATGATTGGATGGTGTTTTTTCAGTCCTGTCCGTTCCACAGGTGACTACATTTTTTTTTTTTTTTTTTTTTTTGTGTTAGAGCATTTAATTAATTGGTTGTAATCGGGGTGTGAAGGGGATTTTAAGCAATATAGTAAAAAATGCTCCAGGAAAACATCTCTCGCCCCACCTTTAATTTCCCGAAGCAGATGTCTCACCAAGAAATTGCCTCGGAAAATTAAGACAGAGGAAGCAGAAAGAGAAAACTGTCAGGTCTGAGTGTGTATGTATCCAACGCCTACAGAGATCTCAGTTACTCATTCCCTGACTTATCTACAAACACTGTCCGGCATCTTTAAACACAGGAAATCTGTTTCCTAATCTGGCCATTCTTTCACAACTGCATTAATGGAGAAAATCCAAAAGCCGACTGTTCTGTGGAATACACTCAGTGCTGATTGGAGGCTCATCACTTTGCTATTTCGGCACCGGCCAGATTAAAAGGACCTTTAGTCACAGGAGACTGATGGTCATAGCATGAACTATTACTCACACTCTTTCTTCACTTATCGAATGTGATTCTTCTGCATATCCAATTACAATATTTGTCATATTATTTCCTCTTTTTAATTTTCTTCCCACTGTCTCAGTGTCTGTCCTTCTGTCCATGTCCTCCTAATTGTCCATTTGTCTCTGTCTTTCCTTCTATAGATGACACACCCCTGACAAAACTCAGCAGATGTCGTTTGTTCATCCTTTATCTGAACCGTCGCATTACATTTTTCCTCCTCCTCCTTTTGGACCTCAGATGACATACAGCATTTTTCAGAACTAACAGCTCACATGTGAGGGGATTAGAGTGATTAGAAACAATTGATGTATTTATTGTGGGTCACATTTTATCAGATTACAGCTGATTAACCCTTTCATGCATGAATTTCGAGAACATTAATGAAGTTTTTTGTTTTTTTTCCTGAGTGTTTTTATTCCTCTTTAGGCATGAAACGAAAGAAACAATTTTTTCAACCTATTTTTCATGGAGTTACAGAAATATCCACTCAGTTGGACACAACGTGTTTAATTTTAGCAGCAAAGAAACATGTATTTACTGAAATACTATGTGAAAACTATGACATAAAAACATGTTTAATGCTGCTAATCTGATGTTTTCTCACATTTTAACATACCTGCATGGAGACAGTATGCAAAAAAAACCTTTATGTTTAAAAAATATAAAACAGTTAGTTACAGTCTAAAAACAATCAGCATTTTTTTTTTAAAAACTCAAACATGTTAGTGCAGATCAAGTTTATCTAGAACAGCAGATTTACAGTAATGGTCTGTATTACAGTGTATGGGATGATGCATAAGTGTCCACTGTGTTGGCTGATATGGAATTAAAACAACAAAAACCATAAATATACAAGACACCAGCTTTGAACAGCTGTCCACTGGAGTAACCATTATGCATGAAAGGGTTAAAAATGCTATTTGTCACAAATGTGTTCTTACAACAGAGGTTTTTTTTTCCATTACAGCCTTAGAGATACTATCAATAAACTGTAAATTAGTTCTTTCTTTTGCCCTTTTTGTTCTTTAAATCACCCGTTTCTGCTTCTTTCGCATCATTTCAAGGTGTGACAAGGTCTTTTATTTCTTTTTATTGTTGTTGTTTTTTATCAGAAGCTCTAAGATTGAGAATTGGACTTTGCTGGCCTGCATCATTCCTCCGTGTCTTACTGGCTGTTAAAATATCTCTTTGGACCAGAGGCAAGATTCTCAGCCATTGTTCCGGTCAAGTTTATCCGAAGATAACTGGAAGCGAAAGCCATATGAGCCAGACAAATGAAGTGGACATTTTCCAGCCTTTCTAGTACAAAATTCCCCCATTGTTTACTTCCAGCATCACACCCCATATCTCAACACGGAAACACTCTCCAAGAAAACAAAAGGAAGTTTGTTTTGTACTAACCAGACATCAGATAAACGTTAATAATTTTTGCACAGAATGAGGGCTTTAGATCACTTATACTGACAGCGTGTTAAGAAGAGATTTTTAACAGCCGGTATGAACAGAAGGAACAATTACAGAAAGAGCAATTGTTTTCTGTCTTCATAGAGACACATGGAAACTTTTCAGATTAACATCCATGACAAATAAAACATAGAAAACGCAGTACTCATTGGTTTATCTAGTGTTTTGTCTTACATCAATTGTAAAAAATCAATATATTAACTCTTTAAAACCTGACGTATCATCGCTGACACACCCTGCACACTTATGCAGTTTGGATGGCTGTAACTCTTTCACTGTTTGTGCAATTGGAAAAATTCCAACAGTTTCTTAATCCTGAGATGCTGCACTTTTTAGACGTTATTGGATCATTACGGTAATTTCACTCACATCTGTACAAGAAGCTGGAGAAAAAGTCGTTTTAGCAGAATTATAACATGCAGTAAATTGTAAATGACTGCTGGATTTTGAAAGTTCTAAGTGCTCTGGAAAAATGGGCAAACGGACTCACTCACAGCATATTTCCTAACCTTTTTATTGTCAAAATAAGAAAAAAAAAAGTCCAGACGGAACATTTTAGGCTTAGGGTTTAAAGGGTTTTAAAAAAAATGCTCAGATGATGCCGCACTTAATGGCAACAACAAGATCCGTTAACGTCGTATTTGATGTTTTGAGTGATGCAGAACCTGACTCAAAGTCTAATATTAACTTCCTTTATCAAAGGTGTTTCTCCTTGTGTCTTTTTTGTCCATTTTCTTCCTCTTTCTTTTGCGTTTTTTCATTTTCCTCTATCTTATCTTGCTGCCTTCCCCTTAGCGTTTCCAGCTGCTCGCTCCACCCACTCGCTGCTCACTCCTTTGTGTTCACCAGGAATGTAAATGATAGTGATTCTAGATGTGGGGTGTGACACTGGAATTTACTTTAGCGAGACAGAGATGCGATGTACTGTGAGTTGGTTAGTGTTGGTGTGACATCACTCCCCTCCCAGAGTGCTCAGAGGGGATGAGACCTCGACTCGAAGGCACTTTGGGATCCTGGACACAAGGTCTTTCTATTGTCTGCTCACTTCCTGTTGAGGCGTACAGCTTTCATGATCCAAATGACTTGGCAACTGGCCTCAAATGGTCTCTGACTCTGAATTACAGTGAAGAGAGGCAGAATGAGGCTCATGTTCAGCTGCCACATCATCTCCTCAGTTTCTCATGGGTTGTGGTGTCATTTCCACATCTGTAAAAGGTGTGATTTTCGTGGTGATTTGTGTATTTTGTCGACTGTATTTTATTTTATGGTATTATTGACAGCTACATTTAATAATTATACAGTAAATGTTGACTTATAGTAACTTTATATCACATAAATACACATAAATACAAAAAAATCTGCACCTGATTGTCAAATAAAATGCTTCGTAACAGTTTGATTATTTTCTTAAGCATTGTGGGATTAAGGGAGTTCATTTCATTCTAATGACATAGCCGCAAGTAATGGGAGTATGATATCATTCACAGGCAACCAAATAAAACTGGCTGTTACTGTGAATATTGCACTTTTCACTGACTTTTAACATTGTTGGAAGTATTTGATGTCATATTGATGCGTAAGTAAATGTTACAAATTATCATTTTCACTATGAAGCACCTAAGTAGGTTTTTTTCTGTCACACTGTTATAGAAGGTAATATTTTTAGTAATAGAATCTTAAGTCCCGCCCCTTCTGGTAGTGCACTATGGGACCTTTTTTTGGGGGGAAACAAACAATATACTGTAGTTAATGGTGATGTGAGAAAGTTTTAGATCCTATTTAAATTATGCATCATTTACACATAGGATGACTGTCAGGATGACAGGTAATTTTAGTCAATAAAGCTAGAGTTTGGTGTAAAATTGAAGAACTATTAGAATATGAAAGAGTCTGGTTTTGACTGGCTCTATATGTAAAGTGTCGTGAGATAACTTTTGTTATGATTTGGCGCTAGATAAATAAAATTTGATTGATTGATTGATAAATAGAAAGACAACATTCCAACACCCCAATATTACAGAGGTGACCCCACCATAACTTTCTCTGTCCTGAAGATGTCTCTGCAACTTCAACTGCAAACCTTTTTAATACAATTTTCACCTCTTTTAATACTTTTCAATCTCGCTCTCATAGAACGAGGTGAAATATGTTGAAGTCACATCCGTTTTGGTGTTTGTGACACGTATCACATAGGAGCCCATTGAACTATTTCACACAAAGCTACATGTTACTTGACTGTCTTCATCTTCAAGTGTGGCTTTCTTGACTTATATTTTATTATGTATCATATGTGGCACAATTCAAACAGTATAAGAATATAGATTTCTTTTGCCACTGACTGCTAATAATGTTTTAATTCTAAAGAAATACAACAGTGTCTTCATTGTTCTGTAGAAGACACAGTCATCAAACAGCTCCACTGTAATTAAAGACAGTACATGGCTTCATTGGCCCAGCATATAGTTGTACAATTCTTGTTGTGTGGCTGTGATTAATTATAAACTATTGTGGAAATACAAAAAGTCTGTGCTGCAGGTTTTCGTAACATGAAACACTGATTGTTCAAAGCCATGAAGTCCTGATTCATCTGAGTAAGAGTGCACTGAGTCTTGTAAGTGGATATATTTTTTAATGTTGCCCAGGTCAGCTTTTATCTTGTACTCTGGGTGAAACAGGTCACATTTGCACACTTTCTGAGGTGTTTCCAAACTGATTTTATGCCGTGCCGGTCCATAAAATTTGAAACCTTGCAGAGAAGTGGAGAAGAAAGGGGTACATTGGCGATCCTATGGTACAGTTCAGCCTTGGTGTTTTTGGGTCTCTTGGCTGCATTAGGCTCCCCGTGGCAGAAAACACTTATAATGTTGATGAAGTGCACCGCTGGGATACCTTAGTGCATGTCGAGGGGCTGCCTGAAAGGTTTGGATCAGCAGCGTTATTAATGAAAGGACTCAATGTTGGACCGTAGCCCGTCTCTATTCTGGGTGATGTCACTGTCTGGATAGACACGACTAGTCTCACCTCAGTGACTGAACACAACAGATGGCTCACATCTGGAGAGATTCCAGAGACGCATTTTAGCACTGAGGGTTAGGAGGTTTAGCTTTGTCCACCGACTTACTGTGATGATGAGGATTGATGGTGATTTTATTTTTCTTTTAGTGCAATTAGCTCTGGCAGCGCGCCTAGTCTTGAGAGGTTTACAAGATATTTAAAAAATGTAAAAACATCTGTTGTTGCATTTGCTGGGATCTAGCAGCATTCCATACCGCTTGTTCTTTTCTGTATATTGTAATGATAATAACTGTAAGATTTACTGAATTGTTTCCTTCCTAATAATGTTCACAAAAGGAGACATTTTGTTTATGGGACACTTTTGATACAAGTATTAGGGTTAGTGAGTCTGGGTCTACAACATCACTACTAGACCCCAGTAAATAACACACGCAGAAGCTTAGAAAAATTAAAAATAGTAAATAATACTACATTCAAAGGGGTCATCATTTGCTAAACCCACTTTTATTAGTCTTTGATACATTTATTTGTGTATTTGGACCCTAATAGTTCATAAAGTTTGAATTTGAACTCTCCAGGTGCTGCAAAGTTATCTTTATATTCATTTTGGTAAAAATTGAGTGGATTTCTACAACCTGTTTTAATTCCTGCTTAATTTGTTACATCTATAACTAGTTACGTCATGACATTTGCACATATAAAGTCAAGACTTCCGACAAACATTTCTCCAAATATGCCATAATTGTTTGTCAACAGCAGCGGTTGTAGTCCAAACTGAAAATATGTCCAAACTTTGAGCCGATTACCTAAAATGTTCAGTTGTTGCTTGAACGGGACAGAGCAGCACAACCAACAACCTGGAGGGGGTGGGGCCTGAAGTGGCTTATTTGCATTTAAAGGGCCAGTGTTCAAAACAACCTTTCTGGTGTCATTGCTCAGAAATATTGTTGAAGATGGACCTGTGGAGTTGAATTAATGAAGAATTCACACCCCTTGTTAATCATATACTACCTGTTCAGGTATGGAGAAACATATCAAGTTTGCCATGTACCAAGCCTTTGAAAAGTTCAATAAAAACTTGAATTCCATTAAAAAAAAAAAAGAATTCAGACCCAAGCATAGCATTTACAGTTTATGGAGACCACAGGGAAAAAATGCACAATTCCATTAAAAAAAAGCAAAATATCACTCCTTTAATGCATCATGTTTCCTGTTTCTATGGACATTCATTCATCAGTTCTGTTCATATACACTTGGGAGACACACTAATGCACCAGCAGTTTCACACTCTTGGCCACTCAGCAGCTCCACTTAAGTAGTTCAGGCTTAACCAGGGCTTAAACTCCCAAAAGTTGTCCATTGGAACTTTAGCAGCAGTTTCTGAGCCAACAGCATTCTCATCAACTCTGTTCTTGTGGCGTCTGTTTTTTCAGCAACATATTTTTTTAGCACTAAAAACAAATTCCAAATCAGTTTTCAGTTTGATCCTGAGAAGCTTTTAATTTTATCCATCCTGAGAACAGAGAGTCTCTCATTTAAAATGTAATATTAAAATTTGGATGCAGCGCAGCACAACTGACATCTGGCCAAGGTCTAACAGAGCAAAAGAATAGCTGCTAAATCAGATTTTATGTTATTTTGAGTTGAGCATAAAACTGGCTGTAATATACGGCTTCTTGAAATGTGAGCTCATAATTTTCTTTGTTTAAAAAAAAAAAAAAAAAAAAAAGAGTGTGCCTCAGAAGTGAGCTCATGCTATACTTACATTAAATTAGAGAGATCTAGGCATAGCATTTGTTCTCTCTTGTGTTTGCTCCTTGTCCAAACCACAGATAATGTACCTCCTCTGCCGCATGCTTCAACTTTACAAGAACCCTTCTTAAATCATCAGATGCTTTTAAACAGATTATACTGTAGGTGATATGAGGAGAAAACGTCCACTGATATGCTCTGCTTTGGCTCTGAGACACTTAAATACTCGTGGGCTGATAATAAAAGAAAACATTGGTGTCTTCTTTTTTTTTTTTTTGAAGGAATTAGATAAGAAATACATACATTCTAAAGAAACCAGAGCAAATAAAGCATAAAACATTTAATGTCACAGTCGACCCTTTGCCGGAGCCTCATACAGGTTCACTATCCAACCTTACATGTCTCCTTGTTGACATAGATACTTCCTCTTTCTTCCACTTCACTAAGCCATGAGAGGCTCCTGAAACTGGATAGACCCTTTAAACCCTTTTTTCCACCCTTTAGTCATACTCCCTCCACCCACCCTTCCCTACCTCCGTCTCTGCCAGGAGGATTTGCTCAGTTTCAAGCCCAGAAACATTTGTCCTGAGATATCAGGCCCCAGATTTTGACAGAAGTCTGATTTCATCACCCTAATCTTTTATGGTGAAGTGCGCAGACAATCCTAAATCCCGCTGCAGCCCCATCAAAATATTCTCTACTGTATGTCTTCATCCGTCACTGTTACAAGGGTAGGGTGCTGATTGCCAGCCACTGAGGCTGCAGCTGACACTCCTCACCAGGTCAGCGCAAGATCATACGATCAGGATAGCAGATATTTGAGTAAAACACTAAACTAAATTGACTGCATAATTTAATCTTGGAAAAATACAGTGTAATTGAGGTTTTGGGCTTGGATCAAAAAGGCCCTTTTACTCTGGGAATGACTTCTAGGAAGAGTGTGGCTCAGAGGTTTGGGTGGAGGAAGGTGGATGTTATTTGTTTTGTTGTTAAGACGTTTCAGCTCAAAATCTTTGCGGTTCATGAATCTAAATTATTAACCATTGAAGCCATTGGTTGTACTGGTGTATTAATCATCTCAGTGCTAGTCTAGTCTCCTGAATTCCAGCTATAAAAAGTACGAATTTGGTTTTATTTTAACTCATGCATATTATTGAGATTTAAATTACATTTCTACAGTGTTTTTACAGAGACTTGGTGGGCTTGTAAAACATTAAACTGCTACACATTTCCTGTACATTCTTTTAAAAATAATTTTCAGCACATTACTCACCGACACACAATAATTATGTTTTATGAATTTCCTTCAAGTATTTATAAAAAGAAGAATTACCATGAATGGAAAAGGTGTGTCTGTAAAGATAATGTTTACTCTCGTATGTCATCCCAGATACAGACCAATGCCAACTATTCTCCAGTGTTATAATCTTACAGGAAAACGTTCTCATCCATCATCTCCAGCACCTTGCAGTGGAATTGGCCAGAAAATGAAGAGGAAGAAATTTAAAACCCAACCGTGGCTCTTATTTCTCAGTTTTCTGAGAGTCTCGTCAAAGCCCAGGATGCACCGGGACAGGGTGGTCCCTCTGACAGCTCTCTATTGTTTCCTGCCAAAGAGTCTATCCCTCAAGTAAAAAATTTTGGTTTCGATATCACAGCTTGACCACCTTCTTTAACTCACGCATCAACCTTGAGATTTCTTCTCTCCCACAAAATCCACAAACTCACATTTTACTTTCTCCGTCTCTTTGTTTCTCTCTTTTTGGCGTTACACAGCCACTTAGTGTAAGAAACCTGACACCTTTACCTACCTTTGATGAGATGATGACTGTTTCCAAGACAACATCAACTCGCATAGCCACAAAAAAGAGCTGCATTCACAAGTAACAAATGACCAAAAACAGCAGATCTTGTTTTGTTGGTTTCTGTCAGACAAACTTCGTCAAGGAAAAGTAAATTGAACCCTGGCCCCCATAAACATCCTTAATTAACAGTTACCACCTCTGAATCAGATGCTTCCTAACACCCTGAGAAAGTTACAAGAGCTATTTTCAATTTTACACAGTTCCTATAAATCCTTACCGTGGTTGTGCACATAGACACAGTGACTTAAAAAAAGAAGGTGTAGATGCCTTAAGAACAACAAATTAGCTGTGAAAGTACATGTAGTTGCAGGACTTGTAATGCTTCCAGTGTGCAAAAGTAGTATTTTTACTTGTGGTTCATTAAAGGAGCTGTACGTAGTATTGATATTCCAAAGTGTCAACAGTAGCTCAAAGTTTTGCAGTAGAATTAACTAAATACACTAACAAATTAATGGTACATTCTGCATCTTCAGACTGTATCACTCACCAAATAAGGTCTGTAGCTCTTTTTTACAGTGTTAGTGTCATATAATTTTACCTGTTGAGTCAGCTGATAGTTTACATTATAGGTCTGTTAGCTTAGCTCTGTTTTCAGACAGAAAACAGCCACAGTAAAACCACAAATCACCTTAGTTTTCTGTTTGTTTATGTTGTCAAAAGCTGCACTTAATATCTATTTGGAATCGTCCAAACCAGGTCAGAACTGTCACAGTTTAGTCTGAACCATGGATCACTAAACAGCAAATTAGCAAAGATAAGAACATCATATTATACCTTCATCATGCCTTCATAAATCTCATAATCAAACTCCATTCTTATCATTTACAGCTGTGTCCAGTGGTGAAAACAACAGCAATGCTTCAATTTTATATAATTTCTGGACTGTTATTGACTTATTGACGTTTTTTCGTACTGGTTCAGCATGGCAAACTAACAGTGACTCATTACTCCCTCTAGTGGTCACATATATTAACAGTAACTCGTCGGTCCATGGCTGTTGATATCTCAGTTCGTATCTCTGTAATACAATACATGTCTATCTGTGACGTAACATTACAACTCTGTAAAATTAACACTCTAATGATACTTTTAAGTCATCTGTGAACCTTCCTATTGCACTTATAAGTGAATTGTAGGAACTTGTACTTTAAAATTAAGGTTCTTTTAAATGGAAGAATGTGCAACTTCCTTCGCTGATCCGTAGATGAAACTTTTCACTGAATTTGTTGTGTTTAAAACTTGTGATCCTGTTGTTGAATACTGGAGGGTGATTTGCAGCAGGTGAACGGCAGCAGCAGAGAAAAGAAACAATAGTAACATAAATCAGTCAGGTGTTCACCCGTGGACAGGATGCTATTATTTGTTTGCACAGCGAGGGGTTCTTCTCCATTTCCGAACTGACAGGGAGGACTTGTGCGGTTAGAGAAAACGATAACCAAAAGGGATTATTTTTCTCATCGTAAGAGCCTGATGTAGTCCCATAGGTGGAGTTTTGTTGCTTAAGGTTTGGTTAAACTGAGTCTTCTTCCCCAATGGCTCGAAAAGGATATGAAGTCATGAAGCTGTGTTGACCTGAACATCCTCAGTAGACTCATCTGCGAGGGTTTTGCATGACTTTTTAAGTATTTTAACTTTATTTTTTTTCTAAAAACATCTCTATCCAAAGTAACAATGAAGCTGCGGTTGTGGGTTTTTCAAGTTTTATGCACTTGGTGTTTGCTGAGACCAGATTTACAGGAGTGATATTTAGCTTTTTTTAAATGGAATTATGCATTTGAAAACATTTCCCTGTGGTCTACATAAACTGTAAATGCTATGCTTGGGTCTGAATTCTTCATTAATTAAACTTCTTCTTCAACCCTATTTCTGAGTAATGACACCAAAAAGGTCGTTTTGAGCGCTGGCCCTTTAAATGCAAACGACCCCACCCCCTCCAGGTTGCTGACCGTGCTTTCTGTCCCGTTCATTAATACAACCAACAACTTAATATTTTAGGTAATCGGCTCGAAGTTTGGACATATTTTCAGTTTTTACTAAAGCCGCTGCTGCTGCTAAACAGTTATGTCGTACTCGGAGAAATGTTTGTCCGAAGTCTGGACCTTATATGTGCAAAAGTCGTGACGTAACTAGTTATAGATGCAACAAATTGAGCAGGAATTGTAGGGGTTGTAGAAATCCACTGGATTATGGGTGCATGATTTACTTTTCTTTTTAAAGTTGGAAAAGATTAAGTTTTCTGTACGTGGACAAATTAATTTGTTTTATCAACAATGGAGTCCTTTTTTCTCTACTGTCAACAAGAGTGTCCTGTTGTCTCCTATGTCCTTTTGACAGAGAAATTTGTTGTTAGTATACATTATATTAACTCTTAATCTGCCCTTAGCATTGTAAAGAGGAGTTGATAGTATTATTTATTTTGTTGTTGATGTTTTTTGTTGTTGTGCTTTGCTTTGTTTTTTTTCTCTTTTTTTGTGTTTAAAAGGTCTGTGGGTTTGTTGTATAATTTTTTTTTGTTTGTTTGTTTTGTATTGTGTCTGTGTGGTTCCTTATGTCTAAGTACATATTTATGTAAATGTATAATTCTAATTTTTTTTAAAAATTAAAAAATAAAAAAGGAATCCAATCGATTTTTGCCAGAATGAATATAAAGATAGTTTTACAGCACCTGGAGGATTCAAATGCAAACTTTTTGAATTATTAATGTCCCCAAATACACAAATAAATGTACCAAAGACTAATAGCAGTGGGTTTAGCAAAATATGACCCCTTTAAGTTCAGCTCCAGTGTGCCTGTTGGTGTTTAGTGTTGATATCTGGGAAATGCTTAAATAAAACCACCTTTATTAACTGACTGTAATCCAGCAGTAACCCTGTCTTTGTCAAAACAAAATAGTAAGAATGTCACCACATTGACTTGCCTTCGCTGTTTACATAATCCATCGTGGCCACTTCGAAATATCCCATTCACCACAGTGAGACATTAGAATTGGCACATCCATGCAGGCTCTTTCCTCCCTCCATATTTCACTCACTATCTCGACACTGTCTTGGCAGAGAGCTGAGGCACGGACTCATTGTTCAGACACTGTCGCTGCCAACTACAAGGACGTAATGTGTGAGTTCTAGCTGTCGCTTCCTTCCAGGCCGACTGGACGGGAGGGAAAAATGCTCCTTCACTTTCCTATGCCATGTTTTGCCAAGCCGTAACTCAAGAAGGTGTCTGCTGGAACAAATGTGAAAGGAAGGTATATCAGAGATTAGTCCTTACTGGCGGGTAAATATATCCTCCACAAAGTTTACATGTCAATCTTTGGATTTTCTCTGTTGCCTGCTGCAATTTGAGTCTCGCCATCATTCGCTGTCTCCAGCTCTGGCAGAGGCCGTTCACGGTTCACAGCAAGCGTAGAAATGTCATGCTAACTCTACATTAGCCGCATTTTTCCTCCTTGACCCTGGCCCTCCACCCTTAGTGCTATTTCCTTTCACAAATAGAAGATTAGCTCATACATCACTCTTGTAGATTACCAGTCACCATAATAATTTGTCAAGGCCTATTGAGTTGACCATTCTGCTCTTTTTTAATCCTGACAGATGTTTAAAGTTATAAATAAGCTGTCAAACTGCTTTAGCAACACAGCCTAAGCTTTTTCCTAAAAAACAAAAAAAAAAAAAAATTCTATATTTAATTTGCTGTCAGATCTATAGGTACGCTCTTGCATGAAACTCGACGAACCATTGCTCTCTGCTCCACGTAAGAGGCAATTTTCCAATTAAAAGGCAAATGTTTGTGCTCTTGTAATCATTATCTGAATTGCAACAGGAACTGTGAATAGCATGTAATTGCTATTTTAAGCTCTTTCAGTAAAAAAAAAAAAAAAAAAAAAAAAAAAAATCCTAAAAGGTTGGAAAAGTACAAGCAGTGAGCATTGAGTCCTTGTGGTCGGTGAGGTCTAATCACTGCATTCTGTCTGAGAGATGTAATCACATTACACCATGCGTTGACGACTCCCTGGCCTTCATTACCTCACAGTTACACATGTAGAAGAATACAGTTTTGACAGCCTCACACTCAGTCTAGTAAGTGTGTGAATATAAGTAATATACTGTCACGTAAAGGATATCTGCTTTTTGTTACTGTCATGTGCCGACTGGAACAGGCCTGTGTATCTGCAGTAAAAGGTTGATCAAAGCTTTTGCAGAACAATGTGCATCTGTGAGTGTTAGTGCGTCTGGTTGCCATTTTTGGTAATTTGTTTTGTTCATGAGATAATAAAACCAAAGCAAATACAGCAAACTCAACCATTAGGAGATTTAACATGACCTGCAGTGGGTTATTTCACAAATGGGGCACAATATGGGGAAAATACTTCCTTTGCAGCTCCTAAATAATAATAATAATGAATAAGGACATAATGAAAGATATAGAGGGTAAATTTAGAGATAACTCTCTTCTAGGATGACAATACCCCCACCAATATGTTACAAAGAGTCACTGAATAGTTTTAGGAACATCAAAGTTCTGTCAAATACCACAGTCACTAGATTCTATACTGACTGAAGGCTCATGGGAGATTTTGGACCACTGTGTTAAGTGACACTCGGTCATCATCGTCAAAACACCAAAAGAGAGATCCTTTGGAAAAACCCTGCTCCCTCCCTTTTGACTTGCAGAGTCAATGCTGAGGTGCATTGAAGCTGTTCAGGTGAGCTGTGACTTTAAATGAGCTTTTCCTTTAATTTGTCAGTAATAGTTATGTCAATGGGTGCTTCTTTGCCAGCTTTTTAGACCCAGTTATAAAAGAGAAATTTAGACGTATTTCGCCCCAGGATGTACCTAATGATGACCTTAGATAAATGGAAAAAAAAATTATACCCTTGCTCTGAGCCATCCCAAAATTAATGGATTTTTAATAAAATACTGGGGCCAGAAATAGGTCCAAACTTGGGACATGAAAAACTACGTCGGTGTCAGAGCATTTGATCTGGAAAACATGTCTGTAAATGGTCTTATATAGCGCTATAAATAAAGACACTGTGTTAAATTTGACAATCCTAGTAGTTTTTCTGATCCACACATGTGGGTTTTTCATGAATCTCAGTATCATTCCAGGTTTCGCGTGTAACCCATCCTGTCCACTTGCGTTACATGCAGAATCTGCCCATTTAAACACAAATAAATTGTGATTTTTTAATAACAGTCATTTTTGTGAAACACTCTGCCTTGCATAATTAGTTCAATTCCCAAAATGTACCTGTGAGAGAATAAAAAGATATTCTAAAAAGTAGTAGTGTGTAATTTTTGTGTCCTTTTTACCGCGTTACATGCAGATTTTTGTATTAAATATAATGTAACATAATGTAAAAATGTGTTTTATCTGAAAAGTAGTTTCTCTTTTATCTCAGTAAATATTTATTTTTAAAATAGACCCAAAGTGCTTCCAAACTTGCTTCATAACATTAGTCTACATCTGGTTTGAAATTTTCCCCCCCATGTCTTATTTTTAGGGACCAGTTTCATAGAAGCACCCAGATCCATAATGTATGAAATGATAAAAACCAGGAATGTTTTTCTCACCAGCAAAGTGTATATCTTAAATGGGATCTTAGTCATAATTCAATAAATTACTCATTAGATAAAGCCATTGTACTACAGTGTAAAAATAATATTGAGTAATTCAATGGCTTTTAAGGTTAAGTGAAAGAACGGGGGGTAAAATGCCTTGTGTTAATGCCATCAACCTTGATTCAGTAGATACAAATAAATGAGAGTGAGGTCAAGGAGACTGTGGCGCAATCTGCCCGTTATCTGGACGAAGCAGAAAAAGGGAGTGTTGGCTGACCAGCCTGATTAGGTCAGTAGCCACTCAGTTTTTCCTACATCGTGGGAGTGATGTGGTGTCGAGCATCTAAAACAAACGAAGGTGGTGTGAAACAGGAAATCAAATGCAGCAGAGTACAGACTAATTCCTCTTCTACTGTATATTTTATCTGCATTTCTTATAACATACAGACTGTCCGTTTGCTTTTCGAAAACAGGAAGCCTCGCAATGTGCTGACGCATTTGGAGACGATATAGTGTGTGTTTTCAAAGAGTAAAAAGAAGTCGCTGAGTATCATATGTGTATTTAAAGGGTGTCGCTGAATGTGTCATATTTGTGTGATTCCTGACCTCGGCACGGGGCCGCACTTGTGGGGCTTCAAAGGGTACAACTGCAAATATCTGAACAACGTCACATACAGTAATAGTCAGCTTGAGGAATAGTTTTCCTTCCCATAAATGGAAAAGCTGGTAATGTTTGACACGGAGCTTCAAAAACACATTAAGGAGACGTGTGCATTCTCGTATTGGCATTTATTAAACAAGAGATCACAGCTCCCCCCCCCCCAAAAAAAAACCTATGCTATCTCATGGTTTAAAAATGACCAGACAGTTTCTTTTCGTACTTTTTTTTAAACATCTCTTATCACGTATCTCCTCTTTGTCATTCATCAAATCCAAACTCTAACCTGGCTTTGAGTTGGAATGTATAGAATGCACCAGGCTGACGCATTTTTGGGAGGAATACAGGTGTGCGTGTGTTCAAGACGTAAAAGGCTTGGCTATCACATGTCAGTAACAGTAGATGAATGTGGCAGATTTGTGTCTCCTCACCAACGGCTCTGGGAGTACTGATGATATCTTAACGGCTCATAGGTGAAGACGGATCCTGCTCATGCATGCAGTCCAATATGTGTACGTACAGAGCAACAGCCTGACAACTTCCTAAAACATGCTGTCATTTGTGCTAAACACCGTACACCTTTTTTTTCCACAAAGTTCACAGGCTACCTCTGAGGTGAACCTGCAGAGGCAAGAACCGTAATGATTAATAAGGAGAAATCCAAGATCGTAAAACACATCACAACACTATGTTCTCTCTCAAAAACAGGGCAGGTCTTGATAATAAGCATCTCAGCGATGATGAGGGCATCGCTCAAGAATGTTCTAGATCTGATCCACATGAGTGATGTCACCACCGCTGTGCTTAAGTCAACCAGATGGCATGAGGATATGTTGCGTGTCATTACGACGAAGATGACAGTCATGTTTGCAGCTACTGTGGCTTTTATTAGTGACTATCACGTACAGTGCCAACAAAAACTGTATCAACACATTTTATTTCAGATCAACTGCCTTTTTATGGCACAGCTTTGTTTCTATGGCAAGTTCATGACTATTGACTTCATTACAGCATCAGGGGGTTCAACCTCATAAAGAAAAGTGCATTGTGCAACATCATGACTAATAAAATACAGAAAGTTACAGTTTCAAAATACATGGGAAATTACACACATCTTGTTGAAGTGAATCATGAAATGTTGCTCATACACAAATGATCAGTGGCCAGTTTGAATGATTTCCATCGTCTGCATCTGATTTAATGACGCACATTGGCCTTAGTGGTCAACTAGCTCAGAAAAAAACACATTGTCTATGTATACATTTCCTCAACAGGTTATGTTTGTATGTGCAGACCTGTGAGCAGTTTATTTCCTTTTTAAGTTAAACCATTTGATGGACTTTGAAGATCAAAGTGTTGATGTTCTAGTTTGTGCCGTTGTCTGATCAGTCGCTTGCTGTCTTTCCCTCACTTTAGTTTTAGGCATATTTTTATGTATCACATTAGAAAGTGCTGTTGAAATAACAAAAGCCCACAGAATTCAAAACTTTTTTTTACGTTTCTATATGTTCTGATGTAGCAAACATTCAACCCTTAAACACCTAGAAGTTCTAGAATTTCTTAGCATCTAACTTTTTCTATATTCTTGATCTGTGGTTATTATATTATCTTCTGCATTTTGCATTTTTTATGTGAAAAAAGTAAATATTTTCCTATATTTAACTTACTAATCATATAGGTGTTCACAAAGGCTCAGAGTAAATTCAAAGCTTATATCAAAACAGAGAAAACTGAATAAAAAGTGCATTTTTCAGCAAAAAATATCATTAACTGAATCTAAAACAAGCATCTACAACCACTCCATGGGTTTTACTGGTGAATTAATGTCACAAAAGATGATGGTGTTTCCATGTTCACTACAGTGCCTCTAAATGTCCAAATGAGTCATATCTGATGAGAATGAAAAGCTGAGAAACTGTGTTTTACCATAATTATTTACATGTTCTGGTAGGATTAGTAGTTTAAAGGTTATTAAACATTTTAAATCAGTACATGTTTTGGTTGCCAGCAGCTTTTTAGATGTTTGAGGGTTAACAATTGATTCAAATGACTTGTCAACTGTATCATTACAGATATGTCAATAGAGATTAATACACAGCTGGGAGTAACAACAACAACCATTTAAGATGGAAAATATTGATGGAACTCTGTACTTCAGGTCATCTGTTTTTAACAGCGATATGAATGGAACTTATACAACTACCTTGTGATGATACCACACAGCCTTCACTCACATTTTTTCTTTTTTCCTCTTAACTATATTTCTAAACTTTAAATGTTCAAATTTGTATCACAGTCATACAGAAACACTGTTTTCCAGGTGTGTTTTTGTCACTTTTCCCCTCATACTATAAGAGCATTCCACAGTGTTGCCAAATTAAACTCTTGTGTTAATTGTGTTTGCTTTATCACCCACAAAAAACAAATTAAAATCCAACCAAACAGCAGCAAGTGAGCATTCTGTCCAAAAACCAGGGCTCAGTAACTCTAAACCTTTTGCCTCTCCTCTGCCTTTGGTATGAAATGATCCCAGACCAGCTGGCTTGGTAAACATGAGGGTGCTGTGTGCATTTTCCTGGCATTACATCACAAGTATTCCAGTTCATGTTTCATGCCTCTCGCTGTCATCCAGAGCCATCAACAAGTGAAGCTGGCTGGTGTAGTTTTAAACGGTAAAGATAGTGGGTTTGACTTCTACGGCCCTTTGGTTCTCTGCAGAAGAACAAAGACGAGCCGGACGCCTGTATACAGTGTGTGAGAACTGAAGTCATGTTTAAAGTAACATCTGCTGATGGTTAGAGTGCCGCTCTGGCTCTCACACCCCTGCTGCTCCCGCAGTACCCGCCGCGCAATGAGGTCATCACTCACAGACGGCTTCTCGATTGACAATTAATCAGAGGGGAGAAGGGTTCATCCCTAACCCCCTGCCCAGATTTACATGCTTTTTAGGGCTTCCAGGGAGAAGGTCAGTCAGCAGTCAGAGGCCTCCTGCTATGAAGAAAGGGCCAAATAAAAAGCACGGGGAGATGAGAAGTTTATAAATGTGTGTGTATTTTAGAGGAAAAAAAGGGTGGAAAGGTTTTGTCCATTTCCTTACCCTGTTGTACATTAACCTAGGATGTAATCACAATTTACTGCTGTGCACAGCCCAGAAAAAGGAAATGATTACATCCAGCTAAAATGCATCATACAGCAACAGATTAACAAGAGTGAAATGAAAGCCCAGTGCGATACCATGCCTTGTACTGTACATGCCAGACTGTGACCGACTGCGTTAAAACACAGAGAACTGCTTTAAATCTGCAGAAAAGGTTGATATGTGGGGTTTCCTTGAATAAGTCAAAGCTTTTGGGGGTTTACAGTGTTTCTAGCTCTGTGTAATAATGTTTTGGAAAGAGTGCAGAGCAGAACAGAAGCCGCTGAACAAACTCTGGGTTTTGTGTTCGGGCGAAAGGACTAAAATGTCGTTTACTCATGCTCCTCTGGGATCGTCTGGTTCTGCCTGCCTGAAGCACTTTTGATGACATGCCACTTCTACACCTTTAAAGGGTCAGCACACTTTTAAGGCTGGAACATTTCCGCTTTAAAATATCTGAACATTAGGCCTGTGTTTTATATTCTGTTCACTCGTACACTTAAATTGTATCAGATTTTTCCAACAGTGCTCAAATTTAGAAGAATCTGTCATTTTATTTAGACTAACGGCCTCTTTCATTTTCTATTTGTAGTCAGTTCATTAGAATGAATGGTGCTGATACAATTCCCATGATCCCACGCTACTTCACAATGTCATCTGCTACTACATCTTGTTTAACTGTTTTCACTCAGAAACCTTTTTTAAAGAGTCTGTGTCCTCTTTTTGTACTTTGGCCGTCATTAATGTCAGTTATGATAACAGTGAGCTTAACAAGTTAACTGCTGTGATCTGGGAACAGAGACATCACTGCAGATTAGGGCTGGAATGTGTGTGACGTGACCAACATAAGCAAGTTTCCGAGTCATTCGCATGGTTGTATCCTTCAGAGCTGGGTGGATCTGGTTTACAATCTTCTCATGTTTTTCTTTTTAGTTGGGTTTTTTAGAATAGAATCAGAAAATTTGGTAATTAGGATTAGTTTGGACCAGGTTAGACTAAATCTCACCATGAAATCACACAAATACAGGTGGTCAAAGGTCTATTAGTGTGTACTGCTGGACCATGAAAATAGAATTATGTTGATATAACTATTAGAATATAATTGATATGGTCTGGTCTATAGAAAATTAAACATTTTTCGCCAAGCATTTTTAATATTAGCTTGTTACTTGAGCTAATAATAGCCTTTTGCATATGAAAAAAGACTGCACCCCACAGAGCAGAAAGCAGAAAACCCCAGATGTATGCATGTAGGGCAATACAGTGTAGTATAAGTCATCATTATCCACTTAATAAAGTGACATCACTGATGAATTTATATAATATATGTGTCACGCAAGGATTGTCTGGACAAACAGCTCAGGGCAGGAATGAGGTAAGAGTACTCTAACCTCCAAACACACACTTTTGCTTAATAACCTCACACACCAACTTGCATCTACTGTACAACTGTAACAGCTACGTAAACAAGTCCATGTCCAGCTATTAAACACAGATGACAATTGCAGATGTGAACAGCCTCCCCGACTCACACACTTTTACGTCTCCTGTCGACTTGCACTTAAGTCTGTTGGCGAACCCAACACCGAAAAAATACACCATCATCAACTATTTCCATGGTAATCTGGCATCTTGTTGAACATGCAGTATGATTGATTCTCCTCTGAGCCATTAGGTTAGTTTTTCTTTTTTGTTTTCCTTCTCGTCTCAGTCATATAAATCTTTGGCCTTTTCTCACGCGGTAATTAGCTCGACCCTGGAACAGAGGCCCGTATTTCATGGCAGCCTGTCCTTCTTGACATACTCGGTGACAAAGCGCAGACCGTCGTCACACTGTCCTCTGGTCCAACTCAAACATTCAGCTGCAGCTAATGTGTACTGGTGTGGCTGCCCAAATAGGTCACAGGCCGACGTCCAGCTATGTTTCCTTTGTAAAATTAATTGCTGAGAGTGCATGTGTGTGTGTTTTTATGGACACGCCTCCGTCTGCTTGTGTCCTAGGTGAAATACTGCACATGTCGTCTGCTTATGTGTGTGTGTGTGTGTGTGTATGTGTGATATGTGACATGTGATATTGCTGAGGAAGCAGTAAACAGCACTGCCCAGTATAACTGCACTGCATGTGACGTTTGCAGCAGAACCCAAAAATCAAACATGTTTCCATCTGTCAGTGGTAAAAAGCACCTCTAAAATAATTCATGCCAGACTCATCTCACATTACAACATTTTGTGGATTGCAATTTTGGATCAGAGGTGCTAAGATTTTTGCAACATGCCTCCGTAGTTATTTAAAATAGTCTCCTAATCCAGTGCCAGGGTGACTATCTCTCACTATCTAACACTTCTACTTAATATATCATTAAATTTAATAAGGTTATATACAGTTTGGTTCAGATTAGACCAAAATTAAGACCTGTTTTGCTGTTTGATGTCATGGATATAATGTGGCCTTGTAAAAAATCTCATAGCAAACAAAGTCAAATGTGCTTTATTCTCACCTTAATGGAGGCTATGGGAGACTTTTCAGGGTATATTATTTCTCTAGATATCCACAGTGCTGCTATAAATGTAACATTTTAAGCCCAAACTTATATTGTTTATCGACAAAGAATCACCTCCCACTCTTGGATCATCTCCAGACAAAACGGTTGCTTTGCTCCAGCTTTGTTCAATAAAAGGTGATAATAAAAGGAAAAGGAGCTACTCCAGGTCATGGGAAAACAATGATGGAATTCTTAAGGGTGGATTTTCCGCTCTAATCCTAAAGAACCCTTTTGATTTAATACTAACATTACGTAGGATCATTAAGACATTTATATTTTGGCAGTGCTGAGTGGCTGAGGTTGGGTGGAGGTTGGAACCGCAGTATTACAATTCCCTGTTTTACCACCTGACCAAATGCCCATGAGCAAGACACCCGAAGACACTCACAATCTCTAGTAACATTATTTAATAACAGTATTGAAAATCAACTCGGAAAATAGTTGATTTGTGTGAACTATACTGACCCTTTGAGTGCCACCCAGCATGTAAACCTTTTGTCAATGTGCCTGAAGCGAAAAAATAAGTATGAAAACGTCTTTATTCTTCTACTCCTTGACTACTTGCACCCTGCTTCATCTCAAATTCCCAAAAACACAATGACATTGACTTTTGAAGATACTCCTACCTGTGGGACAGTGAGGCAAATTAGATGACAGATATTGCTAAAATAAGACAGCGGGATCAGCTGTGAGTTTGGCTTCAGTTTGCACTCGGTGGCTGAAGTGTGCAGTGTCATTTGAATATCACTTCACATAATTAAATACTTGTCTGTTCTGCCAGTTGGATCTTGATGTAATATGCAGGATGTGGTTTTGTTACCTTTCATTTATAGTGTCACACAGCAGCACCTCTAGGACTAATTCTGTGGTATTGCTTTATATTAAGGTCAATGTAGTGATCAGTAATAAAGTCTTTTATTCCTATTCGATGCTCATTGACATGATTGTGTTAATAAGCCTGGATAAGAACTAGTGATAGCATCATAAACATTTTCATGCTAGATCATAAAACATTTATAAGTACTTTTAAGGAACAAAACACTTTACATAGTGCTTGGTTTTTGTTTTGTTATTAAGATTAATACTCACTGTGATATGCATTCGTTAACAGTTAACCAGATCTAAAGCAAGAACAATTCCCTTTTAAGGTAATTATATATAAGTAATTTATTACATAGGCTACTTGTATAGTGCTGAATATTGCAGTTCTAATGTTACTGTTATGTAAATATCAAATAATTAAATAACTCTAAATGTGCAGTACATATGTACACAGTACTAACTCACAAAAGTCACTGAATCAGTTAAATTCATTAAATTCATGGAATTTCAATGTCATTATATGTTCTCAAGCAGATTATAAATGGTTAAGTTTTTCAACTGCTTATAACTGCCTTATAATCTATCAGTAAGTGGGTTTATGCTGCAGTTATTATCACTTAAATAGTCTTATTCACATACAATACTGTGCAGAAGTCCCAGACCACCACTTTGGTTGAAATGAACATAAATTTTTCATTCTCTTTCACTTTTCTTTAGATACAAGAAAATAGAGGAAATATATGCACAGTCTTAAAAGACACAAAAAATTGACCTAAAAGGGTTCTAAAGGTTGAAGTCACTATTTATTGTGACCCTTGACCCCATGACAAAAAGCAGACCAAACAATTAGAAACATCTGACATGTGTTGAATGAAAGCAGGTATAAAACATCAGATAATTAATGCCATAAATCTAATTTTGTCTGAACAAATGGGTTAAAGACATGTTAATTGCAAAGGGAGGTCACATGAAATCATACCACTTTGGTTTATAGAAGCTGTTTTTTCACTGAAACCTTTGTTTATACTGCTGTACATACTTCACATATATCCAGATTAGATGTTAATACAGATTGAGAAATGCATATGTGTGGTCATTAGAACTTTACTGCAAGTCTAATGTTGGCTTTTGCACAGAACTGAATATTAGTGTTTGGACTGAATAAGACCTCATAAGCTGATGACAAATCCTTATTTATAGGACTTTAAAGAATTTAACTAGTAATAGTTTAATACGTCTAATACTTTATTCACATTAAATATAGTGTGATGAGTCAAAAATGATGAATAAATGTGATGGATTAGTCAGCAGGGTTCTATATTTAAGGGTCAGATCATGAACATCTTTTATGAAACCAGTGTAAATACTTGTAGGTGCTCAGATGTTGGTCCACACTGACCTCTCACGCTCCTGCTCCAGCAGGTTGGTGAACTCATCACTCTTCTTCATAAACTCCCCGTGGTTCCTTTTCTCGTCCTCCAGCTTATACAGAGCCTGTTTATGCGACTGCTCCACCATCAGCAGCTGCTCCAGCATCCGCCGGTGTGTCTCCCTCTGTTTCTCCACCAGCTTGTCTAGCTGTGGACGAAGACAAAGACAACATGTCACATCTGTGCTGCTTTACGTTAATCAGGCATTGGGTGTCTGCTTTTAACCCGTTTTATTTTTAGAGTAGGCTTAAGTAGGAGGTCAGCAGTGGAAATGAGGATCTACTTCAGTTCTGACAGAGCTGGTATTACCTCCATCATGGGGCTCTCATAGATGTCCTCCTGGAAGGCATCGGTCTTGCCCTGGATGGCGTCTCTCTGCAGGGCCTGCAAGACCTTCTGTGGTGTGACAAACCCGTATTTGGCCTCTAACAGCGCCAAGTCAATTTTCTCGGCCTTCAGCACTGTGATCACCTCATCTCTGGCCTGTGAGGAAGGGGGGGATTTTGTTAGATTAAACTTTGTGACAGATAAATAATGAAGACTCTGTTTCTGCTGTGTGGTCTTATCCAACATTTTACTTGTATTTCGCTCTGTTCGCAGCAGGAGTAACACTACTCAGGGATTTCTGGATTCATGTTGCATTGACAGGAAACAGCCTCAGCTGTTAGTTGTCCATTAGTATGGGTTATTAGTTCATTTTAGTGCCCCCCTGCCCACAGACCCACTATGACTGACTCTACATCCAGCTGGGGCTAAAGTCATGTCTGCGCGCCTGTTGCAGCTGTAATGTGCCCATGACTAAATCCAAGTTTGCCCAGTCATGACTACCCTTCACATCAGCGGGGATTACCTGAAGTTCTCCCTCCAGCAAGCTGAGAAGGAAGACAAGGTCATCTCGGGAAAGGTCCCTGCCCTTTTCCCTCCGGCCTGTCTTTGCAGCGCCACTGGCACTTCCACTGCTGCTCCCACTGCCACTCCCACTGACACAGGTGTTATTCTTCACTGTCTTGTGATTCCGCTGAATAGTCCCGGTGTCATCCGGCGGCTCCCGGTGTCGACTCCGGCGCTCCACCCTTCCGGAGGGCTCCTCTCGCTCTGCTGTGCGTTTGCGTGTATCTGCCTGTTGCTGCTGCATGAGCTTGGCCTTGGTGACATCTTCCAGACTATTGCTTCTGGACCGCATGTTCTGTTCCCCTACCTGCTGGTTGAGAAGTGGAAAGACATGTATTAACATTTCCTGGACCAGATTTTCTGTGTCACTGTGTATCTTTTGCACTAATGTTTGCATTAAGTCAGGAAAGAGGCAAAATAGAATACACTGTGTCAAATTTCCATGTCTGACCTTGACTTTGACTTTGTCTAAAAGAATAAAGCACTTTAAGATGTTCTCAAACTGTCACAAATACTCTTGTGTGAATGATAAAATGTTGTGGCTTTAGGCAGTGTTGGTCCAACTTTGAGGACATCCTTTAACCCAGTGTTTTTCAACTTTGGGGTGGGGACCCCACGTGGAGTCGTCTGGAATTCAAATGGGGTCGCCTGAAATTTCTAGTAATTGATAAAAATTAAAAGTTACAAATGAAAAATATATAGTGAGTTGACAGAGACAATCACAATCCATAAAAGACATGACAAACTGTGAAACTGAAACTGAAGCACTGTGGTTCTGTTTATCAGTCAAATGTTCACTGTGGTCGGTTTCAGATGCTGCAGCTCTTTCATAATTCATAGTTTGAGTTCTTGTTTGTTCAGTATTAATTGTCAGCCTTGTAAATCCAAGCTGGACTGACTGTACATATCCTGACCAAGGAAAATAAAATTCTCACTTTGTGCAGTAATCTACACCTGGCTTTTCTGCCTCCGTCCATAATAATATACATTATATAGACTAAATGTTGTCTAAAATATTTTTTTATTTGCAACATAGTATAGCAAACTATTACATGATAAAAAAAAATTAAATTTTAGTAAAAAAAAATAAGTCTCTGTTTTGAATGTGTGGGGTCGCCAGAAATTTGTGATGTTAAAATGGGTTAATGAGCCAAAAAAGGTTGGGAACCTCTGCTTTAACCCTTTATAGTTTACTCATAGAAATACTTTGAAATTCAAAATTTCAACCTTAGTGTGTTATCGGAGGACATAACAAGACTTTACTTTTGTGGAATTTTTTTTTGGAAATTTTTTAGCGTTATGTAGAATATCAAGATCAGGGAAGTTACCTGAAAGTGGCAAAATAAATAAATAAATCCAAGAAGTAAATATAAAAAAATACAGGAAAAACATATGTAAGGAACATGTATTTCAGAATATTAGAAGATCACTTTTAGAACATTAGACCAACGTAGGTGCTGATCCAGACCCCTGTCCACATCCACATTATCCCTTTGAACATCATTCCTGACATTAGTACCATTACTTCATGGTACCTAACAAAGCAGGTACACTCAGTGTTCATGCAGAGGTGGACCTTACAGACCCTGCAGACCACATTGGACCTGAGATTGTTGACTCACTGCCCTCACTGGAACCGTAGCTGTCACTGTCTTGTATGTGGAAATTACCAAAAATAGTCACTGCCATCATGTAACACTCATAAATAAAAAATCCCAAAAAACATGAAAAATATCCGGTAAGCTGTATAAACTTATTTTGTGCTTGCCTTTTATATTCCTTGTATATTTGCAGTATATTTTATTTTTGGTTTATTACATGTTACACTGTGCAGATGTAACCTGTTCTGTCATCATTGTGTAACCGTAGCCCATAAACCAAACCTGCATCGTCTAGTTCCACATTTGTCATTTGTACGATCGCAGGAGCATGTCGTCATTCCTTGCCATGTTATTATTAGTTACTCAGCGGAATAAAGTCATCATCACCACGTCGTACCACCAACCGCAATGCACGATTATACCACAAATTTTCTGACACTGCCAGTAAAATTTTGGAAGCTGGACCTCAGTTCTGTCAAACCGAATTACTGAGAACTGTAGACCGTCATTCATGCTTGATGATTTTCCCCACAATGTGAGTTTTGTGTCTAGAAAAAGGCATCCAAATTCAGTCCGCTAGGGTTTTTATTCATAGGAGCACTGTGGTCCACTTGTTTACTTACTTTGTCTGATAGGTGGTCTGATGTGTTGAAGCCGCCTCAGTGAGCTATGAATTAAAAGTATCGGGGTTATGTACCAGCGTCTGTTTGGAGTATATAGAGTGTCTTTGTGACATCTGGTGTATGAATGGACCATTCAGTGACTCATTGTCGATGATAAATCAGACTATGATAAATACACCAATGCTGTAGGCTACACTCGCAGGCAGAGAAACTGTGAGCTCCTTTGCCAAGTAATTTACTACTTTTTCAGTATTGTGCTCAGCTAAAGTGAATAGATGTAAAAGACAAAGCAGAGCTGACACAAAAACATGTTGAGACTGATCTGAGCGTTTGATGTGAGAGAATAATCTGCCCAAAGGCATTACATCATCATCTACATATCCAGCTCCACTCAGCTAACTACCTGGACTTGGCATTATTTCAGAACAATGTACTTGAGTCTTTTCATTTTGTAATTATCTGACAGGTTGACACAAAGTAATGATGCAGTATAATAAAACTGTACTCCTGATAATAAATATTGACTTTCTTTAGAACTTTATGTTCTTTCGCTGAGAACATCCTCTTCTTTTAGAGTATGTGTAGCTCAGAGAAAGCCTTAAAAACTGACCTGGTACAGTAACTGACATCATTACAAAGACATTATATAATTACTGAAAAGTTTTATCTGAAATCCCACCAAATGAAGATCATTTCATTTTATTTTGCTTTTTCATGTTCCAACCCTATTAGCATCCACAGGGCATTTCTTCTTTTACTACATTCTTATTATATACTGTTATAAACTTTACAAAAGTGTGCTGTAAGAACTCCCAACTACTTTGAAAAGAATGCAGTTACAGTTTATTAATCCTAATGCTACTGCGTTTACTAACAGAAATATATAAAGAAATGACAAATAGACATCAGATGCATGTGATTACAAAGGTACAATGTAAAATGTGTAGAAGGATGAAAGATGAATAATATAACAGCCAACTATGACGAGGTAAGACCTTGTGTTGAAAATTCAGTCTTTTTCATTTTTCATATTTTCAGTCTTGGTTTAGATGAGTGTCTTTAGGGCAGTGTTTTTGTCAACCTTGGGGTCGGGACCCCATGTGGGGTCGCCTGGAATTCAAATGGGGTCGCATGAAAAAAAAAAAAAAAAAAAAAATTATGATAAGTTGAGAGAGACAATCACAATACATAAGACATGACAAACTCTGAAGTTGAAACTGAAGCACTGTGGTACTGTTTATCTTTCAAATGTTCATTGTGGTCAGTTTCAGATGCTGCAGCTCTTTCATAATTCATAGTTTGAGTTATTGTTTGTTCGGCATAAATTGTCAGCCTTGTAAATCCAAGCTGGACTGACTGTACATATCCTGACCAAGGAAAATAAAATTCTCACTTTGTGCAGTAATCTACACCTGGCTTTTCTGCTTCCGTACATAATAATATACATTATATAGACTAAATGTTGTCTAAAATTAATGTTTATTTGCAACATAGTATAGCAAACTATTACATGATCAAAAACAAATTAACTTTAGCAAAAAAAAAGTCTCTGTTTTGAATCTCTGGGGTCGCCAGAAATTTGTGATGTTGAAATGGGGTCACGAGCCAAAAAAGGTTGGGAACCACTGCTTCAGGGTTTTTCAGGTTTTTAGGTTTATCCTCTTTTTTTTTTTCTTTTTTTTTCTTTTTTTTTTTTTTCTTTTTTATTGGCTCAGCTGGCTGACAGGCAGCTGTCTGTTCCGATAAGGCAGCAGCCGACACCAACTGTATGTACAGTAGGTTTTTAGGTTTATCAGCCAACATTTGTTACCAAAGTAATCAAAAGTTACATGAGTTTGGCACATAACTAGTAAGACATTTCAGAAATTACCTTCACAACATCAATTTCCACACTCATTATCTGTCTATCTGTACCACATCTGTATGTCTGTCATCCAATTCCAAAATTAGTTCGTTTTTTTTTTTTTTTTTACTTCCAAGCTCCTGTTCATCTTTGGGATGTAGCTACAGACAGCTAAAGTTTGCCAGCTGTGCTTCTGTGGACACCATTTTTGTAGTTATGTGTCTGATGACGAGAACACCAAAAAGTACATATTTTTTGACCACAAAGACAAAAATTAAAATGTCACTGCTCTGGCTAAGTTTGCCTGAGACGGCCTAATTGGAGCTTAGAAACAATGTGTTCAAGACTCCTGCAGTGTGTGTCCAGCCTCTGTGTGAGGCCCTCTGACAGTTTATGAGTAAGAAAGATGGCTGGGTGATTGCATTGTGCACACTCTAGGCAAGGCGCCACATGATTCAGAGCTGAGGTAATTCCCTGCAGTCTAAGACAGACTCCACATCTACTTACTCAAAGATCTGGGCTTCAGGCAGGACAGAACTGGTCAAAAAGTGCGTCTGCGAGTGTGTGCGATGCCTTTCGTAAACCGTATGTAAAGGACAGTTCATGATATTTGTAACTTTCACAGCAGCATTATGAGAACAGTGTGTAACCTTTCAAATAAGTAAAACCAGATACATAATCAGCCCTGATAAAGCTCAGCTATTAGTCACTGCAACACAACCAGATCCCGCTGACAAACCCATGATGCAACAAACAGCTCCAACACACAGATGTTCACACTATACGCACAACCCACACATGCATAAAGAGCTGAAGGATCAAGATTTTAGCTGAGATTGCACAACAAACGCAAAGGTTACAGACATGCTGCAGCCCCGCTGGGATTCCTACATGTGCAAGTATCACGTATCTGCAAAATCTCCAAGATGGATCAGAAATATATCACATAGTTCATAAAAAGGTTCACAGAGGGGACGGGAAAATAGCTTAGTATTGGATGTGTGGTATCTCCAAATCAGTCCCTGGTGAGAGTTGGAGAAATGAGTTTTGAGATCAGTGCAATACCTCTGGTGAGTGATGGTCCTGATTTTGGAGAATTGTGTTATTGGAAACTCAAAGCAGAGTGGCCAAAAACTGAAAACACTAAAATAGTTAGCAAAAGTCCAAGAACGCTGTCCAACTCTTGTGATCTGTGTTCATGGACTGATGTGAAAATAATTTGTGACACTGAGCTGAACAAGCGAGAAAAGCCTCTTTTGAGCATCCAGCCATGATACCATTTTTACAGTACTTATCAGATCAAACAAAAGCATCAATAAACTTAACAATCTAGTAAAATATTCAGTTAATATGCGACTTCTTCACGATTGAGCTTTTAAAAGATGAGGTAATTTAATTTCCTCCTCGTCATCAGGTGCTAATAACCAAAATCCCTTTACTAGCTATCAGTTTTACAGCAGCAACGTCTAATTTTAAATAAACACAGGGTGTAAACAGGGACTGGAACACACATGGCAAGTGAAAGCACGGCGTAAAAAAGATGTTGCTTGGAAATTTCCTTTAGGCCTTTAGGTTTGCTGGTGAAGACAAAAACACAGCAGCTCTTAAAATGTTTTGCGAACACTGTTTGCGCACATATTTTCTCCATGAGGGTGTTTGTACTGTCTCTGTCGTCAGCTCGGCGAAGGTGTGAAGACAAGAAATGCCAAAATGCAGAGTTAATTAGCCACTCTGAGACCTGGGGTGACCTTGTCAAAGAGAGAGAGGACATTTTGAGCAGATTAGCTTAGAAATATGTTACTCGTGGTGAATAGTAATTAATGCTGGAAAGAGTGTTTGTTGGACATTTGATTGAAACATAAACTGTTTCTCAGAGTGTCATATTGCTCAAGTGTCTACCCATAATAATCATGTTTGTACCTGTAGTTCTAATGCAATAATACACCTCATGATTCCATCTGTTCAAGACGATAACAGTGTGAATGAATGGGTGTGTGACATGTGTAAAACTGCCCAGGGATGACTTAACCGTTCTTTGTCCTCATGCTTATTCCAGCCAGCTAGTGACAGGCGTTTTTGTCAGAGCAGCAGCTTGTGTAAACACATTCTTCATTCTGTAAGCAGGGGATCGATGCCAAAAGGTGATGTTATGATTAACAGGTGCTCAGATCTTATGTAAGGGAGTTTGGACGATAAAACACTGAAAAGAATCATTCAAGCACAACAAGACTACACACAAAGCAGTGAAAAGTATGTATTTATATCAGTCCCTGTGGCTCTTTATTTAAGCCATAAAGACCCAAACAGCCAAAGGCAACCAGAATAATTTACTGATATAAAAAGTTAAATCACTGTTAATCCATTAATCCCACCAATCCATGTAAATATTTGGCGTAACATGCAGTTTGTCATCTTTTCATGGTCATCAGATATGACCCGTAGTGAATGTTGAAACACCGTCATCTTCTACAACTTTGACTCACCGCTAAAAATCATGGAGTTGGATCAATGACAGTGGATGGAGCCACTTGGTTTGTGTTCAGTTAAAGATAGATTTTGCTGAAAAAGTCATTTTTTCTTCAGTTTTCTCTATTTTTGATATAATAATCCCCAGCCTTAATCTGGTCTTTTATGAACATCTACATGATGTGTGAGTTAAATGTAGGAAAATACCATATTTTCACTGAAAAAAACACAACATACAGACAATAATATTACAATAAATGATGATAAATCAATTAAGGATGGTTAAATATAGAGAAAAAATAATTTAGGAACTACCACAGAAGTAACACTGGGTTCTTATGGGTTAAAGCAGTGGTTCCCAACGTTTTTTGGCTCATGACCCCATTTCAACATCACAAATTTCTGGCGACCCCAGACATTCAAGTCAGAGACATTTTTTTGCTAAAATTAATTTGTTTTTGATCATGTAATAGTTTGCTATACTATGTTGCAAATAAATGTTAATTTTGGATGACATTTAGTCTATATAATGTATATTATTATGGACGGAGGCAGAAAAGCCAGGTGTAGATTACTGCACAAAGTGAGAATTTTACTTTCCTTGGTCAGGATATGTACAGTGAGTCCACCTTGGATTTACAAGGCTGACAATTAATACTGAACAAACAAGAACTCAAACTATGAATTATGAAAGAACTGCAGCATCTGAAACCGACCACAATGAACATTTGAAAGATAAACAGTACCACAGTGCTTCAGTTTCAGCTTCACAGTTTGTCTTTTATGTATTCTGATTGTCTCTCTCAACTCACCATATATTTTTTATTAGTAAGTTTTTGTTTTTTTTTTACTTTTATCAATTACTAGAAATTTCAGGTGACCCCATTTGAATTCCAGGCGACCCCACGGTTGAAAAACACTGGGTTAAAGTGTGCATTCATGTATGGCTGTGTAATGCAGTGTCTTTTCTCTAGTATTAGACTTGTAGCATAAGGACCCACAGTTACTGAGCCTCAGTCATGATATTCGTGCTCACTTTCTCATTCATAAATAGCTTTTTGCTCCTTTCCAGAGGCCCTTCCATTACCTTGTGCTCTCATTAAGCACTGAGGACAATGTCCGAAGCCAAAAGTAAAGCTATTACTGGAAATAGCTGGCAGTTAGGACTTGTCTAGCCAGGACCACCAAGGTTTCTCCAACTAGCTACCAGGTCAAAAGGCTCATTCATTCAGAGAGTTTCAACACAGTGAACTCACCATGCCAGCCAGCCGGCCAGCCAGCCGCTAACTCATAAACCCCCATAAAGTCTGTCTATAATTGCCATCAAGTAATTTTATCACACATCTGAGCATTTTGGAAAGTGATTAAGCTTATTATTTAGAGGCTTTATGATTATGGATCTGCTCTGTGGCTGCTGGGACCCACAAACTGCACCAACACCACACCCCCGTGACACACAAAAAGTCTTTCCCTGATGTAACTTTGTCAATATACCTTTACTGTCAGGATACCAGCTCTTTTACAACGGGCGCTAAGTGCCTCAGAAAGCTTAAAAATGGGCCCTAACCGATGACTTCACTTTTCATGTGAGTTGGAAGTGAATCAGAGGGAGAGCCGTTAAAGTCAAGAGGGTGAAAGGTGAGGAAGCAGGTGTGCTACAAAAAAACATGCCTCCTTCTCTCTCCCACACGCATACACGGCGTATGGACGCTCAAACGGCAGCATGTGCGGACATTTGGTTGCAAGCGCAGAACATATGCATCACATGCACACACCCACGGCTGCACACACAAATTACAGAGTAAATTCTTGCAGTCTGACATCACGGTGCTGTCAATATGATTGAGGGGGAAGAGGAACACAGATCAAAAGAGAGCAGAGAAAGGGAAGAGAGGGGAGGGAAAAATGGAGGATCAGCAGTATATCCTATGGAGCAAGAAACAGGATCTGCTGCTACTCCTCTGCTCACTGTACACATGATCGGCACTTATACTCGGTGTAAAGCGGTGTGCGTAAATGCCTGCAGGTGAATTCTGTAACTGTTTTACTGTAGAACTGTAGAACTTTTATTGTGAAAACTAGATTTTAACATATACCAGCTGAGATCTCCACATTCTTCTGCATCAGTGCATATGATTCCATGTAAAATAAACTGCCTTACTTTTGGCATGTGTTTTACTGTATTAATACTTTACGAGGTTGGTTAGTACCAACGATTTTCCATAAATAATGAAGCACTGGAAATCTTAAGCAGCCAAAGCATTTTAAAATTGCTTAAATTATAAATTATTTTAATGCTCGATGCCCGGTGTTTTTGTGTCCAAAATATAAGTTTATGGCTCACAAAAAGTTGATAATGTGTAAGGGAAGCTTTTTATTCATAGAGAGGAAAGGTGAGTAAATGAACACTGGAACATATGCAGTATTAGAAGGTGAGTTACTGAGACTGTACTAAAGTGTGATCCATGTTGTTTAAAACAGAAATTAACTGCTCAGGTGTGATAGATATGTTACAGTATGACCACAGCGCTGGACTGTGTAATCAAATCTGTTTTTGATGGTATGGTTTACACAGGCCGTATTTCAGTCTTTAACATTACATATCAGTGTTGTGATAAGAAGTCAGGTTCATTATATGTGCATTATTGGCTTATACACGGTCAGCTTTCTGTTACATATGTTCTACTGTCTCATACTAAACATGCACGACTGCACCGCACATGCCTCTATGTTGTGTTAAGAACTGATGAGTTTAATGATTCCTCCCACATTCCTGCATTCCTGAATTAAGTCCTGTTCATTTTCATTCATGCACATCAATATTCACCACCTTAGTTATGTGTTTGCATGTATGCACGTCCATGCGCTGGACGAAAGCAAAGCAAGAAATAAAAGTGAGCGAAATTCAGTGTCAGTGATGATTAAACTACAGACTTCCACAACCAGAGGAGGTCAGAAAGCCCTGAGATTTTTTTGCATTGCTCTGTGGGAGGTTTGAGTTCTGAAATGATTTTGTTATGGTGAAAGGATACACTGTTTTGCATTTGGCTCTTAAAGCTACAAGTCAGAGAGGATTAATAATGAAAGAATACACTAGAGAAGTCAACTAATAAATATACAGTCCATCCATATGAATGCCCACACACAGCATGGAAACACTAATCTGTTTATTAACATCTATCTCACCAATACATGGTCATAAATGTTGCTCAGTTGACAGTTTGAGGTGATAGGACATAGAGTGTCCTTTTTACAGTAGTTTTTCTTCAGTCAAATATAATAGTATTATTGTTTCTACTCATATTTCTTCACTTAAACAGTGTTAAAGCATTAATGTTGCTAACAGAGCCAAAGAATAACTGGGTGTCTGTCAGTGAGTAGTGCAGTGTACCAGAGGGGTTTCCGTCATCAAGACAAAAAAAAAACCCTAGTGAAATGTTTACAAACAGTGGAGGGGTTGCTGTAGCAACAGGTAGCGATCAGCATTCAGGCCTCGAGGTTGAATGAGGTGCCATAAAACCATCTGTGATGTTTCCTGCTTGCATTAATGCAACAAGAGAAGTGGGTTTTTTTGGAATTCCTGTGCTCTGAAGGCACTCAGTGCTCAGGACACAAGGCTGTAATTCCTCCCAAATGGCAGAGGAGGAGGACATGTGTCAGACAGTCATGCAGACTGACGGAGATGTTGCAGGTCAGATGTGGGCATGCTGTCTTTTATATGACAGAGAGTCGCTGCTACAGGGCTTCATCATTGTTTAAACATGGAGCGTTTTTTATACCAAAGCCTCCTTTCACCATGATGCAATCTCAAGAAATCTTTGCACTGGTTACCGTAACAACTAACAACATTTCTTTTGCAAGGACAATTTAGAAACTGGGATGATATGTAGTCTGCTGACAGTGATTCACATTCTTCAAGCTGAAAATGAAACAGTGGCAAAGAGGCTCACTAGTGTTTCAGTGTTGGGTAGTAACAACATTATATATTTAGAATACAAAATATGAGGAACTGTATTTAGTTACCGGTTCTACCTAAATAGGTGGCGATCAGAATACAGTCATGTTGTTAAAATCAATTGCCTTGTTTTTTTAAAGTCCGCATAATGCACCCTGACATGAAAATGACATCTACTTTTCCATAAACAGCTGATATAAAACTAAGTTTAGAAACACATCTCCTGTGCAGACAGTGTAGAATATTACTTATCCATTCTGAGGATGAGAGGATGATGTTATAATGCGTAAGCTGCATTTTGTTTGAATAATACATTTTTGCTATTGTTTGTGTTGCAGCTTTTTCATCCATTTCAATCTAGTGGATATTGAGAGTAAACACCGTCTTTTCTGGGGACATTTTTTATTTGAAGATCAGTTGAAAGGTGACAAAATGCACTTCAGAAACTGGCAAAAGGTTTTACTGTGGGAGAATAAATTCACAGTGGTATTTTCAGTTTTATGTACTGGTTTGTGTCAAATGAAAGGTGAAGGAAAAATTGAGTCTTCATCCTTTTTGCCACACACATCACACAGCCTCCGTGGTTCAGTTCACTCTAGGTGGCAGTATTGAATGAATACACATTGATTTGTGGTGTTACATACGTAGAGAATATTGAACTAAAAATAATTGACCTAAAGTATTGAGGATGTAGTGCCCACTTTGAATAATGTAATAGAATACATTACATTTAGGGTCATCTGCAGTGAAAGATATGTTATCCAAAAATATTCAATACTATAGGAATCATGAGCTATTTGTCAGTCCTTGTAGCCTTGTTCTACTGATAAAAATACTGTGTTTTTCTAACAAGAGCAGGAAAAGAGCACTGTGGTTTCACCAGGGGGCGCCATGTTTCCAAGTCTGACCATTTAAAACTCACTAATGTCATTAAAGGAGTCTGTGCAAAGTAAAACTGCATATATTGTATGTGTTCCATCAAAAGTGGCAGAGATACAGAATAGATTTTTTTCTTTACTTTTTTATATTTCTTTCTGCGTGTCAAGGCTGTATAAATTCTAAAAGCCAAGCAATTAAAGGAATGGAGTTCTGTGTAGAAACAAAATATAAGACTCTCAGTGCAAAATCCCAAAGCACAGGGATGACACACTCTGAGCCAAAACACACTCATGAATCTGTTTACAATCTCTGAGCTCGTTCAGGTGAAGTAACATAAAACTGTTAGCTCCGAGCACAATGGAGATGATCTGTCCCCCTGTGGGTAATAGGAGAGAAGACGGAGCATGGATGGAGACTGCCGGCTTCACACTGAAGGACTGTTCAGTCTGGGAGAAAAGCCAAGTCTGATGTTAAACCAGGAAATCTGGCCAAGCATACATGCACTTAGTCTTCTGAAATGAATGTGTAAATGCACACACACGCATGCTTGTCTGGTTGTTTGTCGACAGTGTTGCCATGAGAATGTCTTTCTCATGATCTCATGGCTGGCTCCAAATGTTGCGTTTCACTGTATGCGCTTGAAAGCATGAGTAATATCTTTAATTGTGTATTGTGTATGGGCCCTTGCTGTATATTAAACGTTTTTGTCCTACTTTGTGCCAAGGTCTTCACATTTCACAAGATGGTGCAAAGAAAAATAGACAATAATACAGCAGGTCAGTGACTTTAAAACCACAACTCACACTAAATACTTCTTAATGGGGTCAGTCATGTTTGGATCAAAGTATCAGTTCAACACAACATTACTCACATGCATTTATTCTTCTGCTGTTGCATTTTGCACAAATCTGCACCATCTATGTTTAGCCTCATGGACTCCCGTGTCAGTCTCAATACATGTTCTAAACATGCCCCGTGTATTTAATATCGGTATCGGCTTGCGTCTGTTGGCAGGTGTACCATGCTCAGTGTCATCAGACTGTAACCTTGTCTGTTCTGCAGCAGGTGATTATGAGACACAGAAGCCTGGGCACTGCTGGGGTTTAAGTTGGCCCGAGTGCTGCTGTGTGGAAGCAAAGTCACCTCGCTGGATGTCACACTGAACAAACCTGAAGTAAAGGGTCATCCGGTTCAACAGCAGACTGGCTCATGTACTTTGGATTCTGCCATGACTTTGCACTGATACACTAAAATTATTTTTATACCCGTTTAACAAGCGGTAACAAATCTACTCTTCCAACCCAGGGTTAAGGGGCTAAAACTAGTTCTGAGAAAAATATTTTGTTAACTGAACATGGATAAATTTAAATAGTATCACAAGTAAACACATTTTCTCCAGATTTTAATGCATGATGTATAAATATAACAGGGCTTTGCACAGTTTAGGGCCCTTAATAAGGAAAGATATTGATGTCATGCCTTTTTTATTCAAAGGTTTTTTCAGTTTATATACAGTCCCGGAAAAAATTATTAGACCTTCAAAAGTCATCAAAAACAATGGTTATGCAATCAAGTACTAACTACTGTGTGTATCATTTGATTAAAACAGACAGAAAAGAAAACATGGAATGTCTAAAAGCACTGTTTTTGGCAGTACGATGCCATAGTGATGTAAGAACTGAAGTGATTTTAGTTATTATCAAGAAAACATGGAAAATGGATAGATATCAGCTCTGAAATTAAACTCTTATAAGCTGTTTTTGTTGTTGTCATTATATTTGTCCAAACAAATTTACCTTTAGTTGTACTGGGCATTAAAATGAACAAGAAATTGAAGAAAACAAGGGTGGTCTAATAATTTTTTCCTCAACTATATATGAAGAATTTCCTCACATTTCATAAATAAAAGATTAAATGGAAACTAACGAATTCCAAAACTAATAGCACTGTCCCCATCAGCTTTGTGCAGTTCATTAGCATCTGTATGTTTTTTTTTTTTTATTTGTGTATACCATGTATCAACCTTGTGTACAACAGCTGCACTAGCGCGTCGTTTCAGTAAGCAGCTAGCTGATCAATAAAGGGAATCGTTTTGATTTTTCTTCCTCAGGAATAAATGGAGACCTAATTAAAGTTAAAACAAGGGGGAATACTGGACCAAAATGCACTTGATAGACACAAACATGAAAGTATGTTCATGTTTTAACTCGGAAATACCTTAATTACCAGTTTTAAAAAAATAAGCAAAACCTAACTGCCAAGGAACACAAATTTATATTTGCTAGTGCACTTCATCAAATTGGGTTACATATTTAACCTCCAGCTAAGAAAAATATGCTTCCATTGTATGTTTGTACAAATAACATATATGTAATCTCAGCTTTTGTGAACCTAAAATCTGTTTTACATTAGTATTTTGAAGAAAACATGCTTTAACTGCTGAACTACTTTTTGTCTTCTTCCTCAATAATCATGAATTTATTGGAATGGGTGTAAAACACAAAAAATCTGTTACTTCAATGGCAGCTGTTTGCATCCCAAGTCTGTAAGTTTTTATGAATAGGCAAAAGTGCAGGGATTAGTACAGTAGTGAGTAATAAGAGTAAAGTCACAAAATGCTTCTCAAGAAAAATATTGTTAAATAGCAAAAAGAGATAGGCAATAGAAAGAACAAAACCTCACAAAGGTTTCCAAAGTGCTTCATGACATTAATGACAGAAATGGACAACACTGTAATACTAGACAGCATAATGAGGTCAAAGGTTACTGTAGATAAACGGGGCTTTAGCTGCTTTTTAATGCCATCAACAGAAACTGCAGAACATAATATCTAAGTCAAAGTAGAACTTCCTCTGTTCTCTGGTGAAGATCATAGTTTGGTTTAAATATTAATAAAAACACTAAGAGTCACATTTATCACATGACTGAGGTTTAATATCGATCTATTCCCTCAACATGAATGAACAATTAAATCACTATTATATATATATATATATATATATATATATATATATATATATATATATATATATATATATATATATCCAGAAATGTTGATATTTAATGTCTTTCTAGCTCAGACTCATACACATACATACAGTAGCTACATTCAGTTCTTGCTACCTCCCCTCAGAAGTGAAGAAATTCTCAGTAGTTTAACAGCAGATAGTTTGCTCACATTAGGCTGTGACTTAATCAGGAAGCGAGAACAGAAAATAAATTGTGCCTCCTTCACTGTTTACGGGAAAACCTCTGAAATTACTTTAAATTACTTAGATAGATTGAAGCAATGGATGAAACAAATTTGCATCCTCTTCCCATCAGCGCTGTGCCAACACAGCCACTGCAGACCACTGTTTGGCTGCTCACACTAATAGGAGGAGTTTTCATTTACATTTAGACCTCTGTGCTAATTATAATTTGGGTAATATCCAATGTAAAAATCTAACTGTGGGTCCCTGCTCCCCCTCAGCCCCCTGTGAGGGTCCTGTGAGCTCAGCGTGTCGGGACAGCTCCAGACAGATCCGATGGCTGGATGGTGTGAATAGCTCAAATTGCTTGTCACCACAAGGGCCACCAGGGGAGAAGACAAATCACCCACAGCCCAACATCCTGACATGCTGATGTTCTCCGCTTCATCTCAAACCCAATGCACAAACAAAACTGATCACACTGACCACCGCCGGATGTGACATGTGTTACCGGAGCACACCGTTATCTTATTTTTCCAACACAGATCATATGATATTTACCTAATACAGCATTTTTCCTTTCCACTAGTGGCTCTTATTGGACTTGATTCATATATGTAAACACATTTTCTAATGCACTACAGCTATTTACAGTCTTTAAACTACTTTTAAAGATACCAGAGAGGGTACACTTTTGGGCCAGCATTTTAGGTTTGGTCTTAATCTTAATAAACTTTATACATGAGCAGTAATAATGTCACCAAATAAACAATTTAATATTACTAAGTCGTTCAAGTATGACTAACTAGGTAATAACTGTTGTTTCATCTCCACCATATTTCTTTAATTTAATTTTATAAATAATGTATTTTAGGGCTCCCTCTTGGGGAACTATACCCTTACTGACCAGCAGAGGGCAGCAATTTTTCATTTTTGGGGAGTGGCCTTCAGATTTTGGATGCTGCATGCCCATATTGTCTTAAACTATGCATAGGGAGTGATAACAATGTTGTCACCAGGTTGAAACAGCCTTAACATGAATAAGCCACATCATGAGGGTCAACACAGAGGTTGTAGCTACAGGATTGAAGGATTAAGTAGCAAGATGCCAGGGCTTCCAGATAATGAAAAACATGCATGAATCCTCTAAATTAGGGGTCACCAATCCTGGTCCTCGAGAGCTGGTATCCTGCATGTTTTAGATGTTTCCCTCTTCCAGTTCACCTGATGGTCGTTGTCATTCTTCGCACAGCTTGATGATAGGCTTATCATTTGAATCAGATGTGTTGGAAGAGGGATACATCAAAACATGCAGGATACCGGCCCTCGAGGACCAGGATTGGTGACCCCTGCGCAAAATAAATTGTCAGAAAAGACTGTTATTACTAGTATGCTATTACTAGTATTTGACTGTGTGTTAACTGGATCTTTGTATTATTTTTTTTTATTTATTTTTTTTTATAAGACATAATTCTCAAATGCATCATGTTTAATGTCTTCATATAAAGTGTACAAGGGCTGTGCCTTGATTGCATACAGTGTCATGTCAAAAAATCTAATTTACACCAGATAATGTGTTATTTAGAGGTAAACTCATACATAAATAGATACAACTGCATCCCACATGAAAACGTCCAAACACCCATTGCTTTCGTTCACTATACATGAATATACAGGAGTAGGACGGTAAGGAAGTTAAAGGATAATTGTATTATTAAGTGGCAGACAGCTTGCATTGTCACATATACAGGAGTAAACGAGGTGATTCTCTGACAGATTAATCACCAGGAGGTTGTGTTTTAAGAGATTGTTACAAATGACAGAGCACAACTGAACCGCTACAGTACAGATCAATAAGTGGAAAAAAAAAAAGTATGTGCTATGGAACGCAGCCCTCTTTACTCTGAACTGATAAAGACTGAAGTTTATTTATTGTAGTCAGCTGACTGATGACTGACAGCTGATTGAAGAGTCAGAGGGTTCATCAGCTGGTCAGCAGACTTTACATACAGTAATAGTATACGATCCTAGAAGTCACATGAAACACACACGCTCTTTGATCCTATATCTAAATAATGGTACGTGCTTATATGGTTTATTTAGCGTTAGTTGAAAGCACATGGCTCAGAAATGACAGGCTGACAAAAGGTACGTCCAGTTGAAAGAACTTGAGGACAAATGTGGCAATCAGCAGCACTCATTCACTCGCAGTCTGTCCATCCATCTGTGTAGTGACAGAGGATTGACAGTGGAGGATTACAGGGTCACGGTATCCATCAGCCGGTCCACATGCTGTGACTTGGCCCACAGTACATACACACACTACAGAGCGCCCACATTAGGTCACTTTACAGATGAAGATCTTTTATAGTTAGTTAATATGTGAATTATAGTGTATAAGTCCCCATTTACAGTCATGGAAAAACTTATTAGACCATCGAAAGTCATCAAAAACAATAGTTATGCAATCCAGTACTAACTCCTGTGTGTATCATTTGGCTAAAACAGACAGAAAAGAAAACATGGAATGCCTAAAAGCACTGTTTTTGGCAGTACAATGCCATAGCTATTTATTTTTATTTATTTATTTGCACAACATAGACAGCAAGAGAAAAATTAAAAAAAACAAAACAATATTCATGCAAGTAACACCATTATGCAGGAGAGAATAGAACCAAAAAAAGGCTGTTGTAAATACCTCCCCGGAAATAAACAATACATAGAAAAAAAAAAAAGAATTAAAAATACGTAACAACTGAAATAATAATCTAAAGTAAAAACAGTAGAAATGCAAATCAAATGATATACAGCCTTACATTTTTTTTGTAAATTAGAGTCCTTTTCAGATGTTTTTTAAATAATGATGTTGATTGAAGTTCAGGGCGTAGATTATTCCAAAGATGTGGTCCACGATATTTTAGAGAATACTGACTGACAGAAGTTCGGCAGTACGGAAGATAAAATTTGCTTGAGTATCGTGTAGGATAATTATGAATAACAGAAGACAACATAAAAAAAAGTTCTGGGAAACTTTAGGAAGGACATGCGTAAAGTGAACATATTTGTACATGAAGACACAGCTATTGATGTAAGAACTGAAGTGATTTTGGTTATTATCAAGAAAACCATGGAAAATGGATAGATATCAGCTCTGAAATTAAACTCTTATGAGCTGTTTTTGTTGTTATCATTATATTTGTCCAAATAAACGTACCAGGCATTAAGATGAACAAGAAATGGAGGAAATCAAGGGTGGTCTAATAATTTTTTTCCATAACTGTTAAACCATCTCTATATTTTCAATCCAAAGCAGAATTATAATGACGTTACTCCTAATTTCATCTTTTAATGACTCTTAGATGTAGCTCTTCTTTTGCTTGTACTCTTAACAGTGCAACGGCCGACAAACCGGGGGCTAAAATTAGGGGTCATTCAATCCCCTTCACAGTAGGAGCCACGAGAAGTCGAGGACTCAGGCATTGCTTTATGGTCAGTTTAAAACATTTTCACCAACTAGGATGTGGGATAGAAATGCTTCACATTTCTACCGCAAAGGAAAAGTAGATATGTTCACCGGCAAATAGTTTCTAACCTCAGGAAGTAATGAAGTGCAACTTAGAAAATGTAAACCTGTCACTTTAACGGCAGTGTGTCAATAGTCTCCAGCGACTCAGCCACTTACAGAGCTAGTGAGAATTGTAGGCGTTCTGGGTAATGAAGTCCTTTAAAGTCAGATACAGGACATTAAATTGTGAAGGTGTGTGTTGTGGGTCAGTGCTGTGGTTGTACGCTCCACATGTCAGTCATTACAGGAGGCCTCAGCAGATTTTTGACACTGTTAGCTTCACTTGTAAAGTCTTAAATCTGTATGATCTGCACCTGCCTGCCAGAGAAACTGCCAAATTACTGACTGCTGGAAGGTTCTGACTGAAGGGAAGGAGGTGTATGAGTGGGCGCTGGTGCATCAGAGCACAGATGGTGGTGTATATACAGTATATGAACAGGATTTACATATGTGTGTGCACTCAAACTAAATGTATACTGTATTGCGGAGGTTGCACAGTAAATGGCTTTAATGTAATTCGTCACATCTTCCATTAGAACATGACTCACTTTCCCAATTCACTTCAACGCTGTCTTATATTATTATTATTACAGTTTAAATGTAATTGGATGCAGTGTTCTCTGTGATGTTTTGTCAGGAAAAAAGAATGAAGACACAGTTTTTCCTTGACCTTTCATTTTCCACAGCATCATGTTCCATCTCGCTAAACAAAGAGAAATAAAACTTTAAATTTGCAGCTCCACAGCACAACATTTAGTGTTCGCTAAAGAGCAGAGATAATCCTCTTAAAATTAAAATGTCTACAGGAAAAGCAGGTTCTCCTCCTTTGTTTTCACACTGCATGACAAGAATAACTTTCAAGAATACCCATAATGTTGGTTTAATCTACTGTTCAACTCCATTGTAGCTGTAGCCTCATAGAGTAGACTGTGCATTACCCACTGTCATGGTTCAGACATGCTTTTGCTCTTTGTTTTAAGGGAAATTGGTGATGCTTTTCGTGCTTCTCAGCAAATAATGCAATCTCTACTTCTGTTATAGTTATGACATAGTCACTTTAGCTCACTTGCTCACTTATTTGAGCAAATGCAATATTTTATCACTATTTTCTCCCATTTGTTATTTAATTTTTCATTTTTAGTAACATCTTGTGAGGTCCTCTTCCTTTGTCAGTTGTGTTTTCTACAGTAATAGACTTTATATATTTAAGTTATAGCTGTGAAATCTGTCCTGTGATTTTTTTTTCCCGATAAAACATAAAAGACAAATAGTAATGCAGTTTATCCTTATGTGCTCCAGTGTTCAGTCATAATACTTTTTTTTAACTTTATATGTACAGATAAACAATTATCAGGTTTATGTTGAGTACAACACACAGGAAAAAGTGTACAACACAAATTTCATTAGTGCGACAGCCCAATTAATGTCATAACTTTAACTGTATGCTGATCATTATAACTAAACACAGTTACTCCAGTGTTGTATTCTGTTTCTCTTCATCACTGACATTAAGTAAACAAAGATTTATTCATTGTTAAAGAATCATTAATACTGTTTGCTTTAAAAATAGAGCTTGCACCGTATTAATTATTGAATAATATTTAGTATGATGATTAAATGATAACTTTACTTTGCTTCCATCTTTTGGTCTCTTCGGGCCTGGCCTTATGTCCAGTTGCCCAGCAACGTGTTCAATGAGTCACATCGGGGGCTGTTATCGAGTCAGATATTGAAGCTGTGCTCAGAGTATTGACTTCATTATTGGACTAATGCAAATCAGAAAATCAATAAGAAACCCAATATCTGATTTACAATCACTACAGACTGGATTATAACAAGTCTTTATCGGAGCTTTTGTAAGCAGATGGCCCTGAAACTTGTTCATCTGTTGGAGAAATCTTATTCATCCCTCGTGAAGCTTTTCCTGTGTTTCATAGGATCACGTCTCTACTTGGTAGTTTTTATTTTCACTCATCATCTGTGACTTACACCAACAACTGACATATTTGTTTTGAATGCACAAATTATGAAGTCCTTATGTTTCGCATAAATAATACATAAAAACAAGAGATGAACATACTTATATTTAAAACTTTGAGGCAACAAAAACTAAAACAAACAAATGCTGAAAGAAATACTTTTGCATTTGTCCCAAAGTAACCCTGGCAACTCCAGATTATAATGCACTTCTTCAACTGTGTAGCTTTAATATTCAGTGGCTGTTCTGCTCTCAAGCAGCCAACTAACATTTCTCAGTGAGCTGAGTCATGTTCTTCTGAACAAAATCTGTTTTCAGTTGTTCAACCAATGCTCCAATTTGGTAGGTCGTCTTATATCTTGCAAAAGTATGAGGCATTCATAAAGTGTGTACAACAGATGAAAAATGAAAAATATTCTGACATATGTTGGCTTAGGAAGACAATGCAGTTATATTTATCTGATTGAGTCTCTGCTAACACCTGAATGAAGAAGAAAGGTACCAAGAAAATGCTTTTATTTATAAATCAAAGCTCAGGATGAGCTACCTAAATCCACAGATCATCCTGCACTGTGAAATGTAAAGCTCTGTTTTTACAGCCTGGCCTCCTGTGCTGTTTATGAGTCATCATGGCAGATGGGTTTAATCTACCTTCCTTCACCCCACATACTTGGTGCTATTGAGCCCTCATCCCTCACTGACACTTCAGCACTCCTGCCAAGCATCCTACCACTCTGAGCAAATTTCACCCATTAAAGTCATTTCCCAAATTTGCAGTTCTCCAGACTAAAGTGAGTAAAACTGCCAAAAAGTCCCAGCTTTAGCACTGACATTTCTCACTGCTGCCCTGTCCTCCTGTTTTCTCTGGACATGCTTCTCTTCTCTTAAATAAGACAGAGCAAGGAAAATGTTAGTAGGTCATCAGAAAATAGCCCGATAATTGACCCTGTCATTTAGCGCATGTGGAAGCCACGCAACGACGCAGAGCCACCCTAAGCCCTCTCATCTCAGCTGTACTGAGGGTCCATTTCTATAGCAACAGTAAACACAAAGGGGGGCAACAATGGAGGCTTGAGCTCAAAGAGGCGCATTTGCAGCAGGGTTCCTCTGTGCGTTTTATTTTTTTCTCATGTGCATATTTAGCATGAGGCTGCCACCTGTGTAGCTTTATCCAATCATGTAACATATGCCAAGAATTTCACAACCAAAGCCGTTCCCTGGTGGGAATACAATGCAGAAATAGCAGCAAGCTGTGAGCTAGTTCACGTTGAGGTTGGCACATGATACTCAGTTTTCGTTTACATAATGTATGGCTGGTAAGCAAGCTGTGCTCAGGACATAAAGCTTATGCTTTGCCTGGAGCAAATGTATTAACATTTCTAGGTTTTGAAACATATTCTAGTGTTATGGAGCCAATAGTTAAATATTCTTCCTGTTTTTTTTTTTTTTTGGGGGGGGGGGGGGTTTCCATTATTTTTACTGCAATTTTTTGCTTTTTGTTCAACAGAACAGTGTCTTCAAAACACTAGACACAAAACAAAACATACACGACAGCTCTTACATGACAAATAAAAAAAAATAATAAAAAGTATACAAAAACAACGCTTAATACAGAAGGTGGTAGGTCAGACTTATAATGCACAGGAGTCACATTTATGAGTGTCATTTAAGACCACAACAGTCCTTTTAATAGGGTAGAGAAGAGGTCCAGTCCAATGTAGTCCAAAAATGGGCACCATCCTCTGGAGAACTGATCTACACTGTTACGTATGATATTGGTAAGATATTCTAGGGCACAGGTGTCAAACATGCGGCCCGGGGGCCAAAACCAGCCCGCCTAAGGGTCCAATCTGGCCCTTGAGATGAATTTGTAAAAAGCAAAAATTACACTGAAGATATAAACAATCAACGGTGTTAAAATCCTTTTAGGTCAATTCAATCTAAAGTGAATCAGATCAGTGAAATACTATTATAATAACCTATAAATAATGAAAACTGCAAATATTCCTCTTGGTTTTAGTGTAAAAAAAAAAAAAAAAAGGAAAATTACACAAAAATGGTTACATTTACAGACTGGCCTTTTACAAAAATGTCTGAAATGTGGAATTTCAAAAATATTCTGTCTGTTACTAAATGTTTTGTGTATTTGTAGATCCACTGTGATCTGTAAGTTGTGATGCACATATCTAAATGATAAATTAAGGCGTAATATTTTTAACATTGCCCTTATGTTTTGTAAGAATTTTGAGGATGTTCATATTTGTTCATATTATGTTCAAGTACAGTTCGTAGATGTAAACATTTTCATTACAGAATTTTACTTTTTTCATTCAAAAACATAACAAAAACTTTTGAGTTGACATTATTTATAGGTTCTTATCCTATTATTTGTATTATTTTACCTGTCCAGCCCGCTTTATATCATATTAGGCTGTATGTGGCCCCTGAACTAAAATGAGTTTGACAGCCCTGTTCTAGGGGGATCAGTTCAAAAATATTTTACGCCAACCACAGCCACAGCCATATTCTGCCTGTTAAATGCAATGCTTTGTTTATGAAATAGATCAGATATTGTTGCATGGTACTTTTAATTTTGGACAACTGCAACATAGTTTTCAAAAGCAACGTTTAATTGGTTCTGATATGTAAAGTTAGATTTGACGTCTGATTTCACATATTGGCTTCACTCTTCTAATACATCTGCTGCATCATGGAAAGCACTGTCCATGTCAGAAAGTTCACAGGAATCTGAGTTCACTGGGTCCTGGTTGTATATTTAACAGAGAATGTATGCACTAAGTAAAGTGATGACGCACTTGCAAATCCACGCAGTAGATGACTAGCTTAAATAGCATACGGAAATGACAAGACACAGAGGGTTACAACTCTGTTATACTTATTTTTAGTGATGAGATGCCTCTTCATAATAAAAGTATAAATGACATGTCACAGTCAAAATACTATGTCCTCTAGGTCTAAATTTAAAGAATAAAGATAATTAAAAGAAAAGGTAGGTGGAATGGCATCGTTTCATGTCAAAAAGATGAAGCTAAATAATAGTCAATATTAGTGCTGACATGTTTCTTCTATAATGAGCTGTAGAGTAGATCTGTAGAGTCAGTATTTAAAGGTTTTAATTGGATATTTATGCAACTGTGAAAATCTACCCCATGAGCTGTCATGGAAATATAGAAGATCTTGAATTACAACATGTTGAAACCTAATTAATTGGGGAATTTCTGCTAATGGAGGTTAGAAATGTAAAGTTTTAACTCTGTAGACACATTTGCTTTAAAAAAAAAAAAAAAAAAAAGACAAACGCAAGAAAAAACATGCAAAGTCTTGCCTTTTTATGTTAACAGTAAATTAAAGTTGCCTGACTTTACTTCATTTCTGATTATTTCGGCTGAGCAAGATTGTGTATTTGTATTTTATCGTCTTATTTCTAGTTCAGCTCATACAGTAACTCAAAGAAAAAGATACACTCATACTGTTAAGCTCAAACATTGTGCCACTGAAACGCATTCAAATCAGTTTATAAATAAAGAGTACATTTTTATGCATAATGTATGAGTGTGAAGGTTTGAAAATGCACAAAAAATTATAATACATAAGAATCCTGTAATAATTCAACGCAAAAAAGTTTAATTTGAATGTAGTATATTGAACTTAATACATTTTTTGTTTTTTTTCTTCTGAAAATGGGGTAGTATCATGACATTTAAAGGGTTAAAATCTATAACAATTAATGAATATTTGATATCAATAATTAGGTTGGATGTAGGTAAAAAAAAAAAAACATCTCAATGAAAATAGAATATAATATTAACTTGTAATATTTTTAGAGCTTGCTTTAAGAAAACAAATTTGTGTTTGACTAATATTTGAAACAGCTTAAAGGGTTTAAGTATTGGTATTATTATTATTATTATTATTATTATGTTGCTGCTACTTTTCTCAAGTCTATGAACATTTTTAGTCGGTCTTCAGATTTAAAGTACGTCTACTGGTCAAAATCATCTTAGGTGTGAAAGAAACAATGTAAAATTTTTCATAATTTATTGTAATATATTGTTATATTAATATATTGTTTTATTTGGTATTGGTTTATTGTTCTTATGGTTGGTTGGTTTTGAATTGTACAGCTTTTTGTGTTTTTTAATCTATTGTATTTTATTCTTTTATTTAGTTTTTTTTTTTATTCTTCTGTATAGCGCTGTTTCCTTTTTTTTGTACTGTTCTGTCTTTTAATCTATTCTTGTTTTTGTTTTTTTATTTTATTTTGGTTTTATTTGTTCTTCTGTTTTCTTTTTTTGTACAGTTCTATGTCTTTTAATCTATTCTAGTTTTTTTTCATTTATTTTGGTTATTTATTCTTCTGTACAGCACTTTGGTCTATTGCGGTTGTTTTAAAGTGCTGTACAAATTAAACTGGGTTGGATAATTTAAAGGTTTACTATTCTATTGTTCTGTCTGGATTTGATGCCATATCAGAACAAACATGAATCCTCTTCACTGTTCCTGATATGTCCCTGCTGGTTCTCCTTTCTTTGTCGAAACCTCTGATCTGCTGCGTGGACACTAAAAATGTCGCATGCAAATCAAATGCGCAAATCCTCAGTGTTTTACATTTGATCTGAGAACAACAGATTCTTTAAATTTATCCCGGACATGGAAAAAAGTGACTCCGACTGAGCAAGATATTAGATTTAACCGAGTCTGTAAAAGAAAAATGTCAACTTCAAAGCAAGTGAAAGGAAAATATTGCATCATGTGGTTTTTTTGAAGCCGTTCTCCTTTTGGATTTTTACTGTTTTGCATTTTCATACTTAAAATTGGAGCCTGTAGCCATTATCCCCTGCTGATAGTTTGTAATGCAGCGCAGGCAGCCACCCCTCACTAATGCTCCATGGTGTACTGATGCAGCACAAGCATTACTCACTTTTACACTTCCACTGAGATGAGTAGTGACTGTCTGCTGCAGCAAATCACACGGTAACCTCTCAGTCCAGCAGCAGCTGCTTAAAGATATGTATGTGAATTATTTATGCAGCTGAAGTCAACCTGTTTCTGTTGTGATGCACCAGGGGAAAAGGCTGTGCCGAAGTGAGGTGTCAGCAATAAAATACAACATAAAGATAATGGAGTGGCCAGTGTATGTTATTTAATATGTTGATATTCTGACTGAACACTTTCCGCTGACTCTGAAGGGGTGATTTTTATGACCACTTTAGAGGTTTAAGCACTTACCTTAAAATGCTAAGTTTACCTTTCTGAATTTGACAAGTCTGCGCTTTGTAAAAACTTGGCTTTGATATGGATAAAAATTAAAATGACGCTGCAGAAAAACAATAAATGATCTGAACGAAGGGAATGAACTAAAATCACAGAGAAAATACCTTTAGTTTTCATCTTTGGCAGTTTATTCCAAAGTAACTGAAAGTGACAAACACATCATTTGATACTTGTCTATTTTTATTACACAGTGCTTTTTCATAATGTTTTTGAGTCTCATTCCTGATATATTCCAATAAAACTAAGGATTTTCAAACGACAAAAACTGCACTAGACTCCCAAACCAAATGCAAACCTAAAACTCAAAACAGCATAAAAATAAACACTTATGAATAATGCATGCTATTCTAACTACCGTGCACAGACTCCTGATGTACCCTGATTCAGTGTTTTACCTTTTTATAGTCGTCTACGCCTATGCCTCTTATGCTCATACATCCTCAGTTGGTCTTTTGAGAAGGGGTTCTGCAAAAGCACCTGCCAGCTGATCTTTCACCACCCTCCCTGTTGCACAAACTGATTTCAGCTGACTTATTTTGACTCCACTTGACAGCAGAAGGCTGCAAGTCAAGCTGTGAGAGGGAACTAGTGTAATGTTGGACAACACTAGCACTTCTCTCTCGGTATATATAGTGCTCTTTTCCCAGAGCTGTGAGCGGCTGGTATTCTGTGAGAGAAACAGGATCCCTGCGACTGAAACAAGTCAGTGTTACCATAGGGGAATGTCATGCGTCCCTCGGCCCTCACTCTGAAGACCCTCCTGTACTGGTCGACCCCATTCCAGTCTCTCACTGTCTGCAAGAGCCACTTTCTTCTCCCAACACACACCTAGTCGTCACAATAAAATGGTGCCATTGTATGTTTCTGCAGCCACGAACACATATAACTCCAATATTTATGAGCTAAAGTGTATTTCATGTCGACATTTGTAGATATGTGTATATCAACTTTATAGTGCTTTAACTGCTCGTGACGCTTTTGGTATTCGGAGAAAATAGAGGGAGGCTGTAACAACAACCTTGTCTTTCAGAAATTTCATTCATATACTAAATTACAACTGGAAATAGTCTTTGCTATAAACCTAGTGCAGCCTGTGTTGTGTTTTATTCCAGCAAAAGAATTAATTGTTCAGTGACATAATGTCTGTGTGTCAAAATTGTTTTCTTTCTGCCAAAATAACTGCAACTCAGTCAGATAGTTGTTAATGACGTAATTATTACTCTGTTTATATATAGGTTTAGATGAGGAAAGATAAGAATTTTTGGTTCATTGCAGAATAATTTGACCAAGATAGGATGATTCACTGCAAATATCAAAACCAAGTAAAGTCTTACCAAGTGTATTTTTCTCATTTCTAGTCAAAATATTTCATCACACTTAAAATAAGACATAATCACCTAAAGAGTAACTTTTCAGTGAGATATAAGAACTTATTTTTAGACAATAGATCGTGAAAATCTTATTTCAAGAAATCTTACCGTGATAATTTTCACATGTTTCATTGGCAGATTTTTTTACTTACTAATTGTAGATTTGTTTTGTTTAATTCAAGCAAAAAAATCTGCTAGTGAAACGAGTGAAAATTATCTTGGTAAGATTTCTTGAAATAAGATTTTCAAGATCTATTGTCTAAAAATAAGTTCTTATATCCCACTGAAAAGTAACTCTTTAGGTGATTATGTCTTATTTTAAGTGTGATGAAATAATTTGATTAAAAATGAGAAAAATACACATGGTAAGATTTTGATTTTTGCAGTGAATCATCCTATCTTAGTCAAATTATTGTATATTTAACCAAAAAATATTATCTTTCCTTGTCTAAACCTACATATAAACAGATTAATAATACCGTCTTTAACAACTACCTGACTGAGTTGCAGTTATTTTGACGTAAAGAAAACAATTTTGACTCGAAATGAGAAAAATGCACTTGGTAAGATTTAGATTTTTTTCTAGTGTTCACAAAACACAGTCTTTTCCAACCCCAACACAAGTGATTTCTTCTCTTCACTCTAGTCTCTGATGTCAAAGACCGGATGTAGCAGCTCCTCCAAAGGCAGTTTACATTGACGTTATCTGTGATTTGCACAAAAGTACAATGGCAACATTTTATTCTAGAAAAAGAGGATACCAACTCACGCTTTCTGTCTCTCTTTCTAACTGTTTCTGCCTCTCTTACAAATTAATTACACTCCAGCAACTTCTAAGCATAAAATAATAACCTCAGCTCCAAATAAGATGACGACAGCTGCATTTCAAACCAAATATTTAACTCTAGAGACAGCCCACTTCAGCATCACCATGTTATCATCTCAGCAAAGACACATCAGGAATTGTGATTACAGGCTTTCATTAAGTCTCATCCAAATGTCTAACACTGTATTGATTCCTTTTTTTCTCTTGGCATCCCACCAACACCGCCCTTATGTGCCTCTGATCAGACACTATGAGGGTCATGAGGATTCACTAATAGCTTCATAATCCATCCATTTCTCTCATTTCATGTGACTGTCACCTGTTTTGAAAGAAATGTCCTGATATGATGGGGATAAAACAAAAAAATTGAATTAAAGTAAATAACAGTCACTTGCTTTTCTCTCCATATGCAGCCCTGTTGTAGTTAGACGGTGAGATTTTTATTGTCATTAATGTGCATTTTAATCCACAAACCAGTTTACAGGAATGTTTGATCTCCTTTAACTTGCTAATCAAGACAATGGCTTTGATTCTTTCCCCACTCACTGTATCCTACTATCATCCTAGCAAGGCGTACGCCACAAAGCTCTCCCCATTGATGAATCAAACACCTTGAATAAAGCCTCCTTTCTGAGCCAGACCCTCTAATCCCACCTGCAGCTGGTGTAGATCAAGGTGCTAGCAGGTTTGCCTTAATGCGTGTCTTGTTTGATGATCTCTGCCCCACTACCCTCAAACTGTCAATCAATGCAGAAAGGAGACAGTCTGCAACAAGGTGTGCAGCTGCAGAAAAGACAAACACTATTAATCACCATCCTTTGCTCTAATGTTTGCTCTGATGCAGCCTTTAGCATCGTCTTAAGCTGATGTCTCATTAAAGGCTGCATACTGTGTGACTGTGGATTGTTATTTTTTTTTAATGAAGAGATTTAATTAATTTTTTACCCTCAGGGATGTGTCAGGGTCTACAGAAGTCACCTTCCAGTTTACTATTAGAAGGTAGCAAATAACTGCATTTTTTATTTTTTATTTTTTTTTGAGACAGCAGTTTATATTACAGAGCGTGACATGTATAACATCAAAAGCAGTTTTGAACCCACTGCCATGTGCATACTTTATAAATTTCAATAACTATATACATATTGGGAGAGGAAACATATGTACAAATTGAAAAAATTAGGGAGAAGGGATTAGATGAGATTAAAAACTATGATAAATGCAGAAACAATGAGAATAAGGTAAAGTCAAAGTTACAGTTCAGGCTTCCACAAAATCTGGTTGTAAAGGCTGAATATACTTGACCCATTTGGTCCAAAGTTAAAAAAAAAAAACAAAAACAGTTTTCTTAAGACAAAGAGAAAAAGTCATCCTTTCCATTAAATAAATGTCATTCACTATATCTCTCCACTCCTGTATGATGGGGGGGGGGGGGTGTTCAGGAAGCAACCATTGTCTTGTGAGTGCTTTTTTGCATTTGTTTCTTTTAATTACTGTCATTTACATTCCACGTATCACCTCCTAAATTATCATAACTCCATGTCTGGCTCCAGATGCAGCGTCTATTGAAAACAGCAGTCTACATGAACTATGCAACAAGGCCTGTATTATACATATATATTGACTTTTGTACTTATGTCACATCAGATGTTTCCTCCAGTGTTCACATTCACAGAAATCAGTAACTTTACTTCATGTAACAGCTTGTGTTACTGATCACCTGAAGGTCACCAGTGAAACAGGCTACTTGCTGTAGTAATACTGCTGTATAACTACGCATCACTAAATATAACATAAATACCACTCTAATATATTATCTCCTCTGTAATGAGGACTGTTTTCATCAGCAGGATGAGATAGGACAGAACACATTCAGAACAAAGCTCCAAAAGCTCTCAACTTTTGCAATTAATCTATTTAATTAGTAAAAAAATTCAGTAAAAACTGCACCCTGGTGGTGACCAACACCCAACAAGTATGTACCATCAGTACTAAAAGAAATGAAGTGGTGATGTGGCCAGTCCATTCTACATTTATAGCTTAATAAAAATTAGACGGTTTTCATTTGCAATGTGTTTTTTTAGTTGAATGATTATAATAGACTGACACTGTTTGTGTGAAACTTCATGTGATTGATTTTTACATATACTGTGTGATTTTATAAAACATTTGGCAGAAAATAATTGCAGTCTTGTCGGACAAGTGCATCCGTGCTTTTCCATGTCTTGTATACCAGCAAGTCTTTAAACGCATCTCATCTAAAAACATACTAAAAATAACTGTTGTCCCATGTTTCTGAGACATGTCCGAGTTTTGACAATAAAAGCAAGTTTATTAGACAATATTACAGACAAACTATATTAGAGAAATAGATTTAAAAACTGATAAATCTTTTGTTAAAAAACTGAAAGGGTGTTTTCCAGTGTGTTATCACACTACCAAATACATCAACAATACTTGTGTCCAGACATTCCACTTTGACTCCAGTGACCCCATGAAGACTTTACACCTAAAACTTGCTGATCAGTCTGTTGTGCAGCGACCTTACAGCGGATTACCAGCACCAGAAGGCTGCAGCGCTCCATCCTACTATCATACGCACTTAAACAGATTAACTTGTCACTGCTAGTCACACGCCAGATCCCAAGTTGTTTAAAGCTGCATCTGGAACGTGCTGGGGTGTCCGTCTGTCGGCTCGAATATTTACTCTCAGAGGGGAGGTTTGTGGGAGGAAAAGGAAGATTGCACATAATTTTGATCAATGAAATGATGAAATCAGATAACATAGAGCAGTTTTTTTTTGTCTATGCAATGAATATTATCACATTCTCATGTAAAACGTTCAAGGAAATCCAAGCAGTCCTTCTCGGAATTTGATCAAAATGTGTATTTTTCACTGCATTCTTACTACACAGAACCAATATTTGGTTCCAAGAATGTTAAAAATGGTGCAGGACTATGTCGTAAATCACTTGTTTCCTGGATGTCCAGTTCAACCCAGTGAAAAATAAACAACCTTTCAGGCTCAGGTTGCGCTTACAATTCTCATAATGACATAATGCAGCTTAAAAAAGAAATCCAAGAGATAAAAGTTGTAGGATTTTGGTGGATCTCATATATTTAATGCACAGTTGTCTGTTAGGTGAGTTGGTATGTAATGACCCCAACAGTATATTTCATAAAGACACTAAGTGACATTATGGACCAAAATAATATCAACACATTCCCCATCTAATCATGTGATAATGATGCTGGCATGTTTTTAATCCTAACTGGAAAATAAATGTACCCGTTCCTAATTCATAGCTCCAGTGAAAAGCTTTATTGGCATGACATTTGGCTGTTGTCTCTGTCCCGCTCCCCTTAGTAGACTTCCAAACTGAGACACGAGTGCAGGCCTGGTAACCTGACCCCCCCTCCCTCACCCGTCCTCCGGTACTGTATGACACTACTCTGGGTTCTCATGGACACGCTGCCCTTTGGAAATTCCCCGGCAGCGCACCAGTACAACCCATCATGTGACACCAGCGTCCACTCAGGACAGTATCACTGCACAGAAACTGATGAATTATCACCACAGCTTTGATGTGGTGAGCAAATTGACCACGGGGTGCATTACTGTATCATATTCACCTTCCTCAGCACGTTCAGTTGGAAGGCATGGGTGACTTATTTTGACTGAAAAAAAGATGACAATGTTTTATGTTCAAGTGCACCTTTTCCTCAAATGCACACATGGCCTGGTCCAAATGATCAATTTTCATCATTAAAATCAAACTGTTAAGGTTTTTTGTTTCATGACAAAATAAATTCAATCCAATTAGATTAAACTAAGATCAGCCGGCATTTCCTTTGACCCCATAGAGCCGTCTGTAGTCTCTCTCCTCAAGCCTCTAATCTTTCTATCTGACTAATTAGCAACCACCTTGCAGCAAAGCTGCCACAGCCCAGATTACGCTCCGCTCACTAACTACTCAGCAAATCCATTCAATTTATACAAATGCTTCACCTGTGCTTTAGGATGCTGTGTCGTTCACAATAAACTGAACAAAGGGATGTATCTTTTCCTAAATTCAGGAGTAAATAGAAAACATTGTAATGAAACACTTGAGTCAATTTTAACCTGGTTTGCATTGTAGTATAATTTAATTTCTACATTTCCCAGACAGACTGTGAAATGATCCCAGGGAGTCGGATCGACTCTCAACCTCTGCATGTGCATTTTTGCATCCAAAGTAAATTAGATAGAGCTTATACACACACACACACACACACACACACACACCTACATACACACACACACACATCCCCAGACACACACGACACATAGCCATTCAGTGCCAGCCCAGTCTTACCTCTTGTAGCGAAGCTGTAGCCCACTGTGCTGTTGTGCCTCTGCAGTGCCACTGGCTGTGCCTTCAGCCGGCTGGCTGAGATGAGGCGTTATCCTCAGTGTAAACGTTTGCTCTGCTCTCCTTCCTGACAGTGAGCGTCTCTTTTCTTTCACTGTGGCGTCCTCAGCTGGCCTCCTGTAAAATCCAGGTGGTCTGAGAGGTGGGAGAAATGAAGAGGAGGAGGAGGACTGTCTCCTGACAGTCTGAAGGAGCTGCTGTGAGTGTGTGTGATAGTGTCTTTAGCTGGGGACTGGGAAGACAGACTGTGCATGTGTGTGTGAGAGAGAGAATGAAAGAGCAGAGGGGGAGACAGGACCTGCCATGCAGATATCAGCCCTGTTGCAGTTAAATTTAAACCACCCTCCCTTTTGACACCTTGAGCCACGGCTGCCCTCCCTTTCCACACACACTCACGCTCGGACGCAGACACACACAGAGCTCTGACCATACCATATGGCCCTTGACAGAAGACTGAGCCCTTGGAAGTCTGTGATAGTCCCCGAGGAGAGAGAGACAGCGAGGGGTAGGAGGCAGAAATTTACAGAGTAATACATGTACTTCTCCCAATGCTTCCAAAGTGCTATTTTAAGAACTGCAGATAAAATGATCAGATGTTTAGCTCCGCACTCTTTGAAGAACCTCTGTATAAAATATGATCTGTGACTTCAACCACTGATGCCTTTTACATGACATTTATTTATTGGAATTTCTTTATCAAAGCCCCTTTAAGTGTTTGTTTCACCTTGGTGTAGGGTGCGGTTGCACCAAAAATAGGTCCCCGACACTTTAAGTGCCAACCCCTGTGCTGATTTAAAAACTGGGTTACTCTCTTCGACAGCAGGGTCGCAGACAGTTGAGTCACAGGCAGCTCTTTTCACTCTGCAGACATCAGAGCTGTAATAGAATTATGGGTATTATCCACATGTAGATGGCATGCAGAGCTAAAACAAACTGCTTTCAATTGTTTTAGCTCTTTATTCAAACACTGCTGAAAATTTGGCTTTTTGTCAAAACAACAGCAGCATCAGAACAAGGTAACCTACCCAAGAGACCTGTGGTTTAATGTGAATGTGTGTTTTTTATGTGAGCAATGGGAGGCATGTGTGTAATCTGAATTGCGTCAAGACTCACCCTGAGTCCTCCAGCTGTCAGTGGTTCTTCTCTTTGACATAATGCCATAAATCTCCTTGCCAAGTCGCCGTTGTCCACCTTTATTTACCCAGGTGTGTGGGTCTCATTGTGTTTTAGGGGTACTTTTACAAAGAAGAAACTCCTTCTACACCAATTGTCATCTGTTGAATGGGTTAGAAATGCAGTAGAAAGGAACATTGCATTTGTTATCATTCGTTTTCTTCATTCTTCAACAAAGTCCAGCTGTCCTAGGATTAGACCCTTCATACACTTAAATTTTTCCTTCTCATTATGTTTATCCACCTTCATAAACCCAGCTCATGTCTCTTTTTGTCACATGAAATGTTTAGACAGTGTAGTATTGCACAATAAATGTGAGGGTGACATGTTTTAGAACTTTTACTGTAGGTGATGATTCATTGAGGAGAAAAATATGGAGATTTTCATCCTCCAGTGGAATAAAGGAAATGACTCAGCTGTTCTCCACCGTTATAAAATGGAGCCCACATCTATGCAAAAATGTCATCTTATTGTAAAAACAAATGAAAGTATTTCATATCCCAGCTGACTACAGGGTCAGCAAATAACAGACTGTATGACAACATAAATCAAAACACCACTTCAGATACTAATACATGCAGGGTTGCAAAGCCCTAGTGCATATTTTGTGTGTGATAAGCCACATGAGGCCAAGTGTATGCACTGTTTTATTGTGACACCTTCACTCCTGGTGCTGAGCAGCCCATAGCTGTTGATCCCTGTTATATAATTGTCATTTTGTCACTTTACAGTCACTGCTGCTCAACCATGCAGCTCAAAAGACTAATAGAAACACCTATGATGCCTGCACATTACTGTACAAGATCAAATAAACTGTGTATTTTCTATTAAGTTTAACACTTTTCTTCTGCTGTGACTGTCACAGAGTTTAACAGCTCCCTGAGCAGGAGATGAAACAGCTGTAAAGACAAAATGCTACAACAACTGAATGACTAGGAGTCAGTAAATTCCTGTATTTTGTGTATTTTCAACGACTTTCCGCATTGACAGATTGCACGTCTAGTAAAATGATATCCTAAGGGATGGGGATGACTATAAAAATAATAACAGATGACAGTGTAATGACCACTCACATTTACATTAGCATGATAGTGAGAGTTAGGATGGTTTCTTCTAAAATGCAATATTCTATTTAACCTTTATTTAACCAGGTTGGTCTCCTTGCAATGGGGGAGACATGGCCAAGACAGCAGCAATACAGTCACATTAGAGTTTTACAATAATAAAAGCATTTGCCCAAAAAAAACAAAACAAAACAAATACATGGATGCTTCTGTGAAACTGGTCCCTGAAAACAGGATATGGGGGCTAAAAATTGAAACCAGTTGTAGGCTAATGTTATGAAGCAAGTTTGGAAGCACTTTGGGTCTATTTAAAAAAAAAAAAAAAATACTTACTGAGATGAAAGAGAAACTATTTTTCAGATAAAACACATTTTTATATTATTTTACATTATATTTAATACAAAAATCTGCATGTAACATGGTGAAAAAGGACACAAAAAGTATGCGCTACTATTTTTTTTTATATCTCTTTATTCCCTCACAGGTACATTTTGGGAATTGAACTAATTATGTAAGGCAGAGTGTTTCACAAAAATGAGCACGGTTGCAAAATAATTCACAATTTATATATCTTTAGATAGGCAGGTTCCGCATGTAACGTGGGTGGACACGATGGGTTACACACAAAACCTAGAATGAGACTGAGATTCATGAAAAACCCATATGTCTGGATTAGAAAAACCACTAGGCTCATCAAATTTAACACAGTGTCTTTATTTATAGCACTATATAAGACCATTTCAAGCCATTTTCCCAGATCAAATGCACTGACACCTCGGTAGCTTTTCATGTCCCAATTTTGGTCCTATTTTAGGCCCTAATATTTGATTAAAAATTAATTAATTTTGGGATGGCTCAGAGCAAGAGTATAAATTTTTTGCATTTATCTGTGGTCATCATTAGGCACATCCTGGGGGGAAACATGTCTAAATTTCTCCTTTATTATTGGGCCTAAAAATGTACCCAGTTTCATAGAAGTACCCATATACAATCAGTCGAAACATTTACTGACCAAAGATTCCAGAGTTTTAACGCTCGCTTTAAAATCAGACAAAGGAATCAGTGTTTGTAGATGGAGCTCATTGGTTAATATATTTTTGTTGTTCTTGAAAATGTGAGAAAGTAAGATGACTCTATTTCATTTTGTTTGATTACTCTGTTTGGTTATCTGACAAATTATTAAACTACACAGAACCTCTGAAATGTCCTGATAACAAACTGAAAACGCTGTACAGTAATGTTCAATCTTTCTCATTCCAGGAGGAAAACTGACCTGAACTTCAGTCACTGGAAGACATTGTTGTCCAACATGGCCACCCATGTTGACTTGAACAGATGTTGCATTAGACAAAATGAGAAACACATTCAGGTACAACACCCTTGTAATCAATCCATAGCATTTTGATCGGAAACAGTATTTAATTTAGCTTTTCTCTCATTAAGTGTAACTGAATACAACTACATTTAGTCATTTAATCGTGCAGCTCTCACTCCCCACACTGATAATATATTCTAAATGAGGTGAATAATTGGTCAATATAAACTCAAATTATCACATCTACAAATCTCCCTGGATTGAACATATGCTTTTCTCTGTATTTATTCCTCATCACTGTGATCTCAGCTGTGTTTTGTTTCTCTACACACAGCAGGACAGGCTAGTAACGGCTGTGTTTTATAGCTTGTGCTGATACATTTCATTTGCAGCTTCTCTTTCAGAGCTATGCAAAGTAATGAAAGCTAGTGTGTGTGTGTGTGTGTGTGTGTGTGTGTGTGTGTGTGTGTGTGTGTGTGTGTGTGTGTGTAAATAAAGTACACGCACATGTGTTGAAAGTGCATATGGAGCAGTTTGTGTGGGAATGTTTCCTTGAGAGACTATGGGAGGAAATTAAATTTGAAGGTTAGAGTGCAAGAATCCATGCTGATATACAGTAAATAACCAGGCTATAATAAATACGGAGATAGGACAAATGTCTGAGGGCACATTGTTGGGAATTTTTGCACATACACACACACACACTAAATACATATTCTTGTCAAGTCTTGACATTTGACAGTAGAAGTCCTAGGCTGGTAACGGTACACTACTGACTAATGTTGCAAAATGAACCTGACTGACAGCTCTGACAGAATGCACAGGCCTCGAAGGTTCCGCCTAGAAGTTTCCGCCTATTCAACTCTCATCACCCACACATGACCATGAGCCTGAGCCTGAGTGTGTGTTTATGATTTTCACATGTGCACATGTACAAAAACAAGACGATCATTAGTCACCACCATACTCAGTCAGGTGATTACACCATTTTAAATAGAAATGAACTTATGACAAATTAACGCAAGTTTGAGACTTAAAAATGTGGATCTTCTCAACTTCTTTTTAGTTTGGTGTATGTTTTTAGAGCAAGTTACATCATGATGATATCAGCTGTTGTTCTAATCTCAGGCAAGACAGATTTTTAAGTTTGCTAGAAGATGAAAGAAACATCCAACTCTCATAGGATAAAGAGATTTTACTATTTATCCATGAATTGTATGGACGAAAATATTTGACACTTCACAGCTACAGCTTTCAGGACTTCCCAATTAATATATTTTGAAATATTATCATGATAAACATGATTGTGTCTGTTGGTGTCAGCAATTATAAAATCAATGTTTTCTATAAGTAAGTAAGTAAATAAATGTTGATTTTTCTTCCTGGGTACTCACTGAAGATGGATCCTTCGGGTTTAAAGTAATTATTTATGGTCAGAAATTTACAAATATTTCAGAAATATATAGGTAGAAGAAGATTTACAACAACTATAATAATTTGGGTAAAATTAAGCAAAAACAAGCATTTTGACACTTTTACACTTATATTTACCAAAATATGTTTGAATAAGTTGTTTGTGTATGTTTTGTAGTCCTGGCACCTGCAATTTGTCCAAATAATGTATGTGTTTGAGTAAACTGAACATTTTTCTTTGTTTTCCTACACATTGCTGGCAACATTAAAAATCAGAGCATTTATTTGCAAAAAATGAAAGCTTGATGAAGTAACGGAGTAAGCCCTCTCCTCCTGCCTACTTTTCTATCTTTCTTTCTTTTCTTGTTTGTTCTATATTTGACCAAAAATCTTGGATCAGCATCTTCGTTCAAATTTGATGTGTGGATATTGAATTGTACCAGAAAGGGAAGTTTTGTATGACATGCTTTTCCAAATAAACAAAGAATGGAAAAAAAATAAACTAAAACTTGTCAAAATAATTTTCCGACTTCTACAAATGCAAAGTACATAAGGCTAATATTTTAACATAAGAAATGGGGCATAGATGACAAATCAGTATTCTCATGTTGTCATGCTCTCCACCAGTCTTTCCCATTGCCGTTGGTGCTTAATGTCAGTCTTAGAGCAAAAGTAGAAGCAGCTCAGCTTTGTTTGATGGCTCCTGACCATCCATCTTCCTCTTGATCATGTTCCAGTTTGCAGTGGAGCTCAGGTCTGGAAATTTAGTACGGTCTCTTAATTTTTTCCAGAGCTGTATTTATAAAACACAAAGCTATTTTGATATGTCCCTCCACCGCTCGCAGTTTTTTTCCTTTTGTTTTCTGGGGCTAGACGGTTAAAAACTGTCCATCTTCTTCACCGTGACGACACTAACCCGTTTTCCATTAGTCTCTCAGTAAGTCTCAGCACCTGTCCCTGCCCAGTCCCCACTCTGTCTCACATCCACAGTCACCAGAGTGCTATTTTATCAGTCCCTTTACGACTTGTCTGCTTGGCCCGGTCAATACGCTACATGTCCGAGCAACTGTAAATGGCCTTTTTGGGACAATTCTTTGTGCGCTGGAGAGCTTTTACAGGACACAAGTGTGGATTTGTTGTGTGTCTAAATGATGACTGTCTGAGAGGCTTTGGGTTGGAAAAGGAAGTGTGGTTTGTGTGTGCATTTATCTGTATAAGGAAAGCATTTTGAGGGCTTTTATTCCCAAAGCTTATAGAGTAATGTTTAAAAGGAGGTGAAATATATCTCTTTACCTCTGCACTGAAGCAATTTCAGTGTGCAATACTGCAGTGGAAAGATGCATCTGGGGTCTTGGGAGTAATTTTTAAGATTTACTTCAGGTCGTCTCTATCAAAGTAGCAGTGGACCTGCTGCCCCAAGTGATAAAAACAGATATAATGTATACAGAGATACTTACACCAGAGGGGAATTATCAGTATGAACAAAATGAGTAAAGTAATATTTCATTAGATTTTTATTTGACTGATTTGTTAGTTGCAATGTAAAACCATGCAAATGTTTTCCACTCCGCTTTGCCAAGTTAATGCCATAAAACACCGATTTATCACAGAGATCCTCTCACCGTCTTCCTCCTTCCTCTCTTCCCTCAGCATTATGGGAGCGGGCCGTTTAAAAGCAGAGGTATTTACGAGTCAGCGCTCTCATCTCGAGTTCCTGGAGCTCTACAAAACATGAGGGGGCTGGCAGTGTGACACCGGCAGCTCTGTTTAAAGATAGACAGGGGTTTGGTTGGCTATCTGGCTATTTTGTATCAGGGTCCATCTGTCTGTCTGTGCACCTGCCTGTCTATCTGTCTGTCTGTCTGTCTGTCTCTACTGAAAATTTATGGTGATTTGGCTTCTTTTAATGCTGCCACTTCAGTCAAATTCCCATTAAAATAACAAGTTTACATTTATATTATATCATTTATAGATAGATAGATAGATAGATAGATAGATAGATAGATAGATAGATAGACAGACAGACAGACAGACAGACAGACAGACAGACAGACAGACAGACAGACAGACAGACAGACAGACAGACAGACAGACAGATAGATAGATAGATAGATAGATAGATAGATAGATAGATAGATAGATAGATAGATAGATAGATAGATAGATAGATAGATAGATAGATAGATAGATAGATAGATAGATAGATAGATAGATAGATAGATAGATATAAACGTGTGCATGTGCAACTACAATATTAATATGTAAATAATATTCAATTTCAATTCTATATTCATATAAATATTTATATTAATACCAAATTCCTTATTTTTCTCTTATATTTCATTTTTCACTCCTTTCTGGTCTTTTTCTCTGCACTTGTGTATCTTATCTTTTATCTTATCTTATCTTGCATCTATGGATCAAACCCCACTAATTCTATTACATTGATTGTTATTAATTTATTAATTTCTGTGATCTACCACATATTAACTGTAGAACAAAATGGTATTTTTCTATTAAATTTAATCTCAGCTTCAGTTTAGACAAACTTGAATATTTCACCAGTCAAAAAGTGCCAAACTAACTGTGAGAATCTGTCGCCATCTACTGGTTAAAATGGAAGAATCAGTCAACTTTGAGCCACAGGTGACTGTAATCGTGCAGTGATTTGAGATATACAGCACCTGACCAAGGAACAAAACAGACTATTTAATGAGCTCAGTTTGTGCACAGGGGTGATGTTTTTTGTTTGTTTTGGGGTTTTTTTTGCTACTGTGACAGGGTAAGGCCAGGAGAATTAAATATGTCATACAGATATAGTCAAATACTGCATGACGGTGATTGGAAGAGGAATAGTATCCCATCGGGTCGACAGCTTCACAGGTCTCCTCTGGTTAAAGACAAAACAGACAACTTGGATTCTTGCAGCGGATATCTGAATGCAGATTGTGTGGAGCCACAGGTACATAAACAGACTCCTACTTAATCTGGATGTCTTTAGCGTGACGCACAGTCCTTTATTAATCATTTTCACACCTATAAACAGACACATAAAAGTGATGATGACAACAGGTCAAATAATTTCAACAGCCCTGAGACCAATCAGGGTAAGCCACCCAAGTATCATCAAGTATGTATGTATTCATTTATTTATTTATGTATTTATTTGAAGCCTAAAATGCCTTCTACTTTTTCAGCCTCCTTCGGAAATATATTAGAAGCTCCTAACTCCATGCTGAAAGGAATGAAAGGGTATCGGCTAACACCTGAGGATGAGGACTTTATTAAAAAATTGATGATAGAAAAAGAGGTTAAAAAACTACAGGTGACTGTTTTGCTCTCAATCACTGGTTGAATGTTTGTTTTCTTTGCAGTGTGGTGATATAATGGGTGGCTGTCTTTGTAGAGAGACCTGGAGGAGGTTCAGAAGTTGTTAAAAAGGGAAGTAATGGCCTTAGAGATGAGTCTGGCATCAAAGGATAAAGTACAAGCTGAACTGAACCAGGTGAGCTGCTCCGAAGGATTGAACCTGACACAACTCGTGCACATTTAGTCTGTTCATTTCTCTTTAGTGATCACATGATGCTGCCAGAGTTCTGCTCCACCATAATTTGAATCTGAAAGTGCAAGCCTCTGTGCACTTTCTGTATTTTATCTTTAACATAAAATACTTTTTTATTTTTTTCCATATAATGTTCCTTCCTTTTGTGGCACAACTGTGAAACTGGTTACTTTGAGATCATTCCTCTGGCATTTACTGTCTGTTAGATAACGTTTAGTGGAAACTCTCGCAAAAGACGAGGAGGGTGTTGACATCCATAAAGGTTAGAGGAGACAGATTGGAGAGGGAAACTGAAGGGATCCTGCTGATGCTAAACCCATATGTTTGTGTGTCTGCATCAGCTGCCATCCTGCGAAGCGCTCACCGAGTGGGCGAAGGTGATAGTCGAGATGACGTCACCACTGACGGAGGTAACAGACATGGATGCCAAGTCTCTGCTGGCCATGTTGACAAAAGAAAACATCCAGAGAGCCACAGAGGAGAAGAAACTCGAAATACGACGGCTTGAGAAGATGGTTAAAAACAAGTAAGATAATCACACAAACATTAAATGTAGGATTAGTTTTAACAATATTATACACTTAATGTGAATGTGGTTTATGGAGAAGTACTAATAAATGATAATCACGGCCGTATATATGACTCAATTATCTAAATCAGTGGTTCTCAATCTTTTTCTAAAGAGGAAGAAAAAATCTCCAGGCCCCCCCTCAACCCAACAACATTGTAACATTGGTGCAATTATAACTTTTATTGAAAGAAACATCAAGATTGTAATAATACGTTTTGCTTTTCCTTGAAGAATTTGTTGTGCAAATTAAATATACCTTAGATTTTTGCTTGAACAATACAAATAAACGCAACAATATTTTTCCAATTAAAAGTAGGAAATGTGCAATTATCTTAAAACTATGACAATAGTTACTCTTTTTAGAACAACAAACAAATTTTGGTAACAAACCATTTGTTCCACCTGCTACATATTGTAACCTGAAGAAAAAAAAAACATCCCAGAATGATCCCATGCCCCCCCTGGCTGATCTAAACTGTTTATATGCTGTGATTTGATTTATTTCTGGACATCATACTAAATTTCTTTCTATATTTGTGTTAAATCTGTGTAAATTTAATGTGCTATTACAGTAAGGATTGATTGCTTCCTTTGCTGATTACTTATTGATTGCGTACTGAGCTGATGTTTATAACAAGCAAATGTATGTTGAGCAGCATCTTAAAATATCCTGTACAGTAAAATGTACACGCATTTTCAACACTGACACGTGTGACAGGAGACGGAAAGAGGCTGAAGAGAGAGGGCAGCTTGAAAAACAAATTGCTAGTGAACGGGTGAGTGGCGCTGTGATTAAATTTGTCACGGTGGTTTATTATTATTATTATTATTATTATTATTATTATTATTATTATTATTATTATTATTGTTGTTGTTGTTCAGTCCACATGTTGTGTAATTTCAGGAGAAGATGCAGGGATTAATGATCGAGCTATCCAGCCTGAAATCTGAATTTGCACAACTCGAGGTGTGTTTTAAATCTAATACTATTCTTTTGTTTCTGGTGAGTAGTGTTAGCATATGATTAGTTGAAAATAAGAAAATGAGCACCTGCAGGCTTGAAAGGGTTTTCTGAATTTAAAAGAAAAAAACTCTTTTTATAGGAAGCCAATAAAGCTCTTGAAATGCAGATGAGCACTGAAGACTGGCCAAAACTCAAAGTGAAAGCAGAACGAGTAGATACCCCAGAGAAACCACAAGCTGATAATAGCCAAGTGAAGCAGAAAGGCAGAAAAAAAGCTGTTAAATCTGCTGAAAAGTTGCAGGATACAACAAACCAAAGTACACCAACAAAAGAGGAGACTAAACAGAAGTCTGGAGCTGCTGGGGACAAGTCGACAAAGATGGTAAAAGTAACCAGAGGGCGACAAAGGAAAAAAGAGCAAGAATCAGTTTCCCAAGAGTCAACGGAGGCTGGGAAAGGGAGAAAGAAGCCCACAGGAAGTGTACGGACCACAGCTTCCCAACCGAGAAATCAAAGAAAAGTGAAAACAGTGGAAAGGCAGCCCACATTACAGTCCAGAGCTCCTATTCATGACAAAATGGCCGCTGAATCTGCAGAGGATGAACACAACACTGGACTGAGGAGGTCAAAGAGGATAGCCAATAAAAAGTGAATGAGTCTGTGGCATCTGTTGGTTAAGATGAGGTTGTTGGTGAAGTGCATTTTAGAGAATTACTTTTTTTATTGTGTAGTTATCTGTTTAAATGTGCTTTGTTTATGCTTTTTTGTGCATACTCTTTTAAATCCATGTAACTTGTTCAATAAAGAATGTCGTACAAGAATAAGTTACTGCTGTTTTTATCAAGTTCTGTGTTTTTTTTGATAAGATATTTTCACACACAGTTTTGCGTGCCGGTTCTCTAATTTCGGTATAACAATGACACTACTTGCCCTTTTTCTAAAGATTAGCTCAAACCCTCATCTGTACCATATAATACTACAGTCGTGGAAAAAATTATTAGACCAACCCTTGTTTTCTTCAGTTTCTTGTTCTTTTTAATGCCTGGTACAAGTAAAGGTACATTTGTTTGGACAAATATAATAACAAAAATAGCTCATAAGTTTAAGAGCTAACAGACAGTTATTCTCCAGCTGTTCTCGTATATTCATGGGTTTTGTTGTTTTAATTCCATACCAGCCGACAGTGGACGCTCATGCATCATCCCATACACTGTAGTTCATACCGTTACTGTAACTTTGCTGTTCTTCATAAACCTGATCTGCACTAACATGTTTGAGTGGAAATCAGTTGTTTTTCATTATTATTCTTATTATTAGACTTTAACCCTTTCATGCATAGTTGTCACTACAATAGACAGCTATTCTACAGCTGTTGTCTTGTATATTCATGGATTTTGTTTTTTTGTTTTTTTACACATATCTTTATGAAAGTTTTAAGACACTACATATCTTTTTTGACATGAATTGGTAACATTGTGTAGATCTCCCCTGAGTGAGAATAGTTATAGTTTTTGCACAATTTATCAGTAAATACATGTTTCTTTGCTTCAAAAATTAAACGCATGGTGTCCAGCTGAGTGGACATTTTTGCAAGTTCATGAAAAATAGGTTCATGAGAATTTTTTTTTTATTATCATTATTACTATTTTTTTTAGATTTTTTTTTTTAGATTTTTTTTTTCATAAGAAAATTTTCAGTCTCATTGTTTTTTTCATGCCTAAAGAGAAATAATAACACTCAGGAAAAAAATCTTGATTAAGGTTCTCATAATTCGTGCATGAAAGGGTTAATAACCAAAATCACTTAAGTTCTTACATCAATATCTATGGCATTGTGCTGCCAAAAATCTGAAACAGAATCTCTTTGTCATTGTACAACAAAATTGAGGTAGAGCTCTCCAGTTTAGTGCAAGAATGACAAGGCACAACAAATAACAGTCAGAAGGCACACTTATTTACATTAGAAAAAAAGTATTGCAACTCGGAATGTTCGTAAAAAAAAAAAAAAAGTGCAAATAGCATAAACGGTGCTTTTAGGCATTCCATGTTTTGTCTGTTTTAGTCACATGATACACACAAGAGTTAGTACTTGATTGCATAACCATTGTTTTTGATGGTCAAATATATTTTTTCCGTGACTGTATTATGTGAAATAATTCTATATTTCCCGATGCTAAAGCTAGTTTGATTAAAAGCCAACAAATGCTGACTCTCGCCTCATGTCTCTTTCACTGTCAAAGTTGGAAATGAGTTACAAGTGCTGGTGAATTATTGTAATTTCCTTCGAGTAATTCTTGGATGGTAAAACAGTAATTTGGGTGTAACACTGTTAATCTTCCATTAACTCCCAATCAATTGGTCTGCGCTCAGAGGAAGAAAAACACCCCACGTTTACTGTCCGTGAGGCTGCAGTGGGAAAAAATTGTGCTGACAGATGGAATGTTTCGAAGCACCTTCTAAAGTTACAAATTAAGTTCAAGCTGATGCTCAGGTTTGTCTACCATTTGCCAGGGTTAGCTCAACATACGGCCACGGTCTTGACAACTGCAGTAACATCTATCTTAAGTTCAATTACATTTTTCCACCTTGGGTCTTGATCCTTGACTTTCCCTGTAGTCTCAAAAGGCCCTTTTCTAGTCTCGCTCTAATCCTTAAAACCTGACGAGGGATTTCCCTTTTTCTCTTCACAAACCTTCACACAGCACTGTAAGATTGGTGAAATATTTGTCTGATGGTCAAGCACAACTGCCCAGCCAAGACCAAAGTAATATTAGTGGAGGGTGGAGATCATGGAGCCATATCCTGTTATTAAATTTAATAGTCTAATATCTGTAAAGTCAGCTTACCTTTCCAGCAAACATATCGTGAGCAATGAGTTTATTCTGAAAATAGGTTTGGTTTCTGTAGAGTTCCTCCTTTTTTATTTTTCTGTTATCCCTGCATTATTTCTGTTTTCTTCTCTGTGGCTCTGCGTTCCTCTCACTCTTTCTGCTTGTGTTTGCCAAACCTGGAACTCTTTCAGCATCGAGGCATGGGAACGTTACCTCAAATACGTCAATTTCAGAAATCAGATCTTGTTTACGGATGGAGTCCAAGCAGACATTCAGGATCTTGGCCCAAGGAACTGTGGGTCATGGATTATATACAAATTGCTCATGTCTTTCGCCTTGTGGCTGGGTAAACTTCCCTCTGTATTTAGCCACTTATAAAATGACCTCTACAAAGTGGGCATACAAAGCAGCTATTGTGTCATTATTTTATTATGCCGCTTTAGTTTATTAAAGGGAATTGCAGAAGGAGTTATGTTTTGCCATAATGGTGCCATTACTTGCAAAAACAGACTGTAATTGAACTTTGCAGCATCTCCTGTTCAGAGTTGCAGCTGCATGAAGCCACCGCTAGAGGGCACTGCTCTGGGTGACACATCTGTTAAAACAATGGTGTGAAGATGAGAGAGAGAGGTGGAATGTCTTTGGTGTGACAGTTATTCAGTTTCAGACTCCGCCCCTCACGTTGGGTCATCTGTCATTCCCTGTAACCCCTTTCTCTGTCTACCTTGGACACTGAGACAAGGCGTTCCCCATGCGTCTGCCAAGGAAAACCCTGTAAAAGAAGAGTAGTGAGAGCAATGTCAAGAAAAGATGAGGCCTGTGACACATGAATGAGCAGCTGTGACATCTGTAGCAGGACAGGAAAACTGTGAATACTACTGCTCAGGCCTCAGAGAACTAAATCAGTGGTTTCCAACCTTTTTGGGCTTGTGATCCCATTTTAACACCACAAATTTCTGGCGACCCCAGACATTCAAAACGGAGACTTTCCTTTTTTGATGATAAAATTAATTTGTTTTTGATCATGTAATAGTTTGCTATACTATGTTGCAAATAAACGTTAATTTTAGACGACATTTAGTCAATATAATGTATATTATTATGGTCGGAGGCAGAAAAGCCAGGTGTAGATTACTGCACAAGGTGAGAATTTTATTTTCCTTGGTCAGGATATGTACAGTCAGTCCAGCTTGGATTTCCAAGGCTGACAATTAATACTGAACAAACAAGAACTGAAAGAGCTGCAGCACCTTAAACCGACCACAATGAACATTGACAGATAAACAGTACCACAGTGCTTCAGTTTCAGCTTCAGAGTTTGTCATGTCTTTTATGTATTGTGATTGTCTCTTTCAACTCACCATATATTTTTTATTAGTTTTCTTTCTATTTTTAGCAATTACCAGAAATTTCAGGTGACCCCATTTGAATTCCAGGTGACCCCATGGTTGAAAAACACTGTACTAAATGCTCTTTAATGATAAGTGTCTAACAATAGTCACAAGTGTGAGAGAACTGTCTCACTGAGGTGGGTCGTATCCCTACAAAACTGAATTCTCCTCAGCTTTGGTCAGAGGAAAAACATAAAACCAAACTTAAAGACTCAACCATCCACCGATGACTAAAACCATCTACTGATCTAAACTGTTTAGTAACTTTAGAGCCACTGATTCTATCAATACATGTAAATAATTGGTGTAAAATACAGTTTGTCATCTTGTCATAGTCATCAGATATGACCCATCTGGACGTTCAGAGGCTCCGTAGTTGCCGTGGAAACACTGTCATCTTCTACAACATTGTTTCACCAGTAAAACCTGTGGAGTTTCTCAATCTTTCTGCATTTATTATAGTTTTAAATCTCATCTAATCCCTTCTCCCTGATTTTTTTTTGTTGTTAATTTGTACATGTTTTCTCTCCCAATATGTATATAGTTATTGAAATTTATAAAATATGTGCATGGTAGTGGGTCCAAAACTGCTCTTGATATTATACATGTTATGCTCTGTAATATAAACTACTCTTCCAAAACTTAAAAAAAAAAAAAAACAAAACATATTGAGTTTGATCAATGACAGTGGATAGAGACACTTGTTTTATGCTCAGTTATTGATATACTTATTGGAAATGTCACTCTTTCTTCAGTTTTCTCTGTTTCTGATATAATAACCTTTGAATTTACTCTGAGCTTTAATGAACATCAACATGATCAGTGGATGAAATATAGGAAAATACCTGATTTACATTGAAAAAAAACTCTAAATACTGAGGATAATTTTATAATAAATGGTAATAAATCACTTGAAAGGTTAAACAGAGAGAAAAAAAATATTTGGAAACTGCCACCAAAGTTGCACTGGATCTTTATGGGGTAAAAGCATCAGTTTCACTAAAATACACTTTAACTGCAGCATAGATTTAACTAATAGTCAGATATGAGCAAGATGTTCAGTATCACATCCTAATGTCATCCTTCAGCCTTTTCTTTATTACTACTATTAGTCATATTGTAAGAACATGTTAAATTAAGTGTCATCATTTTCTAGGCTGCCTGTGGCACATATCCATCTATAACAGGCCAGAATATTTTGACTAGCTCTTGTGAAAAATGCTATAAATACCAGTAGTGCAGAAAAAGAATGCAAACTGCTTTCACACACACCTGTACTCAATTCCTGTGCTTGCTCTATCTCATGTAACATACTCAAGTTCACCACAATCAGTTGAGCGTGAATTTTCTCAAAAAAGCATGACTTGAATCCCCAGCAGAATGTATCCCCTGCTATGCATGATAGACTGTGTGCAAAGCCAAACTTGTCTGCTTCGATTTAGCAGCTGTAAACGCTGACAAACCTCCATCATGGGTTCTCAGGCAGTGACTCCTTGCTCAGTCAACAGTCTGTGTGTAATCTCCCTGCATGTGACTAGATCGAGCTGCTGCGCTCCAATAAAAACTTGTTCTCCTGGCAAAGGAAGAGAGAGCGATCTGAGTCCGTCAAAGCTGGACAAACACTGTCCAGAGCTGAGCCGCAGAGGAGGCAAAGACCCACTGCGAAGACCAACAGTAGCCTTGACTCCTTGGTTTTCCTTTTCTGGTCTGGCTACGTTCTTATTATTTTTCTGTCTCTGTTTTGACTTTCTCACACTTTCTCCAGTCTCATCTCTGCGGTCTGTGCAATGACAGGTGGAAATATTCTGACGTGTGTGTGTGTGTGTGTGTGTGTGTGTGTGTGTGTGTGTGTGTGTGTGTGTGTGGGGTTGTTGGGTCGAATACACTGAGCTGGAAGTTGTGAGGAGCTGATAAGAGAATCCCAGAGATGACCGATTTCAAAAGGATGAGAAATTTACAGTGTTGTAGGAGCAAGATTTGTTAAATTCTGTGAAAACTTCAGGCTTTAAAACTACAGGGTGGGTGAAAAATAACTAGGCATCAAAATTTGGTCATAAAATCCAAATTCCTATTTGCAAATTTGTTGAAACAAATCATTCTTGTTCTTTATTACATGGACAGAATGAAAGTAAATCTTCATATGTCAATGTAAGCACCGGTGACGTCACCCAGTTTCCTCAAACGGCCAGGGATGGAATGAACAACCTTCTGATGTCACTGAGAACCTCCTGAATCCATGAAATAAGAAAATAAGAAGTCCCCATTAGTGTTGTCTGGTTAAACTTCATGACTTCAGTGATACTAACAATTCTATAAGCAATTTGTAATGCCTAGTTACTTTTCACCCATCCTGTATATATAACCACAACTCTATGCATGTTGGCAGCAGACATGTTAGATTACATTACATTAGAATAGATAGAACAGAACCCTCAGGAAACTGAGGTTCCAATGTCAGCACAGCACTGAATATACACAAGAAATACCACAAGAAAATAGCAAAACAATAACTATAAAAAACAGTAGTGAAAAAATTTCAGTTGCACATTGGAAAGTACCAGTAGAAATAAGTGACAAAGTAGTAATAATAAGTAGCTTATTATGTTATAATATATTAAACCAGTGGTTCCCAACCTTTTTTTGACACATGACCCCATTTTAACATCACAAATTTTTGGCGACCCCAGACATTCAAAACAGAGACTTTTTTTTTGGCTAAAACTAATTTATTTTTGATCATGTAATAGTTTGCTATACTATGTTGCAAATAAACGTTAATTTTAGACGACATTTAGTCCATGTAATGTATATTATTATGGACGGAGACAGAAAAGCCAGGTGTAGCTTACTGCACAAAATGAGAATTTTATTTTCCTTGGTCAGGATATGTACAGTCAGTCCAGCTCGGATTTACAAAGCTGACAATTAATACTGAACAAACAAGAACTCAAACTATTAATTATGAAAGAGCTGCAGCATCTGAAACTGACCACAATGAACATTTGAAAGATAAACAGAACCACAGTGCTTCAGTTTCAGCCTCAGAGTTTGTCATGTCTTTTATGAATTGGGATTGCCTCTCTCAACTCACCATATATTTTTTATTAAGTTTGTTTTTTTGTTTTTTTTATCAATTACTAGAATCTTCAGGCAACCCCATTTGAATTCCAGGGGACCCCACGTAGGGTCCCGACCCCAAGGTTGAGACACTCTGTATTAAACTATTCACAATATGTTATGTGTGTGTATATAGTTTAATAATCACAGAATAAAAGTACTAGTAGAAACAAGTGGCAAAGCAGTAAATAATATTATTAATATGAAGCATCTTATTATGTTATAATATTGTTGGAGTTCATAACAACACTGCAAAATCAGTGTCTCATCCTGTGTGGCAGGGCTTGGGTCAGTTTACTCCGGCCCTCAGAGGAATGCTGGGAATTGTTTGCACTGTCTGCTCAGGCTCCTGCTGCTTCTGGCCCAGTTTTGTTTCTGAAAAGAGTCAAACACACATGCACGAACTCCATCGTTGCCTGTCATTAAATGCATGCGTCCCACCCTGTAAATAGAACAGTGCCTTTGGTGTTTGCATTAATAGTGTCTGAGGAACTCTGGAAGGTAGTGGAGTCGGTGTGTGTCTCTTAATCACGTCTGAGTGTGTGCTTTTAAACCCATAGGAGACAGAATCTGGGATCTGCACTCAGTTTCTGATTCTGGCGAAGGCGACGTCCCGGTCTGGTTGGCGAGGTGTAAAAGTGAGCCTGTTTTTGAAGATATTAATGCAAATATTTTGCCAAGTACAGAAATAAAACAGGGCTTTGTGGGTTCATCTGACACACAAGCAGGAAGGAATTCAGCTTTTTGCCTCAGTCACATTAAAGAAAATAGTATTTCTGTTCAACATCACAATCTACACTTGACAAATGTTCCTGAAAACACATGACAAGACTTTCAAATGGTACTTCACATCATGGGGCAAAAATACCTGTGGTTTGGTGCTCTTGGTAGTTCAAAGCATTTAATGTGTGCTCCAAATTACCCACGGAGAGGTGGCTGTAAATTCTCATCCACCCACTGCAGTATGGGATTCAGAATAGGTGGAAGAAATCCATCACTTATGTGAAAATGATCTTTTAATTTGTCTGGACAGCTCTTCCAGTCATATTTCAGAGACTCCTTGGTCGTCTTTCAGGCTATAATAATTTCATATATTCACCCTTTAGGGCTTGAATGCCAGACAGCTGCCATTCCTTATTCCTCAGAATTGACGTAAGGCTTTTGCAGCGTGAAAATATAAAAAACACACCCAAGTCTTTAGGTCCTTAGAAGACATATAAGCCGTGTAAGTGGAATAAAAAATGTTCATACTTGTCTTAATGTGCCTGTTTATACCTGTAGGAGTTGCACTGTCACATTTATTTTCATTTACTACATAGACAGTGCTGATGATGTATGATATTGTGACCAGTTAGACAACTTTATGAGCAAGATTATAGGAAATTTATATGATCTTTTTTTTTTCTTTTTGGATATTTTTTCTCTGCATTTTATTAGCTGTCAGCACAGTCAATTTGTGCAACAAAGTTAAATACACAATCGTTAAAATGTGATGACTATGCATAGCATTTATTTTAGTGATTAATTTTAACCTATAAAAATCTTTAGCTATTTTTGATGGTGAATTCCAAATTAACTCAACTCATTAACTCTACATCCAACCTGATTTATTCCATTTTATTATAATATAACCCTCTGCATATTGCATTATTCAGTAAAAAGCAGTAATTTTACTATATTTAGTTTACTGACCATGTAGATGTTCACAAAAACAAACATAAACTAGAAAAGCACTCGGAGAGCGTAGACCTCCGCCAAGGCAGACCACCCCCCCCTTCGATCACCAACAAAATTTAATCATTTGTTCCTTGTGCCAGTATCAACATTTCCTGAAATTTTCATCCAAATCCATCCGTAACTTTTTGCGTTATCTTGCACATGGACAGACAGACAAACCAACGCCGGCAAAAACATAACCTCCTTGGTGGAAGTAATTAAAAGATCATTTTATCAATACAGAGAGCACTCAAGAAAAAGTGACTTTTTAGCTAAATATATCCTTAACTGAACATAAAAACAAGCAATTACAGCTACTGTCAGTTGTCAATCTACATTGGTTTTATTGTTGAATTAATGTTGCAGAAGATGATTCTATATGGAGCTTCTGAACACCAAAATGAGTCACGTGATGCTGCTAAAAAGCGGAGAAACTGCATTTTACCTCAATTATTTTAATGCATTGATAGGATTCGTGGCTCTTAATTTGTTAACCATTGCCGATCAGAAGATGCTTTTGGTCACCAGTGGCTGGTCAGGTCTTTTAGGGTTAAAAAAAACAACATTTTGGCCTGAACTTTACATTTTAATTTACAGTTTAGTTTCATCACAGTAGAAAAGGTCAGTTGAGCTCATCCGTAGGACAGAGACATGCTGTTGTGACTGTCTTCAAATTAATTCATGTTATCCTTTATAAAAAAAAAAAATTTAAAAAAGCACTTCCTGACACCGTGCCTCTTGACAGATGTAAGGGGTTTGTCTGAATTTAAGGCTATAAAATAGAGCTGTTGTGTGAGCCTCTACTGGGAATGTGTATCTAGTTCAATGAGGCAAAGGGTCTGAAGCTACAAATCTCTCTGTAACATGTTGTTAACGTACCTTATTTTTAGCCATACACAGTTTATTTGAGTGTGAGAATGTGGAGTTTAGCATTTGCACAGAGTTCAAAGACAATATTTAGTTGCTCCCCTGGACATGAGTTCTTGTTGCAGCCTAATTCCTGAATCCACACTGTAACTCTTTGCTAGTACTCCCAAAGGAAAGGCTATCTAGCTGATGTTGATGTTCAATATAATGCTGTCTAGATCCTTTTTATTATGACAATATTATTGAAGTTGCAGCGATCATCCTTGTTTTCTTTAATCTGTTTAGTTCAGGTTCTGTCCTATACAGAACTCCATATAACTGCAGAGCTACAGTAAATGGTCATGAATGAATCTGCAAAACACTTATATTTTAACTTCTTTAGTATTTCTCCAGAGTATGGCTTTGGCAGTGTGTGCAGCTGTTTGGGTGTGGGGAAGTCATGAGTATGTACCAAGACACCTGTCTGGTGGTCAAACAGCATTGCCATGAGGAACTCAACATGGGCCCCCAACATCTCTATCTGAAAGTCTGTGAGCCAAAAATGAAGCTGAGTAAAAATAAATCATGAATACAAGACTTGCTGGATCAGCAGGCTGTGGTTTACTTATGTTTTCAAAAATCTTTGTATGTATGTGTTCAGTTTGACAGTTGTCTTTAGTGCGTTCGGATCAGCATGTGCCGTCTAAAACTGAAGTAAACGGCACTTATTTGATATTGAATAATACATATGACAAATGTGCATGAAGATAATTCTGTTCAAAGACAATCGGTGAACAATGTTTCTACAAGTGAGAGTTTTGACCTTTCAGTTTTGGTAAGTGGTGCCAGACTTTATCTTGACACAGACAGTGACTCAGCAGCTTTTAAGGCTATGAGCAAGCTCTTTTTGGATGCAAAGAGAATTGATTAATTTACTTCCCACCATCAAACCCGGGGGTTTCCAGTCCACACACATATCTGGCCCCTGTTCCAAGGGCAGCAGAGGAATGAAATGCAAACCAAAGCATTTGGCTCAAACCTGCAGCCAAATAAATAAAACATTTGAGAGGGAGTCTCTCCTAAGGCTGTGGTATTCTCTCATATACATGCTGTAATCTTGACGGACAGAGATTACCTTCATGTCCAAGGCCGATGAAGTGTGCTCAGAGTCAGATGACTACATAGTTGACATAATGTGGATGAAAGTGGGAAAGTAATTCTGTGCATATGTGTCGGAAAATACACTTCTCAGAAAGCATGTTATTATTAGAGGCCGTATAAGTTGTACTTTGGAAGTCAGACAGATTTGCAACCTCTGATAAGATGGGCTACTTAGTGTTTAATCTGATAGAATGTGTTTGTATTTTGGCAGAAAACAGCAACACACTGTTATGACTAAATGTCCTTAAATCCTGCAATTATATTGATTGCCTGCAGCTACAATAAACTTACATTAATTATCCTCCAGAATTTGTGGAATATGCAGTCAAGTTACCAGTTTTTTGATTGCAATGCCATAACCTGCATTTAAAAAAGCATACATAATAAAAACAGAAGAATTATGTAAATGTTTATATAATTGTGCATGTAGACCAAATGTCTAGAACTCTTTATTCTTACAAATGAATCTGAAAGTGACACATTTTTAATCTAATTAGTGTCCAGTCCAGTCAAACCTATTTCTAAAGGGTTTTCTGGCATGCATGCGTACATATTCATTTTTGTGAGTGTGCATAAGAGCATGAAGCAGCTGGGCAGAGTGAAGGAGCTGGTGACTGACAGACTGCAGAAAAGTAGAAAAGCTAAACAGTTATGGATCATGTTCGGCATTTTCATAATATAATTACTCCAGTCCTGTTGGAGGTAACCTTTACTCTCCTGGCCATGGGGAAATTAAGACGGGATACAAAGGCACTATTGATGTACTGGTGGTGCAGTGCTGGACACTCGAATGAATTGGTGCTTTCTCATTATCTTTTTTATATTTCAGGACATGATTGGCTGATTTTCGGTGACCTGATGCCAGAGTGTTATTCCAGTTTATTCAGATGGCAGAACACGCAGCACAGTTGTGTGATTTATCTTACACACAAGTCGCCCAAATCTTATGAGTTTCAAGACGTCAGAGCCATAATTTGACTCATCAAGCTTTTATTACATTTCATTAGAGCATTACATTAGGTCTGACCCAAACCAAATACTTTTTATCTTCTAAGACAGGTCGATAAACTCTGTAATCTAAACCATGGCATCTACCAAAAAGAATTTAACTTAAACAAAGCATGTTACTACAAATCTGTCTTTCACTTTCTCTTACCTCAGTGGTTCTTGTACTTTTTACAGTGGAGTACCCCCTGAAATATACTTTTTTTAGCCAAGTACCCCCAACTCTGGCTTCAGCATTTTTGATTGAAAAAAATTAGGCAAAATGTGCTCCTGTGCCAAAGGTGTCTGTCTGTATTTTCAAAACTTTGTAAACAAACATCCAAAGTTTTTTGTTTTTTTTTTTTTATTGAATTTTTATATCATAACAATCATAACTGTACAATTAAATGTGCATAAAATATTACAACATAATTATGTAACCCCACACTACCAACCCTGCTGCACCTCACACTCCAACAAAAATATATAAACACACACATCCAAAATAATACATAAAATAAAATTAATTAATCAAAATAAAATAAACATAAAACAAAGAAAAAAAAATCCTTCGTAAGTAGAATGAGCTGACGGGCTATTTTAAAAAAAAAAAAACATATTTAACTGTAATATATAAAAATTGACACATTTTTTAAAGTAAATTTGTGTGTGCAAAATATAACTTGGTAAAAATAAATAAATAAAATATAATAAATAAATTGGTCATTAATTAATAAATGAACCTTTCATAACCAAAAAACAATTACTTAGCTACTTAAATAAACTCATGTTGAATAATATAAAATAGAAATGTTCTTAAAATGTTACCAAAGCTTAAACAAGATGGTTGACAATAAAGCTATTATAAGAATGTATTAATTGTGTTTTATATTTCAACATTAATTCTCATTTTTTATTTTGTATTTGGTACATGATGACTTATTGTGTTTTTTTTTTTTTTTTAAATAAATAAATTAAGTATCCCCGAGCTTCTTTCAAGTTCCCCAGGGGGTATGCGTGCCCCACTTTGGGAACCCCTGTCTTAGTTAATTCAAAGTCTTTTACAGGAGCGTCAATAAATCTATGTATTTTCACTTAATTATTCTTCACATAGTATTATATTCTGTACTTACTCTTCACAGTGTAAATACGGTAATTCTTCTTCATCCCATATACTGTGTCAACAGAAACATTTTGCTGCTAATCTCCTGATTATCACGAAGTACACATTCTGAAAAGTGAATGACAAATTGTTCAAATAAGTCTCTTTAGCCTTGAGATAACCACAAGAAATGTCCAAATTGAATTTATTTTTAATGAGTTTCTGATTACAGTTGAAAGAGCATCTGAGTAAATTTAGAAATATATGACTATGGAATGGGGGTTGGAGTGAATGCGTTTTATGTTTTTCCACTGTTTTTCAGGCAAATACATGGAGTTCATATGATCGATTACATATATTTATATGTAGATAGAAGAGTAGATCTATATATGTAGGTATGGATATATGTATGCATTTTCCTCTCTGTTTTTAATTATTCATTCATTCATTCATTCATTATCTTCCGCTTTATCCGGGGCCGGGTCGCGGGGATCGCGGGGATCGCAGCCTGAGCATGATCTTTTTAATTATAAACATTGTAAATTCATTGTTCTTTTTGTGATTTTTCTTCTTTATCTGTCTTCTTGTCAATAACCAGTCATATTTGTTATTGATTTCTGATGGTTTTTGAGGTTCCTACCCCTTACCTCCCCTAACGGATAAAAGAAAGTTATATTTGTGCCAGGGTGGCAAAAGTCCACACACCCTGTATTATTTTTACACATGTACAGATAGCTGAGTAAAAAAAATAAGAATTGATTCAGCCTCTTTACTGTAGTGAAAGTGAATATGTATTGGTTCTGAAAGGCGTTTCTGTAGGAAGCTGAACCTCATATAGAAGAAAAAAGTATCAACCCTCTGTGTTTATATAAGGCATATAAGTTTATATAAGGCATTCATTTTCTGAACCCGCTTTATCCTCACTAGAGTTACGGGGGTCGCTTTGAGCCTATCCCAGCTACTTATGGGTGAAGGTGGGGTACACCCTGGACATGTCACCAGTTCATCGCAGGGCTGACGTACAGAGACAAACAATCACTCTCACATTCACACCTATGGGCAATTTAGATTAACCAATTAACCTATCAGTGCATGTCTTTGGATTGTGGGAGGAAGCCGGAGTACCCGGAGAGAACCCACGCAGACACGGGGAGAACATGCAAACTTGCAACACAGAAAGGTCCCACCCCCATCAACTGGTGTTGGAATCGAACCCAGGACCTTCTTGCTGTGAGGCACGAGTGCTAACCACTGCACCACCGTGTCGCCCTATGATAGCAGTATATTAAAATAATGTTGATTAAATTCAAATCCAGTAATTAAAAATATTTGTGTATTTACAGTGGGAAGGTTGAATGTGTTACACTAGAACAGAATAGATCTTTATTGTCACTGTCCCGGGAACAATGAAAATCAGTTTAGCAGCTCTGTTCTGTTTAGCAGCAAAAACACTTGATATAACAAATGTCACACAAAATACTAAAGAAAAATGTAGGCATGTGCAAAAAGCTCCAGAATAAAATATTCAATACACATATACTACTTAAGTACTGCTTGAACTACTGAAATATACAAAAGTTAACTCTATTAAAGATGAGAGACATGAATGCATATATGAATATTTTTATTTCAGTTATGGACAAAAGCACATACATATTAAGAACATACAATTAACACAATTGGTAACTAAAAAAGGAAGACACTGAAGCCAGAGGCATATTTATGCGTCTTCTACTCCCATCCTTCCTCCAACTCCAAACCTGAAGTTGCAGCAAATAAAACATGAACACAAATTAGTCTACATTCAATTTCCTAAGTCACTTAGAGATCATTGCACTTTCATAACCCATGAGGATTACACAAATTAAAGCTTTTTAAAAACTCAACGAGCTACACAATTTCACATCATTCTTCAGTTGGTTCCATAATTTGACACCAATAACAGAAACACAGCGATATTTAACATTAGTTCTTGCTTTACATGTTCCAAACACAAACATCCCTCTTAAATTATAATTCCCTTCTCTTAACTTAAAATTTTTTTGACTACAAACAGGAAGACTTTTGCTCTCAGCACGAAATTTAATTTCCATTGTTTTTAAATATACAATATCAGGGAATTTTAATATACCAGATCCTACAAAAAAAATGGTTTACTTGCAAAAAATGTAAATATACAATTTAGGATATATACAAGGTAAGATAAAGAAAAACAAGATGTGTCGTGACTACAATGACCCACAGTATAAATCTAATACAGTAATAGTTTTACTGTTGTGTGTGTATACTGAGGGTCATTGTAGGCCTGTCTCAATAAGAACACATGTAACAGTGTAGCTGTATTTTAGTGCATCGCATTTCTCCCATAACCAAAGCACAGCCAAACTTTTTCATTCGTTAATTATTCGTGGTCTGTTGAACCTAGACGATTGCATCATACTTAGGAAAACATAAGAGCAGGGAAGGATCTGCAGGATGGCAGCCATCCACACTGTTATCCACTCACATTCCACATTTTGACAGATTTCCAGTGCAGGGGGCTATAATATATACGTTTATATACATATATATGTATATATGTGTGTATATGGAGTGAGGTGGCGTGCCCATCTACATCCCTACTGTTTCTGTCTGTTCTGTCTTCTCTACGACCACAGGAAATGCTGGTGAAGGCGGTTAGCTGCTAATGATCCTTTTCCCGTGATATCACGTGGAACTGGCATGCGTTGGTTTGCTCAGTAATTGGTCTGACTTCACCAAAGGAAAATACATGGTGACAAAATGAATAAACAGTATTCTGCTGCTTCTCCAGCTCCTAAGTAGCATGACCAGTATTATGTTTTCTCAAGCGGCATTCACGCTGCAGTGAAAGACTTAGTCACTGAAATGTTAATGATAATATTTGACCTTCTGAGCAATTCACATTTTTAAAAGCACAGATGTGGCGCTTGTAAGGGCTCTTTGTTTTCTCAGAAACCTCACAATAGTGTGCATACAGAACTGGAAATCAAAGCTTCTGTGGCACATTTTGTTCACATTAGAGTTTGTGTGGAAATTTAGTCCAGGGTTTAGTTGAGCTGTGGTTACAAGGGTCTCTGAAACATATGGTGAAGTCCATCTTATCGAGCTAGAACAGAGTTTGGTTTGGAAAAAATCTGCGATTCTCAGGCACATCTTTCACTGCAGGTTCAGATTTCCAGACTTCTGGGTAGATTTTTTTATACAATCCTGTGCTGAACATCAGAATGTCAATAGCTACTGTTTGCCCCTGGTTAGCTTTTTAGACCACATGTGATTGTAGGTGTAGACAAAGATCAAAAAGATTCAAAAAATGGTATTTGCTATTTGTGCATACATATACATATAGGAACTTTTGTGTGGTTCAGGGAGTCAGAGAAAAGATACTAGAAAAAACACATAGTTCTGTAAAAAAAAAAAAAAAATCCATGTACATCTATAAAAAAATATATATATATATATATATATATATATATAAAGGTGCATAAAAACTAATAAAAGTGCACAGAAACTGACCCAGGAGACAATAAAATGAAATAAATAAATAAATACACCAGAAGGAGGTAGTCAGTCTACAATAAGCTCATATATACACATACACAGCTACACACATGCATATACATATACACACACATTATATTGCACTATGCCCAGTTTATTTTGCATTGGCCAGGAGCCTCACTGCGGCACTCACTGTGACAGAATGACACTGTTTTACCTTTATAGAGAGATGATTGATTTTTAGAAAATCTCAATCATATAATTGGAAAAAAAAAAAACGGAACAGGAGCAATACCCGAGAAACATATTTTTCTCTTCTTTTTTTCCTCTTTCCACCACCTAGAAGTGAATCTTACAATACACTGGCAACTCGGCCAACTAGAAAGTTAAAATCCCCAAATTAAGTTGGATATTACAAGCACATGTGTTGCATGGTTACTGTTTGTCAAAAACAGATTTCTTGTGGTTTAATTGGTCTCCTAGAGTTCCTGATACAGCCGCACAGCTGTGACACTGTCTCTGAACTGCTGTTTTCGGAGACACTGAAAGTACTAGTCTACTTTGATGCAGATTAGACTGTTGTATGAAAATAAGCAGGATGTTCACAGCAGACAGTTGGATATTTATTCTCATATTAGTACAAAAGCTTTACTATTTACACCTGCATTTTCTTTATATACCATGTCAAAATATCTGTAAAACAAATAATCTTCAGTAAAGACAGTAGAAGTGACAAAAATATTAATGCATTATTGTTTCAAGTCCACAGGGCAAGGACAGCACAGATATATCAACCATGTGTTGCTGGTTCTAAAAAAAAACCTGGCTTCCTTAGACTTCATGAGACAACATTAGGTTTGTGAGTTTAGTAAAGTTCTAATGTCCACACATGCATTTCTCAGTCTCTGCATTTAGATCCAATCTGATATATTTGAAGTATGTACAGCAGGAAAAACAAAAGTTTCAGGGAAAAAACAGCTTCTAGAAATCAACTTGACTGTATTTAGTGTGACCTCCCTTTGCACTTTAAGGGGTCATATTTTGCTAAACCCACTTTTATTAGTCTTTTGTACATTTATTTGTGTATTTGGGGACCCTAATAGTTCATCAAGTTTGGATTTGAACCCTCCAGGTGCTGCACAGCTATCTTTATATTCCTTTTGACAAAAATCGAGTGGATTTCTACAACCTGTTTTAATTCCTTCTTAATTTGTTACATGTTATAACTAGTTACGTCACGACATTTGCACATATAAGGTCCAGACTTCCAACGAACATTTCTCAGAGTACGCCATAATTGTTTATCAGCAGCAGCGGTTGTAGTAAAAACTGAAAATATGTCCAAACTTTGAGCCGATTACCTAAAATGTTCATTTATTGGTTGAATGGGACAGAACAGGACAGACAACAACCTGGAGGGGGTGGGGCATGAAGTGGCTCATTTGCATTTAAAGGGCCAGCGCTCAAAACGACCTTTCTGGTGTCATTATTCAGAAATGGGGTTGAAGATGGACCTGTGGAGTTGAATTAATGAAGAATTCAGACCCAAGCACAGTATTTACAGTTTATGTAGACTGCAGGGAAATATTTTAAAATGTATAATTCCATTTAAAAAAGCAAAATATCACTCCTTTAACATGTCTTTTTGTTCAGACAAAATGAGATGGGATTTATTGTATTCATTTTCTAGTGTTTTATACCAGGTTTCATTCAACACGTCAGATGTTTGTGCTGCTTCTTGTCATGGGGTCACAATGAAATATTGGCTTTAAACTTTAGAACCCGTTTAGTTCAGTTTTCTGTGTCTTTTAAGGCTGTGAATATTCTGTAGTTCCGATATATTGTTGTTGTTTGTGAAGAAAAGAGAAACAAACACGTATGCTCATTTCCACTCTGGAAAAACAATGAAGCTAAAGTCATTTGCACAGTTTTCTATTTTGAACTTCTCTCTGGTTTGTTTTGTGTTGATGTTCTCTGTTTATAGATTTTTTTTTCTCCTGATAGGTACTTTGATTGTAGTTGCAGTTGACAACTTAAAGTAAATTTCCTTTGTTGCTGAGATGCTTGATGAACTTTTCCATTTTACCAATTAAGTTTGTGTTTCACTTTAGCTCCCAGTGACCCCTCACGCTCCCACATGTTTTCCCTTTTGTCAAAATATGGTCAGTTTTATTGAGCCAAAATGACCAAAATCCAAACTATTGGTTTCAAAATATCAGCTCAAAAACCAATGGGTGGTGTCACTTTTCAAGACTCTTCTTCTATAGTAAAAAAGTGTCATAACTACTAACAGGTTATAGCCTTACCCCCTTTTTTAACCTATAAAATTAGTCCTGTTTTGAAACTTCATTATGCATTAACTTTTTAGGGTCAAGGAAGGAAGGATGGAAGTGCTAAGACTTATCACAGAATTAATTTGGCAGCTCCAAAACCTGTGATATTTTGGCCTCATTCTTCTATAACCTTGCTTTATCTATTTTCATTTTATTCTGATGAGACAGAGGTGAGAGATTCAGGAGGAGGGTATGTTTGGTTTTGTTTTTTGGTAAATGCTTGATTTTTTCATGATTTCCGCCAAGTGTGGCCTTAAATAGCAGCATAAGTAGAGTTGTGTGTTTGATGTTTTTCAGCCAGTTGAGCCGTCTCACTCTCTGACTTCACCTCTGTCATGCTGCTACTGTTAGACACAGTGAAGCGTTGAAAAGTGAGAGGGCTAAATGATTTTCTTTCACCTTGGTGCTTTTCACACAGCCTACGGGCTTTAATGAAGGGCTGAAGACAATCTGTCGTCTCCAGAACCTTTTTGTATCCGGTTTCTCTGCGCTTGGCTGTCACCCTGCCAAATACTCAGACAATCCACCAAAGATGGAGAGGAACATTTGGAATCAAAGCAGCCTCTGAGACGACTGGATTAACAGCCAGACAGAAAAATTCAGAGGTGGTTATGAGAGAGCAAACAGCTCGTCACTGCATTAAGAAACTGGTTCCAGCAGGAATCGAGGGTTTTGCTTATTTTATTGTGAGGAAGTACTGCAGACAGCTCTGATTGATGAAGAAACCATTACTTACTTATACACCACATGTATGTTGTGACTAGGAATGTACACACAGTTCTGCCTGATCACATTAGGACCATTAGCCTTCTTACCCCACAGCTGGAACTGGAATTTAGTTTGGTTCGTTTCGTGTAATGACATCATGTAACTATAGTCGGGACCTGCATCTGTAAAGTCTTTTTCTGACAAATCTTTAAAGTACTCGCAGCACAGGACAAAAAGCAGGTCTAGGGTGTAAGAAGGACCTCTGTTAACCATTTACAAATTACTGGAGGGACAAACCCACACCAGATCTGGATGTAAACCTTGTATTTTTACTTATGCAGAAAAATGGGTGGTAGGGAAGTTGAAAGATTTCACATTTCCAGCTTGGAAAGCTACTGAAAAACAAGTGACAAAAAGGAAATTCCTTCATTTAATCTTGATTTATGACTATTTGTAACATGTCGTGCTGTTAAGACTGGAAATCCAGTTAGAGCTCATAAATATCTCCACGAGGCTTTTGAGTGAATTACAGCTGTGGGTCTATATGATGGATGAGGACTGACACGTACACTATGTAGTTCCTCTCTGATGTTTCTCATGATTGTCGGACACTTTTAGGTTTTATTGCTTTTAGCGTATTAGCATTTCAAACCACCTTTTACTTGTGCTGACAAACTGGTCCTTCTATGATATCTAATTATAGTGTTTTTTGTTTTGTGTAGACAGTTTAGTGGTAAAAGGTCAGTCGAAGGTGAGGTGAGAAAATATAAATGATTTATTTATTTGTAAGAGTAAAAATGTACTTTGTGACATTACTAATTACACTCACTAACTTCCAAATAAAAGAGCCCTCTTCTTTATTTGCCAAGTTAGTGGTTACATTTTACACAAATGAAACATATTGGCCTGAAAGTGAATTCTAACACTTTTCCAATGATTTGTAACTGACTGCCAGCACCCACTTCTTTTACCACAATCAATTTCGCAAAAAAGTTACACTGACATTTTTTAACATTTCACTTTTTTATTCCCAGGTGTACATGCAGAATTATTTTTGCAGATTTTTTCATATGGTTATTTGACTTTACTTTCATGAGATGTTCTAACAAGCAGACCTTTAAAATGATTTTTTTTTTTTTCTCCAATTTTTTCCAAAAATCCTATGGGCAAGGGGTGCTTTGGCTATATTGGTGTTACTCTCAACCCATCATGTACAGCAAGAGCAATGTGCCAGGAAAATAAGCTAAATTTCATGTATTTTTTCCAGTGTCCACTTCACTATATTTGACTGTTATGTTGATTTTGGAGTATATTATTCTTCTAATTTTGGAGGATGAATTTGTGCCCACAAACAAATTCTGTTCATGGTGACAAGGTTAATCACATTACATTACAGGAGTTGTTTTATAGTTACAGTGACATTAGGGAATAGTTTGACAAGACGCTTGATGGCAGTTCAATCAAAAAATGGTTAAATTTGCTGTGGGAGTCTTGATAAATGATAAATGTCAGCAGTAACACATGCATGAGACATGCAAATTATAATCCAATTGTGCTATTGAAACTGTTGATCCACCTGTTGACATTACTCATGACTATGAGCTGCTAGTCCCGAGATGAAAGCAGCTTGATTGAGGAACAGGAAACAGGGAGTAATAATAACTGTGGCCAAGGTTTTTTGCGCTTTTCATGTTGCTGGGGCAACTTGGCCTTAGATCTAAGTCACAGGTTAATAACACGAACAGGAAGTCTGCATGCAGACAGGTATGAGGTCAGTATTTCCACACAGCTGACTGCTTGTTGTTCAGTCTGTATGCTGGGAAAACAGTTTGCTGCTGTCCAAGGATTTATGAAACTGGAAATGATAGGAGTGAGATGAAAACTGATGATCATCAATTAAAAACATGTCAGACTGATTTCACTGCTTACACTATATTCCCATGCTCATGGCAGTTTTTTTTAGTTTGAGCAGATGCATTGCAGATGACTAACAAGCACAAATTAGCCTTGTGAGGGTTAGCACGAAGAAGCTGACAGTTAAAGCCAGTCAGCGGGGAAACCAAAATGTTTTCTTTATAAGCAATACCTGCATAGGGGGAACATGTTAAAATAGCAACAAAAACATAAAGAATATTTCCTCAAATGTGAACCAGCTGTTCAGGTGTGAATTTCTTGCTTCAACTTTGCATGTCACTGCGAACTTTGTACACCAAATGCTCTGAGGAGGAGTTGTATGTGAGGACAGAACTGTTTGTGAACACCTGGGCAGGCTGAAGCAGCATTCAGCTTGGATCAGGCTCAGTTCATCAACTGTCCATTTGAGTCTCAACTTTCAGAAGAGCACAAAGTCTGACGTATCTTTTTGAATAACATTTGACTTTAAAACCCTGAAAACTGCAGTTTGCACATCTGAATTTTGTAGTCCAGTGTAGTTGCCTACATTCTATTGTATTAACTGAGAGGTGAATGTTTTGTAAAGACTTGTTTTTGCTCTTCTGTTTGTAAGCAAAAATGCCTTTCTTTGTGAAGCTGCATTCTGACCTCAGCCAGTGCTGGCTAACCAAAGTGAGACCCTGCCCTGAAAATCTTTCTGCATGCAAAGAATGCACTGAGAGATCCAAGTTAAATGAGAATCTTCCTCCATGTGATATATAGTTGTGCAGCTGATTGAGTTTCCTTTTTCTTCTTGACTGTAAAACCATCTAATGCTGCTCTTTTTTTGCAGTTCCAGTAACATTTTCTTGCTCACATAGATCGTGTTTTCCTCTCTCCTCATTTCTCTGTCATACATACACAGACCCAGCGCTGCTGCTCTCAGCTCCTGGGGCTCCACCCACCTGCAGATAAAAGCCAAACCTTCGCCAGGGCTGCTGTTCAGCGTCTGTCCCAAACTCCTCAAAGCTCTGTGATACCTCCACCCAGCAGCAGCAGCAGCAGCAGCAGCACACACACACACACACACAAAGGTAAGTGATGCGTCACCACGGGCACAGTGTGATTTGATGATGTTTTGGTTGGCAGGGCTGCTTTGTTTAGGACTCAGTGAGAGCAGCCACAACCAAAGTTTTATTTCGTTATTCCATATGTTTCTTTGCATGGTTGCACTGCTAAATCTGATTGGAGATTAGATTATTTTCTATTTTCTCTTGGAAAACCCAAACCATGCCCTGTTTCTTGGAACAACATGGTTTTTAAGGCTTGTCATTCAAAGAACGAAGTTAAGGAAAGGAACATGGAGAGCATAAAGAAACAAAAACAACAATTTTCTAGACTCTCTGACGTCCAAAATGTTTCATAAGACATGGTACATCACTGCTGCGAAGCCTTTGCTGACAGAAGCCTCGACAGATACTGCCTGACAGTTTCCAAATGCAAAGAAAGTCCAAAGGAGGCACCTGGGAAAAATAACTCAGGCTTAAGCTTGTTAAAATAAATGCAGGGTGCAGCATCTTGACAGGATTTAGCACCACTTAATGGAATATGTTGACATTTGAAAGTTTTAGTCGCATGTCTTTCAACAGTAAAGGAAAGTGTAAGCATTTTTCACCCAATGTTTGCTGAAATAGTGAATTTAGAGTTAAAGTTTATCTAGTTTTAACTATCCAGCACAAATACAAGACAAATAAGATTATAGCCAGATTTTGAAAAGAGGCTTTCTGGCAGGAATTTGGCTGAGTTAGAAATTTAGGGTTTAGGAACCGTTTTCTTCCACTTAATCATACAGCACCAAATCTTTTCAATAATGTTTCAATCTTTTGTTTATTTGCTGAACCGGGTTTTAATAAGCTGAAGTTCATGTCAAAGATGCCAAAGATGTTAAAATATCTCTATAGTGGTCTTTGGAAAAGTTCCATTTCTGACACTGCAGTACATTTTTCAGACACTCTAGAGTATCCCATTTTTAACTCTCTCTCCTCTTAGCATAACTTGATGAGAGAATATTTGGGTTTGCACCTGCCAGGAAACAGTTGGGAGCCCCAGCTCCACCCCCGACATGGATTTATCATAACGTTAAACATGTCCAAGGTGAAACTGATGGACTGTTGCAGTCAGCGGAAAAACTTGTGTTTTATAGCTGCTGTAATCTGCAGGCAAGATTGTATAGAATATCATGGAAACAGGTTTTAGTACAAAAGTGGGAAAGACGTTCAGCTTTATTATGCTTTACTAAGCCTGTGTCAGAAACCTATTTCCTGTTAGAGACAATACAAAATGAGAACATAAATCAGAGGAAAATGTAATGTAATGAAAATGAACATACATGAGAGCAGTTGATGTGAGGCTTTTAAGAAACTGTACAAATAACTCGCAAATAGTTTGCATTTAGTGAAAACCAGCGAAACAGCATCAATGACATGTTCTCATGATACTGAACAGCATTAATCTGGAAGACCCTCACTACACAAGACTGCAGGTTGAGGAGAAAAATGCTGAGGAAGTTCATGTCTGGAGTATATATGACTAGTTTTGTTGTAGGACGTATTGGACCATGGGTTATTACAGTGTTTATATTGTTTTGTTGCATTTTGTACAGATCTCATGACAGTTGCTTATTCTTACTGTTGTGGATTGGGGAATAAATCAACTCTGGTCTTCATAAATGTGTCACAGCAGTACAAATATGTTTGTTTTTAGGTGTAATTATGCATTCATGTGTCTGTCCAAGGCCCAGAGGCTAACTGGATCTGAGTTTTGGCCAAAGATAAGCTTTAAAATTCCAAAGTAAAAGACAACAATGCAAGACTACAACTCTTTATAATGAGAGTTTGGCCCTGGAGTTTAGAGTTTTTTAAAAGCTTCCTCCTTTTGAGAGTACAGTGACAAGAACACTGCTGAAAAGGTCCTGGTATGAATAGCAAGTCACTGCCAAGCTGCCAGGCCAAACGTTTTGTGGTTTTTTTTGTTGGCTGTTGGTTATGGAGGCAGGTTAATGAGACTGCATATGTGGAGGAGAGGATCAGTTTGTCTGCCAGTGGCTTTTAATACCTAGGCTGGTTCTTAATGTAGCTGTTCCTCTGTTCATGTCCTCTGACAATATTTCCCTCTGTGTCTCCTGCTCAGACTCCTTCACAGTTCTCACCTACTGAACAGGAAGTGTTTATGTAGCTCGGAGGGAATGTGTCTTTATCCTCCAGCTGCAGATTCTGTGTGCTGCTACCGTGCAGACTTCGACTACAGCCTCCAAATATGAAATATGACTCACATTTAAACTACATCTGTTGTGATTTTGTTATTTTTTTCTCCAGTTTCTCAGTGGCTTTTATTGAGCTCGGTTGTTGTGTTTTCCAGAAGTGGATATTAATATCTGTTAAAAGCTACATAACTTCAGATTTCCTCATTTTGCTTTGCTGTCAACGTGTTTAGCAAGTAGTGCCTTGGTTTAAAAACATCACTCTGTAACTACAGCTTTAAATTTTGTAGATTTATTGCAAAGTATCTCTTATCTAAACTCCTAAGTAGACAGAGTCGTAGTTCTTATTATCCCTCGTAAATACTCTACTGTAGAAACATCTGGACAGTAGGGAAAGGGAGGCTCATATTTTTCTCTGAGTGGCATATTTTATGGTGTGACTGTATAACACATTAAGCTTCTCGGGACTGTCATCATATTCCATTACTGTCACAGATCAGGCAACGAATGCATGTTGCAGCAAAACCTAGATGATCCCAGGCTATTTTATGATCTCAATAAATTGATATGTGTAAGAAAGTAGAAGCAAACCTCAGTGATCACTTGTCGAAGCGTGTGTATAGACATAGAGACTGAAAATACTCTGTGGAAGCGATCATCAAAGTGAAATCATGAGCAATAAACCCAAAGAAACCTTCTCTAAAGCAGTATATAATCACCACCCAGTTGTTTTTAATACTAATCTGCCTCCAGTTCCTGATTTTACCAATTACTTCTCCTCTCATTGGCTTAATTTTGAGATAAAATTACATTTGTGGCACTTTTTTTTCTCTTTGGATTCACTCGAAAGGTATAGAAATAGCTTTGACAGAAGATAGGAAAATGCATGCAGCCTTTAGCGCAGTGAGGATTTTCTTTTTTCATTTCCACAGTACACAAAATGTATTTATTCAGCTGCAAATGGCCGAATTCCCCAACAGAGTCTGCGGTTTAAGCACAGTATAAGTGATCAAATCTGATTATTGGCCAAACCTTGTTAGTGCCTATAAAAATAATCATTCACTAGTGGAGTGTCCCTGTGAGAGCCAGTGCAAATACGAGAGCCAGAAAAACCACATGACACTCAGGCAGCGCTTTATGAGTGTAAAATCTCTGGTAAAACAAAAGAAACTCAAGTCTGAAAGTCTTTTCCACATGAAAACTCCTGTGTTGTATAAAATAAACAGCTCTTCAGTGGGGATGTTTAGGAGTTCAACCAGCAGGATGACTGGCTGATGTTTGCAAAAACCAGAGGTGTTTCTTCTATTAAAGGCCGTCCCCTGGCGCCCAGTCGTCTGTTTTGACAGATTTCAAGCCTAACAGAAAAATAATTCTCCTCCCTGTCCGATTTCTGCCTGAAATGAAAATCGTGGCCAGACATTCGGTGACTTGTGGTTCCCAGAACTGTAGGAGAGGGGAAAATCTGTCAATGAGGCAGGGGAAAAGGTCAGACATGTGAGTGGGAGGGAGGTGCAATTATGTGCGTGTACGTATGTGCATGTCAAAGGTCAGCGGAGCGGTAAGCAAACAGTGCGGCTGCCAATTTCAAACCAATCAGCAGCAGTCACTCAGACTCTACATCCTTTTTCGTGGTCACTCGGTTATTTGGAATATCTTTCTCAAACATGTTACCACCTTAGAGGTCAGCTGACCCGCATGTGTGACCCCCCCTTCACCTTGTCATATTTCAGCCTTCACTCTGCAAAGACATCGAGTAGGTGTGAAGGAATGCTGAATAAAAGCAAAATAGGTTGGAAAGGAACGAGAGCGGGTGGAGCAGGCGTGCATGTTTCACTTCATTTTCCAATATTCTGTGAGAAATTATATTTGCTTCCCATCAAGATAAGATGAGAAGTGGGGGGGTGTTATGTGATGACTGAGAAAATATGATTTGTGGTTTATGATAATATCGCACACAGAGCAAGAGAAAGGCTCTGTGGTTTATCAATGGAACATGGCAAAAAGGATGCAACAGAGCCAATTCAACGTATTAATTACAGAAAAATAAAATCACTCACACTGGATGAACTCTGTGTTCAAGTCACACATTCATTCATCCTTTTAGATTTTGTAGCGTATGTCTTTATCCAGTCAATTCCTGCAAAACAGTAAACAACATAAACTGATGAATTAAATATCAACTTCAAAATTGGGGTTTGGCGCCCTCTATTGAACCACCTGCCTTATTACTGACTGTGTAATTGATCACTTAAGTTGATGAGTTGAGAAGCGCATATAGGTGACCATTCTATACACCTATATTTATAATATTCAGAACATAAAAAGGGCTTTATTTTCTTGTTCATTTGGTTTATTTATTGTAAGTGGTGGAAGAAATAGTCTTACTTCACTTTAAGCAGCATATGACTTTCATCACATTTTTTTTTTTTTTTTCAAATTTGTAAAACCTGAGTGATAGCCTAATTATAACTAGTCCATTTGTCTCTCTGTGCTTATGCAACTGAATTAGCCTGGCCAGCTATCTGGTTTTCTCAGTGTATTCAATACTGAGAAAACAGTCTGGAACTGGGCCAGTCACTGTGAAATATGCAGTCAAAGTCAGTTCCTTGTCTACAAGTCTCTTTACAATTGTTGTCGGTTGTTTACTTGATTCAAAAATAAGAATTGAATTACAGATTACATCCTGTATTCTTAAATTTCTTTTACAAAAGCGTTACATCAGTCTTGTCTGTGATTGGTTTATTCGGCACCTGTTAGTCCCACCTTCACATTTGAATTCAAACCCCGTGATTCCAGACAGATTTATCATTGAGAGAGACGGACGGCTGGCCAGGCTACACTTGAGTCACTTCCCTCACAGTGAACAACTTTGAAGATGACTCCATCATAAACACAGTCCACTTGTTTACATAACAAACCGAAATGTCACTCGGGCCTTTTAGGAAATTTTGTCACGAAGTGCATTATGGGAATGGCGACCAAGCAAAAGCGGTTTCTCACAGATTTGGCAAGAAAACGAGACAGATCGCTACAATGTAGAATTATCCAGTCCACCAGGGTGGTTTTAAAGAATGAGTGTAGTCGGTGGATGGAGGTAAAGACAACATTTAGGTTCAGCACTCACAAAGAGACAGCGAAATTGCTGTTGCGTGGAATTCCCAAAATTTTCTGAAAAGGCCCAAGTGACATATTGGCTTATTATTTAAACAAGTGGACTGTGTTTATGATGGAATCATCTTTGAAGTTGTTCACCATGAGGGAAGTGATTCAGGTGAGTAAGCACAGAAAGACTAATGGATTAGTGATGATTAGGCTGTCACTGGGGTTTTACAAATGTGAAAATAAAATTGTGATGAAAATCATATGCTGCTTTAAATAAATGTACTAATACAACAATGTGTAAAATCCTATTTGTGCAAATATACTATTGAAGCTTGAGTTTGGTCCATCTGACATTAATAGTGTATTTATAGAGCTGTGTGTCACATTTAAATAGTTTAAAACAGTTTTATTTACAAGTTAGGGCAGTCAAAATTTACATATTAACACCTTAATCCATCATGATCAATCTGATTAAAAATTTAATGCAATTAACCCATCTGCAGTGCGGAATGACTCTGAACGTCTCTGACAATGCATTTCAGGCAGTTTGTCAAAGTAGAGTTACCGTTGCGTATGCGCACATGGGCAGTTAGCACATGCATGTTAATCCAAAGCAGCCCTGTGATTAATCTGAGGAGAAAAAAAAAATGTATGGTACACAAATGTATTTCCAGTTTTTTAACATTTTGACTTTGTGTTAATCAGTGATATATTGCATGATTTGAGCCCCTTTTGGAGGAAAACAATGACAGAAATTTAGTGGAAAAATCACCATTAGGAGCCAAAAGGGGCTGGAAACCACTGGTTTAATCTTGAACAATGTGTAGTTTATTTTATTTTTTGTAGTGTGAAATCTTAAAAAGTAGAAAGACGAATAAAGATAGTGGTGTGGAGAGTACAACACGCTGCTCTTTAATGCAAACATGTATAAAACAAATACTTCAAGCATCAGAACAATAGTTTTTTTATCATCAATCAGTAAAAAAAAAAGTTCAGCCTTGTAAATGAAGTGGTCTGAAAAAAGAAGCACCTCCTCTAGAGTGTGTTTACAGACCTTCGGTGTACCCAGTGACCCCAGATTTTGGAAGATCATAGGTGTTTTTAGAGAAATAAGTGGGAATGTATGTCATTGACACTAATAATTACTGATTGCTTTTCTGTAGCAACAAAAAACAGTGTCAGATCACATATTTATATTTAGAGGAAGGAGGTGTGTATTCTCCCCTGATTTCTGCCACCTACATTGACTGTTATATTATTCATTTTGTAGCATTTTAGTGTTAAAAAGCTACTAGCAATGGAATTCAAATGAATATAGTGGAGCAGAAAGTAGAACATTTTGAATTGATGTGTAAAGTACAAGTGCCTCAAACTGTGCACAGTAATTGAGTAAAAGTACCAATTTACTTTTTACCCCAGTTTATTAGTCTATGAATACTAGAAAATAGTAAAAATGCTTCACTCAGAGTATATGCTGCTTTTGGCACACAAAAAAAGCAATATTATCAAAGCTTTTTGGCCTTAAGTTCTTTCAGAGTTTGTACTCCTTCCTGCAGAAACTCTGAGTGCCACGTGAGTGCAGATGGTCGCCCATGAGAATCAGTGTCAAGGTGGAGTGTTTTTCTTATAAAGGTTAGGTAATACACAGCAGCATCTCTCACACACATTCATGCAAATTGTCACAACACACACACACACACACACACACACACATACAGGTGCATTCCACAGATGTTGCCTTGGCCTTAATGCTTCCTCTGTCAGCTGATCGTGCATTCCTTTGTGTTTGTGTGTTTTTTCAACTGTCGCACTGTAGATGGATAAACCCAAATAATACATAAAAAAATGTGTTTCTTTCAGCTTTTGTGATAGTTCAGGCAGTGTGGGCCCTTACATGCTGGTATATCTACCTATATTTGCATTTGTGTCATTTTACTCTTCTTTTTGTGTTCAGCGAGTTGCTTTTCTTCCTTGTTTTGCAGTACTTTAGCTGCCCACTCTCATTAGAAAAGAAAGACCCATTGCGATCTCGCTGAAACACAAAAACCAGCCCTGACCACAAGCAATTAAGACTGGCACTCATATCTGTAAGCAACGACATACCTCTATTCCTCACTGTTTGCTTATTGAGCGGTAGAGTCCCCATCTGGAATCGGTCAAGAGAGGAACACAGAGGAGAAATGGAAATTTGATTATTTTCAAAGCCAAGCTGGAGGTGATAAAAGACTTGTGGCTCATCCCCAAGCGAAGCCGGCTGTGGTTGTAAATGTTGGCAAAGAGGTTCAGAGGAACCAGCATCTACTCTGAAGCAAGCAAACTTTGTTGCATGGGATTGTCATCAAGGGAGGGGTGTGGAGGTGTCTGCAAAGTTTTCATTAAAGCTGAGTTCAGGCAAAGGATGAAAGACTGTTAAAAAAAAAAAAATTGAGATGTTTGAGAAATGAATTCTGCTCGGACTTGTTCCTGAGATTGGGAGAGCACGCAGTGGGATTTGGGGATGTTAACGCGAGTAGATTTTTATTGTATAGCCATTCACATGCTTTTATACAATGGGATTAGATTTCTGTGCTTCATGAACATGGTGCAGCAATAAAACAAAGCTGGAGAAAAGTACCAAGAGCTATACACTTTAAAGTAAAAATTAAATGGTATGGATTGAACACATGGCAGCAGTATGGCAACTATTGAACATTAAATTAAAGTCTTTGCTTTTTAATCAAAAGAATATGCTAAATCATACACTATACAGTCATGGAAAAAAATTATTAGACCATCAAAAGTCATCAAAAACATTATGCAATCAAGTACTAACCCCTGTGAGTATCATGTGACTAAAATAGACAGAAAAGAAGTACTGTTTTTGCTCACTACAATGCCATAGCTGTTGATGTAAGAACTAAAGTGATTTTGGTTATTATCAATAAAACATGAAAAATGGCTAGATATCAGCTCTGAAATTAAGCTCTTACGAGCTATTTTTGTTGTTAACATTATATTTGTCCAAACAAATGTACCTTTAGTTGTACCAGGCATTAAAATGAACAAGAAATTAAAGAAAATATGGGTGGTCTAATCATTTTTTCCGTGACTGCATGTATACCCATCAACAAAAACAAATGCAAGCTGATATATTAATTGTGAATGTTTTCCTCGGGTCACACCTTATTGTTGATGTTGTACATATGCAGCATAAAAAAGGGCTTTTGAATCACGTTTCATGTAGACAGAAAAGTAAAAATATTAAATTGTGAATGCAATACAGAAGAAAAACAAAATATCTAATGTTTTGTCTTCATTATACAGTCTGAGCTGTGCACATTAAAGAATGAGGAACCTGTGGGACTGTTTCTCATTAAGCAGGAGTTCAATAACTTTGTAAAAGGAGTAAAATAATTGAGATGCTTCTTGTGTCTTTTTTGTGCTGAGCTATTTGAAAGGGAGTGTGTAGAGCAGTTTGGCTGATTTATAGTCATGGACCTCAGATTATTATAATGCACTGTCTTTTCTTAGATTCTGGTCTCCACTTTCACGGATGCATAAACTTCAGGTCAAGTCCCTTGTTGATATCCCTGAGTAAACTCAACAGTTTGCAACCTCTGGTAAGAATTATTTTATCAGAAACATTGGCAGTGCTGTCAAAGATCAGAGATGACATGGAATTTCAGTTGCAGAGAGATTTTACTTTAAATAGCTTCATAAGTCTTCCCCATCACATCATGTTTGTGTGGCTCAGCTGATTTGTTACAACAGATTCAGGGTGTGAAGAATCAAATTTGCTCATGTGAGCAACAAGAAAAGCAGAATTGATATTTTTTCTTTATCGAATTTATAGTATGTGAGGGAATTAGAAGTTTACTACTGCAAGGTTTCACTTGTGTCTGTTGTGTTGAAAATGTTCATGTAAAAGACTCTTCAAACATACAGACAGGCTAATGTCCAGCTAATTTAAATCCATTCACAATTTAACATAAAATGGGTCTGTGGTCCAGACACGGTCACTCCATTCCTTTCCCATTACACTGTCTGGAAACAAAAAAAAAAAAAAAAAAATGACTAATGATATGTACTTTCTGTAATCAAACCTCTCTCTTCAAAGTAATTGGTAGCTAGAATGGAGTAAATAGCATATTTGCTTTCACATGGTGGAGGAACTCAGGCGTAACGTTCCAGTGGAAATATAAAGTAGACTAGAAATGTCATGAAGTTGTTGGAGTTCCTTTTAACCACCCCCATTTCAAAATAAACAGTGTTTGTGTGTTTGAAACCACAGAAAAGATGAGATTCTTGCTGGCAGGGGATGCTAAAAGATAACAAATGTTGCAGTGTGGCTTTACATAGTGTTAATTTAGATATTTAATTGAATGTTGTAGCTTTCAAGACATGTCAGTATATCAAACCATTGTTTATGTATGTGTTTACTGTAGCTAGGAATAAGTCAGGGTTAGTTGCATGATTTGCTGATTTAATATTGTTTTTACAAAAATAAAGTATGTATGAAACATTATATATGCATCAAGACGATGAATGCATTATCCAACATGATACATAACAGCAAAATAATGATAGTTTAGACATTAAAAAGGAAGCCAAACAGAAAAATATAAGAGATGGAAAAAATGAAAGGTCATGTCCCTGCATCAGAACAGACAGTTTCTGGTTCTTAAATGATAGGGTGTGGTGTGATAGTGATTGAAAGTGAGTTTGGTTTGTGTATCTTAGTCGTATTGCGAGCGTCCTTCACCCTGCTTGTGTCTCTTAGACATGAGGTCACCCCTGATGCAGCTCTTCCCAAAGCTCTATCCAACTTCTTAAATGAGGCCTGTTACTCATGCAGCTCATCCAGTAAATGGAATAGGATGTGTTTTTGTCTGCTCCGTCTCTGTAACCGTTGAAGATTGACGGATCCTTGGAGGTCAGACCAGACATATGTTTCAAAGCACTGCTGTGTCCTTTTTGTTGTGCTGACTTATTGTTTTATGGAGGTCGTCTCATTTCCTTGCCAAGCATATGTTCCCTTTTTGCCGGTTGTGAATGGCTTGCATTGTAAAGCTATAAGGGCTTTTGACTGGCAAAATGATGACTTTAACATGTGGAATCATGTTCAATTTGGTAGATCAATACTTATAGATTAGTCCCTCACTAGTTTTATATTTGAAAAAGATGTTTTATGAATGACTCGTACCCACTCTGAGTTTCTGGAAGCCAGGGAACCAAAAAGTTTGGCCATCGAAACACTTTCACTTAAATGTCTGTGGTAGTCAGTGGACAGCTGTTTTGTATTTATGTAGAAATATATATGTAATGTTTGCCTGTGAATTCTGTACGTTTTTATACAAATACATGAAAACACATTTTATAATGACATGTATTTGTTGGCCTGTCTCCACATCTATTCCACATCATCTAAGGTTTACATTCGGTCTCACAGGTGGGCGTTGTGCAGTCTCTGTCCATGGTGCTGGATCTGTACATTATGAGTGGCATGTGACATGGATAATGAAGTCCTATTGGCATGGCTTATTGAGCTTTTGGCTGAAAAATAGGAATTGATAGAGATGACCATCATGACTGATACAGACCCACTTGCAACACACTAACTTGTTAGATAACTTATTGTCTGTGGGTGTAAAAATTCAGGAAAGCGCTTAATTAGTCCACAACTAGAGGATGCTTTTTTTTTTTTTTCCTTTTTCCCAGGTAATGAAAACTCTGAAATACCAGTAAGAATACAGAATATAATGGACTTCCACTGGTTTCTGAACTGCCCTTTTGAAGCCAGTAGTTTGTGATTTGGCCGCCACCATGTTTGTTTTTTAGAGGGAGTGACCATATTTAAACAAAAGTGGGGGAACCGTGGAAGCCTGAGGGGTTAGAAGTGAGCTAATGCTAACTGCTAGCTTACTGACTTGATAGTAGAAAAATAAGAAGAATCTTTGTATATATTTTCCATGCAGACATGCAACACACACGGAAATCGCCCCCCTGCTTTTAACTCATTATTAGCTAAATACGCAGGAACACCCAGGGGGCAAATGAGGGGTGCCTTGCTCATGGCCACATCCACCAGCAATTTCTCAGCCGATCTGTGGAATCAAACCGGTGAATGTTTGGTCTCAAGCTGGTTCTCTGACCTAAAACTGTAAACTCAAAGCATTGCATAACAAGGTTCAATTGGTGGAATCACTAAATTACAACTGCAGTAGAATTGTCTGTCTGGACAAAATTAAGTCTGACTCAGCAGCAGCAATAATAATAATAATAATAATACAACTATTAATACAATTCTAATACTGCTGCATTGGAGCCAGGGTCCTTGCCTCGTGTTCAAAACATTGTATATAAAAACATTTATATATGCATGCTTATATGCAGCATCCTTTTTCCCTTTTTTTGCTGATCAGATTTAGGGGGATTTGTGATTTATAATAAAAGTAGAATATAAAACATGTAATCTTGGAAGTTCAAAACAAATCTGCTCAATCCAGCGTGGATAAATGAACATTTTGTACATACTAATGAAAATAGAAACTAAAAATGTCTGAAATTCAGACTATTATTATATATTATATGTGCCAGTGTCTCTCCAGGTGTTTGTACTAATACTTAAAGGTTAACTGTGTATACTGTATATATGAGCTAATGCTATGTAATGTATATGTGAATTAATGCTATGTAATGTGTGGCTGTAGCCTTAATTTTTAAAATATTTCTAATTTTATGAATGCTGGCACTTTACTTCATACCCAGGAACACCAGCTGAAAAATAGCTTTTTTGCTAATACTGGCACATTTACAGAAATGTTCATCAATGTGTACTGTCCCTGATAAATAAACAAATAAATAAATAATAAATATTCACTTAATATGCATATGCTGAAAGGCCTAGGTAAGCTGGTATGGAATGACTGTCTTACACTGACAGACTGACCTTTAAAGGAGACGACATTCCTGAAAAATGCCAGGTCCACACTGTAGTACGTAGCACTTCTCTCCATGCGAAACAAGCAGTTTAACAGCAGCTGACATTTGATTATATTCAGTCCCATGAGAATTAAAACTGATGTCCAGTTAGTCTTTGTCGGCCTGCCTTCTGCGTTCCATACATACATTTGTGTCATAGTATAGTATCACGGCCTAAATACCAGTCTATCAGGTGGAGATGGCAGCTCAGTGCTACAAACCCCAGACCGCTGTGAAAGGTCAGCACCTGACATTCATATTTTCACAACACACAGGACTCCAGGTAACACCTGGCCGGATCCTGTGCATGGCCATCATCCTACTCATGTCTTGGAAAAGACCCAGAGAAGAAACCTAAAGGCAAGGGACCGAGGAGGAGCAAACCAGAGGTGGTGACAGCCTTCGTGTGTGAGGAGCAAATATTTGGAAGTAAGTGGTTGTTATTTTTGCTGGGTGGGAGCAAAAACATGTGGCTCTTAATCACCGTACAGACAGAAGAAGAAATATGCAGTGCACTAAATGAGAGTGAATAGAGAATATTATTCACTTGTCAAGTCTTGTAGATTAGGAAATGTACACTAAAAATATTTCAACATTACTCAATTTGGCTTGTTTTGTAAAATAATTGTCCATAATTTTAGCTCTCCCAACACTTTGATCATGGCTCTGTTTCAGAACTTACAAACACTGCAGTGGAGGAAAACATACATTCACCCATCTACGTTTATTTTCACACTGTGCTCTTGGCAGTGCTTAGCCAATCTCTTTAGCACAGACATGTTTAAAGGATTAAGGATTATGTTCAATACTGACCACATCCCCTGCGGGGCCTCTTAATTACATTATGTTTTAGCAGCAAGCACTGTGTATAATTCACTTCAAGGATATGAGACTTTGAGGCTTTTACGCAGTATGTTGGAATGGATGTGTAAACAAGGGGAAAGAGGGACGAGAGGGAGATTGCCCACATTCAGGCAGGAGAGGGTTTTTGTTTCTTTTCTGGTTTGACCACAGTGGACTTCAAAAAGACTGTGTTTTCACTTCATTCTGGGATGGAAGAGCACAGCCTGCTGGTCAGGAACAGTAAGTGCTCAGGGAGAATTTACTTTGTAGCAACTATTGTTTTTGACCAGATTTTATGTGCCACAGTTGTTTTTGATGATCTTATTAAGGGTGTAAGAATTAGATAAGGTCCGCACAACGTGTGAGCTCCCAAAATTTTTTTTATTAACCACAGTAGTGATGTTTCGGGCCACAGCCTTTCATCATACATGGGACAGATCATTACGTCACATGACAGGTGATGCAAATCATTTCATATAATCAGTAACTTTTAAATAAGGATAAGTGTCTTTAAATACATATTAATTCATACATGTACACAATAATCAAATTTCTTTAAATTAGTATAAATACAGTGATCAAATTACTTTAAATTCATGCAAGTTCATGAATACATTGATCAAGTTACTTTAAATTAAAGCTTATTAAGGATGTAAGAACCTATTTGGTCAGAATAAGACACTAGATTTTTACTAAGCACATTCATTTAGAAATAACCATTCTTTGTTAGTATATATTTTGTGTGGACATGCAATACACACTGAAATTGACCAGATCACTCGCTGAACATGTAGGAACACACCACACACTGCAGACTAGGAGCAGTGGGCTGCCATGTCAGGTGCCTGGAGAGAAAATGAGGAGTTAAGTGTCTTGTTTCCATCAGCCAATAATTTCTCGAGACAGCGATCCTTTATTTTGTTTATTTTATTTCATTGGTTTATTTAACAGGGACATTCTACATTAAATGCACCAGAGTTAGCCAAATGACTATTGTTCATCTACAATCCCTGTTAAAATATCACAAGCTGCCTCTCCGACCTTCTAGGCCCCGGCTGCAGTTATTTAATTTAATTTGATTTTGAATGTAATTTGTTATTTTACAATTTAATTTTATGGGTACTATATAGTCTTAAGGCCAAAATATCAGATTTGATGCAAATCAGCTTAGCTGATATACTTAATTTCCATACGTTCCCCTATGAATCTGCAGCTGTTGTGTCGATTTGTGTTGATACTTTTATTCACCCAAAGCTAGTTTTGCATATTCACACCCATTCACAACCTCCACACTTAGTTAACACGGTGCTGTAGATAGGTCTGGTTCTGTCCACTATTGTTTTAGAGTAGGGGAAAAGATATCCAGGATGTTTGGCTAGTTCTAGGTGGCACTCATGGATGGTTGCTACAACTATTGCAAAATAATGTCCGGGGTGTCGTTTTGATGGAGCATTTGAAAGTGAGGAATGACCCTAACCCTACAAAACAAAACACCACCTTAAAAGAAATTAAAAGTCTCGTCAAATTCAGGAGTTCAGAGTGTTCTCTTCTTTCAGTGCAGAGAACTTTCAAAATGGTAACACACACACACACACACACGGGTGAAAGAAGGAGAATGATAAAATCCTGACAGAAGTATTCACACTTATTTTAGTACTTCCCACAAATTAGAGGAGAAGGGAGCTTTTACTTGTAATTGCTGCTTTTGTTGGTCTTGAATGTAATAAATTATTATTAAGCTGAGTGCCTTAACCTCCTGAGACCCAGGAAAGCAAAAGTTTGATCTTTTTTTAGATTAAACAATTGCCATGATTGGAAACAGCAGTTTTTTCAGACACATTCTTTATTTTTTTATGGAATGTCCTTTGCAGTTGACAGTGTTTTATTTATTTATTTATTTATTTATTTTTATATTTTAAGTAAAGCTGTGAACCTTGTGTCCCCTACAGAGGACAAAAATGCACTGCAGCATCTCAGGAGGTTAAGGATATAGGATGAAAAATGAGCATGTTTAAACATTTAAAGCTGTAACTTACATCTCTTTGGGAGAGAGTTAATGATCTCACGAAGGCTGATGTTGGCATTGGCCTGAAGTTTTGATGGCTGCTGTGTAACAGGACCCTATGTCAGCCCCTCCTTACTGGGAACTGTAGGATCCAGTGTTTGGAACTTGGCTACATGACTTAAGAAAGGATTTCATGCAGTTATAGTGTTGGTTAAAAAAATACATTTGACAGATGTTAAAAAATGGGAAAAATGTATTGAAAGACAAACATGTACTAGTTTATGTGTACTCATAATAGGCACAACAGGTTAAATGCTGTGTGAAGGCCTTTCTATTATAAATGTAGTTCTGCCACTTCAGTGTAAACCAGAATTAAAGTATGAATTGTTGGTGTAGTTTGTCTCTTCTGTGATACTGCTGATTGGTGATTATTCACAAATACTACAGGGTGTCCCATAAGTCTCCATACATAGGAAAAATAAACGTTTCTTGACATAAACCATTTTTATTTATATAATATGCTCTATATGACTGCCATTTTGTCGGGAACACACTTCAATGCGTGTCCTCCACTGCTGAAGAACTATAAAGAAGAAATATAAAGAAATACATGTTAGAACCATATGAATTATGTCTCCTATGTATGGAGACTTATGGGACACCCTGTATTTACCATTTCTGCTCATAAAGCCCCCTATAACTTACACCCTCTAACTTACACACTTTTCCTTTAGCCAACAGTGATGAAAAACAACCTTAATTCTTTGGTTTAACATTAGCATTATCCTTACCACTTAAGACAAGTTTTAAGGAACAATTAAAACATTCTTAAACACGTGAACATCATCAGGATACTTCCCTTATTTAGCATGAGTACAGCTGTGTTTTACATGACTAGGAAGTCAATAAATGTTTCCAAAATGTTTATAAGGCACTAGACTAACTGTTTGTAGAAGGTGGCATCTGCTTGTTATAGGAAATGCACCTCAAAATAACTAGTAAAATGTCAAGGATTTTACCATAGCTTTATAATTCTGAGTGTTTTGTATTTATAACTGCTGGAATTCATTGTGCCTTTTCTTTCTGTTGTTGTCCATAGCAGAAAATGGTGGCTGTAGCGCTCCGTTCCGTCAGCGTACTCATCTCTGTGATCCAGCTGTGCCTCCTGCGTCTGGTCCACAGTGGGGCCTATTATGGACACAAACAGCCCCCTCAGCAGCATCAGCCTTTGCCGCAGTACAATGATGGTTTTCCTCAACAACAGTTTTTGGGGAATGAGATGCCACACCTGCCTTTTGGCAAAGAAACACCAGTGCTGCCTCAGTATGGAAAAGAGCTTCCTCAGCTGCCTTTGCAAATGGGCAAAGAGAGGCCGCTGCTTGAAGGCAAAGGTAATGCCCAGTTACTAAGAACCAAGTCCACAATGGTCTTGCTGGGATCAAATTCCAGTTTTCTGTCAACTGTTTTCAGATCAAACATACCAAATCTGAAGTTATTATATTAGGTCTGCTCCACTAATAAAGTCCACTGATGTCAAACTTTGGTAAGATGACAAACTATGTTTATCCTTTAGCCGTAAAGATTAGTGTTATTTTTGATGAAGACCATGTAAAGATGTGTTCATATCATCCCCATCCTGGCATTAAGACATTTTCATAATGAAGTATTTATTATGGGATGTTTATCTTCATTTTATCTGTTTTTAATTGTATTGAACTCTCAAAGTGGAGAGTATGGAGAAGGTTCAAAAGTCTTAAGTGATGAAGATGTGAGGATTTGTTTTTCTGGTGGTTCTCCCTAACCGCTACTGTAACTAGCTGAAGCTTTGGTGTCATGTTTTACAGTCAGTCCATGGTGTTAGTTCTCTGACATCACCCCACATTCTCCTAAAGTTTCCAAAGGAGTTATATTTTGGCACAACTTATTTTTTAATTTGACTGCACAGATTTCTGAGGAGATGAGTAACCCATGGATACACATGGGAAAATGAAAAACGGATAATACAGAAGTGGAGTCGTACACTTGAGTGTCCATGTTTTCCATGTGTTCTCTTTAACACTCACCACACTGACTCATTCCTCCTGTTACAGGACAGACATTTCCCAGAGGGGCTAAAGGTCCACCTCCCCCTGGTCCTGGTGGAGAAGGTCTCAGAGAAGGACCTCAAGGAATTCAGGGCCCCCCAGGACCATCAGGACCACCAGGACCACAAGGCCCCCCTGGCCTGCCAGGCCAAGGACTGCCAGGATTACCAGGAAAACCAGGGCCACCTGGTCCCCAAGGGTACCCAGGAATTGGAAAACCTGGGATGCCTGGAGTACCAGGAAAACCTGGAGGACCTGGATTACCAGGACCAAAAGGTGAACTTGGTCCTGGCGGTGGTGAAGGACCATCTGGAATTCCTGGACCTCCAGGGCTCCCAGGTCCACCCGGACTCCCTGGAATTTCCAAAGCAGGTGGTCAGGGGCTACCAGGGCTGCCAGGGCCTTCAGGGGAACCTGGCCAAAAAGGTCTACATGGGCCTCCTGGTCCTCAAGGGCCTAAAGGAGAAAAAGGACTTGGTCTACCTGGTTTACCCGGACTAAAAGGACCAAGTGGACCACCTGGTCCACCTGGACAGGCAGGGATTCCTGGAATTGGTAAACCTGGCCTAAATGGGTTTCCTGGACAGCCAGGGATACCCGGAAAACCTGGTCCCCCTGGAGAACCAGGACCAGCAGGGCCACAAGGTGAAAGGGGCCAACCAGGACCACCGGGCCTGCTCGGAATTGGAAAACCAGGAAAAGATGGCCTCAGAGGACAACCAGGGGTTCCGGGAGGAAAAGGGGAACCAGGTCCTCCAGGTTTGCCAGGAGGACCAGGAATGCCAGGTTATGGTAAATCAGGTTTTCCAGGACCTAAAGGTCACAAGGGACACGCTGGTCTTCCTGGACCTCCAGGACCAAAGGGTGACAAAGGTCATGGGGGTCTTCCAGGGGTCATTGGTTCTACTGGTCCCAGTGGAATGCCTGGTCCACCAGGTCCAATAGGACCTCCTGGTAGTATTGGATTTCCAGGGCCAAAGGGGGAGAATGGTGCTGGAGGGCTCAAAGGAAATCCTGGATTGAAGGGTGATTTAGGGCCCCCAGGCCTACCAGGACAGCCAGGTTTGTTAGGTCAGAGTGGAGAACCAGGACCAAGGGGTTTACAAGGGCCAACTGGCCCTAAAGGAGAACCTGGTCATAGGGGTCTGCCTGGTGCCCCTGGTGGTACAGGAGTGCCTGGGCCACGGGGTGAAAGTGGACAACCTGGAGAGATGGGCCACCAGGGACCACAGGGGATTCCAGGTCTTACAGGACCAGGGGGGCCAATTGGGCCTCCTGGGATGCCTGGGCCAAAAGGTGAGACCGGCCTACATGGTAAACCTGGATATCCTGGTGAAGGAAAGCCAGGACCCCCTGGTCATATTGGTCCTCAGGGTAATCCTGGTCCCAGTGGCCCCCCTGGACTTCCTGGACAACCAGGACAACCTGGACCCCCTGGTCCTCCAGGAGTGCCAGCTGTATCTCCTGACCTCGGACAGATCCTCCCTGTGACTGGCCCATACAGCGGCCATGGCTACAAAAAACCAAAGAACGGAGCAGAACTCAGTGGAGGTGGTCTGGAGATGCCTGCCTTCACAGCCAAGCTCACAAATCCATTCCCTCCTGTCGGATCTCCCGTCATCTTTGATAAACTTCTTCACAATGGAAATCAGGACTACAATCCCCAAAGGGGTCTTTTTACCTGCAGTGTACCAGGGATCTACTATTTTGCTTATCACGTCCACTGCAAAGGTGGGAATGTGTGGGTCGCCCTCATGAAGAACAATGAGCCTGTAATGTACACGTACGATGAGTACAAAAAGGGCTTACTGGATCAGGCGTCTGGGAGTGCTGTTCTGCCCTTACGACAGGGAGACACTGTGCACATACAGCTGCCATCTGACCAGGCAGCTGGACTTTATGCTGGTCAGTATGTGCACTCAACATTTTCTGGGCACTTATTGTACCCAATGTAAGAAATGTGTATAAAGGACATAATAAAGACAGATTGATGGTAGTTTGACTATGAAGATGACGATGAAACTACTTTGGACTCAAGATAACATGTGGGTGAGGTTGAATTGGTTTTTTAGGGTGGAATAATATAATTTTATAGAAACAATGTACTTCATTGAATTATTCTTTACATTATATGCATCATCTGATATTTAGATAATTGAATGAAGTTTCTAAGCCACCATGTTAACATAAAATGTCTGGTTAGTAGCTGCATTATGATGAATGAGGATGTTTCTTGTGGGGGCTCAGTATGGTGGAAAGCAGAAGTCAAAATGACTACTGAATATCTTGGTAGTCATTACTATTTTGTTTACATTGTGCAATTATTATTATTTTTTTATAACATTTACATTTGTGTCCAAGGTACAGCTGAAATCCTTTTTGGCTTCATAGAATTATGTTCACATTTTATTCAGATTAAATGTCAGGATATCTGTGTTGAATAAAGACAGTTTTGCTTTACACTTATATTGTACTGGTCACATAAGAACCTATTGGTACCACACATTTACTCACATTTATCATAACATACAGTTGACTTATATCATTGTGTTTTCATAGGGTTCATCATACAGTAACAGTTATTAAGTTATTGAAACTGTTTTTTTACTGTATTTTGAAAATGCAGTTTTTGTCACGGTACAAAATTGTTTACACCTTCATCTGACAGCAAATAAACACTTGGATTAAAACTGTATCTGAACGTAGACTTTGTTCCCCTTCATTTCATATCTCAGTCTATTGGATAATCATGTTACTCACAACACTGCAGATGAACTCCGGAGTCAATACTTACCATTTATTTGATCCTATGAGTTTATAAATTGTATTGTTTACTGAGGATTTAGGCCTTTTATCGGTATTCCTTGTAATTTATTTGCTTGACTACTGATTCTTGGATTTGTGTTAAATTTTGTGTTGAACAATAAATGAATAAAAGACACGCTGTGGTAAAATAAAAATAAAAAATCACAAAGTTTAACAATGTGTACATTTTCATACCCAGTCATTCCAGCAAATAACTAATTTTTCTTTTCAGTTCATATCTTACTTTACTATTTCTTTCTTAATTTTTGTCTTGGCATTGGGTTGCCATTTGATTTAATGTTTTCACTTTTTCTTTTATTTTGGACAATAGCGCACAGTGTAACCAATGAGATGCCTGTGTGAATTTGGATCTCTGTTTTTATTATTGAATTCCAATAAAGATATATAAACATATGTCTTGTCATTGTTATGCTGAATTAAATATGTAAATTAAATAAACTGTAGGATGCAGTTTAGGGTTGGGTACATTTATTTATTTATCTAATGTATTTAATGTATTTATGACAACACGGAACCATGATGTCTGGTCTGTGGCCGCCGCTACACTTGTAGTAAGTGAATCACACAAAAGAGGGCGATAATAGAAAAATTAGCGGTAGAAATAAAGCCATAGAAGAAGAAGTTGGCCAATCATAACGTGACACGTCACATTACTTCCTGAACTCCTCCCCCTCATACATGGCGTACAGCTAGTGGCTCTGTGTGTGTAGCACATCAGATTTATGCTTTTTATTTAACTTATCTACAATAAATTCTCAAAAAGTAAGTACTGTCACTATCCTCCCTTGTGTTTTCTCATGTTATGTTTCAGTTTTGAAGCTTTAGTCGTTTGTTTATCAAACAGTACCGTTATGTTTTGTCACCTACCTGCTAGCTCGTACACTAATGTGAACTTTCTATATGCCAGCCTTTTAATTGAACATGCTTACTGTGATATTGTTGTATGTAATACTGTAGATGTGTTGGACTGTTCTTTTCTTTGATGTGCTTATTAAAATTCCGGTGATAAGACCCTGTAATCAAGCTAATTTAACATCATAACCCAATGACTAGTCGTAGCTCCATTCAAATGTTTAAAATGGGACCTATTTTTACCTTATTGTTGATATATTGAAACTTTGCATCTTTAAAAGTCGGAATTAATCAATTTTAAGAGAGGAGATAAGCTACTTGTGTATACACGTGGGTCACCTCTTAGCATGAGTACGAAAAATCGACCATTGGGCACAGCTGTGTTGCATTTGGCAGTTTCCAATGGGAAATCTGCAGCAACAAGTAACATGTTTTGTCCAACTGGGTGGTATTTATTAGTTTTATGCAATATAAAATACTGTAATTTCGAAGTGCGTACATGTTTACAAAACTATTAACACATCTTAGTCAGAACTAGGTTAATTGTATTTTTGCTTTTAAATTGGATATGAATCCTGATTTGAGACGGGATTTTATTTCTTTCCAGATATCTGCTATGGCTTCTCGAGCAGGTCCCAGAGCAACAGGAACAGATGGTAGTGATTTTCAACATCGGGAGCGGGTCGCCTCTCACTACCAGATGAGGTCTGTGTTTAGACAGAACATCACATCCACAGGGATGTTGTTTTTATGTACATATGACCGGTAGCAGTGCAGATGTGGCTAGATGTGTTAAATGTAAACAGAGACAGTCTAGTAAAACCTGTTCCTGATTTTGTGATGTTTACATTTAGCCTGACTTTTGTGAAAGAGTGTGTTTTCACAACGCTGAGGTCAGATCATCCATAATTTAAAATCGTTCAAAAATATGTGCAGTTCTTCTTTGTTCAACTGCAATTACAGATGAACTCTGCCAACCAATGAAAGGTTGAAGGCTCCGTTTTGAATAAGCGGAAATAATAATCCAGTAAATCAACAATCATCATGATCACCCTACTTTGTTCCCCAGTGTTGCGCTAAAGTCTGAAATCCGGAAGCTCAACATTGTCCATTTGCTCATCTGGGTGCTGATGGCAGCTCAGGTAATTTGCACACCTCAAAGGTCAACACTGTTTTTTTCTCATCAAGTGAACTGATGGTGAACTGGTTGCCATAATCTGGGCTGCAATAATCTGGGCTGTGTCTTCTTTGTCAGGTGACCGTGAGCCAGCTGAGCCTGGTGTCCCACAAAGTGGTGGCCTCTCCATACCAGTGGGAGTACCCTTACCTCCTGAGCATAATTCCCACAGTCTTCAGCTTTTTGGCATTGCCTCGTAACAACATCAGCTACTTGGTCATCTCCATGATCAGCGCAGGTCTCTTCTGTGTAGCACCGCTGATCTACGGGGGCATGGAGATGTTTCCTGTGGCACAGCAGTTGTATCGACACGGCAAAGCCTATCGCTTTATCTTTGGCTTCTCTGCCGTGTCTGTCATGTATCTGGTGATTGTCATTGCTGTGCAGGTGCATGGCTGGCAGATATACTACAGCAAGAAGCTGCTAGACCAGTGGTTTACCAGTACCCAGGAAAAGAAGAAGAAATGAGCCTAGATTTGCCACTTATATGTTTTCTGTAAGTTTATTGCTAAATCTTGGACTTTTTTCCAGTTTGCAAAGGAAATGTTGCATTGACAATTAACAGGTTAAAACAAATGACTGCGACTTTTATTGGGTTTGTGATTTTTAGACTCTGCCTTTAAAGTCAGATACCCATATAACATCATAAACTGTAGCTCTTCATATCTGTGTTCTGTAATTGAAGTGTTTTGAAATGCATGGTCCTTGTAAAACTTCACATTCATCATGTGATGTTTCATTCATTAGCCTTAAGTTTCACATCTGTTTATTACTGTGGTTTTCTCCTCAGATGCCATGTTGAGACGCATACATCCGCTTTTTAGATCTTGAGGGGAGGAATCAAAAGCACATGAAGAAAACCTGGTGCTGATATTGAATTAATATCAGCTGTAAAATGAAACCAAATTTTTAAAAAACGTAAGACACTCAGAAAAATTCTTTATTTGAAACTTTCACTACCTGAAGATGTACTTAAAGTGTTTGATTTGCAGAGAAAACACTGAACTTCACAATCCATTGAGGATTTGATCCTGCTTCTGTATTTATCCCAATGAGATGTATCTAAGTTCTGTTCAGTGTTGTACTTGTATGTACTTGTTCACTGTTGAGACAAACATTTTTAAAAATCACAAATGCCTATGATTTGATCATTTTGTTAGAATGGTTGCTTTTGTCTGTATTTGTTTTAAAATAAATAAAATAATAAATCATGAGAAATGTAAGAATGAGAGACTTGGGATTTTTTCTTTGTTTTACATGACCAGATTTCACTTTTATCCACCTTTACTTATTTCCCTCCCTTTGTAAAGACATGCAGTTTGAAATTCTTACACTTCTTAATGTTTATTATTAAATGGAGACAGTTATGACTTGGACATCACATGAACCTGTGAGTACATGCATGTCATATGCCACCAAATTGTCATATTAAGTTTATTTTGACTTGGCTTGGAATAGATGGTCTTTGTCATTACACGTGTTCTCAGTAGGATGTTGAAGTAATGCCAGGTATTTGTCTCACTTGTAGATTTCCTGCCTCAGTAGGTGAAATCCTGGAAACGGAGAACCATCATTCAAACCCTCTGAAGCTGCTGGGTGAGATATTTTATCTTTATTACTTACATGCTTTTTTGAGGTCAATGAATACTCCAATTGTGTGATGTTTTTAATCTACTGAATTGGTGATTTCCTTTACAGACTTTATTAATGCTAGGGAAGTTACTCTGGTCTGACTCTGTGTTGACTGTGAGTGCTTTATGTTTATCAATGAATGTGAGTTTACTGAATAGTCTTTTTCGAATTGAGGTAATGCTGAAACAGGTCTGTAATGTGTGAAATGATGGTGATTCCCAAATTTATGAAGGGCAAGTTTTGTTTAACATGATGCGCAATGACGTAAAGTTTACAGAATGAAAACAGTTAGTGTTTGGATTACTTACTTTGCTGACTTTCTGTGTGATATAATATTAAGGAGCAACTAAACAGTGTGCATTTTTTGTTTTGTTTATGTCAAAACAAAAAATGTAGGAATTTTGCTGGCAAATTATGAGAATGACAGAACATAACACTTGTGCCAAGATTGACTGATCATTACAAACAGTAGGTGGCAGCAGGGCGACAAGCAGCGAATAAGAGTCCTTATTTAAATAACTAACAATGAAGCAGCAAAGCCAGCGAAAACAAAATGTGTTTAAGTGTCAAAACTTCTGGCCATGGCTGTTGAATACTACATTAAACTGAACTGAAAAAAAGGACATACTAGAGCAGATCTGTGTGATATTTCTTACAGGTCTCTGCTGTTGCGGGCACTTCGTACAGAACTTTTCTGTCCACATTAAATGTCTCCCTTTTTCGTCTGATTGAGTGTTCCCAAATCCTGACCACCTTTTATTGTGGCTTTTGCACATAGTCCATAATCTAATCTTGTGTAATTTGAAAATGTGTGTGTTTACGTACAGGTGTAGTCAGTGAACGCAGCACCTTAGGGACAGTGATGGAGGTGAACAGCAGTGACTCCAACATCACATGAACATGTGAGTGTTTGTACCTGTCCTATGTACAAGTCCTCACCTCATATTTGACCCTTTAATGCAGTGATTTTCAACCTTAGGGTCGCCTGAAATTTCTAGTAATTGATGATAATAAATATATATATATATATATATATATATATATATATATATTTATTTATTTTTAATGAACAATTAAAACACCACACACTTTTCTTAATAAAAATGAAAATCAAATAAAATGCAGAATATAATATCTGAGAGGGCATATCTTGAGTGACCCAATCATGTGACCGCGAGCATTACTACTCTTCAACCTGCCTGGACACAGTTGGCTTTGCCCCCTCCAGGCTTCCACATATCTGTCAGAGAGAAACAGCTGAAATTTTACATATGAATGTGAAGTGGGCTGCCAAAGATGCAGGTCAGATAAAAAAAAAAAAAGGTTTGCATACTTTTTATTCCTACTGTGTATAGTACGCAATACGTCTTCATCATCACTGTCTCCTATTTGAATGTGATGAAGTGTTCACAAATCCTGACCAACACATATTCTCATTTTTGTAGGTGCGTCCTCATCTGTCGGTGGCGACATCACAAAGTGAAGTTCACGCATGTAAGTCATGTACATAATGTCTGTTTAATAGTAAGATTATCGAGCAACATCAGCAATGTATTATGTCATGTAGGTACATAAGTGAGACAGGTTGTTTTCATTCATTTAACCTTGTGGTTCTTAATCTTTGTCTGTGGGGGCCCCCTTTGGAGGCTGTAAAATCTCCTCAATCCCAACAACTAAATAAGAAATAAAATTGAATTGAATTGTACAAATTAAAAATAACTTAGATTTTTGCTTGAATAATACAAATAAACTCAACAAGACCACTCCCTGAGACAATATTTTTCCCAATAAAAATAGGAAATAAGCAATTTTCTTAGAACTATGACTATTCTGCCCTACTAGAACGAGAAGGTGCTTGTCTAGCTTAGCAGATAGCTAACAGGTCCTCCAATAAACACCCAGGAGTCAGATGAACATTTCGGGATATTTATGAAGGCTTTCACTTTACAGCATGAATTTTAACCTGTGAAACTGGAATACAAAAATAAAGAAAATGCACAGTATAACTGAACTGACCTCATAAAATAAACAATCAGTAATCCAAAGTAAAATGCACTAACATGTGACTTAGCATTGTTCCAGTAAAAACAAGCATTACCATTTTTAGCTGTAAACATTCATTCGATGAAATACTCTTTTTTTTAAATCAACTACAGGCACACTATGTGAACATTCTATAAACATACATGAACTTAACTGACTTACAGACATATCTTTGTTCAGGTTCCAAAAGAAGAATGAACGTAAAAGGCAGAAATCAGCAGCAACTTAAAACAGCACGTCAGAGACAGTGACTCAGCAAAACTGAAGAACAGCAGCTAATTAACTAAGTAGCACCTCCCCTACATTCTTAAAGGGACAGTGCTCCATTTCAAGTGGGGCAGCACACTCCCACCTGGTATAGTAGACTATACCACTAAGTCCCTTGCAGAAGTAGAACAACTTCAGAAGTGGGTCTCGTGTATGCTTTTGGAGAGCCGCCTTTAACAACACGTACTTCCACTTTGCGGACTTTGCTATTTTTTCCAGGAAAGGTGTTCACAATAAGGCCTGTAGGCCATTCGTTCCGTCTGACCTGGTTCTCTTTTAGAAGCACAACATCTCCAACTTGTAAGCTCCGATGATCTGTCTGCCATTTTCGTCGTGGCTGTAGTGATGCAAGATACTCTTGACGCCATCTCTTCCAGAACGAATCTGCAAGATTCTGGACTTGCTTCCACTGGCTCCTGTAGGCATCCTTAAGATCAAGACCTTCTGCTGGAGCAGAAAATGTGTCTGTTTTCTGTGTTAACAGCATGGCTGGAGTAAGTATAGCCGGTGTGTCTGGATCCGATGAAACTGGCACAATTGGTCTTGCATTTATAATAGCAGCAACTTCTGCCATCAGTGTGACTAAGACCTCGTGTGTGAGACTTGGAGACTGCACCTTGAGTAGCAGACCATCCAAAATACGACGGGAAACTCCTATCAGTCTTTCCCATACTCCCCCCATATGGGTAGAATGTGGTGCATTGAAGTCCCAAGTACAACTGTTCTCTTTAAGGTAGGACTGTAGTTCTGAAGCATTTGACGGTATGCCAAGCTCCTTGCAGGCACCTATGAAATTTGTCCCTCTGTCCGATCGGAAAAGCTTCATTGGTCCTCTGATTGCAGTGAATCTCCTGAGTGCATTTATGAAGCTTGATGTTGAGAGAGATTCAATAACTTCCAAATGAACTGCTCTTGTCACCAAACAAGTAAACAAGACAGCCCAGCGTTTGCTGTTTGAGAGGCCTCCTTTGGTCCGACGAGCACAGACTGACCATGGCCCAAACACATCTAACCCCACATGCGTAAATGGAGGAGTTTGAGTTAGACGGTCCGCAGGTAAGTCAGACATTTTCTGAGTTTCCACTCCCCTTCTTAACCTCTGACAGGATACACACCTATGAATGACTCCTGACACCAACCTCTTTCCTCCCAAGATCCACAATCCTGCTGAACAGATGGCTCCTTCAGTGATATGCCTTCCTTGGTGTGCAACCCAATCATGGTAGTGGCGTACTAACAGTGTCGCTACATGGTGGTTCCGTGGGATGATTATTGGATGTTTCTCTTCCCGACAGATGTCAGCTAATGACATGCGGCCTCCAATTCTCATAATTCCATCTGTGTCCAGATAGGATTCAGCTTTCGGAGTGAACTGCTCTTTGAGATGACATCACCTTTAGACAGATTTTCAATTTCTTCTCTGAAGACTTCATTTTGGACACTTCTGATGATCACTGTCCTTGCTTGCACAAGCTCATCATTTTCTGTCTCAGTCCTCCCTGGGGCCTTTGAACAGGACCTGGCCTTCCGTATCAAAGCAGCTATTGCACAGGTAAGTCGCTTCCAGTCAGAAAAATGCTCAAATCTGTGTGAACCCAGCTGACAATCAGAAGTAGTCGATGCGGAAGTGGTAACAACAGGACGTACATCTGTATCAGAGTCTGGGTCAACAAGTTCAAAGCTTTCCTGTTGGTGAGAAGTAGATTTCCACTCTTCTCTCAAAAAAGAAGGTCCAGAAAACCAGCTTGTGTCTCCTAACAGTGATGTTTGTGTTGGACGTGTACCGTGATCCGCTGGATTACATGAGGTACTGATGAAGTTCCACTGTTCAGGATGGGTTGACTTACGGATGCGTGCTACTCTGTTGGCGACGTAGACATAGAGCCTACGGTTAGTGTTGTAGATGTAGCCTAACACCACTCTGCTATCAGTGTAGAACTTGACATGATGTATTTCAATATCTAGCTCATCCATTAGCAAGTCAGGTACTTCCACTGCCAGTACAGCTGAGCAAAGTTCCAGACGGGGCACTGTATGGGAATGGCGTGGTGCCAGCTTGGATTTCGCCATGCAGAATCCAACATGGACTTGATTGATTTCATCTACTGCTCTTAGGTAGGCTACAGCCGAGATCACTGTTGTGGATGCATCACAGAAGATGCAAAGTTCTCTGTGTTGTGTTGTGAGTAAGGACACAGGTAAGTATGATCTTGGAATCTGAAGCCTTTCAAGTGCCAGAAGTGAGTCTTTCCAGGATATCCACTGTTTCTCTTTTTCAGCAGGTAATGGACCATCCCACTCACAATTAGCAGTACAGAATTCTCTGACAAGAGCCTTTCCTTGCACTGTAAGTTACGATGTTCCTCAGCAACTTTGAAACAATAGAACATTTGTTCTATGTCGGCAGCCACGGCAACTGGCTCCTTGCGAAAGCGCATGAGTACTCCTAAGAGTGTGTTGTTAAGATCAGGGCCACTCAACAGGACGTCATTAAGAGAAATATTGTCATACTTGGCGCTGGAATCAAACACTGCACGCACTTGTCCAGGTTTGCGTGGGTGATAGACCCCGAAAATGGGAAGATACCAACATTCCTCTGACTCAGTGAGTGGTGGGGCTGGTTCTGCATGACCCGATTTGAAAATGTTCTCCATGAAGATTAACATGTGGTCCATCAAGTCTGGCTTTTTTTTTTCAACATGCGGCGGAATGCCCTGAAGCACCTGAAGGCTTGTGGTTTGTTGTTGGGAAGCTTTCGCCTGGATTGTCTGAAGGGTAATGGTGCAATCCAGCTATTAGAGTCATCCATGAACACATGTCTGTCCATAATGTCTAAGAAGGCTCTGTCCTCAACTGACATTGCGGGCTTGTCATCCTGAGGTGTCCGCTGGAAAACTCCTTCTCCAAGGCTGTCTGTTACCCTTATCAGATGATCCTCATCAGTGATTCTCAGAGACTGGTGATGTAAGGGTGGTGAACATGCTTTCTCTTTAATGTAGAATATGTTATTACAAGGATCAAACAGAGATGCACGGCCATTGCTTAGCACGTTTGTCCTGTGAACACTCACAGTGTCTGGCTTGTGCGCTCTTCCTAAGCAAACTTCTCCAATAGTGACCCATCCGAGGTTGAGACGTTGGGCATAAGGAGCATCATGCGGTCCATTGCATTGCTCACGAACCTTGTGTGCCCTTGGTATATCACGACCAAGTAGGACGAGAATGCTTGCTGCAGAGTTCAGAGCTGGAATTTTGTCGACAACCCGTTTAAGATGGGCATAGTGATTGGCGATCTCTGGAGTGGGTATATCCGACATGTCATCAGGGAGCATATCACACTCTATTAACGCAGGGAGTGACATGCAGGTTTTGCCATCTAAAGACTCCATCACAAAATTGTAGGCTCTACGACCTCTAGTCTCAGTAACCCCTGAACATGTCTTCAATGTATAGGTGATAGTGTCTTCTCTGATGCCAAAGAGATCAAAGAACTGTGTTCTTGCCAGAGATTTATTGCTCTGCTCATCCAGGACCACGTAGGTTTTGATGGCGCTCTCCCTTTGTCCAGCTGGATATACTACGACTTGGCATATTTTAGCACATGACCTTGACTTAAAGGGAGATGCACAGATGTCTGTACATTTGGACGTGACATCTGGCTGTTTATCCACTTTTGCTCCCCGCCATGATCTCTCAATGTCTCAGAGGATGCAGTGGACCATGGAGCGGGCCCTGGATGGAGCGCAGTTGGATGCCTGTCACTGTTGCAGTCTCTGCAAATAGCACTTTTGTCACAGTCTTTAGCATGATGAGAATTTGACGCGCAACATTTATAGCAAATGTTGTTTTCTTTAAGGTATGCTTTCCTCTCATCCAAGGTCTTGCTTCAGAAACCGCGGCACCTTCTTAGAGGATGTGGTTTTTGATGAAGAGGACACTGCTTATCTGGACTCACCAGTTCTTTTTCAGTCAGATTGACACTGCTAGTTCCAAAATCGGAGACCTCTGTCTTCCTTGTATAAACTTGTGTCTTCATGTTGGGTTTGGAGACTTTATCTGTCTTAACTGAAGTTGAATAGCGATTAAGCAAAGCAAAACTCGGATCATTCAATATCTTTGCTTGCTCACAGACAAACCTCACAAAGAATGAGAATGGTGGGAATGAAACTCTGTTCCATTCTTTGTACTGAGATGCTTGCAACACCCATTTGTCTTGCAGGGTATACGGCAACTTCTGAACAATTGGATTCATGCCGCGTGATGTATCTAAGTAGTTCAGACCAGGGAGAAATCCGTCGGACTTTGCTCCTTCAATCTCTCTCAGCAGATCTCCCAACTGTCAGCTTGGGATATTCTTTGTTGTTGAGTTTTGGGAAATCCTCAGCTTTCTTGAGAAGAGCATTCTCTATCACCTCAGGTGACCCATAAGATTCCTCCAACCTTCTCCACACCATGTTCACACCCACTGATGCATCATGAATGTACACAGCTCGAATCCTCCTAGCATGCTCTGAAGAGTTTGGACCGAGCCATTTGCAAAGAAGATCAAGCTCTTCCCTTGATGTCAGATTCAAGCCATCTGTAGAGCTGCGAAATGATGCCTTCCAGGCCCAGTAATTTTCTGGTTGGTCGTCGAACTTCAACAGCCCAGAGCTTACCATTTCACGGCGTATTAAGTACTTTGCCACGTCTGTCACCGCTGATGAACTTCACTCTACTCGTCTTGTAGGTGAACCTAAGTCTGGCTGACGAGGCTGAGAAGTTCAATGGGATGGACGAAATGTTGATAGACCTTGTTGGCTGTAGGCATCTCTAAAGGGACGTGATCTATAAGAGTGGTCTGGCTCGCTATGGGAGCTCCTGCGCGAGTGCTGAGTAGCGGGTTCTATGCTGATATCTTGGTGTACATCACGTTTGAAGGGTAGGTCCTGAAATTCAGGCCCACTGGTCTCACTAACCTGATCGTTAATTTTTCCAATATGGCTAGGAACTGATTCATCACCAATCACTGGTGTCTGGTACATTGGTGGAAATGTGTGTTCTGATTGCTTAGTGTTTTGGTAAGTAGGGAAGACTGGATCTTTAGTACGGATGTACTCTGGAGTTTCCTCCCTACCTCTTGCACGATCATCATTGTCATATTCTTTCTCGAGAGCAGCTTCAAGTGATTCAGCTGCTGCCACTGCAGCTGCTGCAGTGCTTACTCGTCGCAGTTTCCGGAGATTAGCTTCTACCTCAGCCTTCTTTCTTGCCGTTTCAGCTGCAACCTTTTGTTGCTCCTCTTCAATGTAAGCCTGAGCTTTGAGCAGGTCTGCCTCCTTCTGTGCAAAAGAAGCTTGTGCGCGCGCGAGCTCTTGCTGCCACGAGGCTTTTTGATGACTGCCGGCTTGAACGTGAAGAGCTGGAGCATTGTGAATGAATTTCTAATTCGTCTGGATCGATGTAACTCATTTTGTATGAGCTTTGCTTGATAGCAGACTGTTGCGTGACTCCCTGTGGATTCAGTCTTCTGTAGCAAACCCGTTAGGTCTATGTCTTTTCACTATTCTGCCCTACTAGAAAGAAAAGGTGCTTGTCTAGCTTAGCAGATAGCTAACAGGTCCTCCAATAAACACCCAGGAGTCAGATGAATGTTTCGGGATATTTATGAAGGCTTTCACTTTACAGCTTGAATTTTAACCTGTGAAACTGGAATACAAAAATAAAGAAAATGCACAGTATAACTGAACTGACCTCATAAAATAAACAATCAGTAATCCAAAGTAAAATGCACTAACGTGACTTAGCATAGTTCCAGTGAAAACAAGCATTACCATTTTTCGCTGTAAACATTCATTCAATGAAATACTCTTTTTTTTAAATCAACTACAGGCACACTATGTGAACATTCTATAAACATACATGAACTTAACTGACTTACAGACATATCTTTGTTCAGGTTCCAAAAGAAGAATGAACGTAAAAGGCAGAAATCAGCAGCAACTTAAAACAGCACATGTCAGAGACAGTGACTCAGCAAAACTGAAGAACAGCAGCTAATTAACTAAGTAGCACCTCCCCTACATTCTTAAAGGGACAGTGCACCATTTCAAGTGGGGCAGCACAATGACAATAAAGTTTTTTTTTTTTAAGACCAACAAACAAATTTTGGTGACAAAGATGAACATTTTAACAATATCAGTTGATGTGCATCCCTAAAATGAGTCCAGGGTGCTCCAACATTAAAACATTAGTTCCACCTGTTGTGTGTTCTAACCTGGAGGGGGGGAAAAAAAAACGCAACACCCCCCCCCCAAAAAATAAATAAATAAATAAATAAATAAATAAATAAAATTAAAAAATAAATAAATAAATAAAAAATTTAATAAAATAAAATGATCCCCTGCCCATACATATTTCAAGAATTTAGACTTTAGACATATTTAGTTATTTAGACTAAAGTATAGTAGAATATAGTAAAGTAGAATGTAGTCAAGTAGACTAAAGTATAGTAGAATATAGTAAAGTAGAATGTAGTCAAGTAGACTAAAGTATAGTAGAATATAGTAAAGTAGAATAAAGTAAAGTAGACTATAGTATAGTAGAATAAAGTAGAATATAGTATAGTAGAATGTAGTATAGTAAAATAAAGGATAGTAGAATATAGTAAAGTAGACTATAGTATAGTAGAATAAAGTATAGTAGAATAAAGTACAGTAGAATATAGTAAGGTAGAATAAAGTAAAGTATAGTAGAATGTAGTAAAGTAGACTAAAGTATAGTAGACTAAAGTATAGTAGAATATAGTAAAGTAGAATAAAGTAGACTATAGTAAAGTAGAATAAAGTAAAGTAGAATATAGTATAGTAAAATAAAGTATAGTAGAATAAAGTAAAGTAGACTATAGTATAGTAGAATAAAGTAAAGTAGAATAAAGTACAGTAGAATATAGTAAGGTAGAATAAAGTAAAGTAGACTATAGTATAGTAGAATAAAGTACAGTAGAATATAGTTGTACAGTTGTATTTCTGAGGTGTCTGGTAATTGTGTTGTTTTTTGTGACATTCTTGCTTGTCCTTTTAACATTAGCTAGTGCTGTTTGAGTCCGTTGCTTCGCTCATTTTACTGCTGTTTTCTATTTTGCAGAATTTGTAGTATTAGTGATGCTTGTTGTTTGTATTTTTGTTGTACCTTATTTTTACTTTAACTTTTTGTCTTGTTTCTTCCAGGTTTTGCTGGCCGTTGACTCAAGTTATGTTATTTCTTGCTCCATGTGGGTAAGAAATAACATTTCTTGGGTCTGGAGAGGGGGGGTGCAGCGCCCCCGCCCGCCCCCGCCCCCCCCCCCCCAAAAAAAAAATTTTTTATAAAAAAGTTGTAAGATCCCCAAGGTTTCTTCCAACATCATTCACCAAGTCTTGGATTTGAACTACCAGCCAGCCTCACAGTAGTCAGTTCTCTTAACACCACCAACCTTACCACTGAGCTATCTGTGAACTGCTAATAAAGTGCTTGAACTTGTATTTATTGTGTTTTTTTTGGACCTGAAAACACAGAAAAGCATGTATGTCCTCTCTGGGTATTGAACTGGTGACCTCTTGGTGCAGAGGATTAACTTTGCACCAGTTTTTAACCACAGAGCTATCTGTCTACTGATGTTACTGTGTTGGAAGTTGTATTTATTCTGTTTCTTTCCACTCTTCTATTTTTTGGGTGAAAAACACATGCTAGAGCGGGATTTGATCTTGCAACCTTCAAATCTTTAGTGAGGTTGTCACTATTGCCCAATGCTTAAACCACTGAGCTAAACCTCAGGTCAGGGTTTTAGTTTTTAATTTACATGTATAAGAAATGCACAAACCAGAAACCTGGAGCAGCGAGAATGGAATGAAATTTTGAAAAAATAGATCCCGACGTGGGATTTGAACCCACGATCTCAAAAATTGTAGGGATATGTGACATGCTCCCTTGTCCTTAACCACTGTGCTACAGCTGATTTGTTGAGTTGAGAGGTTTTTTTTGCGCATAAGACCTGTAAACTTGAACTCTGAGTCTAGACTCTGCTGTATTTCCAACCAGGGTCTGGGCCTTTGGATCTGAGACCTCAGGAAGGGGAACTGAACCAGACCATCAGTGACATGAAGTCTCTGAGACAAAAAGCTCACCACTACACCACCCATGTGAGAGTCTAGTCGACACCAGCTCTGAATGTCAAGTGTCCTGACATTACTTTTGTTAGGACTTGGTGCCAGATAAATCAAATTGGATTTGATTTGGTTCATTTGTCTGTTTCTCTCTTTTATCCATGAACACTGATGTTCACAGTGCTGTCACAGGTTTGATGTATTACCTGCATATATTTTGCAGCCTGTTTTTTGTCACTGCTTCTGTTAAGTCCTGTACCAGTTTTAGATCACTGAACTTTTTTATTAGTTATTATTAATTGATTTCTCTGCTAATTTTTGGGGGGTAAAAAATCATATGTAACCTTACAACAGGTGGATTTGATCCTGCAAGTTTGAATTGGTAAGATCAAGGCACCTGACCTGGAACTTAACCACTGAACTATCTGTGAGTTGGTGTTACTGTGCTCGAACTTGTATTTATTGTTGGGTTTTAGGCCCTGAAAACTGAAAAGTACATATACCATGTCTGGGTATTGAACTATCAACCTTCAGACTGAAGTGCTCCCTCTTAGACCACTGAACTATCTGGTTGGTACAAATATAGTGTTTGAAGTTGTATTCATTGTTTCTGTCTACGCTTCTTTTTTAAAATGTAAACTGTAAGTAGAAAAGTAAGTAGTATAGTATCTAAGTAGAAAAGTATATAGAAAAGTAAGTAGTGAAGTACGTAAGTAGAAAAGTAAGTAGTAAAGTATGTAAGTAGAAAAGTAATTAAGTTGTAAAGTAAGCAGTAAAGTATGCAAGTAGAAAAGTAATTAAGTTGTAAAGTAAGCAGTAAAGTATGCAAGTAGAAAAGGAATTAAGTAGTAAAGTAAGTAGCAAAGTATGTAAGCAGAAAAGTAGGTAAAACAAGACATAATGCAAGTAAGTTATCTGGAACAATTTTTAATCGAAGTTGAAACAGTCAGGAATTACAATTTGGAAAACTACTCGTCTATCTATCCTCACCACTGGACCACTGGAGGGCGCTGATGACCAAACCTGTTCAATTCCTTTGGAAAAACCATGTCTAATAATGGAACAAATGATGCAAACAATGTAAGGATCCTTAAGCGTCAACCGTTCCAGATAAACAGCAGTAGAAGTCACCCAGCAGCTCCAGAAGGTCTGAATGATGGTTCTCCATTTCCAGGACTTGATCTACTGAGGCAGGAAATCTACAAGTGTGACAAATAAATTGGTGGTATTACTTAAACATCCAACAGAAAACACTTCACATACATATATAATGTCACATACGAGGGGACACCAAAGAGCCACAACAAAACCTTACAACTCCCATCTACAAACTGTGTCATCTCAACAGTAAAAGTGCAAACATAACAATAGCATTACTAATACTATTGATTCTGCTATAGCTCCTACAAACAACAATACAAAACACGAGTTAAAATTGACTGACTCAAACAGTAATAGATACTCAGTGTTAAAAGGATGAGCATTATTTGATATAACGTCACATACACACAACGCATTACTCACCAAGGGGAGAGAACTAAAAGAAATTTGTTTTACATTACAACTCCATTTACAAATAATCTGCACATGCACTGAGCAACACTTTGGAGGAAACATCACCAGTCACTGGTGACTACAAAAAAAAAAAACAATCTCTCATCATCTCCTGTTCGATAACCCCTCCCTGACAGATGTGCGTCTCTACAACACTTCGAATTGATTTCAGAAAGAAGAGGTCACCTTTTCTTACCACATTCCATTTCACTGTTCAATAAACTGTTTTGCACTTTATTGTCATTTAACTGAAAAATTCCATTTTACTTTGCACATTACAGTTTATTGGTGCACCTTACTGTTTGATTGTCCAAATTTTCTACCAGTTCTCTTTCTATACTTATTATGTATAGTGTGTTTGCTCTTGTATTCTACTTTTACTGTTTGTCATGCAGCTGCACTACAATTTCCCAGTTTGGGTTTAATAAAGTCTGTTTGTCTATCGGTCTATTAAACCATCTGAGAAAAATATGACATCTAACACATTTAACAAACTGGGCATTTACATGACACAGTCTCTGAGACATTAACTCTTCTCTTCAAAACAAAAACACTTATACGGTGTATAAATCATCAGGAATGCATTTTTCTGGATACCAACAGACTGGACTATGGCAAAATTAAAAACCACATGAAAGTTGCAGAACCCTTTATAAATCTGGGAATAACCATCATTTCACACATAATAATAATAACAATAATAATTATAACAATAATAATAATAATAATAATAATAATGGATTGGATTTCTATAGCGCTTTTCTAAGCACATTACAGACCTGTTTCAGTACTACCTCACTTCTCAAAAATTCTACAAAAACTATTCAGTGATGATGATTGATGACTATTCATTGATAAAAACAAATTAATCACTTACAGTCAATACTGATTCAGTAAGTAATTTTACTAGCATTAATAACCTCAACAGAGGAAATCACCAATTCAACAGATTTAAAAACATCACACAGTTGGAGCATTCATTGACCTCAAAAAAGCTTTTCAGTAATAAAGATAAAACATCTCACCCAGCAGCTTCAGAGGGTCTGAATGATGGTTCTCCATTTCCAGGACTTCATCTACTGGGGCACAAAATTCACAAGTGTGACAAATATCTGACATCACTTCAACATCCTACTGAGAACACATGTAATGACAAAGACCATCTATTCCAAGTTGAGTTGATTCTACTCAATAAAAAGCAAAATACTCAAAACTACATTCTTTGTGACCTTCTCTTTAAAATGTTTGTCAGAGCAGAATGCATGAAAGACAAAATATCTCACCCAGCAGCATCAGTGCATAGAAGGTGTTATCAGTTCTCTGCGATGTTCCTCCATTTCCATCATCTCATCCACTGAGGCAGTAAAACTACAAGTGTGATGAATAACAGCACACTGTCCTGAGGATGTAGACATGCTCCATACTGGCACTGTGTCATTCCTTTGATTGTCCAAGTCATGTTCAGGTCTGTCATCACTGTCTGTGTGGTGCTGCATTCACACACTAACACCTCGATATCAACACACAATCTAAAATTAGACAGGGAGATTCGTTAGATTACATATATACATACATACATACGAGGGCATTCAATAAGTAATGCCCCTGACCCACTTCCCATAGCAGTAGAGCAAAGAAACTTGGCACAGTTATTAGTCTTTCTCTACATAGGAACCACCCAGAGTTATGCATTTCTCCCATCGTTTGATGCAGCTCTGGAGACCGTTTTTGTAGAACATCCCAGGTTGGTCCTCCAACCACGACGTGACTTCAGAAATCAAGGCTGCATAATCTGGGAAACGCTTTCCTTTCAAAAACAACTTCATGGCTGGGAAGAGGTGAAAGTCAGAGGGTGCAAGGTCAGGAGAGTAGGGAGGATGGGGGAGGATTTCATAGCCACACGCCCGTGCTTCTGATCTGGCGACATGCGAGTTGTGGACCGGAGCGTTGTCCTGCAGGAGGAGGATACCTTTGCTGATCTTGCCCCGCCTCTTGATTTTGATAGCTTCTCTTAATTTCCTCAAAAGTGAAGCATAATAGGCTCCTGTAATTGTGGTACCCTTTGCCAGGAAATCTGTCATCACTACTCCGTCCTGGTCCCAGAAGACTGTGAGCATGACCTTGCCAGCGGAGGGCTGCACCCTTGCCATCTTTGGAGGTGGTGAGTCCAAGTGCTTCCACTGCATTGACTGGGCTTTGGTCTCTGGATCATTGCGATAGACCCAGGTTTCACCCTGTGTAATCAGTCTTTTGAAAAACTTTGACTCATCTTCTTGGCACATCTCCAAATTCATCCTCAAGCACTCGACGCGTTCTCGCTTGGGAAGGTGTGAGCAACCTGGGAATCCATCTGGCAGACACCTTATGCATATGCAAATGGTCATGAATGATAGTTTCCACAGACCCTGTACTAATCTTGACCTCTGGGGCTATTTGGCGAATAGTAATGCGCTGATCTTCCAAAATGGCAGCCTCAACTTGACGGACAGATGCCTCATCAATGGCAGAAGGGGGGCGACCAGGTCTGGGAGCTGTTTCCACAGACTTCCGGCCATGTTTGAATTCATGATGCCAGCGTTTTACAAGGTCATATGATGGGGCATTATCACCATAAGTTTCTTTCATTTCATCAAAAGTCTCCTGTGGTGTGCGTCCTTTCAAATACAAAAACCGGATCACTGCGCGACACTCAACAGGCTCCATTTCACACCTGACTCAGTTCAAACACCTGTAAATCAGAAACCACAATTAGTTCAGAGTTGTAATTTGCCACATAACCCACAGAGATATAAATCATTGCACATGCAAAATTTCAGCTAGATCAGACAACTGGAAGTGGGTCAGGGGCATTACTTATTGAACACCCCTCGTACATACATACATATTTATTTATTTATTTATTTAATAGTCCAATTCATTGTGATTTAGAGGTTACTGTATGTAAAGTGAATCTGTGGACACAATATCCTCTCGTCTCTTACATCTCTAACTTTGTACCCGTACCAAACCTGCGTCACTTCCATAGTTACATAATTTGATACCATATGACTCATGTGGTTGTAAACAGAAACTCAGGTTTTTTCAGACATGCCTGTGTAAACACTCAGGAGGCATACAGTACACTTTATATCAGAAAAGAGGAGCAGTAATATGTATGTAAAGTGTCTGCAACATCAGAAACTTCTAGTATTACACTATTTCTAATATAATAGATCAATCTACTGTGCACACAACAGACACAGAGCAGATGCACAACATGCATTTATTTACACATCTTAGCTTTAGCCACCTTACCTTTTCTACATGAGGTGAGCTGCTCCTGAAGACACGTGTCGTCTTTAGAGTACATGTGACAAACTGTAGCTGTTCTGTTTTAATACTCATCGTTCGCATGAAAACTGGAGGTTAAAACATGGTCTGCTTCTCTCAGTAATGTTCATTTGAATTTAGCGCGGTTAGCTTGTAGCTTCCTTGTAGCTTCCAGCTGGCTACAGTCACCTGATGTTGAGGACGAGCCATTGCGCCTGCGCATAGACAAGTCTTCATCTCGCGTTAGTTTGACGAGATGTTACGTTTTTTGTTTTTTTTTTATTGAAGCACACTATTCTACAATAGAACACACAAAAACATGACTATAACAAGAACATACAAAACATCAGACATTCCAAGACACAATAGTAACAAACTAATAATTAGGAGACATAGAACCTACAAGAATAAATAGATTATTTAAAAAAGACAAAATATAAATAAATAAATAAATAAATAAATGAGAATAAAGATGAAGTTCCAGCAACAACTAAAAATACATTTAAACAAGTAGAGAAAAATATAACAATCGTTGGCGCTGTGCTGCCATTTACTGGTTGTTGTTCGTGACGTCAAATGTGGGACAGGCAGTTTGTACTGTTAAGAGAGAGAACAGATGGACGTTGAAACACAAACTACAGTAGGTTTGCTATTCTCAAATGTTCCCACTAGATGACACTATATGTGAAGAATGGTCCTGGATTGTCACAAAATAGAAAAATTAAAAAATGGCATTTGAAAGTATGAATAATCTTGTTACAGGAAATAAAGTTGAATCTTTTTCATATCAATCAATCAACCAATCGATCAATCTTTATTTATTTAGCACTTTTCATACATTAAGGATGTAGCACAAAGTGCTTTACACATAAGTTTAAAAATCAGTACCACCCCCCACCCCTACACACACATACGCACACCCACACACACACATACGCACACCCAGAAGCACAAAACACTTAAAAAGACTAACTGAGCACGAGAGGACCAGAAAGTAAAAGTAAACTACACACCATAAATCGTACAGACACATGGACACCATGAGAACACTATGAAGCCAAAGAATCTTGATTTGTTGCCGGTGACTGGCTGCTCTATATGCTGTTGATCCCACCCCCTCCAGGTTTTTCCTGATGAAACAGAAGGGAACATGTGGTAATAGTTTATAACAAAACATTTATCTCTGTGATGTGTTTTTACTGTGACCAATGTGTCTGTGTATGATTTTAATGTTCGTATTTTAATGTTTTTATTCTAAGCTTTAATATGAACTGATCACAAGAGACTGTCAATGAAATACTGACAGGAATATATTTATTTATTTATTGATTTGAAACAGGAGGCTGTAACTACTCCAGTAGTGATGCCATTGAGGCTTGACATCCTGGACGTACAAGATCGGAGACGGACGTTCTTCTGTGTTCACATGAGGAGGAGATCATGGGTCTTTGGCACAAACAAAAGAGTTCTTCGTTGTGGACCTGGCATCATTGACAGTCATTTTCTGTGGAGAGAAGTTAAAAATGATAAACTTTTTTTTTTTTGTAAGGTAATATATGAGTCTGATCAAGAGGTAACATGTGGACACATTTCAAGTTCAACAGTCTCTGTCATGTAAGCAGAGTAACTTATATGCATGTATTATACATGCTTCATGTATAAGCACTTTAACATTATGTATAACAAAATTTGAAGAGATTACATTTTTAGGTGAAAAATGTCAAATTACTGCTCTGTAACACGTGGACTTGAAACGGACATCAATTTTTTTAAGCTTTACGCTTAAAAAATTTAGGAGATACAGCCCTTTGAAAATTAATGGGGGTTTTTTTTATTGTTTTTTTTTTAATTTTGCAAATTTGCTTTTCGGCCCACTTTGAGGAGCTATATCTCCTTAGGTATTCAAGCCACACGGCTGAAACTTACTCTCAGGCTTTCTGAAAATTGGTGATTCTGGGAAATCTTAGCTACATTTATGTCATTGACCCTTTTCAAAGGACTGTATCGCCTAAACTATTACAGATATGACATTAAAATCTTGGATGTGTTCGTAATGATTTAGTGTGAATTTTTTCAGAATTTTCTGAGTGGGTAATGTGGGGACCATTGGTTGAATTGCCATGGAATGACCCACTGGGTCTCTTTTTGTTCTATTAATAATTTTTACAATTAAATTAGTTATCAGCTCACCCTTTACTACACCATTGACAAAAGGTAGGTGTTTAGCATTTGTTTTCTGTAATAATTTATGTCTTGTGTGTGTACAGTGTAAACTTTATGCAAAAAGACAAAAAAAAAAATGTGACAAGATAAAAATAAATTGAGAAGTATTTACATTTTTCCTTCAAGCATATAGACAAGAAAATATTATTTTTTTGTTTTTTTTAATCAAATCTGCAGTTTTATCATCTTTAGGTTGTGGATATTTCTAACAAAAATGGAATTGTTCCTAATCAGTTGAGGTCATGCAAATTCAGCATCAAGAAGATTATGTTTTGGCAGCGCTAGACAAGTCACTGTCAACCATGACTAAAGTATGATAAAGGGTAAATGATTCCAGAATTAGTCCAAATTAAGCTGCATTACAGACAACTTATTTTAAGATTACTGATTGTATTGAGACTGTACCTTTTCTAGCTCTGACACTTGAACCGACACTTCCTGGAGTATTTTCAGATTACTTACCCTTGGTCTTTTTTTCCCTGCTGTGTTGATGACCTGCTCTGCTCTCATGTGCTTCAGCTGTGTTTCATTGTTTTCTCACGCCTTCTAGGGTACTTAATGTGTCCCCCCCCCTTGTCTCTGAAAATTGTGTTTGTCAATCATTCTATGCATCATTTCCCTAATGTAAGTTTCTGTGTGGTTTGATTGTCTTATGTTGCACTGACATTGTGTTTTTTGATACCTTTACATATTTTAATTGGCTTTTGAGTATTGACTGGATTCCATTTAATATCACCGCTTATTCCAGTTAAAGACAAACATGTGTACAGTGTATTTACTCATTAGGTTTCTCTTTATGCAGATGGCATTAGCTCTAGTTGTAGGTGTGTTCCTCTCTGGAGTGTGGCTTGGACCTCATGTAAGTAAAGTTTGTTGGTTTCTTTTACTGTGATCTTCAATTGTAAGTTTCTGTTCTATTAATTCTGATATTCTACCATGTTACAGGTCACAGTAGTTGTAAGAAATAGTGAAGAAAAACACTTTTCATACTCAAGATTGTTTGACTTCCTTGACTAATTTTACATGACCACATTGCACCATTCAACTAAATATCTACTTAAAACATTTAGCGGCCAAGGAGTCAATAGGGTCAGTTTTAGTACATGTGTCAGACTAAGGTGAGTTTTCAAGTTCTACTTAATATTCACTCGTGCTCTCTGCATCCACAGGTGCAGGCACAACAACTAGGTTGGTATCTCTGAAATTCACTATGCTTAATAATAAACAACAGCCACCACCTTGGATTTGCACTAATTGATTTAATTTGGGGAAGAAAAAAACTTTAAACTCAGGCCTACAGTTTGATGAATCCTCAGAATTTACTTTAGACCCAAATTTCAGGATCTTAGTAAAATGGCTGCTATTTAAGCCTTATTGGAAACTGTACCTGCAAAATGTGATACTCAGGGGAATGTTGTTGGGCAGGATTAACTTAACATCATTGCTCTGTTGTAGATAAAACCTGTAAAGTCTGTCCTTCTGGCTGGGCAGTGTTTGATGGACGCTGCTACTTATTCAACATGCAGGAAAAGGAATGGATCGACGCTGAGGTAACAGTCGACCCTTCTCCAGTTGTCTGTATAGATTTCATATATGGTTGCCTTTTTTTTTTTTTTTTTTTTTAATGCTTTTGTTTGCATTGCCTTGTCTATACAGCGTACCTGCACTTCCCTTGGTGCAAACCTGGCCTCTTTGCGCAATGCCAGAGTTCTCAAGTTCATCACAGACATGATCTACACAGCCACTGGCTCATCTAAAAAAACATGGGTTGGAGGGCATGATGCAGTCAAGGTGAGGGCATATGGAAGCTGGCAAATTCTCTAGTGTCGTCTGCAATAGTGTACAACACTAGGTACTGTAGGCTTAGAGTCTGCAACGTCATCAAAAGAATGGTGTCAGCACAACAGACAACAAAACAAACTTGACTTAATCCTTAAATATGACTTTCCTTCAGGAGGGGTTGTGGCTGTGGAGTGATGGTTCCCACTTTGCTTTCAAAGACTGGGCTAAAGGGGAGCCCAATAATGAAAAGGAAAAAGAGCATTGCATGGAGATGAATTTCAAAGGTAAGTTGCACTCAAAACAAAACGAGAACTTTAATATTTATATGCTGCACATCTATGCGATTTCCTCAAACATGTTTCCAAACATTATGTTCAATTTCCTCCTACAGGAAAGTATGTCAATGATGAGAGCTGCTCAATGAAGAACTCTTATGTTTGTGCCAAAGACATGATTTGAACACGAGGACATCTTTTTCACTGAGATCTGTTCTATCCAGGATGTATCACTACTGGAAAAGCTGGAATCTTCTCAGAAACGTCAATAAAAAATATTAACCTTCAATACATGAGGTCTGAGGTCATATTTAAAATGTTGTGGATGAAACTTGGAAAACATGTTAAGTGAAATGCATAAGAACAGCCTTGTGCTGCAGGTAAATTGAACCACAGCTGAGGGAAGTATTAAAGGGAAATGCTGCCCCCTGCTGCTGGACTACTGACTACTTATGTTTCAGCTCACTTCATTAGTCCAGTGTTTTTCAACCTTGGTCACCTGAAATTTCTAGTAATTGAAGGATAAATATATGGTGAGTTGAGACAATCGCAATAAGACGTGACAAACTCTGAAGCTGAAGCACATGTGGTACTGTGTCTTTTCAATCCATAATATAAATTATAGTGTAAAATTAACATTTGTACAGCAAACATTACATGATCAAAAAATTAATTTTAGCAAAAAGTCTAGATTTTGAATGTCTGATGTTGCCAGAAATTTGATTAAAGTGGGGTCATGAGGCAAAACGGTTTAATCACTGGTTACTTCCTGAATCTCTGCAATTTTAAATATGTTAATACGTGTAGATTTGCTACCAACACACAGGGAATATTCTAGAGACAAAAGCAGGAAAATCACATCTGAAGCATAGAAGAAAGGGAGAATTGTCCACCTTTGTCTCTAAATGGATTCTTTATTTTCAGAAATCATTATCACATGTAACTTAGAGGTGACTACTACTTACTACCAAAATGTGTAAATATCAATTATTACTGAAACGGCAAAAAACCAAACTGAACTTGACTATCAATGTTCTTGGTAAGATACATAGGCAAAATGCATAACAAATATGATAAAACTTTACAAATCATTTCAGAACATTTTCAGTACTTTCCCCTCTACATTACAGCTGCTGTTTATAGTTAGTTTTTCTATTTTTAATATTTTTCTACTATGTTCATTGCTGCTCTATGGGTCCCGTGGGGAGCTTTGCAAATTCAGTCTTCTATTTGTGCTGTACATTTGAAAAACTGACAATAAAGCTGACTTTGAGCTGAAACAGACATCTGCATGTCATGTCGCTGTGACTTTTAAGAAAAATGTTCATTTTTAGCAAAGTTTATTATAATTGGAAACAGAAGAGTTGGTCCAGTCCACTATATATTGTTAGTTTTTCCCATCACATGAAGAATCAGAGGTCATGATAAACTGCAGGTACACATTAACTCACCAGAAAACCTCATCACCACTGGCATCCTGGTGCCTAATCAGTGTCATCTTGTTTTAAACCACATTTCCCGGTGGTCTAATATCAGCAACTAAACAATAAGTCAAACATAAACATCCACAAAGTTTACAATGTTAAGTTGACTCGTGATATCAACATGTCCTTCAGTTATTTCTTTAGAGCAGTCTTTGTTTAGTAGCTGAACCTTATGGGATAATGGAAAAAAAATTCTCAAAGTTCTGATTCTCGTTAGATAATATTATTGTCCAGTCTGCTGAACAGCATCTGTAGTGCATATTAACCCATAGATAAAAGAAGACACCAGGGACTGAAGCGTCATCTGACAAGAATTGAACAACTTCAGTACATTGTTAGATGTTGCTCTGCATCACAGTCGGCTTTTATTATGTCAAGGAAACTGCTGACAGTGTTGACAAAGAAACACCCTGCTGGCATCCAAGTTGAAAGATGAAAAATATGAAGCCTCTTTAACAAACAAAGCTGGATATGCTCATCATCAACTTAGAAGGGTAATAGTACAAAGATTAATCAGCCTTCCTGAGATTCTGACCCATAACAATCTATCAACTGTCCTCTACAATTGGTTTTTATTCAAAGTTCCCAACAAATGATGTAAGATGAACAAAAAAAGCAGATTTTTTTTTTATTTTTTTTTTTACTTAAGCTCCATAATTTTGGTGAGACAGGATATCTGCAGGTGTCAATAACAACACTAGATATTTTACTGAAAAACTTGAATGGAGGTTATATAAAAGCACAGTTTAAATGGACAGTTTAATTGCGCACCACCCTGGATCTGTCTGTGCCAGTGGATGGAAGTAGTCAAATGTCAGAAATTACACAGTTACAGAGCTGCGTCACACTAGGTTCAGACCTGAACCACATGGAGAATGTCTGAGATGAACTGGAGATGATGTTTGCAATGGTCTGACGCTCCAAACAATGTATGCAGCTTTAAACGGAAATACAGGGTGGGGAAGCAAAATTTACAGTATTTTGAGGCAGGGATTGAAAGACAGTGTATGACCAATTACTTTGTTGAAAGTCATGAGAATTTATTTGCCACAAGAAAATTGACATAATAGAAAATGTTTTTATTCTATGTGTCCTCCTTCTTTCTCAATAACTGCCTTCACACACTTCCTGAAACTTGCGCAAGTGTTCCTCAAATATTCGGGTGACAACTTCTCCCATTCTTCTTTAATAGTATCTTCCAGACTTTCTCGTAATAGTTTTGCTCATAGTCATTCTTTTCTTTACATTATAAACAGTCTTTATGGACACTCCAACTATTTTTGAAATCTCCTTTGGTGTGACGAGTGCATTCAGCAAATCACACACTCTTTGACGTTTGCTTTCCTGATTACTCATATGGGCAAAAGTTTCTGAAAAGGTATGGATAATAGTGTTAGGTATGATTATGACATCAATATATGTTTGGTTTCAAAACAATTGACGTAGTGCCTGCTGAGAAAAAACAACTAAATGTTCATTGTAAATTTCACTTCCCCACCCTGTACATGTTTTCACATTGCATGAGTTTATTGAAACAATGCTGCAGCAATTGTGTGCTGTAATCTGAGCTAAAGGATGTTCAACAAAATGACGTGGGGACTGTTTTTGTGTAAATTATTAATGACAGGACAGTCACATCATGTTTACCTAACTAGAATCATTCACTTTCAATGTCACAGCTTATTCCATTTAAAGACAAACATGTGTACAGTGTAGTACGCATTGTGTTTCTCTCTACACAGATGGCATCAGCTCTAGTTGTCGGTGTGCTCCTCTGTGGGGTGTGGCTTGGACCCCATGTAAGTAAAGCTTGTTAGTTTCTTTTAATGTGATTTTCAATTGTAAGTTTCTGTTCCATTAATTTTGACATTTTACCACATTACAGTTCACAGTAGTAGTAGGAAATGATGAAAACACTTTTCATATTCAAGATTGTTTTACTTCTGTGACTAATTTTACATGACCACATTACACCATTCAACTACATAGTCGACTTAAAACATTTAGCATCCAAGCATGTATGGTCAATGACAGGACATGTGCCTTACTAAGTGTTGTAGGGATATAAGAACAACTAATGCTACCCAGATGGTTTTACATATCAGACTAGGGTGAATTTAAGTTCTATTTAATGTTCATTCATGTGTTCTCTGCATCCACAGGTGCAGGCACAAGAACTAGGTTTGTATCTCTGAAATTCATTATGATAATCAGACAATAGCTGTCACATTGGATTTGCTCTTTTTACCTCCGCCAAGTGAAATGGCGGAGGTTATGTTTTCGGTTTGTTTGTCTGTTTGTCTGTTCGTAAGATAACTCAAAAAGTTATGGATGGATTTTCATGAAATTTTCAGGAAATGTTGATATTGGCACAAGGAAGAAATGATTAAATTTTGGCGGTTGTCGGAGGGGGGGGCAGATCTGTCTTGGCAGAGGTCTGTGCTCTCCGAGTGCTTTTCTTGTTGGAAAATGTACTTACAAAATGGGATACTTTAGGGAGTGTTGTTGGGCAGGATTAACTTAACATCATTGCTCTGTTGTAGATAAAACCTGTAAAGTCTGTCCTTCTGGCTGGGCAGTGTTTGATGGACGCTGCTACTTATTCAACATGCAGGAAAAGGAATGGATCGACGCTGAGGTAACAGTCGACCCTTCTCCAATTGTCTGTATAGATTTCATATATGGTGTTTTAATGCTTTTGTTTGCATTGCCTTGTCTATACAGCTTACCTGCACTTCCCTTGGTGCAAACCTGGCCTCTTTGCGCGATATCAGAGTTCTCAAGTTCATCACAGACATGATCTACACAGCCACTGGCTCATCTAAAAAAACATGGGTTGGAGGGCATGATGCAGTCAAGGTGAGGGCATATGGAAGCTGGCAAATTCTCTAGTGTCTTCTGCAATAGTGTACAACACTGGCTACTGTTGGCTTAGAGTCTGCAACATCATCAAAAGAATGGTGTCAGCACAACAGACAACAAAACAAACTTGACTTAATCCTTAAATATGACTTTCCTTCAGGAGGGGTTGTGGCTGTGGAGTGATGGTTCCCACTTTGCTTTCAAAGACTGGGCTAAAGGGGAGCCCAATAATGAAAATGGAAAAGAGCATTGCATGGAGATGAATTTCAAAGGTAAGTTGCACTCAAAACAAAACGAGAACTTCATCATTTATAAGCTGCTGCACATCGATGCCATTTCCTCCAACATGTTTCCAAACATTATGTTCAATTTCCTCCTACAGGAAAGTATGTCAATGATGAGAAGTGCTCAACGAAGAACTCTTATGTTTGTGCCAAAGACATGATTTGAACACGAGGACATCTTTTTCACTGAGATCTGTTCTATCCAGGATGTTATCACTACCGGAAAAGCTGGAATCTTCTCAGAAACGTCAATAAAAAATATTAACCTTCAATACATGAGGTCTGAGGTCATATTTAAAATGTTGTGGATGAAACTTGGAAAACATGTTAAGTGAAATGCATAAGAATACCCTTGTGCTGCAGGTAAATTTAACCACAGGTGAGGGAAGTATTAAAGGGAAATGCTGCCCCCTGCTGCTGGACTACTGACTACTTATGTTTCAGCTCACTTCATTAGTCCAGTGTTTTTCAACCTTGGTCACCTGAAATTTCTAGTAATTGAAGGATAAATATATGGTGAGTTGAGACAATCGCAATAAGACGTGACAAACTCTGAAGCTGAAGCACATGTGGTACTGTGTCTTTTCAATCCATAATATAAATTATAGTGTAAAATTAACATTTGTACAGCAAACATTACATGATCAAAAAATTAATTTTAGCAAAAAGTCTAGATTTTGAATGTCTGATGTTGCCAGAAATTTGATTAAAGTGGGGTCATGAGGCAAAACGGTTTAATCACTGGTTACTTCCTGAATCTCTGCAATTTTAAATATGTTAATACGTGTAGATTTGCTACCAACACACAGGGAATATTCTAGAGACAAAAGCAGGAAACTCACAACTGAAGCATGGAGGAAAGGGAGAATTGTCCACCTTTGTCTCTAAATGGATTCTTTATTTTCAGAAATCATAATCACATGTAACTTAGAGGTGACTACTACTTACTACTAAAATGTGTAAATATCAATTATTACTGAAACGCCAAAAAACCAAACTGAACTTGACTATCAATGTTCTTGGTAAGATACATAGGCAACATGCATAACAAATATGATAAAACTTTACAAATCCTTTCAAAAGATTTTCAGTACTTTCACCTCTACATATTTAAACCCCTAAAAAAATAAATGGTCATGTAAAACACTTAGACAAGCTTATCATTTCTCAATTCTTAAAACAATCAGGTGCCATTATGAAGATTTGCTCACTATAAAAGTTCTTGGTAAGATACATAGGCAACATGCATAACAAATACGGTAAAACTTTACAAGTCATTTCAGAAGATTTTATCAGTACTTTCACCAACATATTTAAACCCCTAAAAAATAAATGATCATGCAAAACACTTAATAGACAGGTTTATCATTTCTCAATTTAAACAATCAGGTGCCATTATGATTTGCACTCATAATCATGTATGTTATATACAGTGTCATTTCTGCACAAAAAGACTAAAAATAGTGTACTTATGTTTTAACAAATACAAAGGATGTTAATCAGAAAGTTCTCGAAATCCCAAAACAAAGGTAAGTAAATGAGAAAGACATTACATGGTAATGAACATACAAAAAGTTTCACTGAAACAACTTCCATCTGCCTTGTGGCAAATACTCTTTAGTTGGACTGTCTGACTGACAGTGTTCTCGAGCTTCATTTAAGCATGAACATATTTCCCTTTAAGGATCCGTCGCACCTGGAACACAGCACACATCATCATGGCAGTATTGGAAACACCACTTATTAGTTTTCACGACTTTTTATACTTCTTTAATTTAGTGATCATAACATAGTCCTACTGTACCTTTTCTCCAGTGGGTCCTTCAGGCACCAGCTGAGACGGCAGCTCATTCTCACTGTTTCTGCTTCCAGGATCGGCTCCTTTCCTCATCAATAGTCGCACCGCTTCCACTTGAGCTTTATGGTTTTGCAAAGAGCTGACAATATGCAGCGCTGTGTTTCCACTAAAAGTCTGAGACACACCAACATAAATTTTCTGAGGGATTTTGGATTAGTTATTTTTATTTGCAGCAGCTTTCATGACTATTTTCCAGAAAAGTGCATCTGACTTGAGCTGATTCTCCTGTTCTGGGATGTTTGGATCAGATGTGTCAACAGCACTTACAGTTAAATGAAGGCTTTAAGGTTATGCTCTGCATCCGTAAACAAGCATCAAACTAAACTGTATCTGTATTGTAAGACACCTGTGTGTGTCTGCCTATGTGACCAGTACACATATTATTTCAGTCCTATTCGTAATCTGTCATTTTGTCTTACCGCTACTATTATACTAGGCTATGGAACTCACAAACAGTACATCACTAATGTCAAAAAAACAACTAACCTTCTGTTTCACTAAGGACAGAAAAGACGGCTGCTCAAGGAACAGATGTAGCAGCTCCATGTTTGCCTCCTCTGCCGCCATATGAAGACATGTACGTCCACTTTTACGTTCCTGTGGAGACATACTTTAAAGTGTAGTTTTACCCCCATTCTGAGTTTAACTACATTCACTGCATCATTCTGAAAACTGACACAAAGTCAGAAAATGTGTGCTGATAAGTGATAAATGCCCTGGTGTTGTGAATCACTGAACACTTAGGTAGAATCGTATGAAGCTCTGAAAGGGTTCATTTGAGTTTTTGTCCTTGTTTTACCACCTAAGACCCACCTAAAACCAGTATCTGTTTATGTGTATAACTGAATATTTTCTATGCTTTTTCTTGCTATCGTACAGTACTTTTTCATGGGGAACTGAAGCCCTCAAACCTCTTAAAATGACCAGAGTTGTCAGACAAAAAGATAAATTCTGCCCGTGTCATGTCATGTGTTTTCAAATTACTTGCAAGCTGATAAATTAACCAACCAAGCACCAGCATTTCAAGTGACTTCAGACAAGTGATAAATATAAAAAAAAAATAAAATAAAATGGCTCTAGTTTGAACTATTGGATGGAAAACGAATGAGATTTGGGAGAATCCGACTGAAGGACAAGTGGGAAGAACTCTTCTGGTCAGAGGATGTAACAGACTTTTTTAGTTCCAGTTTCATGACAGAGTTGTACTGAAACCCTATTAAAAGTATGACTAATGCCATGACATGGATGGGAAGATTTTCAAACAGGAAGTGATGAGTTGAGCTGTTTCCACCTATTGACTTTGAGGTGCATTATCACCAGCACTGACTCATTACAGCTGAGTCATATGATTGTGTTTACAGCTCAAAAAACATGTTTTGCTGTTTAGTGTAATAATAAATGACTTCCATATTCTTTTTAGAGATGATGCTCCTCAAATGACAGCATGGTGAGGCAACTCCTGCTTACATTTGAGCTTTTTGTCACTTTTAAGCACTTGTTTCTTTTGTGTTTAAGTGGTTTTCTGCTTTAACATAAGTGGTACTGCAGGTCCTTCCTTCCTGCTGATGTCAGACTTTATAACCAGTAAAACATACACACCCATACACACAGCAATACGGACTTTTTTCTTTATCTGAAATGTTTCCTGACAATGTACATTTACAATAAAATATATGGCCAGACCTAATGTAAATGTTCATAGTTTGTTTTTGGTTTTTTTTACATTTTTCTGAACTTATTTATTTTCCTATCCCTTAGAAAGCATATTGCCCACTACTTGTAATACCGACCTTTGTCTCACAGGAGGCACCCATGTGCAGCAGAGTCTTGATACATTCCAGATACATGTATCTCCTTTTCACCTGCCTTTCTGTGGCCATGCATGTGGTGGATTTATCCAGACTTCGAAGGTCTTTGATGACAGCGTTGTGAGACAGGACGGCTGCATGAAGCGGGGTTAAACCTGCAGAGAGCAGCAGTGTTTTGAGATCACTTTGTTCCATCAAGCAAGAACAGATGACTTAAAACATACTTACCATCATAATTAAACATTTCAACAACAAGTGGCTGACCGGTCTCTGTTAAGGTCCTGCAGATACTCTGAGGAGAGAGGAAACAGCAGATTAGACATTTAATAAGATACAGTAATCTTCTATGGCACTGGCATTCTGGTGCCTAATCTATATAATCTTGTTTTAAACCACATTTCCTGGTGGTATAATATCAGGAACTAAACAATAAGTCAAACATAAACATCCATAAAGTTTAAAATGTTAAGTTGACTCATGATATCAACATGTCCTTCAGTTATTTCTTTAGAGCAGTCTTTGTTTAGTAGCTGAGCCTTGTGGGATAATGGAAAAAAAATTCTCAAAGTTCTGATTCTCATTAGATGACATTATTGTCCAGTCTGCTGAACAGCATCTGTAGTGCATATTAACCAATAGATAAAAGAAGACACCAGGGATTGAAGTGTCATCTGACAAGAACTGAACAACTACATTGTTAGACGCTGCTCTGCATCACAGTCGGCTTTTATTATGTCAAGGAAACTGCTGATAGTGTTGACAAAGAAACACCCTGCTGGCACCCAAGTTGAAATATGAAGCCTCTTTTACAAACAAAGCTGGATATACTTGAGCTAAAGTTTACATTGGATATAAAAACATGCTCTGTTTACATCTAACATTTTCTACGTGATTACTTTTTATGAAGCACTAAGTACATTCTTACCTGAAGACATGGGAAGTAGCCTTTCTCAGCACACACATGTAAAGGAGAGCGGCCCCAGAGGTCTTGGGTGTTCACTTTAGCTCCACATACAAGCAGGTCAGAGACAATAAGGTGCTGATTAGTGGCAGCTGCTATCTGAAGTGCAGTCTGTATTAAGAGAAAGACTTTAAGAATCCAGTTGTGTAAAGGAATATGTGTAAATGTTATTAAAATGTAAAGCATACCTGTCCATTGTGCTCTTTGATATCCAATGAACCATTCAGACCCATTTTTGCAGCAAGCACATACGCCAAAGCCCGTCTACCTTGAGCCACTGCTATGTGAAGAAATCTTACAGAAAGAAGAGCAGTATGACCCAAACTGTAAACTATAAATATGACCAAAACTGTGACTTTCTGTTTTTATAATACATACGTGTCACCGTCTGCATCTTGCATGTTCAGCTGCTCAGGTGAAACTCCTTCCATTTTCATTGCCTCCTGCTGGATTTGCCAGTTAAATAAAGTCATTTTAACCTCTACAGTTGGAGCTGCTTGTCCCTGCAGCAGAGAGGGATATTGCAGTTGTTGTGAGGTGAAGAGACTGTTCCCAGGAGCAGCATTCAGGACATAATCAGGGATATTTGGGTTTACTGCCAGTGGAGTGGTTAAAGGTTGAAGACTGGAATCGTTAGGGAAAGCTTCTGATCTTGTATATTTTAATTTATGCTCTGGGATGTTGTCTTCCTCTGAGCATTTCCATTTCTGAAAGAGATATAAAAGTAGGTTGTTATTCTGAGTCTGCTGCCCTCTTTATTGAAGCCACACCTAAATGTTTTGCATACTAGTCGTTAATGTTGTTTGTCCTTCCTCATAGACATAATCAGGTGTTGCACATAGACAGCATATTCTTCCAACTAACAGATAAAATGAGTGATCATAATTAACAAAAACCTAATAACAAATCTCATATTAAACCTGTTTTCCTTTTTAATATTAACTCACTTGGCGTCTCAGCATTAGCAGCTCTTTCACGGTGTTCCTTCTATGCACAGATGGTCTGGGATCAGTAATAATAAAGTCTAAACCACAGTTAAAAACACAAAGATGAGCACAGAAAAGGAAAGGTCTCAATGTGTCAAAGATCATGTCTTTAAGTGAACTCATTTTATAACAGTTTTATTTTATTTATTTACTTTTTTTATTACAAGTGGTCTGCAAATAAAATTTACTGCATAGAAAACCTTATTTTACATGATGTTCTGTAAAATAAATGTAGTTTTTTTCTGCTGTTTTTAATTGTTCAGTTACTTTGCAGTATTTTAAACTTGCTGATTCCAAAAGTAAACAACAGAAGTCCAACACACCAGTAAAACTTCCTCATTCCCTTGCAACATGGGTAGTTGATGTTTCATACCTTTACATATCCCATTACGATACTAAAAATGAATAAAAACTCCTGACCTTCAAAATTCTGGCTTCCACCGCTGTCTCTCCAAGTTGGATCCAACATCTTTAAGGGATCATGAACACTGAGCTCTCCAGGAAGTGTTCTGTCAACACAGTGTCGTGAGGTATTAATGACTTCAGCATATACATGACTCACTCCCTGCATGTCACCACAAGATCAGAAATGAGGAACAAAGGCCACAAACTGTCCCTCACCTGCCCCAACTTCCTGATTGCAAAAACTAAAAGTGACTGCACCTTAAAGCTCATCCTGTTTTTTTTTTTTTTTGTTTTTTTTTAACACACATTAAATACTGTAATAATATTAACCATTACAATATTTTATGAATCTTAAAATTTATAGAGAAAAACCTGGTTTGTAAATTGACAATAATTTTCAAGTTCTACAAAGTGAAGTTAGAAGCTTACAAATTAAGATGAACGACACCACTGGAACATGTGCATGGTTTCTGAGAGCTGAAACAGTCTGTATAATGAATGCTGAAGTGCAGGTATCGAATTCCGTTTAGTTAGAACAAACCACTCCCTCGTTATCTGCTTCGATTTGTTGGGTTTTTCCCCCTGAGGAAAGGCAGGTTTTGCTTGGACTGCAGCCAAACTTCACGTGTGCTAGTTTGAGTGTATCTGACAGCAGCGGACAGGCTTTTCTGTAAACACTTAACAAATTCCTCTATGGATTTACAACTTAATGATCAGAAATGAGGTGATTACATGATCACAACATAATTTTTAATCTCTTTTTATAATGTGACTGTATAAAATCCAAGCACAGTGTCACATTTTGTCTCTTATGGTACATAGTTTGCATAACTTGTACAAGGATATACACGGTTTCCTCATATTCAACCTCTGACTGCTCACTTGTTATATTCTACTTTCTTTTCATCAATCGACACATGTATACTTGAACATATTTAATGTGTTACAAGCTTAAAAAGAAAAAAGAATTATATACATTCTTAAAGGTTAGGAATACAGTGTGGATGAGGTAAAGGGAACAACATGCAGTGAGTGAAACCACGGTAACATTGTTTTGACAATATGACAGAAAAAAATCCCAATGACTTCACAGTTGAAAGGTCTTGAATGATATTTTCCTGCTTGTAAAAATTCAACATTTTTTGACAATAACTCACTTCAAGCTTTTATTCAGTACAAATACGTCCCTTTGTTAAAATTCATAATTACCAAAAGAACCTTTGGACGCTCATTTCATACCTTGACCTGACAACACAGTTCCGTAAATAACTGCTTAACTATACAAAGCAACACAAAACCACTTAGTGAACAAAACACTGGCTCTACTTCCAACCTTCATGTCACATTAGTTGTACTAACCTCCACACAGACGACAAACATGACGGATGTCAGGCAGCAGAATAAATACTGACACATTTCTATTGTCTTAAGATTAATTTTTAACCTTGACAATTTGTCAGAGAGCTTGTTTCATAAGTCACATTTGTGTGATTTATAAAGCTCTACTTACATTTAAATTAAATTTACCCAAAAGAACAATGGCCCTTCATTTTAGTGCAATAAACCTTCAGTGACAGCAGTCTGAGAAGTTAAATCATATTTGCATACAAATCTTTGCATAACGTTTTAGATTACTACAGATAAAGTAGCGACAAGTCAGTTAAATGCAAAAACATATTAACAGGATCTAGTTTAGAGAAACATTAATCTGTAAAGTTTGCAAATGTAGTCAATGTTTCTCTTCACACTTGTGTCTAATTCATTCTTGCCCTTCATTGCATGTTTGTGTATTACATAAAACAGTGCTGAAGTCTAACATTAATCCATTTACAAAAACAACCTTTGAATCTGTTCCCTTCCTGTTTTTCTTTCACCCAACCCTAACTGTGTTCACTTTCTGTCTGTTAATACACAGCTCCAAAACAAATAAAAAAACCAAACATATAAAGTGCTCTAAAAATTGTTCCTGTAGCTCATAGTGGATGGTCTTGCAAAAAAACAAAAACAAAAAAAGAAGCATGACCGCTAAAGGGTAATAAAGCAATAATGCATCTAAACAGTGTACCTCTGTTGACAGTCATGAAGAGATTCCAACTACACATTTTATCACTAGTAGTTTCTACATAAATAGGCTCAGAAATTCATACAGAATCAACATAATTTAAAAAAAAATACTGCATGCACACCGCTAAAATGAATGTACCAATGTGTTCTTCACTGTTGCACAGAACCATTATATCAAAAATAAAGTCTCATTAGTCAGTTTAGATTTCACTTAGATTTTCCAGCAGGTGGGAGGATTCAGCAGCAGTGACTCGACTCTTTCTTCTGGAATGCCTGATAGAAATGAGTGCAACCAAGAATCCAAGCGGTGGTCCATTGTCAGTCCATGTTCCTCTCTGCTTTGATGCCTCCTGCCGTCACAGTCTAGTTGGGACCTGATGTGAGAAGAATTCAGAAGATTAACAGTCTGATAGATTTTCTGTTGGTATTAATAACAAAGGCAAGTCAACTACATGCTTTTAAATGTCTTATTACAAATGTGCATTATGGTATAGGCACAGCTAAGGATCTAAATTAATCAATACAGCAGCAGTAGTAGTAATTAAATGTGTAAAATACTTAAAAATGTCATCTTTGACATATAAATAAATATCTTTGATCATGAGTAGAAAGCAGAAAAGCAGACACTGACCTGCGATGTATTTTGCGCCAACTAACATTAACATGCTGCCCATGATGTAAAAGCCCAGAGGCACGCTGCTGAAGATACTAGTTTCACCTGGAGGCCGTTTCAAAGAAAGGGAAGAACAAAAACAAAAAACAAACCAAATGTTGCTGTCAGAGTGGTATTCACAAATAATCTCTGTCTGAGACCTCTGTTACCCTCCATATTTAACCACTGTATTTAATTTAGCTTCTATTGGAACACCCTTTAGTTCCATCTGCTTGGCTAGTGCTGCATAAATAAAGTGGATGGCATCAACATACGTAATCATATTTCCCTTCTGACCTGTTATTTCTGCTTGAACATCTATAACAGCCTACAATTTTGCATTTCTATATAAAACATTATATAGTTCCCAGAGTGTGTAAAAGTACAGTAGGAGCTAGAGCCTTTAGTTACCAAGCTCCTCCCCCACCCTCACCTGCCTCATCTGATTAGATGGACTCTCTCATGTGCCCCCACCCTACTGCATATTTACAGACTGGAACGACATCCTCAAATGGACGTCCATGGAAGTGGATCTCTCCTTCACTGTGGTTCTCCCTGAGGTTTCTCTTTTCCCACTGGGTTTTTGGAGTTTTTCCTTGCCAAGAAGGAGGGTCTAAGGACAAGGGATGCCTGGGACATTCATTTCCTTCATCTACTGTTTATTTGACTGTTTGCTTTCATATCCAACTAATTCTGTAAAGCCCTATGAGGCAACCTTGTTGTGATACAGGGCTCTACAAATAAAACTGAATTGAATTGAATACCTACATTTTCAGAGTTTTAGTGACTTAAATTGTACTATCAAACAACCCAGCTGTACCACAAAGTAATGTGACCCGCGGGTGCATTCACAGCCCTAACACTGCATATCCAACTATTCGGTATAAATTCATCTGTAAGCTACTATTAGAAGATTAATGTGATCCTGGACCAAATTCAGCCCTTTGAAAGTATTGGGGAACTCTGATACAAAGCTTGTTGATTCATTCTCTAATATCAGTTCAAGGGGTCACACATTTTTCAGGTTTTCCAGGTTTAGATTTCAAAGCTTGATTTCTAAAAACAGGTTTCCTACCGTTTCCATTACACACAGGCTCTGTTGTCTCCCAGTTCATGGATTTCTGAACAGCCTTCTTCCATCGAGCGTATCGAAACTCGCTCTCTGCAGATACAGACACCACACCACTGAGTTATTAAATAAACTATGCTTATTTTAGTGTTCCAGGAGTGCAGAGGAGGAGGGACTGCGGTACCTTCAGTGTTGATCTGAGGCTCAAACTTTTCAGAAGTGACTTCACTCAGGTCCTCTGGGTTCAGACTCCACACACTCACACCCTCTGCTGCTCCAGCTGCCATCGCTGCCCCGAGAGCAGTCGTCTCAGGCATGGAGGGCTTCACTAGAAATATTAATCATCATGGCTGTTACTCAGATACCCACATTACAACAAATGTTTTGATGTTTTGCTGTCGAGCACTGAGTTGAGAAGTATTCCATCACATAACTAAAGACAGTCGAGCTCACACATAAAAGCCAGGCTGAAACTGGCCTCATCTCACAATTAAGAAGAAGTTGTTCCACTAACACTATCTAGCCCCATCCAATCAAAGCTGACCTGAGATCAGCTTACATAGCCTCGTTTTGTGCACGTACAAGGGTTATATAAGACATCCAAATGAATGGATGAATGAAAACATGATCAAATGAGTCACAGAAAGGGGAGAGTCACTGTGATGTTCTTTTCAGCAGCTGGACAAATGCTGCTGATGAACCATTATGAAATATTTAAATATATTATTAGTTTAAAAAAAAAAAAAAAAAAAGACAATACTGAATATAAATACTTAAGTTATGCAAGTGTTACATGTGTATTCCACTTTACATTGTTCTGTGCTCTTTAATCTCCCATAAAGCTGCACAATAGATGGACTTTGAGACAAGTAGATTATGTTTCTATATAACCAGCTGCCTGGAGAAATGTGTCACGGAGAAAGTCATTCTTTGCCAGATAAAATTTCAGAAATGACCATGACACGCACGCACTTGAAAACCCTCAGCCTGACTTTTCAGGTGCACTACTTTCCTTTTTTTTTTTTTTTTTTAAAACACCAACACTAGTATTCCAAACATTTAGTAAAATATCTGTGGATGTTGAATGTAGAGTGCTGAAAAGGAGTCTGTCCCAATTAAAAGTCATTTTGTCCAGAATACAGTCACTAATTCTGTATCAATTTTAAGCCAAGTTATTTTTGGACAGACCCAGAACAAGTTGCATGCTAGGAGTCAATTCCTCCAGCAGCTGGAAAAGCCTGAGCAGTTAAAGCTGTAAGCTCCTAAAATCCTCTATATATTCTTGAAATGACTTAAAGACCTGACTCTACTCTATAGATAAGATAAGATAAGATAAGATAAGATAAGATAAGATAAGATAAGATAAGATAAGATAAGTCCTTTATTAGTCCCACAAGGGGAAATTTCAGATTTACAGCAGCAATAGTGAAGTAAAAACAAAGCACACAAGACCAAAAAAGAGCTAAATCAAAATAGACCAATCAAAAAAGATATAAATACTATTTCCAGCTGTGCACATGATGATCATGCCTAGCTGTAAATAGTATTCATATTAATTGTATTTATTTTTTGATTCGTCTTTATTTTTTATTTTGCTCAAGACTCCTATAAAACATGTGCTAAGGTGCATTTCAAACATGTTTTGATGCACATAAAACTGTTGATGCACATAAAACTGTTGAAGTGACGATGTATCTGAAGAGGAATGTCTTCACTTCTAAAAGGTTAGTCCTAGCCTGTGAAAACACTGAGGTGGCAGATAAAACACACTGTCTGTGTATTTCTTCTTAATAATCATCTCATAAGAGTGTAAAAATAGGTTATGGGCGTCAGCGTGAGCATGTGGCCTCAAACCAGTTTGAGCTTTCTTAATCGGTGATAGACTCTATACTGATGATAAAAAATGATAATTATGACAGATGGGAGTCATACCAACAGGGATGCAGAGTATGTCAGCCTGTAATTGCATCAGCAGCCTGTTGGACGTCATCCCTCCATCCACCTGGAGCTGAGTTAGTGGGATCCCACTGTCCTGGTTCATAGCATCCATTATCTGCATCAAAACAAATATCACCAGTAGGAGCCCTGTTTTATGGCAGACAGCAGGACCTTTCTCAGGCTTTCTCAGAGACATCTTACCTCTCGTGTCTGGAAACAGACAGCTTCCAGTGCAGCAAATGCAAGGTGACTCTTATTAGTAAACTGGGTTAACCCACAGATGATCCTGTAACACAGACAGACACAGATTGAGTGCATGACTGAGTGACTGAGGCTAAAGAGGAGGCTACTGCAGCTGTGGATGGTGTTGTCTGACTTACCCTCTTGCACTCGGCTCCCAGTAGGGTGCATAAAGACCAGAAAATGCAGGGACAAAGTAACAACCATAAGATGTGCCGACTGATGCAGCCAACTTCTCTGCATAGAAAAAAAGGATACAAACTTTAAGATTAAAGAAAGACGGCACTCCTGTATTTTCCTAAATATGAAGTTTTTGGTAATCATTAAGGATCCTTGGCTTGTTAGTAACCATTTTTAAAAAAAAAACAAATTGCAGTGCAATTTATTTTATTACATTTATTTACAGTTCACAGTGGTGTGACATGAAATTAGCAAATCTTCTGTGACCAAGACAGGACTTTCAATGATCAGCCTGAGCAATGCCTGAAACTAGGCATTTCCCTGCAATTCTATGTCAGTGTGGGCCTATTAAAATTTATCTGCACTGGCATGAGTCATTTCTACATTATTTTACTTTTCACAGATTCATGCATTTTTTTACATGAATCTGCTCCATTAAAACTCTTTCCATGTCAGTGATGGGTAGCATGATATGTTCAGGATGAAAAACAGGTCATATAAATAATATGTTTATAGCACTGACAGAATAATATGCAGGTTAACTCCCATGTTTGTTATGGTATAAGTCTGATCAATTTTGTCAAGATTTAATCACATCTCATTATAAAAATGAACTCTAACGATTTTATATTTCTTTACTGTAAATGATTTGTCGAGATCCCCTGCAGAACCTTCCCCGGCCACTAGGTGTCTATGCACCACAATAGATATGAATTGGTCTGTCTGCAAAAATATATGTATATATTCAAAACACAAACAAACCAAGTTCCTCAGATGATCCAATGATGCCAAGATTGTCCTGCAGCCAACGAACCACAGCTCCAGCAATGGCAACTGAGCCCTATTTAAAAAAGTATGAGAAAAGAAGAGAGACATGTGAAGATGCCTTTACAGGAAAAGAGTATGACTCCAGCTTTAAACTGTTCTTCCTCTGAAAACATACACATTTCTGAAAATAACACACAGATTTTTTATATTCCAAGCATATTTTTTTAATAAAATAAAACAAGTGGCAATGTCAGGGACAGATCTGTGAGACTTGTTCGATTTACTCTCTCTGATTAAGAAGGCTAGAGTCATTCTTCTAGAACAGGGAACATTAAAAGTATTTAAAATACCTCTAATGCATAGCACGCAGGTTTGTCTCGACCAAGCTTGTACGCCACAGTGGTTAGAAGACCATGATCAGACATTACAGGCTGAAAAACAGTAGAGGCAATGGTATTTAAAGCTCTGCAACCAGATTTGTAGGCTGATAAAGAAACAGATAAATACATCAGTGAATATACCTTGGAGCCAGTGTTCCGCAGTAAAAAACAGCCTGTTCCATACCTAAAACATGTTGGAAATCAAACAAACAAAAGCATAATTTCAGCTGATTTTTACAGACAGACACCGTTTTTCTGAAATGCACAAAGACACTTACGTATTTTTAGCTTGGCCGTCCTGAAAACACATCTGTCCAACAAGTGCAGCTGACTGATCGCCGAGACACTGTGACGAACACGCAGGTTTATCAGATACTGCATATGCCAGTTCCTTGTCACATAAATGTAAACAATGTTGGCCAAGTCCAATGTAAACTTACCCCAGAAATAGGAATACCTGAGAGGGCTCCCGATTTCTGTCAGAGGGAAAGATGAACATTGTATTTAATCATTCAGTTTATTTCTTAAACAATACTAAGTGCGTGTTTGTGGTTAAAAAAGCATGATGGAAATTTCAGTTACCCCATCAGTGTAGCAAAAGTGTAAGAAAATGTGAATAAACAGCTGTGACTTGCTCGTGTGAAATTTTCAGTCAGAAGTTGAAAAAAACTTGAAATTATACACCTGAATATAATTCAAGTTTATCATTTAAATATCAAAGAACAATCCATCGAACATTAATCACTATCAGCAACAACACTTAAACCACCGAAGAATGTACGTGTATTATTTGACTGTACAAAGTCAAATAACAGAGATAAATGTTAATTCTACAGCAAAATGTGTATACAAAACATAGTGTAATAGTCAAGATACTGTGAGGAAATACAAGGGCAAGTATGAACCTGGACAAACTCAAATGTCTTCACTCCTGTGTGAGGCTGCTGCTGAGGTTTGGTGTTTAGAGGCAGAAGATTAGCTTGGTTAAATCAAAGAGTGAAGACATTTAGGTGACAGCAATGGTGAGTCAGGAGAGCTGTGGGAAACATGAGCCGAGCAGCATGCCACAACAGAAGCAGAGGACAGGGACCATCCAGTACATTTCCAAAGGAGGGAAAATGATAAGCTAAGGCTCTGTTCAAGCTGCTATAATACAAGCTGATAAATGACAAGGATGCAGTCTGTTCCTAACATGCTTGGCTGGTCAAAAAAATAATCACTAATATTAAATCTAATATTAACAAATAGCTCTTGACCACATGACCTAATTTTTTTTAAAGCTTTTAGCAGCAAATGGATCTAGAATCACATTCTTTATACTTTTAGTCAAAATCAGCTTAAATTTAGATTTTTTTTAGGTTCCAATGAATTTATTCACTGCAGATACTAAATTAAAGTCATCCATTTCAATACTTTTTATAATATTATTTTATTTCATTGTATATTGTTCAAAAAGTGACAATAAACCATGTTAGTTTCTATTTTGTTATAATACTGAAATTAGAGCTAAGCAGTAAAACAAATGTGATAGTTATTGCGCTATTTTTAATTAATATATTGTTATATATTACAATATTATAGCAATATACCCATTATTTGCATCCATTTGAGTAATCCTCGATCATTTTACTCACATTTCAAGATAAAATGAAACATTTTCACTTGAGTTTGATGTTTTTCTGCATCACATTCTATAGTAAACTGAAGATTTTTCAGTTTGGTACGTCTAGTTGATTAAAAAAGAGAATTTTAACACATCACCTTGGACTGGCTAAGTTACACATTTCCCTAATTTTGACATTTACAGGTTAAACATTAATGAGTCAATGGCCATAATAATCCACTGGTCATCAATAATCAAATGACTGTTAGTAGCAGGCCGGTTCTGTCGGTCAGCAATAAGGGTAACTAAACAAAACACTCATTTACTGAATCACTTGCCTTTACATGCATTTTGGAAATGCACTGTGTGATGGTACATTGGCCACAGAGAAGCGGGACAGGTTACTTTGCGTAAAGAGGAAAAATAGTGCTGACAAGTATTACTTACCCTACTAGAACATATTTTCTATCAGTGAGAGAAGAGAGACAATGGCACACAAAAAAATGCCTAAAAGAATTTCTCAATCAACCTTCATGCACTTAGTCTTAAAAGAATGGTCTCAAATTAAAGACAAAAAACCCCATAATTTTATTAGTGATCTGTTGCATGAGACGTTTCACTCTTTCAACACAATACTAGAAACACACTAGACGTAGCAATGAAATCATTGTGATTTAAAAGTTAATTCTTATTAAGGTGCAGCTGGAAGTATGATCTGGATTTGGCTGAGAAACAGAGATGATGCATGCTTACCATGAGGCCATATATTTCTGAAGAACTTCTCACTCTTGGCAAGACCTCCATTGGAATACCAAAATATCTGATCAAGATAAAGAAAATGCAGATTATAAGCTTTTCTTGTACAGGGTTCCTACAGGTTTCAACAAGTTGAATTTAAGACTTTTTTTATTACTTTAATTTTTATTGATATTTTCAGCATTTATGAACAACAATAACCATACCATACCAACTTTAGCACTTTAAGAACTTTGCAGTTGGCCAAACTGCCATACACTAATCATAAAACAAGGGAATAAATAAGTAAAAACAGTGATAACACAGGGTGCAAAGCGGGCTAAGAACAAAATACAACCATCATAAAAACAAAGACAAATTAAAATCTGGTAAAAGCAACAGAGGAAATCTAAAACAAAACCATCTCACTCATTGATTAAAAGCCAACAGGAAAAAGTGTATTTTTAGACGTGATTTAAAGACAGGCAGAGATTGAGCCTGCCTAACATCTAACGGCAACTGGTTCCACAGCTTTGGGGCAACAACAGAAAAGGCACGGTCCCCGCAAAGCTTCATTTTAGTTTTTGGAACCACAGGCTGCAGCTGATCTGCTGACCTGAGAGCACAAGGGGGGCATAGGGGTGGATCAGGTCAGACAGGTAGGAGGGGGCAAGGCCATTCAAACATTTAAAAGCAAACAGAAGAATTTTAAGATCAACCCTAAAATGCACTGGTAACCAATGAAGTGAAGCTAAAACCGGTGAGATATATATAACAACAACGCTGTATGGGAGTCACATTATTAATAGTCCATCCATTCTTTGCTTCTTCAGTTATAAATTTAAGACTTTTTAAGACCTTTTTAAGACTACTTAGCACTGAATTTAATGCCCATTTAACAGCCTACTTCGTGGTCATACTGGCAAAAATTTGTGTCTCCTAGAATTTAGGAAAATGCATTCATTTACTCCAATGCCTTAATTCTCATCGTTCCAAGTTGGACTGATTTCTTGTACAAGGCGCAGTGAACTTCAAACACGATCCCCTCCACTCGTGTCAACCAGGTTGTGAATTACCTTTTCTCCAACCAGACATTATTAAATTTGCACTTCCTCATGCTTACTTTGTTCTTGCGAGCCGTCTCTTAAAGTTGCCAAAGTCAGGTTTCTCGGGCAACACACGTCACAAATGGCTGCACGTGTGTTGGGCGGAATGTTCTGTGATAATTTCTGCAAAGTTAGTGATAACTGGTTCCTAATTTCAGTATAAATTCTCAAGTTGGAATGGGCGGAAGTGAGTAGACTAACATTACTTTCTTTGCAGTTTGGACATTTCCCAGACACATTTAAACACAATACAGTGAACAAGTATATGGCAACATAACTTAAGACCTACCATATCAAATTTCATACCCTTTAAAGACTTTTTTAAGGTATTAAATGCAGATATGTAAATTAAAGACTTAAGACTTCTTAAGACTCCGTGGAAACCCTGTTTTATCAAACTACTCAGACAAAACACTGCAGTCATACTTGCAAAGCTCTGGGTCCCAGTCCATGGTGTGAATGTTGAAGAGCATGGTTCTGCTGGCGTTGGTTACATCTGTGCAGTGGACACCACCAGACTTCCCTCCTGTCAAACACTGTTGGACACAAAACAGCATTTTACTTAAAGTGCCATGTCTCAAATATACATTTTTCTGTGGCAACAGAAAGCACTGAATTACCCAAATGAGCCAGGAATCAACGGTTCCAAACATGGCACGGTGAGACACAACAGCTTCACGGACTTCATCCACATTGTCCATCAGCCATCGCAGCTTCACTGCACTGAAGTAAGTGCTGATTGGAAGCCCTGTTTTATGCTGCAAGATAACAGTGATATTTAGAGATAATCATTATCCACTACAATGTTATTAAATGTTAGATATTTTTTACCATTAATACAATACATTTGATTTTTTTCAACCATTATAAGACTATGATCTCAGTTGCTTTAGAGGTCACAGATACTTCATCAGCCTGATCTAAATATTTTTTCCAGGTAAAAAATCTGTCATTTACAAGACAGAAACTAGAAGCACTCGGAGAGCGCAGATCTCCACCAAGGCAGATCAGTGGCCCCCCCCGTGGGCCCCCCCCACCCCCGATCACCACCAAAATTTAATCATTTCTTCCTTATCCCATTTCCAACAAACCCTGAAAATTTCATCCAAATCTGTCCATAACTTTTTGAGTTATGTTGCACACTAACGGACAGACAAACAAACAAACAAACAAACAGACAAACAGACAAACAAACAAACCCTGGCAAAAACATAACCTCCTTGGCGGAGGTAATTATATGGTGATAATAACAAAATAACAAATATTCAATGTCATGATGATAAGCTCAGAAAGACAGTGTGGAAATGTAAACTTTCAAAGGAAGCAAGCTGTCAAGTTATTAAGAATATATCAACACTTACTCCCCAAAATGTGAAAGTAAGACTACACCACCACCCACCAAGTGCCGAATCCCTCCAGAAAATGAAAAAAAATAAAAACACTAATTCAGTGGTAAGGTGAGCAGAAAAATCGAGGGGATAAAAGTAATAAAGGACTGAAGAAATCTCTTGGTTGAGACGAAACATTTTCAGAAGAGCTAAACCAGTTCAGTTGAACTGAGAAAAACTACCAAAAATGATGACCTAGGCAAATGAGAACCTACACAGCCACAAAAGTAATAATAACAATACAATAATATAAGAGACAAACAAAAGGAGAAATATACATGTACAGTACATACTCACTATGCAGTAACAATGACTTTTAGCACCAAAAGCATGATGTATAATTCAAATACAAAAACAGAGAGTCGAAGCATTTCATACAAAATGTCAAATCAAGTGCATTGTCGTAAAATACTAGAAGAACCCTCTGGGCCTACATGAACAACAGAAGACGGCAGAACAGAAAAAGCACTCACCTTCAGATGGTTCTTGTTCCTTCCTGGAGTTTTGTTGATTAAATGTTCAACTGTAGATTGGGTCCGCAAATCAAGCCACACTGAAAAAAAACATTACACCTCAGATTAACGTAAATGTTCTGCCACACTTACACTGAATAATTGGGTAATGATACTCAACAAAACAGCAGAACAGACTTGCAAAACTTTACCAATTGCATTGTAGAGCGGTTCTCCTGTTTCTTTGTCCCACACGATTGTTGTCTCTCTTTGATTGGTCACTCCAATAGCTACAAAATATAAAACAAGAAGTGAAAGTAGCTAATTGTGCAGATCTGTCAAGTATTTTGAACACTCTCTTCAATTCCTGCCTCATAAGATGAAGTAGCAACATCAAGCCATTGTCCACATACCTTTAATGTTTGAGATATCAATGTTAAGCTGGGTCAGTTTCTCACATGTCCGCTCCATGCACTCATACACCGACTGCAGGATTTCTTTGGGGTCCTCCTCCACCCATCTAAATAAGAGATAAAAAAAAAAAAACAAGTAATGAATAGCAACTTGATATATTTAATGGACCATAAGATGTTAGAACTTGGATGACTGTGAAACTCACCCTTCTTTGGGGAAGCTTTGTTTGATTTCCACCTGGTGATGACTGAGAAGCTCTGATGTTTTTGAATTGAACACCTTCATGAGCAGAAAGTTGTACAAGAGAAACAAACAATGGTGCTTTAGTGTATTTATTTTAATATTAATTCATCCAAGGAAAGTTCAGGTTTCAGTTACTATCTCCGCTATAGCCTCTTTGTAATGGTCCATTATTATTTCAAATCAGCCTCCCTTGGGATATTTAATAGGTGTGATGCAATCTAACAACATAAGAATTACTGACCTGCTTTTCTAGACAGAAGGATTAAAGTGTTAAGTAATTGTGAAATTAATTAGTAAATTAAATGTTCCTGTTCCTTTTTTTATGTAAGCAGAGAAATATGTCGTACCTGGCCATATGACCAGACACACCTTTAAATATTAGACCCTGAATATTGCCCAAACTGCAACTAGTAGAGGACAAATTCTGGTATCTGCATGTATAAGTTAAATGGATTTCTGAAGAAAAGAAGGGCTGCATAGAACAACAGCTGTGGTGTTACTAAGCATGGCCAGCTCACCTTTTCATGCTGCAGTTATCACATATATAAATATCACTGTACATGTTCTGTTACACATTTCAAATTATGTAAGACACCATCATCATTGCTAAACTTTAAGATGATGACATCATATCCAACTGCAAAAGGTACAAGGGCAAACTGTTACAACATTGTTTCAAAAATGTCATTTTCAACTATTTGTTCGTCAGAATGAAGGCAATGTCTGCATTGTGCACAAACTGTGTGACTCACGCCTGGCTCTGAGCCTTGGCCACTCCCTGGAAAAATATCTCAAAGAAAAATCTGTTCCATATATTGTGAGACCCAAAACAAAAAAAAAAAGATGAGCCTCATGTCCTGTAACTAAAATGATAAATGCAGTGCACTTACTACTTGAAATACAAGCTAGACACAACTTTCTCCATTTAAATATTTAATACACTTGAAATTGAATCGTTGCATTGTTGCGTTTGCAAAGAACTGAAATGTTGAATGTATAACAGCAACCACAAAGAAACCCAGTCATCTGCCCTCCCACTCAGAGTTCATTCATAGCACTGTACAACAATATGAAAAAAAACCAAAACATTTAATTCATCGACCTTTAAAACAAAAAAAATTAAAAACTTGTGACTTCTCCGAGACGGTTTAAGAGCATGGTTTAAAACTAAATGTGCTCAGATCTGAAATCAAACTGTCAGATACATCCAAAGACTAAACCCGCAGCAACGCCTTCATGAGCTCCATATCAAATAAACAGAGCTAGCTTGACCTGACTGTCCCTGTGAGTCTTACCAAAAACCGAGTGGAGCTTGTGCCCTGGTCAATGGCAGCAACCAGCGGCCCCAGCATGATCCTGTGTGAGGACGCGGCCATGGCGCCGTTCATGGGCAGCCCTAGAGCTTTGGCACCTACAAGGATAGGAAACCGATTATCGCCGGCAGAGCGGCTCAAGTGTAACCCAAGTCGGCCTGTCGGTCAGTCGCGGCCTTCGCACGTAACCGTCTCTCGGTGATGACGCAATCACTGTCGTACTTTGTGCTGTCAGATACAAAACAGGTTTTTACCTTTTGTTTCTTACACCTAGCTCTCTTTAAGATGTATCCATGACGCGTTGCTTTTTTTTACTCCACACAATTCATTCGCTTAGTAAGTTATATCGAGTTTTTACAACAAATATTTTTGACACTCACTGACACTCTACCTGTACTAAGTTCTTAGTTTGTTTGTACTATATTGCACTTGTCACCTTCTTCATAGCAACTTCTTACAGCTGCACATCTTTAATTACTTTTACATTCAGACTGACTCCATCCAAGTCACTGAAAAAGAAAAAACTTGTTCCCATACCGGGAGTCGAACCCGGGCCGCCTGGGTGAAAACCAGGAATCCTAACCGCTAGACCATATGGGAAGCCATGCACGAATCGGTCGAGCGGAGAATAATAAAGGTACTGGTAGTAGATGTGTTTCTGTTAGATGTCCGGAATATAATGATTTCGGGTCAATGATTGTTCTCTAGTGAGGGGAATTCCGGCTCTTTTTAGAGAACCAGTTCTTTTGGCTCGGCTCATTAAGAAGAGCCGGCTCTTTCTGCTCCAAAGTGGCTCTTCAGATTTTTTGGTGCTTAAATTAATTTATTACCAACAATAATGTAAAGTTATGCGCAATATGAATTACTAATGTAAAAAAAAAACATGCACCATGTCAAATGTTTATGTAAATGTAAATACACCTTTACTTATACACTACAGAGTGATTAAAAATAAATAAATTAGAAAGTGCAAAAAGATTTGAGCTGGCTCACAGGGCTTCTCTGAGAAGTCAAAAGTGAATTAAGCATAATATTCAACCACACAGGAATGCAAGTAAACAATAATTTCTCTTGTTAATCAAGAAATAAGAGTGTGCTTTTTTGGTACATTTGAAAATTGATTATAACGAAATAATTATATTTTATCATTAAAAATATCAATCCAGTTCAGTTACTATATCTGTCTAAATGCCGTTTATATATGCACACAACAAGAAGAAGATATATGACAGAAACAAACTTAGGACCAGGAAATATTCCACAAAAAGCTAACTGATAATTTCAGAAAATGAAAGCAAATATGTGTGTGTGCTTCCAAGCGAGTAAAAAGGCAAGAGTCGTTTTTGTGACAATTGTAGCAAAGTAAATAATGATACATACAAAAAACAAATATACACAGAAGCAGAAGAGCATCTATTCAAAGTCACAAGTACAGTATTATCTGGATCTTCTTTGTGATGTTAATTTCTCTTACTCCACAAGGGGTCAGTAAAACATCACAAAGGTTTTGAGTTTTTTTTTCCATGGTAAACAGTGACTACAGGGCTATTAAGCTTGTACTTGGGCAAATCTGTTTCATTATTCATGTCACCATGTCCTATTCTTATTTCCTTATGCATTATTTTAAAACATCTCATTAGACTTCAACCCGCAGGCTCTTGCTTTCCGTTGACGGACTATGATGTCATCACTAGGGGACGGTGTTGTCAGTACTTGAAATGTGTGAAACGATTGTTTTCTTTTCTTATTTCATTGTACATTTGTAACTGATAGCTTGTTACTTCCGAAACATAAGATGTAAGTAATAACAAACATTTTTTATTTGTGATGTTGGAAATATGGCTCATAATGCAGTGCATTCACACTACTTACTCATAAATATAGCCAGTGGTTAAAGTTAGCTTTCCAGGCTAATCTTATTCATGCTATGCTGGTTTATTATGCTTATTTTTTTTAGGGCTGACTACTGGAAGTCACAGCCCAGGAAATTCTGTCAATACTGCAAATGCTGGATCGCGGACAACAAGCCTGTGAGTGTGCTATGAAACGCAGCAGTCGTGTAGATGAAAATAACGTCCATGCAATGCTAATATGCTTTCATGTTTTTTGGTCTGCAGAGCATTGAGTTTCACGAAAGAGGGAAGAATCATAAAGAAAATGTGGCTGCCAAAATTTCAGAGGTATTTGTAAATTTGTCTCCCATTCTGTGTTAGGATGAATGAACTGAAATGAAATGAATACTGAATGAACCTACATGCTTATAGTATGAACCTCAGAATCAAGAGTAGTATTGCTGTAATAAATTAACATGATGTGGTGATGCTATGAATTAATATACCTGATTAGAATTCCATGTTTGGAATCTTCTTTTCCTGTTAATAGTAATATCCTTGGTGTAAGTGCTCCCTCACAATACATTTTAATTAATGATATGCATAAACATATATTCGCTATTGGGGAGCATATTTTTTATTCACGCTACTTATCATAAATACTTACAAGTTAAAAAAAAAAAAAAAAAAAAAAAACTGCCCCTCTTGGCACCACTCTCAGGACTGGCAGGAAAGATAAGGTCCAGACACAACACTTTCGACTTGAAAGCTGTTATCCTCGTGGTCACTTGCAGATGCCTCTCAGCTAATCATATGGTTTTCTCTGCAGATTAAAAAGAAGAGTATTGAGAAGGCAAAGCAAGAGGAGCGTATGTCAAAAGAGTTTGCAGCAATGGAGGAGGCTGCACTGAAGGCATATCAGGAAGATCTGAAGAGGATGGAAAGGGAATCAGGTACATGTGTGCCATTTTATTAATGTATGTGTATTGTTAAAGCAGTAGCATTAGTCTGTGATTCTACTGAAATTTGTTTTTGTTTTAGGGTCAGGTTCACAAGCTCAAACAACAACAATAACACCACCACCACCAATAAGAAAGCCACAGGTCCAACCTCAGAAACAGCCTCAGGCTAAAAAAAAGCACAAGCAAGCAGAGAAGAAAGACAAGAAGCCCAGAGAGCAAACAGAAGCACAGGTCTGGGTTAAAGGAAAGACAGATGATGGCCATGTGTACTATTACAACACAATAACTGGAGGTGAGAGTAACTATGATTATGGCAATATGTCATGTGTAATATGCTTTGTTTGGAGTTGGAGTTGCTGATTATGCTCTATTACTGTTTAGAATCTCAATGGGAAAATCCAGAGGGGTTTCAGGAGGGGAGCTCTTCCTCACAATATGGAAACACAGAGGTTAGTTTTTCTTTATGTATTCAAATTAAGTTTACTCTGTTCCATAATAATAATAATAATCTGCACTGACAACCTCATTATTTCTCTGCAGAGCTCCTCAGGATGTGCTTGGATGGAAGCAGTCAGTCCTGAGGGTTATACTTATTACTACAACACAGAGACTGGAGGTTGGGTCATTTTTAAACGCTTAAACTCTTTTGTTTGCTCTTTTGTTTTGTGTGTCTTTTGTCATTTCTTCAAGGACATAGTCAGTGCATTTGCATAAACATGTTATGGACATTTTGAAGTTGTACATTTGAATACTTAGGGAAATCTGCAAAGTTTCCTCAACTTCGCAAAAGAAATTATGCTCACTTGAAGTGGTTATTGCCTTTTTCGCAAAGTAGCTAATGGATGTAATGAGAAATATAAACACTTTTTTCAGATAAGTTGTGAGATACTGAACAACTCATCTCACATGGTTGATGTATTTATTATAGCGCCATAAAGCACTAAAATGTGTATAATAGTGGCTAAGATGCAACAGGCGATGTGTACAAATGTGAAGAGACCATATTATTTATTGATCTTATCCATGAAAAAAGTATTGCAGCTATTTTAGATGGAAATAAAGAACAGGAATGTTCTACATCTGTTCTGTGTATTACAGTCATGTGTAACGTTATCTGTAGCTCCACCTTTTAATGACTCCATGACGCCAAGTTTATTCACCCCAAACCTGTTTATGGAAATACACTTAATCTGAATTTACTTTTAATGCTTTGATATGCCTGTTTTGAATTCACTTGATTATGGAAACCAGGCAATATATGCTTTACCTTCCTCACCTCTCAGAATCCAGCTGGGAGAAGCCAGCAGACTTTCCTTCTGATGAAACCAGTGGGTTGAACACAGACGAGGAGAGTCAGGAGGAGCCTTCAACCGCCCAAGCAGAGCCACTTTCAGGAGAAGAAGAGAACTCGAATGGAGCCCAGGCACCTCAGGAAGTCACAGCCACTGAACAAGACACCCAGCAACCCAAAGTCCCAAAGATCAGCTTTAGGGTGAGAGAAATCCTGCCAAAGAGTATTACCTTGCTATTATCCAGATTAAGAGTTTAGTCTGACAAACTTTCCCTTTCAGAAAAGAAAAGCAGAGGTCGAACCCTCAGTGGAAGAGGGAGAGGATAAAGCAGGTGATGGTTGTCTGAAAGAAGACACTGAAGAGCAGAAAAAGGAAGAAGAGATCCAAACCACAACAGCTGAGCCTGACGTGAAAAAAGAAGAAGAAAAGCCAGTACAGATACAAGCCAAGAGACCAAAAGCAGCCAATCCATATGGAGCCTGGGAACAAATCCAGGAGGAGGAAGATCCATAGTAAGTATCCACTATAAGAAATTAGGAGTTCACACTGTCCAAATCTAGTTTCAAGTCTTAAATTGTTTTCTTTCCTCCCCAGTGTGAAGGTGGACTTACAGTTGCCACAGGTTGAGGGAGCTGAAGCCACAGCTCAAGCAGAACTTCCACCAGAGCCAAAACACAAGTTCAAAGAACGCGTCATTACCTCCCTTGGTGACGAAGGTGGCTCTGCTTCATTCAGAAAAAACAAGACACAGAATGGGAAATCCAGAAGCCTCCGACAGAGAGACAATGATGACTGATATGTACTTCATGTCAGAGATGTGGACAATGAGACTTTTACACAAGTTTGCCCTTTCTGAAGCATATTTGTCATTTAGTTGCACCATTAAAATGTTAAAGTTTATTAGGATTTTGTTTTTCATCTCTGAGAACTTTTAAGTATAAAATCACTCATTTTCTTTTAAAGACAAAAACTAAGTTTGGCTATAATACCTTTTCTTTCCTTTGACAGGAATTGAAATGACAAAATATGACTATAGATAATTGGTGTTATCTCATGTATGAAATACTAGTGTGGTAATCACACATTTCTGTGCAGATACAAGCCTCAGGGGGAATTAAAATATATTTTACCAGTCTAAATCATTAAAGAGAGTAATGCATTTTTTGTGATTACTTCAGTAGTTGTCATATTTGGTCAGCAAAATACTTGTAAATAAAATTGAATGAAAGGTAGATTTTATGGAGGGAAACATATTGGAGGTCTGATGGTCAGTTGGTCTACAAATGCAGGGAGTGACTTGATTCTGATCGTGTGTGTATTAAGGAGATACGTAGGTGGTGCTACCGCACCCACTTGGCAAGAAGCATCAATGGCACTAATGTCTGTTCAGAGTCAATGTAAAATGTCAGCTGTACAAGATTTTACCAGACTGTTTTCCAGGTTGAAATAATAGTTGTTTTCACCAAAAGCTGAAGTGCAATTTAAAAAAACTGTCATAACACAAAAACATTTTTAATTTTTATTTTAAAAATATCTTAAATTATTTCTGAGGAAAGGATGCAGTTTTTCTTGTACTGCAATATTTGCAAAGCAACACAATGCACATACATGTCCATAAATATGAATACAATATAGATCAGCTCTGGTGTGCAATGAACAACAGTAGTTACCAGTTACTGTGTTCAGTGGTGGCTATCAGTCTGCATTTGTTTCAGACTCATTTCTTTTCAGGCTGATGCTGTTCTCCACCAGCTCCAGAAGAGACTCCCTCTCAGCATGTTCCAGGACATCAGAGATCAGATCACCAAGAGCCTCCCCTCCTCTCATGAACTCCTAAGTATTGACCATAGCAGATTAAATATCAGTGACTGACCTTACAGAAAGAAAATATATTCATAATGTACATTAGTTTGGATACACTGGTAAATGCCTGTTGTGGTGTAAAACCATGATAATCTGTCATTGAGGTTGGAAGGTTTCACACAATTTGGCTAAATGTTTTCAAATTTTTCACAGTTCCTAACTTTTCATATTCAGAGTCAATGTCCTTTTACTTGCCAACATGAGAAAATCTTGTGAAATTAGCCAAGATCTTATTAAAAGTCTACTGCCAGTCCAGTTTGTCCTGGAGAAGAAGTTTCAAATGTCTGAAAGTGACAGTCATCTGTTCAAATAACAGTACATAAATATGATATGAATAAATAAATATGAATTACTGCATCCAAAGACATGGATAATAAAGCTTAGACAAAAATGAACATGTATAGGAAGACGATCTTTAGCATGGCTCCTAAAATGGTACCAACATGCCTTAAGACCAACAAAGTCAATCTGAACAAACATAACATTTGTGAGCTGCATTAGTTCAAACATTTCTGCATAGTTTGGTTTGAAGTTGATGGAAGGTTACCAATTCAACAGACCATTTAACGGCAATGCCACCAAATTTTGAGTAAATCTGATCAAATAAATTCCAGATTTTCATATCATCAAATTATGTGACATATCAGAATTTTACTTGAACTGACTGAACTATCAGAGAGAATACAAAGTGAAATGAAGCCTGGAATTGTGAAAACTTTAAATGCCTTTAGCCACTCTGTAAACTTCCAACCTCCATTGGAGACATACCTTTATATCTCTGGTAACATAGCCAGTCCTGTGGTCTGTGACACGATCCTGGCTAAAGTTGTATGTACGGATCCTGTCAGACTGAGAGCGTGTCCTCACCTGTAATAAATGGCATGGGTGTAAGGAAGTAAAAAAAGAGAAGAAGGTTTACATCCCTGAAATTTCCTAATAGAGAGAATTTAGATGATAAATCTGCCTTGTGGGTTCAATCACCTGCTGCTTCCGTGCTGTGTCCCTTTGCTCAGTCTCTTTACCCATCATGCTCTGGTAAAGCCGGGCCGTCAGCATGCGCATGGCAGTGTCTCTGTTCTGAAGCTGAGAGCGGGACTGCTGGCACTCCGCTGTGATACCTAGAGGGAGGGAAGAATGTTATAAAACAGATGGCAAAAGATACATGTATGTATGTATGCATAAATGCCCAGAAATCTAAAGGCTTGATCACTTGACTTGTCCAGAACTAAAAGATCAGAGCATATTACTCCGGTTCTAAAAGTCTTTACACTGACTCCCAGTCAGCTACAAAATAGATTTTAAAGTTCTGCTCCTGGTCTACAAGTCACTGAATGGTTTAGGTCCAGAATACATGAATGAGATGTTAATAGAATATAAACCCAGTAGGGCTGAGGTCAACTGAGCCCCAGATGTGAACATTTTTAAATCCAGGTTAAAAACCTTCCTCTTTTCATGTGTTTATGAGTAAACTCTTTCTAATCTTGTCTTTTAAATGCACTTTTTTATTTTAATGTCTTGCTTTACTCTATTTTAATTTTAATGTTAATTTTAATGTTTGATTTTATTGCATTTTAAAATCACGTTTTATCTCTGATGATTTTAATGTCTTTTTTTCCCCTTTTTTATTTTTAATGTAATAGCACTTTGAGTTACCCTGTGTATGAATAGTGCTATACAAATAAACTTGCCTTGCCTCATCTCACCTGTGGGAAGATGAACAATGCGCACTGCACTGTCTGTGGTGTTGACACTTTGGCCCCCTGCACCTCTGGATCTGAATGTGTCGATGCGAAGATCCTTTTGATCAATGCTAATGTCCAACTATGAAAGCAATACAGCTGTTAATAACATTAAAACACAGAAAACAAAGTTGTGATCAAAGGGCAGACCATGAGGAGAACAATGTTAGTGTACCTCAGTCGGCTGAGGCAGGACGATGACAGTCATGGTCCCTGTGTGGATGCGTTGCATCCTGGAGGAAAGACCCACCTCAGGGATTCTCTGCACCCGGTGTGTTCCCCCCTCATGCTTCAAATGCCTGTAAACATTCTCCCCAGCTATTCGAACCGCTGCATGGTGCAAACCACCTGAGAGACAGTTAATTAATTATAGACCCAAACATCCATAATCGACCAAAACTATCTGCTGATCTAAACTGTTTAATACCTGTTGATCCACTAATTCTATTAATATATGTTTTGGGAACTAAAATAAAAGTAGCACTGGGTCTTTATGGGTTAATCTACATCTGAGGTCTACTGAGATAAAATAAACATCTGCAGAAGGAGTCATAAAAAATTTGGGGGTGAAATCAGTCCTTTCATTTTTTACATACATCAGTACAAAACATACATGGTGATTATATAAAAAAAAGACTGGTCACGATTCTCAAGCTTGTTTGTCAATTCAAAGAGACCTGAGTGGGTTGAGTCACCTGTCAGTGGTGGTGGTGGTGAGGGTGGGGGGTTATTACTGCTGTCTATTGTTCAGATCCTTTTGTCTTAGATCAAGCTGTAACATCAGTGAGTTTGGAGTTATTCTGCTCACGTGTTTTACATGGTTAGTTGTTTATATCCTTTGTATTATATCAACATCTTTTCCATCATAATTTAATCTGTGTATGGAATTCCTGACAGACACGACTCCTCTTACCCAGAGTGCTTGTGAAGCTGACAGAGATAGACAGTCCATATTGCAGTCAGAGGAGAGGACTTAAAAGCAATGAAACTTGTTTATCTGCTTAAAGCAGATACATACTGTCTAACTATAGTCCTAATCTATTTTACCATATTTTTCAAAATATTAGAAAACACATTTTGATTCTAACTTAGTTGTTTTTTGTTTTGTTTTTACAAACACCAGTATGGTTTAGTGTTAGGAGCATTTCATACACTTAATTGTGTTTTATTCAAAAAAACTGAGGAAATATGGACTTTTTTTTCATCTGCCAGAAAAATATTACAAATGATGATAAATGATTAATTTAATTGTTGTGTTGAAACTACCTTTCCCACGTATTATACATACAACTTTTATTTATTTCAGTTACATACACATGATATTTCCCCATATTTGACTCAATAAGTTGATGTTTTCTGATCTTTCCCACAGTTAATTTCTTATACTTGTGTATTTTTTCCTGAATATTACTTGTTTGCAAAGAATCATCTATTCAATCGATCCTCTATAAAAATAAATGTTTATTGAATCATTGTGTTTAAATATGCACACATTAGTGGTATGAGTCCCCTCATCCACACACCCCCTAAGCTACTGTTGCTCCCTTTAGGAGTCATCACAGCAAAACATCTGCTTCCATCTGACCCTGTCCCCTGCATATCCTCCTTCATCACATCCATAAATCTCCTCTATGGTCTTCCTCTTCCTTATAAAATCATATCCCCCAAATGATACTCTAAATTATACTGCACCTCTATGTAAAATTGCAGACTGAAATATCACTCACCAAACTCTGCATGTGTGTAGTTTAACACTTCAAAATCCCAGTTTTTGTAGCTGGCAAATCCCTCATACATGTCAAACATTTCTCTGGTGAACTGCTGACAGATGTCGCCTGAAAAAACATAGGGTGTGAAACAACAAAGCACCCAGGGTATATTCCACATCTCAACAAGGTGGAGCTCTTTCACTTGCCTCCAGTTGTCCGTCCTGATACAACTTCCATCATAATATTGCTGGAGTCAAGAGGATCCACAGGCACAAGAGCTTTAATCAGCTGGAGAGAAGTATTTTACACTTAAAAACATTACCTGAACACCTCATCATATATTTGTACGTGTTTAGTGTACTTACATCTTTTCTTAGAGCTAAAATGCCCTTAGAGATCTCTGCTTCCTCCTCTTTCAATAATTGGTTCAACTGTTTGTCTTCATCTTTGGAACCAGCTGCACCTGCAGGTTAGCAAATAATTTTTGATCCAAATGAATACAAACAGTCAAAAGCAGCATGACTTATGAACTGTGCCTATGAATAGTGAATGGGTCATAAATATTAACAATTATACTGCATTTAGATTTCCATGATATCAACACAGATCTTATTCCTTTACAACCTGAAATAAACAAAGTCAAAGATGCTCACTATGTATAAGAGACAAGACTTCTTCAAGGTCTTTCAAGGCTTGTTCAATACTCTGATATATATTTGCCAGTGGCAGCAGCTTTGCATGTTTACTGATCATCACTTTTCTCTCTGAGTCGCTCAAACATGCATGCTGTAACTTCTCGCTGAGGTCAGTGTACTCCTCCATGTGCTGCTTTAGATACCTCCGGACCGACTCATTCTTGTACAAGTCTCCTAAATCACTGTGACACAGGCGTTTAGGTGATGTTGTAGTCCACTGTTGGGCTTGTGTAAGGTGTGCATATTTCACACTGGAGTGTCCTAAAAGTGTCCTCCATCCTCCCCCCTCGGTTCTTACTTTTCCGCAGAAAGCACACAGACGAAGCCAACGTTGGACGCGCATTTGGCTACATTTAAAGAGTCAAAAATATATTTACATGTGGGGTTTAACTGTCTGACCCAACTGTTTAAGAACATACTGCTACTGTGGCTAGCAGCAAGAACCGGAAGTAATTTAGAAAACAAGGTCGATTGGGATCGGAGCGGGGAACTCTGGGAATCGTAGTTTTCATGAATAGGCTGTTGAGCTGAAAAGTACTTTAATAATTTGTCGAGCTATCGCTATGGGACAATAGTACTTAAAAACGAATGTAATATAATAAATCAAATTAATAATGAATCAATTTATTAAAAAAAAATAATAATCAAGATATGAAAACAGACTCCACACTAGGCTACATTATTCAAATTTCCAACGTACGCCTGTTTGTTTTAGTGCTAACAAAATGTCCGGACCCCGTGAAAATGGTAATAAGATAATTTAATAACCTACGACACAAATGTGTTAAATAACATTTACTGTGGTGTTAGCATTTTGCTATCAAAGGCATTTAATTTAAAAGCTGAGAAACAAGCTACAAGCTAGCCGTACCTACTTCTTGGCTATCAGTTTATGAATTAGAGGTTATTATAATGTGACTGGAAAAATTCAATATTCTAACAACTTTGACACGGCTTTATAATGTGCTTCTCAGGAATACAGGAGGATCCAGATTTTACTTTATCTAAGGCAGTGGAGGATGTCAGTCAGCACAGCCATGCACAGACTGAGGCCCTGAAGCAGAAACAGAAGACACTGAAGTCCCTGCAGGTTTTACTCTTCATTTACAAACTTAAGATTACATTTACTATGTCAGTTACATATGATCTCTTTATTATGTAGTTATATTTTAAATAAATACATATAAATACTTAAATACCTGTTGTTTTTCACTCAAAGTACAATACATGACTAATAAAAGACCTATTGTTGTCTTGATAAAACAAAAAAGAAGTAATTTACTGTGCCTTTATCAGAGACAAATATTATTGTCAGATACCTGTGTGTTTCAAAAATACATTTTAGGAAGATACACACTGTTTTGTTTGGAACTTTCATTCACACCTCCACAGACAACTCTGTCAGGCATTGAGGAGAAATGTAAGAGTGCAGTGGTGGCCCTGAGAGCTCAAATGAGGGAGCGACTCATACTGGAGGATGATATGGAGAACCTAGAACAACACAGACAAGTCCTCTTTGCTCGCTGCACATCCATCACTATGGAAATCACAGATGTCCAGAGTTGTATAAGGGAGGAGGTGGAGAAGGTGTCCAAGGCACAGGCAGGGTACAACACTTACCGAAAAAAGATGGAGGGTCATAGAGCTGCTGTTTTCCATGTAGCCAATCAGACAAAGGCCCACAAAGAGCTGGAGGAGAAGAGAGTGATGGTCATGATGTTGACACAGGAGAAAGAGGAACTAAAGAGGGATTTGGAGAACCCCAATGGAAACTCTGTGCAAATGGAAAAGGTGGAAGAGCTGACTGAATTTTATATCTCAAGTTATTTTTTTGGTAGTTACTTCCTCTCAATGACCAATTTCCCCCCTCAATTTTGTTGTTGTTCTTTATTTTTATCTCTAGGAAGAAACTAATGCTTTGAAGGAGGAGATTTCAGTCATGAATAAGATTATGGCACAAAAGAGAGAGCAATTGCGGAAGGAGTCTGAGAGTCATATCCAGTTTAAGAGGGAAATAGAGGTATGCAGAGATGCCTGGATATGTTAGCCTTTTTGCCTATTTTTTATTTCTAATGTAGGGACCTCTCATCTGCTGCAGATCCAGCAAAGGCGTTTTGAAGCCATTGGAAAGCGTCTCCGCTGCCAGCTAAGCAAGGCTCATGCTGTCCACAGGTAACAAGTGCACCTGTGATGATGCCCTTTGCCACTGTACTGTATACAATCATGAAGTGCTCATGTATATTTATGAGCAAGACAAAGGCATTCATGGTTTCCTGGTCTAGTTCATATGCTGTAAATTAACTGCAGGCTCTTGGTAATCAAATTACTAATGTGTGTCTGCTTTACTCAGGCAAATGACTGCAGATATCTACCACATGGAAAGACAGATAGCTGAGCTGAAGAGGCAGCTGGAGTCGTCACAGGGCCCTGTGGTCAGTGGTCATTAAATAAAGCCTTTCTTATTTGTAGTGCTTTCTTGTGTCGATGTAACCTTGTGTGTTTGATGAAAATCTTTGTTGGTTGAAAGTAGTCTGTTTTTTGGGAAGATTATAGACTCTCAAACTAGACATTAGGGGGCAGCAGTGTCAACTAAATATCCATGTATGTTCAACTCATGCTTTACAGTATTCTCCACCAGACCTTTATACATCAGTTTGATATCACTTATCAGCCAACCTATTTTCATGAACTGTTTTGTCAGAATGAAAGTGAAAATATTAAAGTACTTCTCTGTTATCACATGATTGTCTTTCTTTTATTGCTGCACAGTGTGTAAAAGTGTTTTGCTCTCATGCAGCCCATTTTAGGAAATATTTTGTGGCAACACCAGCTGAGCGTGGGATGGGATTTTAGGTCGGGTGGTGTCAGGGCATGGCTGGTCCATTTGGTGTCTACAATAGTGACCCACCCAGAACAAAAGGCAAGTGTCCACTCTAACTGTCAGGGAGATGCTGTTGTTTTGGTACATGCTGTTCCAACTTCTGCTTCACTGGGTCAGTTGATGGTCTGTGAGATGACACTTCCACTGACGGCTAACAAGGGTGCAACTGTGCTACTTCATCCATAACTCTAAACTAATTAATCAACAAAACTGCCATTTCAAAGCAATTTCATCGGTCTCTGACAAGGGTATATATCGTGATATCAAATGTATTGAGTAGATTCTCATATTCTTCATGCCTGAGTTGTGCTTTGTTTGGCTATATGTTTCCTTGCGTGACTGGAACAGCTATGTAAAACCAAGAAGGTAATGCACATGCACAGATTGGCAAAAGACATATACAGAGATATTTTAAAGGCATGGATTTTGAAGGAGTAATAATTAAATTCTAGTATAATCATATTTCTGAAATCACCAGCAGTCAGTGCACTGAGCCATTATGCCTACAGCTTACATTTACAATTAGGGTCAAACTAAAGGACAACGTTTGATGAATTGCCGAGATATTGGGACTGTTTTCATCAGCCGTTCAACCACAAATATAGTTTAGTAGGCCATTTTCTTAAATGTGCACCAGGGGAGCCCAGCCAGCCTTTCTGGACAACTGTTGTATTGCAGTTCTTTGCTGAATGACCTCAATAGCTTGTTCCCAGTCTGACAGGCCTCTGCCCTGTCCTAGTAATGCTGGACAGGTCAACTGAGCACATCAAAACAGTATAAACACAACATGTTACACTAAAGAATATTTTAGAATAAGAAGTTCAGCACACATAGAGTCACGCTTTGCTGTATGAAGTATGACTCAGTCCAATCTCAGCCACAGTGTGACCTTTTAGCGCTGCAATTTCTTAACATCAAATCTCATCTCATGGATGAAAATAGCATCTTGGTATGTAGTAGTGGGGAGCTCTTAAATGAAACTCTGTGTGCAGCTTTTGTTTTGACCTCAGTAGTTATGCATTGTCAAGCTCAGTATGTTGCACTTACATAACTAGGGTTTTCCATTCTTTAGAGCAGTTCCTTGCAGAGAGTCCTTTGTATGAAACTCTTAATATAAATGCCTTCCATATTATTCCAGTCCAAGCTAATTAAGCCTTGCTGCTTATGGAATGATTTTAGCACCAGTCTTCTACCACATGCTGCCTTTATTTATTTGGCTGACACATTTGTGTGCTTCTCTTTGGCATCAGTTGCTGTTTAAAAATACACTTGGCGGCTGAAATGATGGAAATAAAAAGTGGGGTGTGGTTATTTTTAAGCCACCAGAAACTAAAAACAAAAAACATGAACTGATAAACATATGTTGGAGAATTCTTTTTCCTGCAAAACACAAAACGTTTTTAAAGTTTTATATCTCTGAGATGGTATTTTTTTTTTTACAACAAAAGGATGACTACTTGATATTCTCATCTTGAAAGGAGATTTATAAGTAGTGTCAGAACATTATGACCTGTGTTTTCTGATTTTTAAGACTAATCACGCTGCTGCAGTTGCACTTTGTTAATATTCTTTATCAGCTTGGGACTTGTCTCACTCCAGGAATCGCTCTCACCTCACATTGGCCTTCCTCTACATAAATGTGCCAATGCAACAAACCTGCCAAGATTTGAGTTGTACTGCAGAAGCGCTGTGCTCATTTGTTTCTCTGTGCAACTGCTTCACTCGATGCAGTATGCCGTTTGTAGCTCTATGTAACAATTGCAGCTAGAGACAAAACAGAGGAAGTGAGCAAAGAAAAGGTACAAAATTGCCGGTCAGTATAGAGACAGTAGACTTTCAGTTCTCATTTTGTGTAATAATTTGTCAGACCACTCTACTTAGGCTCTGTCACTGCAACATTACCATTATTTTCTAAGTGTCTGACCTGAACAGCCTTGGTATCAAATAGTAGAAGAGGTGATGAAATGAGCATCTTCTCTGTATGCAGACTTCTTCTTCTTCCTTCTGCTAACAACATTACGTAGGGCCTAATTCAGTTTGCTGAAGATGTCAAGCTTTAAATCATTAAAGGAACTAAACATGCTGCAGGAGCTGAACTGAGCATGACAAGCTCTGAATGCAGTCTGGTCTAAGCCGGTATTTGCTCTCTTCGCACCTCCTATTAACATGCACTTCATCCTGTGCGTGATTGAGTATGTCTGACTGCCACATTTTAGCTCTTTGCACCTCATCTGGCTCACTTCCAGTGTGTACTGCAGCGAGGCAAAGGCAGCTGACCTGAAGTGTATGAGAAATCGTTATGTGCATGCCTTGAATGCTGGGTTGTGTGTAGTAAATACCTGAATACCTGAACTGTTACTACTGTAGGCTGTGTTGTATCTGCTGCAGAGTTTGACTGAGTGGCAGGCTCTGCAGAACGCTGTAGAACTGTAAAAAATAAAATAAAATAAAGACATGGGTGCTTGTTGATTTTGCTGGTTGTGTGGGTGTGTATGCTATCTAAGACGGATGAAAATTGCATTTGGGGATAGTTTTACCTTTAATGTGTTCTTGCGTGTATTGGCACCGCCTAATATCTGATTACCACATCCTATCTTTGTAATTTTATCTCACCTACACATTAAGTTTGTATGTGAGAGTGCTTGTGCAAGAGTGTGCAGGTGCATTCTGGGTTGTTATCTTTAACTGATCTGAAAAGTTTTTGAGAACAAGCAGAGAAACTCCATTCACAGTGCTGTCATTCATCAGCATAGGAGTGAACACATCACATCTATTAACTATAGATGTCTATCATCTGCCGTCGCTACCTGCTGACTTTTTAAAAGACATGCTCTGTGTGCCAGTGTGTGTCAGGCTTCACAGTGAAATATGCCTGAAGCCTGTTCCAAAAACCACTTATCTGGAAAATGTTCCCATGGAAAAACATAACAAAGTTATCCTGGACAGCTCATAACACTGCTTCTCAAACAGGACAATGTACACAGTAGTTCAAATATTATTTATACCTCATTAGTCAGACATAATCACTACTATACATAACAAAATCATTTTTTTATGTTTCAGGATTGTAATCTATTATAACATCTGCTGCAGTGCACAGCTCTTCTATATTTGATTTTTGATCCTTTTTCAGGAAAAGTAAGAACTTTTTGTGCTCTTAAGTAGTCATTAACCATTTTAGCAGTTTATTACAACCAGTAAAATCACAATGTAAGTGTTCCATCCTGCAAAACACCTGCTAAATCATTCAGAATCAAAAAGGGAATATTGGCCGAACAGTTTTGTGCATTGTTAAAAATGGATCACATTTCTAATACTGTCTGTCCCTTTCACATGCCTCCCTCCCTGTCTAGTATCTGGTGAACAGCATGCCACATTTCACCTTAGCTGATCCGACTGGTGCATAAACAGACCATGCCACAGTTTTCCTCTGTGACATCAGCGGTGTAAAGGTGAGGTGAGATTTCTCAGAACAGGAGTAAATGTGTCCCAGGTGACCTGCCTTAGTTCAGGGTTATCTCCCTGAGCTCCTTGTTGTTACACAGACTCACAACTCAGGAGACAACAATAGATTTGTTTATCTTCAACTTTGTTTCAATGGATGAACAAAATAATTCCCAGGGAAACCTTTATTGCCACTGGTAATTGTTAAACCACGTCTATAAGAAGCTTAGTGCCCTATAGACCCTCCAGGCAAAAGCTTAGTCAAGTAGAGTGTGGATTTACCTCTGGAGACCTGACAGACTCAGTTTGCCTTCTTTTGTTTGTACAAGTAATTATTGTCTCTGTAAACTGATCCAGACAACTTAAGAAGTATCTGTTTGACAAAGAATGAGGCGGGTCACTGATCTGTTTCGGTACACTGGAAATAAGTGTGTACTTTGTGTGTGGCTAACCAAATTAAAAAAGAAGTGAGGAGGGGATACCCCTTAGAAGGTGGGGGTGAGCACTCAGGAGAACCCACCATGACTCTGCTGGCCTCTAATTACTCCCATCGGTCCTTGTTAGACTAAACAACAGGCTCACCCGTTCACCACCATAACCTGCTGACATTTACACCTTTAAACATCCTGCCTGATTTTGCTGATGCTTCTATTTGGTCCAAAAAAAAATTCTGCTAATTTGTGTCATATGCTTCAATGTGAGGAAACATTGATGATTAAACTTTTCTTCTCAGTTCTTTTAAATACAACAAGTGCTCTGTGTGAGTCAGAAGACCTTTTAGTCTGGGTTTCTACTTCCCTTTAGAGCTTTGTCCTCCTCTTGGCATCATAAACTGAAACCAGGTAAAGGTGTTCAGAGCTGCTTTGGGGCGTGGTTGTGCTTCTGTCTGAGGATTGTTTTCGTGCAGACACGAAACACTCCAAAGGTCATTGTGAGTTTGTTTCAGGAATGTGGGATGAAGGAATTTTAGACTATGACGTGGCTAAAAGGTCTGGGTGAACTCTCAAACAAAAATAGATTGATAATAAATGAAACCTTCAACCCACAAAGACTGTAATGGAGCCCCACCCTGCTATGTACCTGAGCAACGCAAACAAAAACAGACACACACATACTGGTATCCACGGCACACGAGTGGAAAAGAGAGATACATGTTATGGCACATTATGAAAAAAAAAAACAAAACTTGTGGGTGGTATGTCCATATTGTGCTTTAATACAACCACTTTCCTCCACATAGTGAAAAATTGTGACTTTAATCATTTTTACATACACCAGAACACACATTATCATACATAAACATATAAACTCCACAGTATATTATGTATCCGGCTCCCCTGTCATTTGGAGGCGTGCAGAGTCAGTTCCTCCCACCCACCACCGAGTCATCTTTGTAAATGCTGCTCAGCGTTGTGTCATCTTTCAGCACGAGCTCCTGCTGGAGCAAAATATTTGCCTCATCTGTCCACCCTGTATGATTCACTGCACGGTACACTTTGTATGTTTGATAGGCAAATACGCACATTTGAAACATAAATTCACCCCCTTCTCTTGGTAAACGTTCTCATTACTCCTGATGACTCCGGAGCTCACTGCAGTAGGTATATTGAACACTGGGTTGTGTAATGTTAGCAGAAGTCCCAGATGCTTGACTCTGTACATTAAATATGTATTACAGCTGTTCTCTTCTCCTCCTACACTGAGCAGAGCATGTTTGTCTTTGCTAAAGTGATCAGATTGGGTAGGAGTATATCAAGAAAAATCAACACTGGCGTATTATGCTGTATATGGAAATTTTACTGGATGTTTACATTATACATGGACTGTTTTCTGATATGATTCGACAGAGGTAATAGAAAGAGAAAGGGAAAACTCTGTTGCCAGGCCACCCTTTCTTTTAATAAAATGTCCTAAAAATTAGAACTGAACTAATACTAGCCTAGTATCTGATCATAAATGCATGTAGCCCCAGCTGCTTCCCTCCTTATAAACAGTATAGTAAATATACAGTTCAAACTAGGACACTACAGCATGTCATATGTATGTATGCTAGACCGTAAAATCTGGCCTCCCTTCTTATAAAAAAACTGCAGCACTCAAGATGAACACACTGATTTTATTCCACAGCCAGAAAGTAGGACAGCAAGGGGGAGCAGCAGGGAGTCCCAGGTCATTCATTACGTCAGAAGAACAAGTGTGCGTGCAATTGTGAAGAGGGGGGGCTTGCCTTAGCTTGTTTCCTTTAAGTAGACTAATTGCAGACGGATCTGTGGCACATGAAGTTATGAATTAAACCAAAAAGGAAGTAGTGGTTAGCAGGAAGAGAACCTCTAATATTGTTCCTCTAGTGCTTGTCTTCTTTGTCCTCTTCTTCTTTTTACCCTCACATAAAGGGGTGGAAAAGCCCTGTTCTGTCTCTGAACATACTGTTCCCTATTTACTTCCCCTCACACAGACACAGAAACCACAGCTGCAGTTTTATCACTCCACAGCGATTTTTTTTTTTACATGGCATTGAACATCGGCAGTAAACCTAAACCCTTCTCTTTATATGCTCTATACTGCTTAAACTGTAAAGAAAAAAATGTCATCTTGCATAACCTTTTATGTAAGTTGCTTTTTTTTTTTTTTGCTCTTTTGCTACTTCACATACAGTTGTCATCTGTGTAGCCTCTGCTCAAATACTAGACACACTGAAAACCACATTCAAGTTTTGTTTGTTTGAGAGAATGCTCCAACCATCCAAAATATTCACAATGATGCACAAATAAACCACAAACAAATCCACAAAAATAAAATTATGATTAATTCTTGGTAGGTTTCAATCAAAATTTGTGCCACAGACTGATGATAAAACTGTCCCGTTCATATTAAAAGACTCTTCTAAAATCAGCCACACATGATGATAAAAAGCTTAGTTTTTATGTATCATGTAGCAGTTTGTAAAGTCTGTAAATATCGGTTACATGTTAGACATCTGTGTTGCTACAGGCAACAAAAACTATCAACAAAGGAGAGACAAATCTGTAAAAACTAGACTTAACATTGACTGTGAATTTCCAGTTTCGTTTAAAGAGGCTGAAATAAACCACAACATGCAAACAAACCTTTTTCAACTCTTGCATGTGAAGAGGCTTCTTGTTTACCGCTCAGAACTATACACCAGGTGTGTGTGGGAGTGTTTAGACACCAATATTTGCCTTTGTCCTACTGCAGAGCATCAGTGGTCTGAATGACTGCAGGCCCCTCAAACCACTCACTTCCCCAAATTTGCATTAAAAGGAAAAAAAAAAACAAGCATTGCAAGCTACACTAGAAGAAAATAAATAACAAGCTCATATTCAGGTTTTTCACTGTGCTGGAGTTCATTGTTCACTGCTTCATGCCCTCAGGAAACAATAACATGCCGCATTAGAATCTTCACTGTCACCGTCTACTTATGCAGGGTGTCTTTATGACGCCAAGTTGGGTTTGAGAAATTTGACACAGATCCAAAAAGAAGAAGGAACAAACCTGATATGTGCTGCTTTTGTTGTTTTAAACACTTGAGATTTTACACATGCTGCCCACACTCTGCTGCATCGTGACTGAGATGCTGAAACACTGACCCTTCTTCTGCTTTTGTTTGCCGTCGCTCAGTGCTTCTTCTATAGCCGGTGTGCGTGTGTGTTCGTGAGCATCAATTCCCACATTTCTAGAGTTACCAATACAGATGTGAGCATTCGACAGAGACCACAAATCACTTACTGAGAACATTTTAACGTGAGTTGTAATAAAATCACACAAACAACCATGTCCTGTGTAGAAGAGACAATGTGTTAATTATATTAAACTATTTGAGCAGGAAAGTGATGACAGACATGCTTCTTGTTTAAGTTGTAAGGTATAATTATGTGCTAATAAATCAAAACATTCAATATGTCTGCCAGAAAAGCATTAAATGGAAATAGAAAATGAAGTTGTATCTCATTATCAGTCATAAAATGAGCTATTAGTCCTAGGAGTGTGTACTCTGTTGCTGCTCTGATATATTTATTTCTAAAAAAGGAAAAACTGCAGCATTAAGGGATTAAAGGTTTCATTTTTTGGCAGCAGTTTTGATTGCATGTCATACTCGCATTCAACTGAAACTGTAGTAAAAAAAGTAAAAATTACATTTAAAAAAAAGTATAAATTCAAGCATAGCGTTCTTATATACAGAACAAAGTGCAGTACATTTGTGCCATATGCATATTCTGCAGGCTTTTTGTGTGCCAAGCCTGGATACTTAATGCATATTTAATACTCTCTGCACCTGTTCTCTAAGGATTGATTAGGACATTATGTACTGTACGGCTCCGCTGATGGGACTGTTCAAAACAATGCAAAGACCAGAAAAGCTGTGTGTGAAAAGGAGATGGGCGGCCGCATTCTGATGCATGTAGTGTGTACATGCCAATCGACTCAATATGAACAGACTGTGCTAGAACACACTGTGCTTCACAAAGCCGAAAACCCCTCAGCTAAAGAGAGAAGAGGAGGAGGAGCAGGGGTTTGGGTCACCACTGGGTGGTGTGACCTAAATATGAACCCTGTGTGCCACATACATGTATATCATGTACAGTGTATATGTACAAGCTTTTGTGTGTGCCATTGTGATGAGAAAAGATACTGTATTACTAAAAATACTGAGGTAGTATCTAATAACCTTCTGAAAATAATGCAACAACATCTCAACATTGTGGTATCATATCTCAAATAACAAATAAATACCATAATATCTCAAGGGACTAAGCACTAGGAATCTTAAAATACTTAGTATCTCATTATTTTCAGATACTAAATCAACATTTTCATGTACTTTTTTAAAACCTTTATTTAACCCATAAAGACCCAGTGCAACTTTCATGTCAGTTCCCCAATGAAATCTTCTCTATATGTAACCTTTCTTAACTGATTTATCACCTTTTATTTATAATATTATCCTCTGTATTTTGTATTTTATCAATATAAATCAGGTATTTTCTTGTATTTGCTGACTGATCATGAGGATGTTCATATAGTGAGCCTATATGAACATCCTCATGATCAGTCAGCAAATACAAGAAAATACCTGATTAACGTTGAGGGTTATTATATCAAAAAGCAGAGAAAAATTAAGAAAAACTGACTTTTTCAGTCAAATATATCATGAAGTGAACATAAACCAAGCATTTCCATCCACTGTCATTGATCAAACTTCATGGGTGTTACTGGAGAAACAATGTTGTAGAAGATGACGGTGTTTCCATGTTCACCACAGAGAATCTGAACGTCCAAATGGGTCATATCTGATGACCATGAAAAGATGGAAAACTGCATTTTACACCAATTACTTCAACATATTGATGAGATTAGTGGATCAACAGGTATTAACAGTTTAGGTCAGTAGATGCTTTTGGTCGGTGATTGGTGTTCTTTATAGGTTAATCAGGTAATTCAGTTGAGAACCAATTCTCATTTCCACTAATGACCTGGCCAAGAGGCAGCAGCATGAGGTAAATTGTACAAAAGCGATAATAGTCGTACAAAACCACTTATGAGCAGTCAGAAGCAAGTACGCTGATCAGAAACTGTAGTTGGTAATGAATTAATGAAAGTGGATTATGCTACAAAGGTATGAAGCTTTAATGGTTTTTGCAACTCATTCCAGTCATTAGGAGCAGCAGAATGAAATGAGAAACACTAAAGGACGTGTGGACTGATAAATTTACTGGAGCGTAAGTTGTGGTTATTGTTGGAGACGCTGAGTAGTGAGAGAAAGTATACACAGGGTTTGCCAATGATGATTTTGAATACTATCTTTGTTTGTTAGATTTATTTCAGATACAAACATAATACAAAAAAACAAGAAAAAAGGTAAACAAAACAAGACAAAACTAAAAAAAATTGAAAATGGAACAATTGTTGTTCCTCCCTTTTAAGACAAGACACTTTTAGTAGAAGTGTAATATATATTTTTGAGATTGTGCGTCATTTTGTTCAGCTAAATGCACAGTCATGATATTTGGAAAGTGTTATTTTGAGGTAACAATTGTGACAATTATCCCTGTGATAATAGTCTTATCTCAAAATAATGAATACTAACTAACTCACTGCTTTGACATATCGGTGGAAAAGGCTTCCACACTTTTTCTTTCACTTTATCAACAAACATTGGTATGCACTTGTGTGATTTGCTTAAATAGATCATGATGATAATGTTACAAAAATAAGACAAAAAGACACAAGTGGAGCTGCACACTTGTCCTTCCATCATCTCTAGTAATAATAATAATACATTTTATTTGTATAGGGCTTTTCAAAGTACTCAAAGACACTTGACATGTATTACAACAAATGATTTTTTTAAAAAACATTTTTCATCACCCACACAGCTTTCCTTTTACATAAGAAAATCCCAAACAGTAACCACTCACCTATTCATGCTGGTTTCATTTCATAGATGTTCACTACATTGGATATTTACTGAATTTACTGTCATGACTTCAAAAATCAGAAAAAAAATGTTTCCGCAAGCTGTCTGTTATCATCTGATCAGACCTGATTAGGATCAGATACTGGTGGTCCAAGTCACCTGAGAGTCACATGCTAGTCAGTGATTGGCTGTTGAGCTGTTGTATCAAATGAATGCATCTGTCTATTGATGCACAGTTCAGCGCTTCAAATTCAGTCACTTCCCCCTCCCTACTGCTGCTCCGTCCTTGCTCTTCTTGCCTCTGTCCACATTTTTTTTTTCCTGCTGATGCTGGCTCCACGTGCCGTTTGCGACCTTAAACGTGAGAGATAACCACACATTGAAAGAGGGAAGAATTTAAAGAAACACGTCTGATTCAGAGGGAGGGTGTTCAGCTGACGTTCACTGACTGATTACATGTGATCTACTGTTATTATTCTGTGCATCATCCAAATGATGACGACATAAGTGGGTGAAGAAGAGGGTTGGTGGGATAAAAAGGAAGATGCTATTTTAATGTCAGTGTGTTGAAAAAACAGCCTGAGTGAAAGAAATTATTTGACATTGATGGTGGACAAGATGAAATGGAAGTGGAAGTGGAAATGAGAGTGACTGCGGGGTAAAAGTAAGCTTCCTGTCTCAAAAATAGGAAGCAAACAGGAAACACTGCAGTTGACCTCAGTCTGTATTTATGTTTGCATAAGAGTGTATGTGTGTGGTATGGCACCAGATACAGAAATAGAACATTACAAGGTCAGTAAATGAATGAAGACTGGATGTGTGTAATGTATTTTTACACATGTATCTGTGCCTGTAGCGCTCCATCCTAGTTAATTTGTTTTTGAATGTAAGCTGTAGAAGAGTAAAAAAGCTAAATTACTCTCTGGCTGTTGCAACAATAAGGAAAAGAGATGCAAATTATGCAGAGCAGTGTCTGCAGTAGAATGCAAATGGCTCCTTAAAATGGACCAAAGAAGATCTCAGAGCAAATATGCTTTTAGGGAAAATACTTTGCTGTGTTGAATTATCTGCACACTGAGCACGCTCACACGCAGCCCCTGTAAACACAAAGTAGGATTTGTGAATCTCTGGGAAAAAGCTTTGCACATCCTTGCAGAGGCGACAGGCAGGCAGATGTCAACCAGATGATGTGTCCAGATTTACCCATTTACACAAGTGTATCTGCACTGATCTGGGGTCAGTTTGGAAAGACTCTTAGTAGATAGGTTAGGCTTTTTACACCATCTGGCACACACCTGCTCAAACACAGCCAGTGTAGCGAATAGAGTCCAGAAACTGTACACCTGGGTTATTAGAGTTAAACTCAAAGTAGGGCAGGGTAATATAACCACACAAAATATTTTCGGTAAAATCATTCATTTCATTTTCCATGCTGATATGCACTGTGGGTATGATACAACTTCATCCCAATGAAAAGGATATAAAAAGGAGATGACACAAGCTTTCCTGAAATACCAGCAAAACTAAATAAAGAACTAAAGTCAATTCCTCAAAAGAAGAATTCCAAAACTAAAACTAATCTACAAAGAAAACTAATGGGCATTTTAAAACTCTAATAACCCCATGGTGCATTGCGTTGTCAAGGTCAGACTATTTTCGAGGTTGCTGTGGTTTTAGGTCACATTACTGTCACACCAGTTCGACACTTCTGCTTCCTGTCGTCTGCACTCTGGGTGCTGAGTGTCCATGTGTGGAGGCCGCAGAAGGACGTATTTAGTGCTCACGCCGGCATAGCGTGCCCTGTGATTGTTGCTGATCAGCACACTGTCTGCACTCCACTTCATGAAACCGAGTCTGAGCAGGATGGAAATCAAATACTACCACAGTGTCACATCGACTAGAAGTCCTCCTTCTAATGAACTGTGTCCACCTCTGTCATAAACAACCTGATTAAGAGGAAAGTGCTGTTGAGCCTGATCCTGCCTCTCCTGCTGTGAGAGTTTACCAATGGTGTCTGACTGCTGTGAGACTAAGCACATACTTTCACACATAGCAAAAGTCTTTATTTTATTTATTTATTTTAATTTAAGTGAGCAGTACATAACAAAACATGTGAAAGACATGACAACAAATAAGACACAACAAAAACAGATACTAATCACATATTCATCATTATACATTGGTGTGTGTGTGTGTGTGTGTGTGTGTGTGTGTGTGTGTGTGTGTATATGTGTGTGTGTTTGTGAGTCATAGAGAGAGAGAGACAGAGAGAGAGAGAAAATGAAAGGAAAAGATGGAGTTGGTAAAAACAATAAATGATAATAAAAAAAGAAGAAGAAAACATCCTTATCATTAGCAACAGAGGTAATTATAGTGATGATATTAACATAATAAACCATAATGAACAAATATACATAACTAAATGACCAATGACAATAATAATAACTTTGAAAAGCCTCCACCGGGCAGATCAGTCCCCCCCCCCCCCCCCCCCCCCCCCCCAACACCAACAAAATTTAATAATTTGTTCCTTGTGCTAGTATCAACATTTCCTGAAAATTTCATCCAAATCTGTCCATAACTTTTTGAGTTATCTTGCTAACAGACAAACAAACAAACAGACAGACAGACCCCAATGAAAACATAACCTCCGCTGTTCCTTGGCGGAGGTAATAACAGCCGGATAAAGGGTATTGATAGAAACTGATAATTGTAATGTTGTGGTTGTACAGGGGGTGCCTCTTACAGAGACAAATATCAATGGTCACTGGTTTTTAGGCAATTTGCTGAGTAAAGAAAATAAGAGAAAGAGAAGAAAAAAATGAACTGTGTCCACCTCTGCCATAAACAACCTGATTAGAAGGAAAGTGCTATTGTGCCCAATCCTGCGTCTCCTGCTGTGAGAGTTTACCAATGGTGTAATGACTGTCTGACTGCTGTGAGACTAAGCACATACTGTCACACATAGCACAAGTCTTTAAGTATGTCAGCCAAAACAAACAGAGGAATTACAGTGAAATGCAACTAAGGATAATACAGGTGACACTAAGCTCCTTCCTGTCTATCGTTTTTCCAGAACCTGTAACGAAAGTGGTGCTTGTTTGTAGGGCAGCATAAAAAAAAAAAACCTGCTTCACAAGATTTGACAGTGATTGTTTAAATTTCCCTGCAGGGGTTGATTGTTGTTTGTGTTCATTACTAATAACCAGGGAGAAACTCAGCAGGAATGCAACCGTTTTTTTCACACAGTGACATCGCCAAAAAACACAATGACGCAGCCATTTACCAAACCTGCCAAACTAGAGTGGCATAATAAAGGCTTTTAAACAGACATCTGATGAGAGAAGACAACCCATTACCAATGAAGCATCCATTGTATAGAATTCCCCCTCCAATCATGAGTCATGCACATATTTAATCTTCTCATCTGCTTGTTGGTATGTGATTTTAGGGATACAAGTCCTTCCTTTTTTTGTCAGTGCATACAGTGTGAGAAGCTGCTCAGGGGAGGAAAACTGGAGGACACTAGAGGGCTGTAATCCCCCATAATCCCCTTCCCTCCCCAGTAGGGTGCGAGCTACTGTGTGTGCTTCTTTCTGTGCGCTTTGCTCTGCGGCTTGTTTTTGAAATTTCAGTGAGCTCTCATCTCGCTCGGCTGCGTGGCACGTGTCTCTCAGAAATGTGGCTTTGAAGAGAGGACAAGCAAGGACAGGGATGTACTAAAGAACAGGGCACACTCTGACCCAGCCCTTCATAAAACATAAAACAGTAAAGGCCCTTGAAAAATGTGGATATATGCTTGCGTAAGTGTGTAAAATATAAACTGCACGTACAGTACTAACATGCTTTTTTTTGGTTTGTTTTTTTGACCTTTTTCTGTTTTTTGGGTTATTTGTTTTACTTTATTTATAGAATATTTTGAACATTTTAGATAGAATGATACACACCATAGGGTATAAAAAATAAACAAAATAAACATTGATTGTCACACCTAGTTAGTTTTTCTAAAAGGTTGAGAATTTTCATATTTACCCAAGAATAACTGAGCTATTACACATCCTATAGTGACATAATCTAGACGGTTTGTTTTCCTTTTGTTTGTTGTGGAGCTGTTTTTTGTTTCTGTTTTATATTTATTTATTTATTTATTTATTTATTTTCTGTCGTTGTTGTTGTTGGTATTATTATTGTTATTGTAATTGTTTTTGTATTGTGTGCTGTTGTTGATTTTTGTTTTTTGTGTTGTTGTGTTGAGTGTATGTACATCCTGTTTGTGAGCGAGTTGTGGGAAATTGTGGTGCTTTGTTTTTATGTTGTTAATGACCCCAGGAAGAGTGGCTGCTGTGGTGTGCAGCAGCTAATGGGGATCAAACTAACCAATAAACTAATAAACCTGAATGTCAACTCCCTTCTCACCCACCACCCACTACCCAAGGCCAATCACTCAAAACCCAAATAGAAAAACAAAGAAATGGTTATAGAAAACAAGAGGTATACACACAAACTATTATAAATCAAGAAGGAATAAATAATATTAAATAAAATGAATAGCAAAAAGTAAATAATAAGTACACATATCAATCATTAAACTCCGAGGATAAGTCCAGCGAATGTATGTAGTTCAAAAAAGGATACCAAGTAACATGAAATGATTTCACCGAGCCTTTTAATGTAAACCTTTTCCTGTTTTTCTTTGATTAACCCATAAAGACCCAGTGCTACTTTTGTGGCTGTTCCCAAATTACTTTTTCTCTGTATTTAACCTGTCTTAAGTGATTTATCATCATTTATTATAATATTATCCTCTGTATTTTGCATTTTTCAGTATGAATCCTCTCTTGCTGTGAGAGTTTACCAATGGTGTAATGACTGTCTGACTGCATTTTTGCATTTTCAGTATGAATCAGGTATTTTTTTTCCTATATCTAATTTACTGATCATGTAGATGTTCATAAAACCCCACGGAAAATTCAAATATTATTATTTTACAACAGAGAAAACTGAAGAAAAAGTGACTTTTTCAACAAGAACATCAATGACTGAACATAAAACATCCAACTCCATGGGTTTTATTGGTGAATCACTGTTGTAGAAGATGACGGTGTTTCCACGTTCACTACGGAGCCTCTGAACATCCAAATGGGTCATATCTGATGACAATGAAAGGATGACAAACTGCATTTTACACCAATTATTTACATGGATTGATAGGATTAGTGGATCAGAAGTTATGAAACAGTTTAGATCAGTAGATGGTTTTGGTCACCAGTGGCTGTTTGGATTTTTATGGGTTAATCATGCACAGGCACAAACAGTAAAGTCAGGCTGTAGTAGAGGGTATGGATTCTTCCTTCATTTTGTCACTTTTAATGAGCTGTACAATTGGAGATCCTCCTCAGCCCTTCTATTGGTTTAATGTTTACTTGGACAGTAAACATCTTAATAAGTGTTGGCAACAGAGGTGAGAAACCAAAAATGACACCTCCAGCATGTGAATATGAACAACCATGGGAAGAATTAAAAAGAAAAAATACATATTTCATCAAAAATTCAAGAGTATCAACCAATACAGCACATTTCCCAGTTGAGATGCACTTAAGTGGGGATGTTTTTTGAAGTAGATTGTTCTGCAGAGATGATCCTTGGTATGTCAGGAAATAACGATTAGTAGAAACATAATACTGAAGATGAAAGCTCTTAGACTGGATGAATAACTGTGAAAGTCCTGAGGTGAACACAAGGCTGATAGATGTTCATGTTTAATGTTGAGATAAGTTTATCTTTTCTGACAAGAAGAGCAGATGAGGTCCATCTTTTTAGCAAAGCTGATCATTGTCATAAATGTCAGATTTAAAAAAACAATCTTGGTCAGAGAAGTTTGACATTTGGCAGTCCAAACTGTGTTAAAATAGATTGCAGGAACAAATTAAGTTTTCATAAAAGGTTAAAATAAATGATGATGATGATGATGATGACTGTGGATCAAATCTGAACAGTCTTTGAGTTCCTTAATAAGCAATAAAAAAAAATAAAAAATCTGATTATCCACTGTTTGATTTTCCAAGCAGTGTATTATTCATCCTTCACCACAATATGTATACTTAGTTGAATGTTTTATACTTTCACTGCATTTAAGTTACAATGTAAAAATAGTGTCACCCGTTTCTTTAAAAGTTGGTGTAAAGTATTTATTTTAGTTCTTACAATGAACAGAACAGGCTTTTTAGGGGACATTTTATGTATTCCTCTGTATAAACAACCCAGAATTACCACAGTACAGTTCCATTTGAAGGCATTTTAAAAATAAAAAATGACCAAAATGTGTTTTGTTGTAATCAGTACACTGTTTCTGTAGGTGTAATGAAAATCCTTGGTCCACACAAAAAGCATGTTTCACTCATCTAAAATTAAAAGGGGTCAAATATGTTGCTCCTTCTCAGATGTCAACGTCTTCTTATAGACTTCAGCCTCCTGCAGGTGAAGGAGTTCATATGATGAGTGTGACTTTCGTTGTCTCTGAGCTCTGTTTGGGTGCAGCTGTGTGATCACACCTCTTCTCAACCTCTTCCAAAACACACAGACATGACCTACATGTAGCCTTTTTCATTCAATCAGCAGGACATCCAATTAGCTGAGGCCAGCGTAGTAGAACTGGTAACTTCCCAGGAATGTCCACACATGTTCTAAGACTTTCCTGTATTAGCATCACATGATGCATCAAATGACTCACTGTTCTCCTGTGTTTTGTGTGTAAGTCAATGTTCAGTTCGGTGCAGATTTGCAATGGAAAGCCATGGGGCGGCAGCTGACTTTTATTGGAGTTAAGGATGATTGAGTGCACATGTGTGCTGGTGTGTGTCTATGTGTGTGAAAGCAGACTCCACAGGCGGTCTATTTGAGTGGATGCTCCAGATATTGAAGACCACTGAACTGACTGATCATGTGCGTGCATGCTATCAAAATGAAATAGAACATTAAATTATGTCTAGTCTGTGGACAAGTCACCATTTCCCTGTCTGAGCTCACAGGTTTAAAAGTTGCTTTTCAGGCCTCATCATTGTTACACAACTCCAAAATATGTAATATGGCAGTACTTGAAACATTAACAAGACTTCCTCATATCATTGCTTCCTTTTTTTATTTAGCAAAGATGAGCAACTCTTTCCCATCTCTGCATCACCCAGTCAGACTCAAACCAATCAGCCTGTTTCTTAAACACATGCTTTTTACTTGAGAGGAAAATATATTGTCTCAAGATAACTTATGGTTGTCAAAAGTCCAAATATGACATTTATTCTCCCTGTACAGTCATGGAAAAAATTATCAGACCACCCTTGCTTTCTTCAATTTCTTGTTCATTTTAATGCCTGGTACAACTAAAGGTACATTTGTTTGGACAAATATCATAATAACAACAAAAATAGCTCATAAGAGTTTAATTTCAGAGCTGATATCTAACCATTTTCCATGTTTTCCAAAATCACTTCAGTTCTTACATCAATAGCTATGGCATTGTACTGACAAAAACAGTGCTTTTAGGTATTCCATGTTTTCTTTTCTGTGTGTTTTAGTCACATGATACACACAGGAGTTAGTACTTGATTGCCTAACCATTGCTTCTGATGACTTTTGATGGTCTAATAATTTTTTCCATGACTGTATGTCCCTTTAATCTCCTACATATGGACTAAAAAAGGTTGATGGTAGCAGTGAATCAGCTGCAGTGACCACAGGTTAAATGTTGGATTTTCGCTCCTGCTCAGCTCAGTTCCACAATCTGGCTTAAGCCTTTGTGTATTTGGGTCTTTTCATGCGATAGGTGTGATGTTAACACACTCCAGCATCTTTTTTCTTTGTTGTGTACAGACATGAAGTGCTGATGCCTGGATAGCGGACAGGCTAATCCCAGTGGCGCAGGGTGGCGTGGGCCCTCAGCAGGAGGAGGAGGAGCATTAACTCGCGCACTGTCTGGACAACCAGGGTTTAAACCAGCAGGACACCTGCTTTCTCAGCAATAAGGAATACATCAACATCACAGAGGGAGGTCCAGTCGAGGGGGTGTAAAGAGGATTTTGAGGGGAGCAGTTTTAGGGCAGGCGGTGTTTAAATGTCTGGGAACAGTACACTTACTGTAAATTGTAAATTCATAAATTTAAATTTAAATTTTGGAAATAGCTCTGGGCTGTGTGAAAGTATCTCCTGAGTGCAAACACTGTGTCCATTGTCAATACAAAACATAAATAAATGCCTTCAGGCTTAAAGACTTTCTAGATGGATCACTGCTCATAATGTACATAATTGCCCTCTATATTTGCTGCCTGTAAACATCACCAGTGGCACAAATAGAGGATCTAAATCCACATGTGATCCCTTGGCCTTAGAGAACATCCTGTACTCCCGTCGGCCTGCTTGAAGAAAACACCTTTTGTCAATGAAATGGGATTTGCGAAAGTGCCATCTGGAGACATGAGTAGGAGTGTCTGATCCACTGCGCCAGCCACCCCAAGGTCAGGCCTGGGATCAGACTGACCTGAGGTGGAAGCAGTGAGGACGGGGGGGCAGACGGAGCAGGTCGAAGCCTTCTAAATAGAAACATGTTTGTAGATCAGGTTGGATTGAATGTCTGGAGCTGGAGCACTGTATCATTTTCTGATGTAATAATAATCTATACTAGGAATGAAGACTGTAATTATGATATATTTCGGGGTTGATATTATTTTTATAACTGCTTCTAGTACTAATGTTGTTTATGTTGAGAATTTATATCTAGGGACCCTTATTTTGGAATTTTATTTTGCCATTACATGTTGCTTCTCTTTCCCTTCATCCTCTCTTTGTGCTCAGTAAAGTTATCGATGCACAAACCACTGAATATTACTGCTTCAAAGTTCATTTAACACAGTCACTCAATTCTCTCTTACTTGTTAAAGTGACTACTAAGTCAAATAACAATAACAGTTTTCTGTTGAAATTATTATGGCCATGGATGTTCTTTATTAATCCATGTTGTCTTGCTAAATACAATAAAACATGGAAAAAAAGAGAAAAACAGGAATGTAAATGCACTATTAGACATTACTGTAAAACAAAAGTGAACACATTCCTAATGTTCTAAATGTAAGTGGATTTCAAAATACTTTGGAATGGTATCTAATGAGTTCATGTTTTATGTTAACTCCCTGTTATCTTGCTATAATCTAGGATGCAGAATAAACACTGAAATAAATGAATTAATAGCCTATTTTTTTAACACACATACAGCAAAAAATACGTGCAAAAGTCTTAGGCTATCTTTAGCTTTGTCGTTCCTGCAAGGCTGAAATGAGCAGACGTATTTATTTTACATTCTCTTCTCTTCACATACAACAAGCAAATGCAGGAAATATGTGCATAACCTTAAAAAAAAAAACACAAAAAATTGAACTAAATAGGTTCTAAAGGTTAAAATCACTATTTAGTATGACCCCTGACCTCAGCACAAATAGAAACATCTGACGTGTGTTGAATGCAACCCGGAATAAAACATCTGAAAATGAATGCAATAAATCTCATATTGTCTGAACAAAAGGGTTACAGACATGTTTTAGTGCAAAGGGAGATCAGACTAAATATGACCACTTTGATTTATAGAAGCCTTTTTAACTCCCTGGAATTTTTGTTTTTACTGCTGTACATACTTCACATATATCAGATTGTATCTTAATATAGAGACTTAGAAATGCATATGTGTCGTCATTAGAACTTTACCAAACCAAGAAAACCCTTACATCAACAACAGACTATTGCACAGTGCTGTATATATATTTAAGACCACCTCCTACAATGAGTCATGAGATAAACAAACAGATAAATGACAAAAAGTTCTGTTGTGTTGACTCCATATGTTATAGGCATGATGAACTGACAGTTAAGTACTGCATTATGTTGAAGGTTGTGTTATGTAAGGCTGCACAACATGGTTTCCATTTGCGGCTCTGGTGATACAGTATATACTCTGTAAAATATCTGTGCAACCAGAACAGATGTTATGTACATTTCTGTTTGGAGATTATAAAAACAGAGAAATCCTATCATAAGATTAGCTTTACATTCATATTATACAAGCATCACAGCATGAGGGAGATTAAATGTACAGTAGCTATTGCAGACTGCAGTCTAAGAGTGCTTGGTTTTGCTTCTCCATTCTATGTAATTAAACGCACCAGAACTCAATGTACAGAAACCTAGTTACTAATGGGTATAAAATTGCCGAAATTGAATTAAATACATCCTAAGTGCTTTTCTACGTCAACACATTTGAGACTCGCGCACCAAGATCCAGCCTGACAGAATGCTCGTGCACGCTCAGCTCTGCTCAGACAGTCGCGCTCACGTGACTTAAGCCGCAATACATACAGCGTGTGGGACCACGTGAGCGAGGAGGCGCGCGGGTAAACTATAGGAAGACCTATATGGGGGTCTGTCCTGTTATGGCCAATCAGAGGAGACCACATTGATAAGTGTTTACGCAGACGTCCACGTGTGCGCATGCGTAATGAGGCATGTCGAATCAGCGGCCATTCATTCCCATTGTCGGGGATGCTGCAATGCTGGGATTACATTATACCGCTGGGCAACTGTACTAATATTTGTATCTGTAGAAGATGCAGCTTTTCTTGTAGTCTACCAACATGTTGTGGCAAAAAATCATTGTTTCTAGAATCTTAAGAAAATTGCTGTTTATTTCCACAAATCAAGTTTAAAGGGAGTGTGGAAATGGATTATATCTTTGCCTTTTTCCTCTTTTAGTGAGTGGTATTCAGTATGGAGGTGCAGAACTATCACCCACAGTGTTTTAACAAAAGAGCTGCGTATCAGAGCATTCAGTTTGTTTGCATATTTTACAACTACACTATTAGGTAGCAGTAAACTCAGTATGACACACTTAACCTTTAAACATTGATGTTTCTAAAGAATTCATCAAATTTCTTCCTGCAAATGAAAGAGAACAGCAAACAGTCCAGTTTATGTTTTTTACTTTTAGTTTTTATTTGAGGTGCAACTGTCTAGTGCAATTGTAACGTCACATTTGTGATGGGCTGAGGAACATGCACAAAACAATGACATAATTCTGCTAGGCATTTTCCTTTTTGCCAAGTGTCCCATTATTATGTTCAGCACTTCAGTTGCCCTACCAGCAACTCAAACACTTGGCTGTACAAAAGACAAAGTAAAACAAAAAAAACCATAAACCATCATTCATTATAAAAGAACTACACACATCCCCAAATGTTGAAACAGTCCAGATCATTTGAGTGAGTGAATTAAGCGACCGCAGAGGAGAGTTCACATACAGTACAAGGCCGTGTGTCACTGCAGGAGAGACAGCATCTTAGTGTCGAGGTAACGGTCCTCTTCTGTTCCCACCCTGAGTAATGACATCACAGGTAGTTCCAAACCTGGTGAAACCATAGATATATATACACGTACATATTGAATAAAACAACTTAAAAAAGGCTCTATATATGTATCTATGGTTAAAAACCAGGCACTTGGCAGAGTTTAATTGGAAATTTAACTGTACAAAGTCCACTACCTATAAACAGTCATGTCCTATTTATTCTTTCTTAGTTATATTTTACAGTTCACTAGGACATAAAGTACATCAAGAAGATCAAGAACATAAACAGACAAAAACAAACTGCAATCCTAAACCTTCCCAGCCCTCCCTAAAAAACATTGATTCCCTGCATAAATGTTTAATGCTCCATCCAACAGGGGTAGAGTGTGTGAGGGTGGGGACATCGACGAAAAAAATAAGTTCTTAAAGTGGACAACGAGGCGCTGATAATATATACTCAGACTTTTTATACCCCCCCCTCTCAACCCACAATATTGACTCTTATCTTCAAGATGCTCATTAGCCAGCTGTGAGGATAGAGAACCAGAAAAAAACTGAGCTGAACTCCCATTCCAGATGGGTCGTTTGGTTTGTCTGTTCAAAGTCTGTCCACTGTCACCATTTTTGAAAGATGTTGGTGAAAAAAGTGCATAAACCACAGCACTGAAAAAGAGCAAAAAATCTGAATGATAATACAAGAAGATGCTGTGTAAAAAAATTGAAACTGCTGATGGACAGTGCTGGGTTGAGGCGGGGTAGGGTGGGGTAAGAGGATGGCACAATTTCGACGAATCACTGCGAGGGGATTTGACGGCACTGACAAGAGCGCACAGCGTGCTCAGGGCGCCCCTAATTAGCCACACCCTTAATTAGCTTCACCCTCCTCAGAGAAGCTGAACAACAGTGGTGGTTGTAAAGTCAGTTCTTGTCAGCTCTGTCCTCCCCATCATCAACACGATGACGACCACCACCACGACAAAGACGATTGTCTGAAGCAGGTAAAAGTTGGAGACAAAGCTGACACACATACACACACCGGTGCAACTCCCAAGTCATTTAAATAAAATGTGCAACAAAAGAAAGTTGTTTCGTCCTCCGGTTAGCTGTAGTGTGTGCTCTGCGAGACTGTGGCATAGTCGGTCTTGATGGTAGAGTCAGTTCACAGTATGGCAAAACTCCCTCCTCCTCTTCCTCATCTTTCTTCCTCCCCTTTTTATCTTCTGCAGGGGGCTTTCCAGTGTGTTACGCAGACATGCCGGAGTTCTGTGTAGAGACTTGTGTTGTTCCGGCTGAGCCCGGGACCGGAGGCTGGGCGGTGCTGGTTGGGGAGCCGCCGGTCTGGACTTGAGCCTGGAACTGAGCCATCTGTTCGGGGCTGGCCAGGTTCTTGAGCAGGTTGTTCTCCTGCTCCAGCTGAGTGTTACGCTCGATCAGCTCTTTGATCTGCTCTTTCAGCACCTCCACCTCCTCGCGCACAGCATACATCAGGTGACTTTTCACCAGGTCCTGAGGACAGAGAAACACAGCAAGACAAGCTTAGTTAAATAATTAATCTGATTCCTTCTTCTATGTTTACCCTAAGAGAGAAGAGAACATCTTGTCCAAACCGCATGTCCATTTCTGACTGGGACTCTTTATTCATGGCTGATGGCATGATTCTTTTAGTGTTTAAAAGGTTAAGTCATAGTAGTGTTTCAAACTTTAAACAGATTCATCCTTCAATATCAAACTAATTTGCTGTTATTTTAACAAAATGAATCAACATACTGGTCATTTCAGAAGTAAATTTATGTTTGTGTCAAATAGGTTTCTCAATTTTACATCAACATACACTTCAACCGAACAGTTAGAATTGTGTTTGGTGTGTTTTTTTAGACTACATGATTTGGAACAGCTCCACACACGACTCATGTATACTTTGAACTTCCTAAACCACAGTGTCCATGCTTAACATCCCGTCTATTTGAGAGAGGTATATTTTTGCATTCACATTTTTATTTATGTCTCCATGATTAATATTAAGGACATGCACAAAAGAACCCGCAGGAGAATCTGAGTTGCAAAGTTGCCATTAGGGGAAATGTGTGACATAGCACAATACAATAACTAATGTTGCATTGTAAACCTCCTCCGGGCCTTGCTCAGCACATGCCACCTGTCACAGTGAATGGCAGGTGAAAGCCACGGAATGCACACATAACGCAAATCCCTGCATAAACAACCATACAACGTATATTTACCAGAAAATAAGCACTGTTGTGTGCACTCATGATGATGTCTGAGCAGCCTGCTGAAAGGAGATTTGCGCTTAATAATCTGAGCATCCCTTCCTCTGTGGGCCAACCCCTCCCTTTCCCTCCTCCTCGTCCCTGCCCCAGTAGCAGCAAGAGAACAAAATGTTCCTGCACCGTGGTGGGAGGAGCCAATCACTGAGTGAGTTATTTATATGAGCGGAGGGGAGGCTGCTGCTTGCCTAGCAACACGGAATAGAGGGAGAGGGACTATGTATATGCATGAGGGAGGGGAGAGAGAGGATAGCGTGTGAACCTTAGCCTGGCCCACATCAAGTTGCCAATGAGCCGGAGGTCATCGGTCCAAATCGTGACAGAGCAGGAAGCTCCTGTTGCTGTTCTTAAGTCTAATGCACATAGCAGCATATGTGCACATCACTAACAATTCTGTGTTTTTAATGCAGCTGCATCCTGCTTTAATTCAGTCGCAGCTCCCATACAGCAGACCACCATGCTTTTCATACATTCATTCATTCATTCATTGGTCACAGGACATTACTGGTATAAGATTCCCTTTATATGTCAACCTAACATCATATCACATATATCATTTAACAGGCTATTAATACAGGACTAAACGGAAGCGAAAGGGTGTAATATGGTTGTATTTCATCTATATTGAGCAGAGGCTACAGTGTTGCTCAGGTTACATAACACCAGAGGCAGCACATACATGTCCAACATGAGACAGGGGCCTATTTACAAACACTCTGCAGCTTGGATTATTGCTTGTGAGATGGTTTAAAATGTCGCTTACCATTGCTTGTTCAATCTTGTTATCAATGGCCACCACACTTGCACCCGAAGAGCTGGAAGACAGGGAAGAAAAACAGGTCGATTGTTAATAGATGTGTAATAAGCTCTAGGATGGGACACGGTGTCTGAGCTCTGCAGAGTCTGAGGGTGTTATTTCATGTAAAGGTGCCTCAGTTCTAGGTGCTGAGGCATGACTGGCATTTACGGTTTTATTACTGCGCCCTGAGAGGCTGCCAGGCGCAAAATACATTCACAATGAAAACCATTTTAAAAGTGTCATGAGAGAAAGACGGTAAATTTGCGTCCGCATCAAATCGAATAGAGGTCGAGATGTTTGACTTTGATGGCGGAGAATCAATGAGACGGTGCACAGTCTGCTCAGCTCAATCTGCCGCAAATCTCACCAACGGGCACCGCACGACAAAGCGCAAAAACAGATGACATTTACCTATTGTCAACCCTGACTGATGCACTCTCCTTCCCAAGCACAGAGGACAAAAACGATATAGAGAAATTCCTCAGTTGACAAACGCCAAGGTCCATCGCCACTGTGTAACACTGGGAATTCATGCTATCCCGTCCATCAAAACCCCAAGACGCGATCCTTCAGCTGTACAAACTGGAAATCCAGCAGGTAGAAAAGTAGAAAAAAATAACGCATTCTTGGGTTGAGGACGTTCGGTGTGCTCTCCGGGCGACGCAGAGCCTCGCTGCCGGGACGGAGCACAAAGACTGAAGCGGCGGGCTGCAGCTCCGCAGACCGCGGCTCCCTCTGCGGATAATCCATGCAGGGAAGCAGCGCGAGCCGAGCCCTGATTGGTCCGCAGCCGCTCATTTGCATAAAACATGCAGCACACAGGCAGTGCGGCATCCCTGATTGGACCACAGAGAGCTCATTATCATAATGCATGCAACATCTTTCTACCTGGCGCACTGTCCTCCATAAAACGCTGCATCCAAGTCCACCACATCACAAAAGCAGCACCAACAGCACAAACACAAGGCGCTTCATCCTTTAGCTGCATTCTGTTAATAAAAAGGCTATTGCATGTGTTGTGGTGAGCCAAATGGCTCTATTTGCATAACGCAGAGGCAGGTAATGTGGCAACTTCGGTTTTGCAGTCACAGTTACGGTTACACGCAACAATGTCTCCACCTATTGGTTATTAATCATACTAAGAGGAGCAAACACTGACTCATACAAAGGCTTCAAGTCATTTGAGGGCTTCTATATGGGCTAAGCAGGGGCCTGAGGATAGAGCCTGAGGTCCAAGAGTGAAAAGATGACAAGGGCATTGACTGGCTGTCACCTGTGAGGGTAAATAAACTGAAAAGTATGAGGAGTGTGTTGTCAACAAAAGAAGAGGGGGGTCGTATGGCAGGAAGTGTGGAAGCAAAGCTCCTTTGTCCCCTACAGATCAGCAGTTTGAGTGAAACGAGAACACACTGTTCTAGGAAAGTAGGACCACTCCCCAAATCCACAAGATTAATATCAAATCAGAAAATGGGAACGAACCCGCAGCTTTACATAGGGGTGTACTATGACTTGGGCAACTTCGGAAACAATAGCTGTCCAACAGATTAAACAACTGTGATGTTCAAGAAACGTTTTAATACAGAAGATTACTTTAAAAACATATTCCATCCCTCCCATGATTTTCCAACTCTGGAAGAAGTTATTTTCAGATACAAAGATCAAATTGCATCTTGTGGTAGTGACATGCTCATAGAAATTCAATAAACAGCCAGGAATTAGTTCAAAAATGATAAAGTATGTAATTACAAATGGAACAACACCATAAGGGAAACCAAAGGAATTAGAAAAAGAACCATGAGGATTAAATAGTTCAGTCATATTTTTGAAAAAAAATTGGAAAAATGTCTGAGGTGTATATCATATAATAATGGTAGTAACTTCCAGTGGATGGGATAACTGCGATGTGATAGTACTATGCATGGACATGTGTGTACCCAGGGTCATGTGTGCACCATACAGATGCATTCATGTATGTATGTATCTGTTTTCACATTTGCTGTTCCTAGACTGGTTTTATGTAACCTGTGTGGGAAATAGTCTACATCATCATAAATGTACTCACTAATTTATTACCATCTTATGTTCTCCCTTACTTGCTCCATTTTCTTTTGTTCTTTGTATGTTATTAACATGTTGTGTACTTTCTAAAAATACGAATAAAAGAAAATATCAATGTCAGTTACTGCAGCCTGAAACAGACATAATGGTAGAGAACTGCTAGAAATGTCAACAAAAATTTAAGTATTTAAAGTCTGTGGGACATCAAACCATCCTTTCCACCCACTAGATTATACCTAATGTAAAAATGAAGGAGTGCAAATTACTTCTGCCTTTTTCCATAATTATTTTGGTTGTTGTTTTGTGTAATAATCTGAAAATGTCACACAGCAGACATTTTCAGATTATTATTATTATTCATTTAGGGACAGAATCCTATTTTAACAGAAAAAGAAACAACAACAGAGGGGAAGTAAGAGGACTAAAATTAAAACCATTACGTGTACAAGAACAGACGATGAATAACTATAACCAGGAGGGTGTGGCTTCTCTATCGCCATGCGTTTTATTTGTGTGACCGCTAACGGCTGCTCACCTTTGTACCTTTGGTTCACTCTGAGATGAGCAAAGGGACACATGTGAGCTCCACAACTATCTAAAGCGGTTCACACCAACGGCATGGAGCTCCTTTTCAGACACCTGTGCTGCCTTAAGCACATTACTGGTGTTATATCTGTCTCCGACTGGAACATTCAGAGTGGGCCTGAGTGTAATGTGTTTCACTGTGGGAATGTGGCAATCACAAACCTGTCTGAGGGGTCAGGACTTCCTCTAAGCTCACTAATATCAAGATATTAAGTTCCTGCAACTAACTTTGGCCATAAAATCAAGGGAACATTGAAGGGACTGTGGAGACTTTTAGAGAAGTGGGATGGACACTTCTCTGTTTCCTTTATCCATTGTGTCACATTGACACAATGGTGTATTTTGTCTGAATGGTATATTAATAAATAAGTATGTATTATGACTTCAGTGGGAATGGTAACTTTTCCATTTGATTAAAAGTGTAAATCAATAAAATGTGGCTTTTTTGCTGGACTCGGCACCATGCATGTTCCCTTACATATGTATGTGATGATAATATGATTTGTAGCCACACAATGCTTAATTTACAATGGAATGTTGTGACACATTTTTACCTTCATCAGGAAATTGCAGATATGCTTTAAATTAACTGTACAGGTCTAGTGTATATCATATATGCTTATGCAAGAATACTCCAAAACTGTAATGGGCAAAAAAGGGCTGTAATTGGTGAAAAATAAAATTATAGCTACAAAAATGTTTTATTCATGAGAGAATGGGCTAAATTAGTTTGTAAGGCCTAAGCCTGTTGGTGGGCTGATTTATTTCTGAAAGTGTAAAAATTCAACAAAAGGCAGCAGATTTCGTTCTAGTCAGATGTGTATGTTAAAGTGAACCATCATGAGCCAGACACGCTTTCATGTATAGTCAAACATACCATCGTGCACGTGAAGAACGCAAGAACATTGTGTCCTCTTCCACACTGCTACCCCTTCAGGGCAGCAGAACAGTTAGGACATGCTAAGGTGTAAATGTATGTACTGCTGCAGGTGGAGAGGGGCACCTGTTTCACATGCTGATGTTTTAAGATGCAATTGACAACTTAAGATGTCAAATTTCCACAGACCGTCCGGACATCTGGAAGGCCGACATGCACTTTTTGCCCTCCCGAACAACATGTAGATGACAGGACGGCACCACATCAACATCAATCGCACGGATACACAAACATAAAACAAAAGCCCTGTGGCGTCTGTTCTCATTAAGCCACAGGACCCTGACCCCACCATACCCATAGCACTGCCGACCCCCTCCCTCGATAACACTACAGTCATCGTTACCTCTTCAGATGCTTCTCCAGCTCCCAGAAGAACAGCTTTACGGCCATGGCGTTCCTGCCCTGCGCTCCTCCTGACCCAGCCAGCCCCTTCTCTCTCATTGATGCTGTCAGGCTAAATCACACGACCAAGCAGAGGGCCCCTACCCGCACCCCAAAAACAGCCAAAACAAACACCACCTCCACCCTCCACCACCACTGCACCTCCTCTGTCCTCCTGACCTGCGCCCTTTGGCCCCGACCCCCCTCGGCTTCACATTGGGGAGACTGACCAACAATAGAGGACAGGACGGAGCTGTGTAAAACAGGGATGGGAGTGTGTATACACCGGGAGCGCGCGTTTGTGTGTTAAGTCCCTCTGATTGCCCCCTTACTAAGCCGCCCTGTTCCTGAATAACATATAGACGCTCAAATGATTGGGCATAGAGCATGACGGTGGGCTGTGATGTCACTGCATTAAGAATCGCGCCACCTCCCCCTCAGTCGTTATGTAAAATGTCAACAGAGATTAGACTGATTCCGTCCAATGGGATGAGCCATTTTTGACCACACACCCTATCGGCATGTGCATAAGCCCCTCCCTCTGGTCACTTATTTCCTGCAACATCCTCTCTATAGAGGTGATGGTACGCAGTCAACTGTATTTAAAGTGTGTGCATTCATCAGTCACCATCAACCCTGAAAAGACAACACACATCCACTTCTCAAAAGATGTGTGTATTATACCAGGAGTGCCTTGAGTTGTCCTGTCACTCCTCATCAGTGGATGCACCATGGACACCCACTCTCAGTGTGCTTCTTCAATGGAACATGCCTCACGTGTACCTCCAAACAAGACAGAAAACTGCCATGCACCCGCACACAGTCAACAGAACAGTGTGAACAAAGCGATCAAAACAAAGTGGATGCGTAGACTGCACATGACACAAAAAGTCTCAAAACAGCATCTTAGTTCTGAGAAAGTGCACTCACTGCAGAGAACAAAGAGGAGAGCTGATGCTGATCGGGGACTGCAGTGGGGGACCACAAAATGGCGGCGAGCGGCACGCACAACCAGTTTGTGGAGGAATTTAGCTCAACGCACACAGAGAAATTATTAACCTCATTAGGCCGAGGTCACATCTTCCATTCTTCCCCTCACTGTATGTGTCACTAATCCAAGAAACACTAGTGGACACCAAGCGGACAGACGTGAAAATAAAGTTACGCGGAGATATAAAATGTCTCCAGAATGTTGTTATGTGGTCAACTTATGACTCGAGGAACCTACAAATCGACTCAAACGTGACAAAGTGGTGTCGTGAAAACACAAATGTTCTCGTTCTCATTGATCTGTACATCGTGTTCCAGCAGATTTGAGGGTCAGTGTGCGCATGCTCACTTAGAACAAAAGACTCCAAATGGGTCTGAGGGAAGACGTTACTTTCAGCCAATGGAACATAGCGCAACAATCTTGGCAGCCAATGTAAAGAGACCTTGACACTGTGACGTCACAGATTGCCCAGATGGGATGCTCTCATTCATTATGTATCCACGTCCATCTAAAGCTTGTATATACAGTGTGTGCATGGCATGTACAAAGGGCCTGACCCATATATTACCTAACTGGTATGTTAAACCTCTCTGTGGATGCAGACAACACTCAGGGACGTCTATCCAGGCAGGAGTAGTTTGCCATAATCCTGACCACAACAGCTTAGATCAAAGTCACTCTAATGCTAAATATAAGTCTTCAGCATTGACTAAGCTACCTTGTTGCTTGACTTTTTTTTAGTTAAGTATTGAGGTCTCATCTCTGCCAAACACTGGATGAAATACTTAACAGTCAGAGCTCATTTAAACTCCTCTTCCAGTCTTTAACAGATATGTGATGTATGGGATCCTCATCCATCACAAAACCTTCCAGTGATTTTAAAATATTTTATGACTTAACCTGATGTCAGCTGCAAGAATCTGAGCAGATCCACTCAGAAAAGACAATGGTGGTGGTGTAGACCTTCACCACACCCTGTGCAGCTTATATAAGGGTGGATGTGGAGCCGCGGTGTGGCAGTGGTTAATCTAGATGTGGAGAAAACAGAGCAGATGGTGCTCACTTTGCCCACAGTTAAAAACACAGACTTGCACTGCAAACACAGAAATAAAAAAAAGTGAGACCTGTGCTTAGACGTAAACATGTTACAGACTAAAAGTGGGTTGAAAAAATGCTGATTTAACAAAATCTGTACATGAAGCTTTGGCAGAATATAATTTTTCCATTTTTAGAGAATATGAAACATCAAAAACGAAAATGGGACAGCTAGATGAAGATGACGAGAAGTAATGGTCATCACAGTGTGTTTTCTATAATACTGTAGAAGTGTGAAATCAGTTTTTTAAATGCACATAATCACAAAGGATGACATGAGGATGAATGCTGAATGCTTTCTGCTGTAGCTTCTGTACACTTATGTTCTGCCTGCCTTTTACCTCCAGCCCGTCTTTATCCGTGTTCCCTCTCACAAAAGCGCCCAGCTGAGTGTAAGTAACGCTTCCGCCTCACTGTATTATGTGCTTTGAGTGAAAGCAGTGTGTGGTCCTGAAAAGGAGCCAACGTGACCAGAACTGTAACTTACTGGAAAATTAAACTAAAACTGTGGAAGTGAAGTCGTCAGTTTGACAGGCAGGAACATCAGATGTTAACACATGAGCCCACCTCACAGCACTATCCACATAAACACAACATCATCCCTATTTGTTTTCCTAAGATGCGCTGTGATTCGCTCGCCTCCCAATGCATCACTTCTCCTCAAGCGGTTGGGAGACATGAGCTTCTGTGTGTCTGAGCGGGACCGTACATCACCCATGTGTGTGTTCTTGTATCAGCCGGTGTGTGTATGTGTGAGTGAGGCTGTGTAGACTGGCGGAATCCGGTTTTGGAGGGCTTTTAACGTTGGCATTTATACAGCGGAGGACCAAGGCCGACAGCAAGATCAAATCCTACTGCACCACACACACACAGACACTACAATTGAGTGAAAGACGCATGTATTTATTTTGGAAATGTGTAAAATAAAAAAAACAAGCAGTGGAAAGAATGTGCAACATGCAATCATTGTCCATTTCCAAGGTATAATTCTGGGATTGCAAACCAATTAAGGTAGCATTCAAAATCCACCTTCTTCTTGATTACAAGGAGGAGGAGGAGCTCCTTGATCTTTTCCCAAATACAGACACAACAAAACAAACGCCCAAGCATTTCTCATGGCATCACAGAGCTTGAGGGCAGCGGCTCCTTGGAGCGTAAATGAAACGTTCTCTGCCATGCACGCAATGCCTTACATAACAGCCTTGGTGCCATATGGACCATGGGAGAGAGACTGAAAGAGAAGAGTGAAGGAGAAGAGGCTCCTGCTGGCCTGTCAGATCTAATGGCTCTACGAGTACTATGCAGACATGCCTTTTTGTTCAGATGGATGAGGTATTGACTTTCAGTACCCCCCCCGACACATTCCCACACTACTATGAGAATACCTCTTAAAGGGCAAAAATAAGTGGGCAGGTTTGCAGCTTTTTTCATTTACTGTGGACTGTAGAAATCATCAAAAAATACTCCAAATACCAATACAGAGGCCTTTTGAATACCCATGCAGAGTCATCTTTTGTCAAAAAGCACATATGGGCACATGACCAAGGGAAGGTTAACATCTAGATCAAAAAATAAATTGAAAATCACCTTCTGTAGACTTATGTATTTTGAAAGTACATTACTACTAGTGTCCAGTACAAGTTCTGCTTTTTTAGAAAAATGTAAAAAAAAAAAAAAAAATACTTGGATTGCATTATATTCAGCCTAAATTTGTGTTGTCTGTCAGTACAATTCAAAGCATAACTATAATCCACTACTATTGGACCTATATTGAAATAATAATAATAATAATAATAATGATGATAATGATAATGATAATAATAATAATAATAATAATAATAATAAAACCTTTTGCGACTCTTTTTACAGTGGTTACAAATATCTAATAAACTAAGATAAATATATGATAAAATATATTAAATTAGTTTGTTAAGGTATTGACGTTGTAGATATTATATATACAGAAGGTTTTACTAATAAATATGCTGAACAAACAATTCAAACTTGTAATTATTCTCCCTTGTCCATCAGTTACCATAATGGCTGTGCTCATCAGTTACTGAAACACTTAGCTAAACTCTTGCTATTTTATGCCCTTATATATTGAAAAAATACAAACTGTTTACTGTTTTGCAAAATAGACACTCTGGAGGATTTTACAATTTTATGAAAATTGGAACCACAATTTAAGGCAAGTTTTACAAAGTACTCAAAAACATTTGTTAATTTTCTGTCCATCTGTTAGAGAGGTTTTTTTTTTTTTTTTTTTTTTTTTAAACTGTTTTTAAGCCAGAAAATTAGGTTAAACCTTTTTTCAATCACACATCTAAACGTGCTCATTATTCCCTGCAAAATGAGGTATCATTTATCTTTCTACTATAAATAGTTGTGAAAGGGCAAACAAAAATGTATGTCCAATCCGCTGCCACATGGTCAGCCCCATACACAAAACATGTTTTTTATGATTTTTTTGTCATTATAAATTTGGGTTTTGCCATTTACAGAGAAAAAACAACTTTGAGCAAAATTTTGTTTCCTCAGAGTTGAGAAAAGTACATACATTCTTTATTTATGTAGTACTTATTTAAAACATATACTCTGGGTTTCCTATAATTGCTGATACCTCTTCTATTTTATGATACGTTAATTCCTTTAGAACAAGGGTGTCAAACTCATTTTGGCTCAGGGGCCACATTTAGACCATTTTGATCTTAAGTGGGCCAGACCAGTAAAATAATGATATAATAGCCTATAAATAATGACAACTCCAAATTTTTCTCTTTGTTTTAGTACAAAAAACCCCCATTAAATTATGAAAATATTTACATTCTACAAAAAAGATGTGTATAACCCAAAAAAAAAAAAAAAAATTCATTAGAAACATTTGTGCAATTTTGACAGTATTATGCTTCAACTTATTATTTATACATGTACACACAATTGCTACACAAACATTTGGTAACAGGCAAAATATTGTTAAAATTGTGGAGTTTGGAACTGAAACAAGAACAGTTTCTTCAATATGACATCTCAGCTTATTATTAACCCAACTTACAAATCATAGTGGATCTACAGTTTTTATTTTTTCACTTAAATTTTTTTTAACATAATTTTGAAGAAGAAAATTTGTTTTTGTCATTATTTATAGGTTATTATGTTACTATTTTACTTGAGATCACATTGGTCTGTAAGTGGAACATGAACTAAAAGGATTTTGACAACCTTGACTGTTAATATCTTCAGTGTAATTTTTACACTTTCATCCTGTGGGCCAGACTGGAATCTTTGGCGGGCCGCTTTTGGCCCGCGAGGCGTGTGTTTGAGACCCCTGTTTTAGAATGTCTTTGCTCAACTTTCAATATGGACACGATGAGGATGCTAAAATCCATGGACTGCCCTCTAGTTCATGTACACTTTTGGTATAACTGTGAAGATACAAGCGAGTATATTGTTTTGCTAGACTGCACTTTATAAAAAAAATAAATTTTTAACATCATGATGCCTGTGTGATATGTAATATTTACCCATGGATACACCAAGAATAGTTTTGTTCCCCCACCCATCTGCCTTAGCATAGCACAAAGCGTTAGCACATAGTACATGTTAAGAGCCCTTGAAAGCCTTTTTTTTAATGCCAGAGGAAACCAGCGGAAGCGCCAACCACTACGCTGCCACACTGCCCAAATCATGCATTATAATAGTAACACTGCAAAATAACCCATTATTCTCCTCAAATACTTAAAACTGAACTACAATATCACAACTAATAATAAAACCAGCAGTCTCATTTACTGACATTTAAGGCCTTAATTTACCCCTGCTCTAACTCCACCCACCATATGATTCAGAAAACAGATACAAAATGTGTGAGATGAAGATGATAAGTGGTTCAATGTGCATGTGAGACAGGAGTAGTCTAGGGTCAAACATATGAGAAAATCACAAGACACTTAGGCATACAGAACCAAATGAAGGTTTAGTCTGGCTATTTCTACTGGTTTTATCATGTGATAAACTTATATAGTATATTATTAATATTTTTTATATTAAATATAGCTTTAATTAAAAGAAAAAATCCATGATGTAGAGTTGTACTAAAACAATACTTAAACAGGGTTTCTGCAGGTATCTGCAAATCTAATTTATTGCTTTTTATTTCCACTTTAAACAAATTTAATGCCCATTGCAAACTGCAGATACAGTTTTATGGCGGTTTACCATCGACAGGCTTTAACCAGGTTCTAAATAATTCCTCCTCCACCCACTTCTACTGAAACTTGCATTTTCCCATTTTTCTGACATTTGTTAATATTCCCTCCGCTCTTTCGCCACAGCATGAGCACGCTCACAGCACATTACATTCCAAGCATCCGGTGATGTGACTGTGTATTGGCCATAAACAATAGCCAATTAAAGGGTTTCACCTGTCAATCATCACACTATACTTCCAATCAAAATTATTAAATGTTTATATAATCAAAATAAATCGTGAATAACAATGCTTTTTTCCATGAAGTGTATGCAATTTTTTAATGCCTCTGGACATTGAATTTAATGCTTTTTAATGCCATTTAAGGCCTTTCACAAAATCTATTTGTCTTTTAATGGTTTTTAATGACCTGCAGAAACCGTGTTAAAGACCTATCATGAAATGGGAGGGAGGATTCACAGAAAATAAAAATTACCAACAGGAAGTGGAGTATTGAGCTGTTTTCATGTTTAAAACTCATATTTGTGCTCAAAACACATGTTCTAGAGTTTAGCGTCACTTTAAGGAGTTGAGAGTACAGACATTTGTATTAAAATATGGAAAATATGTACAACACTTTGTATCTTGCTCTTGGATAAATAGATGCTATTTATATATTCCATACACAAGGTGTAATCTTCTTATCAAAATAAAGATTACACAATCAATATTACGAAATGCTGACAACATTTCACGTCACATGTAGGTGCTGACCTTCAATCACGTGGGTCCACACAGTGTGTACGTCAATGTAAACAGAGTCAGAAAGCTAACTCAGTACATAAATATTGAGCTTTGTCTCAGCAGTTGTGAAATTTTGCTCAGGCTCTGTGTAGTGTCAGTGGGAGTCAAGCAGCACTTTGATTGTGTTGTAACAGTAGGAAGGGTCAAGTGTCGAATGTAAAACAACGAAAACTGGCTTTCACAGAATCATATGTTTTTGTCTCTACTAGGAAGCATAACTTCCAGGTGGAATAAATGTTTTTCCTATGGTAAGCACTGGGATGTTCATGTTACTGTGTAAGACTTTGATGATTCCTTCCAGGACAGACTGAGGGTATATGATGCAAGTCAAGTAATCAATAAATACTTGACAGGACAAGTAGTACATTCCGCTCCAGCTGTTTTTCTGGGTATTTAGACACCGAAGGCACAAGTATGGGAACTGAAATATAACCCCAAGTCCTCCCTCTTTTAAGAGCAATAGAAATGCCCCAGGGCAAAATTATGTCAGTTAAAGAAAATAACAGTACAGGTGTGTGCATAGTGAACATAACCAGCTACAACCAAAAATGTTTTGTCCTCTCGGAGTGAAAGCCTACAGGGCACACACAGTTAAAAGCAAATTTGTTAACATCAGTGAGTCACACCAGGCACATGGATACGTACAGTACTGCATCTTCTGTGACCTGTGTGACCCACCCTCAAGAATCTGCAGCTTTGCATGAGGGCACAAGGCAAGCAAACGTGACAGATGACTACTTTGCCCTACATCCCAAAACGTCCACCAGAGCGGCCTAAACCTATCAGAGCCCAATGATGTCCTTATCTCAGTAACATTCACATCCATTACATCCATAATGCAAACATTTATTCTTATGACTTGTGCACATACCAGCCAATATAACAGAGTAAATTCAAATTGCACTGATTGCACGGTTGGGGGGCCTTTTGCCACCAATAACAGACGTGACCCATCATACCCTGACTGTGGACACGAAGGATCAAAGTGTTCTAATACATGTACTCATTTGTCACTGATTCATTCTTTGCGTGCAGCGAGGAACATATCCACTAAGCTGCAAGGCACATTTTAGGTCAGCAACTCTCAAAGCACATTATGTTATATAAACAGCTGTCCTTCATGAGGACTATTCATGAGTCAACCCTGCCACCTTGTGGGGAAACGGCAGTACAACATGAGGAATTAGAATTCACATTCCTACCAAGGCATAGGTTTTATCATATCTAGCAATCATGGAAATGATTTAACTTAATTTCAGGTATGGTTTTGTGTAAATGAAAACAGTAGCTTCCTCCCAGGCAAATTAGACATTTGACATAACTTTACTTCCACTCAAGAAGACCAATAAAACACACATAGGAGGAGGGTACTAAAAGCTTACCTCATTTTATCAAAACAAAATCTGACAGATGAACGCTGTCTGTTTAAAGACTAGAGATGTAGTGTATTCCTAAATAGGAGGATGTGTATAATAATTAAAGTGGTTCATTCCAATGATTAGTTGCTCTCAAATATGCATATTTCACATTTCATTTCTAACTTCTAAAAGTTCAAAACATCATAAACATGTTGACCAAGGTTAGAAAAGTAAAAACTGCTTGTTTTTGTACGTTGCATGCCCTCCAGAATCCCTCCAGGGAAAACCACTGCCTGCAGAAGACAGCCTGGTTTCTTGTCATTCAGCAGAGTAGACTCCAGCACAGCAGGACCATATTTGGTCTCAGTTGACTGTACACTTATGAAAGCTCAGTTACGGATGCCAAGTATACTGAAGCAGGTGTGTCGATATTAAACACAAATTATAAGTTAAAGCCGGAGGGTAACAGTGTTTGGCAAGTGCTTATTATCGTGAGAACCATAGATCATCAGAGACTGAAGCTACATGAAAGGACAACAGCTGTCAGACATGCTGATGTTAAACACAAAGAAGAGGAAGGGTTTAAAAGAGGCAAATATTTCTTGTGATCTGATGAATAGGGAAAACAGACCTGTTACATCTGACATAAAAACTGCTAGAAGCTCTACCTTGTGATCCAATCATGTACTGATTAAGCTTTCTTAATATGCCAACGCACACCTCGACTTTGAGCTGTCACATAACGACTCTTTACTGACTCACTACCTTTACTTGACTTTGTTCATTCACAGAGCATGCTCCAGGCATAAAAATGTCAAGACAGCATATGACAGTTTTGCGAGCACATATTTACAATGCTGCACTTTTATGGCTTCAATGAGTTCAAAACAAAGTCAGTAAAATGTATTAAAGATATTTTGGACAAATAACACATCTGTTTACGCTTCTGCTTATCATAAACAAATATTGTACATTCTTGTTTGAGAATATTTTAATTAAGCCCAAAATAATTCATTGAGGAGTGCTCAGTAGATTTTTGCAAACATGCATTTTATGAGATGTAATTTTGGTTTAGGGTAAGTCAGGGTTTCAGCAGGTTTCAACAAGTTATATTAAAGTAATTTTAAAGACATTTTAAAAGGCCATTATGAATGCAATTTAAGAAACATGTCAAGTTTAAACTGGCAAAAGACTGCATGAAAGATATAAAACTGCCTGACTTCTGGTAGGATAATGTTTCCAGTGTGAATACAGAAAGTTACTGGATGGTAGTAGGCAATTAGTGGTTGTTTTTTACCATGGCTTTTTGTTTTTCAGACATACCAATGGAACTCTTTTTACCAAAAGTCTGTGCATGCGATAGACTTCAAAAACGCACTTAACACACAGCAAACTAGATTGGTACAATGTGATTTTGAATTAAGAGCATATTGGTTGTGTGTTGCTTTTGTTTTGTTGTTTTAATCCAGTGTTATCAATTCACACATAAAATGCATCATTCTATCTATAAAAGGTAAAACTAACTGTATTACAAAGTCTGCTTTTATGAAAACTAAAAGTTGTAGATATAAAAACATGTATGAAAGCCTAAATACATGGAAATTTGACAGGCTGCAAAATTCTGGCTGTGCTTTAAGTGTACAGTCTCACCCATGACACTTATGATGAGCATTATTACTATTAACAGGCTAATAAATTCTTACAAACAGGGCTACTTTATGTGGTGCACACATTTCTTACAGCTGTCGTAAAGCTACAAACTACAGTAAGCAGTAATATCATAATTCTCAGCATAGAAAAGCATGAGCATTATACATTTAATAAGTACAGTGTTGTCAGTGTGTGTTGTAACTGTGAGTGCCATTCTTTACAGAACCAGTGCGGGCAACCATCCAGAAGTCCAATTATACTAGCAGCAACCTGCTGACTGAAATTCCACCTGAGGAGGCACAAGGATGCGATGAAAGCATTGATTCATATCTGCGTCCATAATGCACTTTGACAGCCATCAGCCTCATGACAGATTGAAGGACAGGTGAGAAGGAAGTGCAACAGCCACACCCACATGCCCATTTTACAGCCTAGCAGCCACAATGCACTGATCAGACTGGGTGTTTCCATAGCACCTGCAATATAAAACCATATTAACTGTCGAAATGAAAACGAATCTTGGGTAACTAGCTGTTCTTCCGGTTACTCAAGATCACAGACTAACCTCTAATCCCTCATACTTTTCGATTCACTCACTACATTACAATTACACCATGCAAAATATTTACACCCTTACATACTTAAATAGTACAAAAGAATTAATATCACCATTGTTATTGAGGAAATGAAGCAGATCACTGCAGGGGTAGAGGCATAGCTGACACATACATACTGAGACTGTCTACTGTCACTACAGCAAGCAAAACAGTGGACGATTCACAGCAGGGAAACAGTCCCAAGAACAGACGGGGGAAACACATTCACTGACAAACGAAGGCAGACAGAGGCCATGAAAATACACAAGGCAGTGACAGGGGTCCATGCACAGCTGACAAAAGCCTCCACTCAGACTTACAGCTGCGGTCTGTGTGCAGCTGAAAATGACTGAGAATACATCACCATTAAGACATCAGTTTTTGCACCCACTGTAACTTAACAGCTGAAATTACTTGTTTAGAGTGACTGAAGTGCCCCATTCTATCTGCTCTGACCACTGTTGATGTTCTAGTTTAGTGGTGATAATTTAGGGAAACAACTTTACATTTGTTGCCAGCAGCTAAATAAAACTCACAATATGTTCCGTTTTTGTGGTTATGAGTGTCTGGCAGAGGCTGGCAAACACCACCCAAACCCTATGGGCATTATTGTTGTATTCACAAACATGAATTGCCTGCCTAACCAGAACACTGGACAGTACTGTGGTAACACTAGACTGCCCCTACAACAGTACTCTATTTCTTTGCAACCAGACTTTAGTGACCCCGACTCCTGATCAGAACTCTCTCAAATACCACTATCTGCAGCCGCAGTAACTGTTCTTGTGCAGCAAAACAAACTGGGGGAAGAGAATGTAGTAACTGTGCACATAAAACAAAACACAGTTCCCTTGGAGCAGAACAAATCAATAGAGTCTAATGAAAACTAAAACATGGGGGGGTACAAAGGCAGAAAGCGGCCTGGCACAAAAGTTAATAGATGCGAATGTGAGGGTAGGGGGTCGACTGGGGCACTGCATCTGCTGAGTCACTGGCTCCATCAGTGACTCAGATGATATTTTCACAAACACAATGTCCAGTGTGTTGGGTTTTTTTCCCCTGTTGAATGAAGGTTGACAGAGTGACCTCATAAGATCAAGGATCAAGTGATATGCAACACTGCTGTTGACCTCTAGCACCAATAGAAAGTTGATTATCTTGGCTACTATTGGGATACTTAAAGTCATTTCACTAAGAAACTAAAAAGAGGCACATCTGAACGCTTGATAAAGGGGAGTGAATATCTCTTGATGTGAATGAGAGGAGTTTCAATCTTTGTTTCTAAGCTCTTTCAGCATAAGATATGTTGGACATTACAAAAAAGCACAAATATACAAGTCTTTGGACCAGCTACATCTAAAACAATTCACTACATGACTTTTCCTGGGAGGAAAAGAGGGAAAAATTTTAAAAAATAAACATGATTGACAAGGGGGCACACCTTTTTGTGTATTCAACATATAGCCTAACTATATTAAATCCACAGGTGAAATATGAATGAAGCACTGCTGTTTTCAAAGACGACCTTAGTGGGATGAACACTGTTATGCTACCCTAACCTGGGATCAGTTTGCATTAGTCATTTCCTCATGTACATCTTAGTTTCTCAGCTCTTGCAGCTAAACATTCTAACACTTTAATTACAAAATGTGTTATTATATTGTTAAGTCATCATGTGAAGTTAGTGTAGTATGATCTTCAGTGTAACAAGAAAAACAAGTTGCACTCCCTGAAATTTCCCATCTACAAAACTTAGCATCTACAAAGCTAGTATGAGAGGGAAAGTTAGGGGCTCAGTCTGTGTGTTCTCACCTGTCCTCCTCTCCTTCAACATGCTGACTTCTGAGACCTGCAGCAGCAACAGCCATGAAAGCACTGGCCTCGACTGACATCCCATGTGGGCGAGTGTTCCAGCAGCACTGTGGGCCTCCATAGACCCCTCCCCACCTGGTGCTGTCCCCAGCCTGGGCAGACCCAGCAGGGTTTGGTGCTGGAGCAGAAGTCTCTGGGCATCCTCCAGCTGTGAAGTTTTTAGAGTGCTCCCTCCTCCAGGGATTTGGGTCAAAGTGGCACCTGGTGCCAAGAGGGGCTGAAGGTCAGCATGCAGCGCAGTGAGAGGTATACCCTGAGTTACCTGGGTGGATGCACCTGGGACTGCAGCAGGGACAGACTGAGCTTGGGTCTGTGGGTGATGTTGCTGTTGGGGATGAGCTGGTATGGTGGGTGGCTGACCTGCAGGGAAAGTTGTCTGAACAAGCGGGACAACTTGAGCTTGATGGGGCAGTTGTTGAGAAAGTCCGACTGATGATGCCTGACCTGTGACCCCAGGACCTGGTGTTACAGGAATTCCTGTTGTAATGTGAGGCAGAGGAGGCTGGACCTGGGTTTGGAAGGGAGCCGTGGGCTGGATAAAGTCTGGCTGCCGCACAGTTCCCTGTGCCATGACCCCTGCATGGAGCTGAGTTGCAGAGTAACCCCCCTGAGGCTGAGCCTGTAGGGGGTCAACAGCATAGGGCAACTGTTGAGACAGGACATTAAGAGGCTGACTTAACCCGACCCCTGTAGCCCCCTGTGGTGTTGCTGTAGGTACAGTGATGGGTGCAACTGGTTTCTGCATGTGAACCCCACCAATAACTTCTTGAGGTGAAACATATGTCAGAGGGGTAGTTAAAGCAACTCCCTGCGGAGGGCTCTGCATGGCTTGTGGACTTGTGAAGTCCTGGCTCGGTGGTGGATAGGGCTGCAGCGTGTGAGGTGGCTGTGCAGTAGGTAGGCCTTGACTAATCCCAGTATTGCCTGCTTCAGTCTCTACAGCTGCCTCTGTACCTTTTGGTGTCTCAGACGACGTTGCATGAGGAATTTCCTTTTCATAATACTCTGTACATGTCCATCTACCTTACGGAAAGGCTCGAGTTAGTGTCTAGTTTGACCACCCTGAAACGAGACCCTGTAGCTGTCTGAGTTTGGGTGTGCTGGGTTTGACTGTTGTTGGCAGGAGCAGACGGTCCTGTTACTTGCCCACTGACATTAGTGTCAAAACCTGCTGGACCAGATGAAGGTGCTGCAGGTGCACTGACAGCAGACATATTAGAAATGTTCATACTGCCCTGTAGATGTGCATCAGTTGTTGCAGCACTGATATTAGCAGTTAATGGTTTTGTTGTCCCACCTGAAGATTGAGTGTTGTCCATCAGTAGAGGCCTCTGAGACTGGTTAGTTCCACCTTTGGAAACCATAGCCGGACTGGAAGTTGCCAGGGGTGCAATGGGGAGAGATGGCAACGGTGGTTCACCTCCTCCCAAGCTGTCAGAGTGATGATGGTGGGACTGATTGTGTTGCTGAGAATAATGAGGATGTATACTGCCATTTACCATAGAAGAGTGCGACTGAGAACCCTGAGGAATCGAGTGAGGATGAAGAGGCTCATTAGGTGACACAAGACCGGGTGTATCGACCCCATGAAGACTGTTCAATGTCTCGTCAGAAGAGCTTCTCTCTGGTACACCTGTATCCGTAGCTTTGGACACAGACACATCCAGCATGTCTGAGGAAGAGAGGTCCTCTGTGTGGGACTCATCCATATCATCATAGCTCTCGGTATCATCAGCTAAACTGTTGTTACCACTAACGTTTATCTGAGCTGAGGTGACACTTGTTATCTGGAAGCCACTCTTTTTCTTCACCTGAGCGCCAGGCACCTGGGATTGGGCCTGATGATGGAGAGCCGGTGAAGAGGACCCAGCTTGGGCTGGATGGTCGTCCGTGTTCACGGTAGTTGCACCGGTCGCGCCTGAGGAAGACGCACCGCTGCTACCCCTTCTGAAGTGGTAGGGCCGATTTCCGACTGCCGGTCCCAGGCGATTCTCCAGAAAAGTCTTGGTGGTGCATCTTTATCGTCAAAGAGTTTCAAAAAACCAAAAAAGGCTGTGGGTTTTTGCTCTACCTACTAGCTAACGCAGATGCTAGCTAGCTGGGTCAGCTGCAATACCGCGATACTAACGAGCCATAAGTGAGAAGTCAGATGGTTTATGTCCTTTAAAATCAAGCTAAACGTCCAGACCTTGTGTCCAGCAGGAAGGCTAGCTTAAAAGCAATGTTGCTCTCTTATCACACACATTCACTTTGTCCCCAACAGCTAAAAACGACGTTCTTAGTTGATCAAGTAAAATAAACAAAGAATGCGAAATCCAGCTAGCCACTGGTTAGCTTAAAGCGGTACTGGGTCGCCTGTGGCGATTAGCAGAAGCGCTCCCCCTTCACTTGCCTTAACGCTTTCTACAGACGAAAAACTATATTTATTAAAGACAAATCTCTGTTACATACAGGAAGATATAGACAAGTCCATCAGTGAATTGACCAGCTTGTACTGAAGTGAATGTAGAAGCTTCCTAGCTGGCCGGTGTATGTCGCAGGAAATCCTTCGTCGCATCCATTCCTTTACCAGACTCGAGTCCTCTTTCAAGCCGAAAAATACGTTCTCCTGACTGACAGTAACACACGTCTGTTATCAGTTGTCAATAACGTATGAATAATATCCGTCTTTGTAGTGGAAAAAACTGTTCGATAAGTCCATGTCGGTGTGCCTTACCGACTGTGTTTGCTGTCTCATTGCCGGTGAGCAGCAGCAGCAGCTAACGGGCTGTCAGTCTCAGAGGGGAGGAGGAACGCATACACCGCCGCCTGCGCATGCGCGTATCTGCCCATTTCTTTCGACTGGCGCAACATTCGAGGTCCGCCACTAAATCGGCTTTTGCATATTCCATGTATTCAAGACCGTGAGGTAGATGTTTTGCCAGTAATCTGTTATTTTACCCATTACCGCCTTTTAAGATGAACAAATGTTTTTGGTAGTCGTTATATAAAATGCGATACGTTTTCTCAGCAATACATGACTTTGAACACACTTTTCCAATCACACTGCCCCTGTTACTGAGTAAATGAATGCATCATGAAACTCTGGGTTGTTCTTTCTTGTTTGAGAAGCAGCAATACATGCATACTACATCTACTCAGCAATATTGATGAACAGCATAAAAAATTATACTATCTTGCCAAACAAGTCCTGACACAAAGATACCAAATCTTCTTTGACAGAACAAGTTAGTTCAGCTTGCTGGGGCTCATTCAACCACAGCTTACAAATAAACTACACAGTAAATATTACGTCCCCCCAAGGTTGTTCAATGTTCTTTCCTTGCCTGTCTTTTAGCGATGTAGTCATGTCATACATGTCACAAGGACAGCAAGTATGAATGGCGAACACAAAAATCAAAGAGTTAAGACATGCCTGTCAAAGCTCATCCAACATGTCAGCATCAGTTTCTATTCATAAACGCAGCACATGCACCTGTAGGGGAGGGCGAGCTCTGGGAAAGTTCCACTCTGAGGAGTGATTCCAAAAGTTGCGTAATGTTGAAACAGCATAAGGTAAACAGGCAGACATAAACCATGCTTTCAATAAACACTCAACCTGAATGTCATGGCTGTTCCTGGACTGCTTCTTCTGAAGGTATTTCAACAATACTAATTACCTGGTGCAGTATACCACAAAAATCACAATATACTATTTAAAGCAAGCAAAGACTTGTACATTGTTCTGCCACATCACAGGCCATTTAATTTGTACAAGAAAAAAATTACAGTGTTTGTGATTGACACGATCAATAACACACTATTGCAAAAACCTCAAATTACCATTACGCTAATGTTATGGGTTGTGGTCATGCTTAAATAAATACATAGATGCCTCCAAGTCTTCATGGTTCCCAGAAAACCTAATAATGCGAAATAATTATTTTGCATTAACAGTGGTGTATTGTGTAACTATACAAATACATATCACCAGAAGTTGATCTGATGTACCTGTCAGCTTCCTCATCACATCTGATCATTTCTACATGAATAGATAGATAGATAGATAGATAGATAGATAGATAGATAGATAGATAGATAGATAGATAGATAGATAGATAGATAGATAGATTGATTCTGGTTCTAGTTCTATGGCTTTTTGTGGTATAATGCATACATAATTAGCAAAATGCAAGAATGAATCTTAAAATGAAAACTAATGTCCCTTGAAGTCCTCTGTATTGTCCATTCAGTCTCCAACAGGCTTGGTGTTCAAAGGCTTGTATTATATACACACAGCATGATGACATTTTGGTCATTGAATGCTGCGGCCTCCTGTCCTCTGTAGTCACTGCAAACTCCTCTCTGTTTGCCTGTTTCCACCTCCAAAGGCTATGCTGTTGGAACCCTGCCCAGGAAGGCTCCCTGGCACCTTTCAACAGGTTTTATAGATGTGGATGGCTGTAACACAGGAGAAAACACTTAAAATAGAAATACATTTTTCCATGGTGAAATGTACTATTGTGGACTCATCTAATCATCTGGTTCATCTCTCAGTTGGGACTTTATTTACATTTCTCCTAGCAACCTGAACATCAGTGGAAGTCTTATTATGGGAATATGCACACACATCTCAAAGGCCCACTTAGATGATGTTACTGGGATAAAGGAGAAAGACAAAGTCACTCAAAATATGTTTTTTATTCACCAAATGACGCTCTGAATTAAGTTATTGCAGCTGGAATCAATTATGTAAAACCCATATCAAAACCTGCTTTCATGAGCAGAGATTGGACTGAAGATCTAAATCTGGATGTTGACGAGGCGATACGAGAATGGATATGGGAATCAGCAAACAATATCTCGGTCTGTAATAGGGCAAGAGAAACCCAATTTAGACTTCTTCACCATCTACAGATTACTCCCCAGTTTAGACAAACTGGATAACAGTAAATCAGAAATGTGCACTAAATGTAATATTGAGGTGGGGAGTTTTATTCATTGTGTCTGGACTTGTAGATGTATTGATAAATACTGGAAAGATGTTGAAAATTGACTACATTTATTCTTTGACATTAAACCTAAAAAAGACCCAACGTGTCTACTGTTTGGACTCATGGACACACAACTTAAAAGTACACATTCCAAAAGACTTCCTCTATTCTCACTTTTTGTGCAAGGAAGAACATATTACTGAAGTGGATAGATTGTAAATCCCCCGCAATAGCTGGATGGCATAAGGTTATTTTTGACATGCTACCTATGGAATACTTAACATACAGGTCTAGATGTATCTCTGAAGTTTTCTACAGAATCTGGTTCTCATTCCTGACTTATATTGGTACTAGACTAACTACCATTGTGTTGAAGGGCCTGGTGGACCATAAGTGAGAAAGTACAGTACAGATCAACACAAAGCAGGTTACCTGAATTACTATGCACTTGATGATAATGATGCTACTGTGGTCCCATGTATAAAAAAACAAAACTGGATGCTGTCTTTGGGGGATTCCCCCTACTCTCATTTCTGTGTATTACATATGATTTTTTTGTTTATGTATGGTATGACCCCATCCCCTGTTGTATTCATTGTTATGGTTGTTTTTGTCAAAGACAGCGCTGTTTGTTTATGTGCTTATCTATGTTGGTTTGTGTCTTTGTATATTTGGCTGTTCATAATGACGTTGTATGTGTGTCAAGGAACAGAAACTATTTTATTTTTTGTTACGTACGGCATAACCTTCCATTCATGTCTCTCCAGCCTCTTGCTTTATATTTGTATTGATTCTTTTTCTATATTTTTTGTGTGTTATATGAAAAAACTCAATAAAGATATTGAGAAAAAAAACATCAAATTATAAAAAGTAAAGCAGTTGTAGTGTGTTAAAATAGTTCCTCGCAATGTCTTCCAATTATATACAGAATAAGATTTGTATGCAGGATGTACATAAGAGCAATATGGGCATCCTACTATATAATGCACGTTCTGTGTCCGTCCGATCGATGTTGCAGCACAGGAGGGCGTTTGTACGGATCTTCCTCAGAATTCACAAGCCCTATCGCCGCCAAACTCGCCAAATGAATAGAAACATTACCTTACTATCTACTAGGCACAATTGTATGTCTGTATTCAAATGCTGTGAGGTATGCTGGGCGATTTTAGCCTCTCCCTACCTTGAATTCTTCATCCCTGCCGCCACACTTGATTTTCGGAAGTGGTTATGCTGGCGTTCATGAAATTTCTACTGCTGGCAGACGATGCTACAATGTGAGGCTGCAGTTCACTACTGCGGTATGAATTTAATCATGCTTGACAGGCCAAACAAATACATGCTCTTCCCTTCATGCCTCACATGTTGGCTTAAATTATTACCAGCACAATGCATGGTTAAATGGTAGTTTACAAATGGATAGTGGTGGCAGACAAGTTCTACTTCTCATGCTATCGTACAATGGCACCACGGGTAAAATGCCGCTAGTAAAATATAACTTGTACATTAGACAAATTAGTGACAAAGTCATATTGCAATTTTTGTAGTCAAAATTGTGACTTGTAATTGAGAAAAACAAATGAACTCATGAATGTTCTTGTTTGACTATTAAGGGCAACGTCATTGAATCCAAAATATGACCATACCCTTCTTTTATTTATTGTTAATAAACACACAAAAAGAAAACTGGTTGTCACATAATTAAACTGCTGCCTCTTATCATCATATAATGACACAGGCTGATAGTTCCTGAAAGCATGTGACCATCAGGCTACAGCAGCTACGGCTACCATCAGGCTACAACAGCTAAGGCAACCATCGGGTAGAGGACATAGAAGACATTATAAAATCTCTGAATGTCATGTCTGGTGAACTATCAATGCTGACATCGTAACAAAAAGGACTTATAAGTTTGGTTGATGAGGTAAAGGCACTAAAAAATATGACATCGGGTAAAGACAGGAAAATAAAAATGTTGGAACAAAGGGTGGATGAACTAGAACAATATACAAGGAGAGATGATGTGGTGATAACGGGACTCGTAACACACCAATCATATGCTCGAGCCACCGCCAATATAGAAACAACAGATGATGCCCCACAGGATGAACTACAGTCTCTGGAGCAACAAGTGGTGAGTTTCCTGCACAGCAAGGACATAAACTTTCCATAAGAATCAATATCTATTTGCCATACACTACCAAGTAAATCTGGGAACACAGGAAGGGCCACAGGCTAAAATCATAAAAAACCCAGAAGAATTAGACAAGTACAAAGGAGGTTAAAGAAGCAGGACTGATGAACCTGAATCCAAAAAGACAGTGCTATGTGTGTGTAGATATAAAAACACTAAATGGGCTCTGAAATAATAGACTTACACAATATCCTAGACAAAGATACAGAAAATAAGATACATGAACTAAAAAATGGTATAACTGATAACTTACTGCAAGCTAGTAATAATAAATGTGAATATTATACTGAAGAACAATTTAATAATAATATTAACATGGCTGGGACACTATCTATAATCCATATTAATGCTACAAGCATAAACCTTAACCTATCAAAAAATTACAGACTACCTTAAACAACCTCAAAACAAATTTACTGTAATTGCAGTATCTGAAACATGGCTAAAAGAGGGATATTCAGATGAACATCAAATAGAGGGTTATGAACTATTCTGTGCAAGCAGGAGGAACAAACAGGGGGGTGGGGTAGCACTTCACATTCAGTCAACCCTGAAATGTAAAATTATTGCTAATATGACAACAGTTGTCGAAAACATTATGGAAATTGTCACTGTGGAAATTATAAATGCAAAAAAAAAAAAAAAAAAAAAAAAAAAAAAAAAATATATATATATATATATATATATATATATATATATATATATATATATATATATATATATATTGACCAGCTGCATCTATAGAACACCTGGGTCCTGAATAGAGAATTTCTCAGACAAAATAATGGAGTTATTTGACAAAAGCCCGAATAAAACAATTTTTCTATGTGGAGATTTCAAAATTGACACAGAAACCCAAAATGGATTAAACAGAACTGATGATTTTCTAAATTCAATGTACACTCTAAATCTGTACCCAACGATATTCAAACCTACAGGAATCACAGTTCTAAGTGCAACTGTCATTGATAATATTTTCACTAATATAATAGAGGGAAACGTTACAAGTGGGATCTTGATAACAGATATAAGCGATCACTTACCTTTAATCACTGTTCATAAAAATTATCAACGTAAAATGACAAAATCTCCAGTAAAAATACAAATAAGAGACAGATCCAAAGATACGGAAGCCGAGAACGGCCATGGTTTTACACATAATTTTTTGGTCATTATCTCGTGATAACGACTTAATTAATTCGTTATCTCGAGATAACAAGCTCGTTTTCTCGTGATAACGACTTGATTATCTCGTTATCTCGAGATAACAAACTTTGTTACCTCGTGATAACGACTTAATTAAATCGTTATCTCGAGATAACAAGATCGTTTTCTCGTGATAACGAGATAATTAAGTAGTTATCACGAGAAAACGAGCTTGTTATCTCGTGATAACGAATTGATTAAGTCGTTATCACGAGGTAACACACTTTGTTATCTCGAGATAACGAGATAACTTATTCGTCGTTAACTCGAGATAACAAGTGTATTATCTCGTGATAACGACTTAACGACGAATAAATTATCTCGTTATCTCGAGATAACAAAGTGTGTTACCTCGTGATAACAACTTAATTCGTTATCTCGAGATAACAAAGAACGTTTTCTCGTGATAACGAGATAATTAAGTCGTTATCACGAGAAAACGAGCTTTGTTATCTCCAGATAATGAGTTAATTACGTCGTTATCACGAGATAACGACCATAAAATTATGTATTAGCCATGGCCGTTCTCGGCTTCCGTACAAATCATATCAGACAATAACTTAAGCAGAAAACACACTGTAATACCTTATATGTACTAATAAATACAATTTAATATGAGGAAAAAAACTGAAAAATGTAATAGGCTTCTACAGCCTTAAAATGTAAACATCTAACTTTTAGTGATGATGATGATAATGATGATGAGCAGTAGATGGCAGTGTTGCTTAAGTTTTCCCATGATTGACCAACCAACGAATTCAACCATCTCATGTTCTTTCAGAAGAGAACAGGGACAAAGTCTTGTTTATCAGATTTGTAGATTGATGATTTGTACGGAAGCCGAGAACGGCCATGGCTAATACATAATTTTATGGTCGTTATCTCGTGATAACGACTTAATTATCTCGTTATCACGAGAAAACGATCTTTGTTATCTCGAGATAACGAATTAATTAAGTCGTTATCACGAGGTTACAAAGTTTGTTATCTTGGCCCCTAGTGGCCAGTAGGGAGTGTCATACTGACATTAAAAAATTTCTCATCGAGCCGACAAATATATGCTGATACTCATAAGCTAACGCCAACAGGAAGTTAGCAATTTGCCTTTCAATGAAAAAGGCACACAAAATTCCAGTAGGAATGTTGTAGAGACATGAAACCAATGGCAAAATGTTTGTCTAATCCAGCTCTACGGAATCATGTGCTGACACACACATACCACTAGATGGTGCTATATCCCCGTGCTTTGACAGTGAGATTACTTTTTTGACTTTTCCCTCACCTAAAAAAACAAGCAAAACAACTTTACTGTCAAAGTTTCCACTCAAGAACATTTTAACAATGCGGAAAAAATAAAAAAAATTCAATAATAAATATATATGTACGTATGTAGAAATTAATATATACAAAAAACTAGAATAAAAATGAGGGCATGATAAAAATGTGAATGGTACACTTACACACAATACAGGGTTTTTCAAAATAAAAGCCTTGAATGTGGTAAATTATGAATTTTATGCTCAAATGTCTGCATAATTTCAAGTCACTCAAATAGATTGTGTCTCTCTCACATACACACACATTTAGTAGGGTTTTTCAAAATAAAAGCCTCATTAATATCTAAAATAATGAGTATTACATAACTTTTCTTCATTTTTATGACCAACCACTCAATTATTTGTACAATTTTAGTTCATTAAAAATTGTTTCTAACAGACACACACAATAGGGTTTTTCAAAATAAAAGCCTTAAATGTGGTAAAGTGCGAGTTTTACACTCAACTATTCACACAATTTTAAGTCACTCCAACGGATTCTGTCTCTCTCTCTCTCTCACACACACACACACACACACACACACACACACACACACACAGAGCATGTTTTTTCAAAATAAAAGCCTCATTAAAAATGCAAAATGAGTATTTTGAGTGTTTGAGTATTATATAACTTTTCTTCATCTCTATGACCAACTCTTGACTGTTTGTACAACTGTAGTTCATTAAAAATTATCTTTCCACAGACACACACGACGCACAACAAGGCCTGGCGGCCCCCCAGGCCTATAATGCACTGGGGGGAATCACTGGTTCTACTCTCATAGCACCTAGGTTAAGTTAGTCACTCAGTCCACTCTCATGTAAAAGAATGAGAACAACTGGGCGTCCTCCATCCTGGGCGTATTGTGTCACACAAACAATAATGCCTGCTTGTCGGTCACCGTTTACAGTGTCATTATCCTTTTTGAGCCTTCAGCTTCTTCTTCTTACTGCCACCTACTGGGCTGGAGGTGTAGTGCATTCCCATACAATATCAGCCTGATTTAAATAAATTGCCTGGAACTTTGGGTTGAGGTGGAAATGCGAGGGACACAGATTACCAGGACTTGTTTTACCTCGGTACATAAGTTCTTGGTAATAAAAGTTTCTGGTATTTTGGTGGAAAACTGACTATTTTCCACCCTGGTATTGTCACAGCCTGTCCCAGCTGTCACTACAAGTGATGTGCCTGAGGCCATGCAGACTGGCCGCACCCATCTCACTCCATTGACACTGATGCAATGGTTGTGGATGACAATAAGAACCAAAGAGTAAGAGGATAGCAATGTTGGAGATGAAGAACAGGCAAGGCTTGTTGCAGAACAGAGGGACTGAAGTCACTACACAGGCTATGGTTAAAAGAGTTGTTGCTCCAAACAGACTAAAATAGTATCAGCAGAAACTTTGTGTTGGTCTAGCTAGCTATGTTATCAATAAAAAGAGATGTGATCCTAACTAACAACATCTCCTCGTTAGTATAGTGGTGAGTATCCCCGCCTGTCACGCGGGAGACCGGGGTTCGATTCCCCGACGGGGAGTGTATACACCTTTTTTTTTTTTTCTTCTTGGCCCTTCAACATTAACATTTTTGCAGTTTGCAACAAGTCTGTCAGAAAAATTCTGTTATTATAATTTGCCTTAATTAAAAATAAATGACCCCTTGTCACTAAGTAAAACACTAACACTAAGTCTATGGGCATTCTTATTGAAAGAAAGACATCACAACTTCCTGATTATTTATGGAGCAATAACAATGGTTAAAAGCAAAACAAAAGAAAAACACACGTTTTTGTGCTACTATGGCAGAAACGGTCAGAACTAACAAAGTGTGCAAATTAATGGAATTAATTTTAAGTACTATCATACAGGGGAAGTGTTTATTATTAGTTTATAGTTGCTGCAGATTTGCAGCTGAAATTGGTTCAAATATTGAAGAATAGATTTCTTAAATTATTTTCCAAAAAGTAAAGATTATGACAAAGATGAAAAGGAGTGTTGCATTGGCCGGGAATCGAACCCGGGCCTCCCGCGTGGCAGGCGAGAATTCTACCACTGAACCACCAATGCTCACATGCTAACCATTATTGCCAGCCGAAACAAAAATGGTATTAGTCACAACATACCATACATACATTCACTTCTTGAACGGGCAAGTCTGTGAGAGGTACATTGAGGTTGCTTGGGCTTATCCCAACTACTAAAGGACAAAGCAGGGTATACCCTAGACATGTCACCAGTTCAGCGTAGGACAACATAAAACACAAACATAAATGCTGTTCAGAAACAAATAAAGGAAATCTTTCCCGCAGCATTCTATTTCACTTCCCCAAAAAATTACCTTGAACGCTGTGAAACCCTGTGTCGTACTGGCTACAGTGTGGTGTCTTCAAAATGACAGCTAAAGGAAACCATTCTCATCTCCTCGTTAGTATAGTGGTGAGTATCCCCGCCTGTCACGCGGGAGACCGGGGTTCGATTCCCCGACGGGGAGTACACATACCTTTTTTTTCTCCCGTGCAACATGAACCATCTCACAGTTTCTCTTTACTTTGCCAAAGGTTTGCCAGAAAACATTTTGTTATTTTAATTTATGAGCCTATCTACTTCCACCCCCCAAGCCCCCGACTCCTACACACCCATACTATTCCACATACTTCATCCCCTCCCCCCTCACTCTCATGCAGCATCTCTCCTCCTCCACCCCTGAAGACAACAGCACCCTTAACATGACAATGCTGACCTGACGGTCTTCTATTACTGAAATACAAAAGCTGTTCAGAAACAGATACAGGAAATCTTTTATGCAACATTCCATTAAACGCACCTGCTTCTGGACATAAACCTATTTCCACTATGCACTTTTGTGCTATTTATGCACATTCATATTCATGAAAAATTCTATCTTCCCTTGAACTCTGTGAAACTCTGTGTTGTACTGGCTACAGTGTGGTGTCTTTAAAAACACAGCTCAAGGCAAGTACTCCTATCTCCTCGTTAGTATAGTGGTGAGTATCCCCGCCTGTCACGCGGGAGACCGGGGTTCGATTCCCCGACGGGGAGTACACATAACTTTTTTTTTTCCCTCCCCCCTTACACATACTCCCCTTACATACCACAGCAAGCTAATGCTAAGTTAGCAGTGGAGAAGCTATACTGCCTGATCAGCAGACAGTTACACACAAATGTACCCAAACAATGGAACATATCCTCAGAGAATGTGCGTTGGGCCCACACGGCTCCAACAAAGACCTTCTGGAAGCAACACAAACTCCCCTACTGTGGTCCAGTGGTGAACTGATAAGATATGATTTTTTTATTAATTAACTTGATTCTAAGAAAACTATTTGCCCCGTGTGAGGCTCGAACTCACGACCTTCAGATTATGAGACTGACGCGCTGCCTACTGCGCCAACGAGGCCTGAAATAAGAAAGAAATTGATAGAAAAAAGAAAGACAGACCTTACCATTTAGCAACAGCAAAAAAAAAAAAAAAAAAAAAAAAAAAAAGAAAAGAAAAAATATATATAAATGATAAAGCTTCTTTGTGACATCAAGATGAGGTCAGATAATATTGCAAATGTAAGAGAAGTATTGTAAGCCCAAATTTGTGAACCAAACATATATTTCCTGATAGAACTGCACATACAAAACAGAGGGTTATTCATACTTATGCCATAACATGGCCACAATCCTGAACTGCTCCCCGAGGAGCATTGGAGAAGGTTATTCACCACATGTATCTCATCCCAGAGCATGGGGTTCGGAGCCTGATAATCCAGCAGACGACCCATCTCCTCCAGTATCTCAGCCTGGTATGCATACAGCAGTGTGACAGCGTTGATGAAGCACACTGACTGTACTTGTACATTCTCTGGTAAATTGATGCGGTGAGGCGATCCCACTTACTGGGCAAAGAAATGCTAGGGGACCCTGGGAGTGATTTTCATTTGGGGTGGAGGTGGTGAGCCACTGAAGGCTTCACAGCTGGGGGTTCGGCCTGCCCCAGCTCACTCATTCCCTGAACCTCCAATGTACAGCCCTGGTAGGTGCATTTTTGAAAAAGGAAAATATATTTTTGATTTACAAAACTTCACTTGTGCTTACAATATTTCCTGTACGTTTATAATCTGGCCTCATCCTGACGCCATACTTCTTACATTTTTTCATATTGAAAGAAAACATTTGTTAATTTTATCTTCCAAAAAGTAAAGATTATGACGAAGATGAAAAGGACTGTTGCATTGGCCGGGAATCGAACCCGGGCCTCCCGCGTGGCAGGCGAGAATTCTACCACTGAACCACCAATGCTCCCATGTAAACTTCATTCACCCATAACACTGAAACCACGTGCTCCTAAACGCCAGTAAGATTACAGAGATTGTGACTGACTTCCGCAGGTCTCCCCCACAATGCATGCCAGTGAACATCCAGCGCTTAGAGATTGAGACTGTGGCCAAAATTAAGTACCTGGGTGATCACCTCAACAATAAACTATACTGAATAGGCAATACAGACGCCCCGTTGAAGAAGGGCCAGGGCTGGAGTGACATATACACCATTTTTAAACAAAACATATGAGGGGCCGTATGAGACATAATTCAGAAGTAGCATTCACGCACGCATGTTGAATGCACTCACACGCACATGTAAAAATGCACACATACACTCACAAACATTTGTGAAAACGCACACACACACGTGAAATGTATTCACACAAACGTGAAAATGCACACACACACACGTGAAATGCATTCACACACACGTGAAAATGCCCACACACACACACACGTGAAAATGCACACACACACGTGAAAATGCCCACACACACACACGTGAGAACTCACACACGTGAAAATGCACACACGTGAAAACACATACACACACGTGAAATGCATTCACACACATATAAAAACGCACACACACACATATGAAATGCATTCACACACACGTGTGAAACACTTTCTCAAACATATATTTTTCACTTGAACAGGAAGGCATTTCACTTGAACAAGAAGGCATCTCAGTTGAACAGGAAGGCATTTCACTTGAAGCAGCGATACTGACAGCTCTGGCAAATAGGTCTACAGACGGCCAGCATTCCACTACTTTGACACAGTTGGTCAGACCCATAGACAACCACCTAACAAGGCTTTTTACCTCACATCAAGCTGGCACAGCTCCGGAGCACCCCAGGGATCTCCTTCTACCTTAATCTGCAGATATGCCTGGATGTTGCTAGGTGGTTGTCTACGGGTCCGACTGACTAACTGTGTTGTAGAAGTCGGTTGCTGGACTTCAGTGTCCAATCGCGGAATATTCAAAACGTTGTAAAATGGTGTAGTGCTGTGTCCCATGTTGCAACAACAGAAATGATGTACATAAAACACTAATTTCCACTTTCCTCCGACAAAAAGAAGAGAAGATGGCTGAAGTTGGATCTCAAATGATGAATACAGTTTAGTGTAGGCTAGCATCTGTAGCTTACGTTAGCTACTAGTACTAGTGCTAAATATTAGCTTATATAACGTGACCTGTCTATATGTAACTTTAAAGCAACGAAACCCACGCACATGCACCCACCCACCAGTGAAATGCATGCGCGTGCACCCCCCCATTACCCCCCAACATCAACAGATGAATTCCACAGGACACACTGACTGTATCCAATGGTTCAATAAATCAATCGTTAAGGAATATGACATGCTTTTTTCATGAAGGACATAAACAATATTTAGCTTTTATTCTTATAGACCGTATTGAAAAAGAAATTCAGGTTCTCAGGAAAATTGCCGCTTATCAATTAATCGTTACTCGATCGATAAGGTCAACCAACTAATGATTAATGAATTAATCGATAATTTGCATCCCAAGTGTGAATGGTAATTCTGAATAATGTCCCATACGGCCCCTCATAGAAACGTGTGATAAATTCATAGCCAATATGGGAAAAAAAAAGGTGTTGCATTGGCCGGGAATCGAACCCGGGCCTCCCGCGTGGCAGGCGAGAATTCTACCACTGAACCACCAATGCTCACATGACCAGAATTTCTACCAGGAAGGAAAAGCGTTATCAGACACAACATTCCAGAGCACTCAAACAATCATGGGGGTTGCCAGGTTTTATCCCAGCTGCCAAAAAATAAAGGCAAGGTATACCCTGGATGTGGGTATACTCTGTGTTTTTTCAGATCAACTTATTTGTCAACAAAGTCGAAGTGGAGTCGACAACTCATATGATGACATCATCCCATTGACAGCGGAGGAACAACACAGACACACGCCGTTCCCCAATGAGCAATTTGTACTAAAGTTCACTGGAACATTAACAACATACAGTAAAAAGCAGAAAAAAAACTTATAAGTCACAAGCATCAACAGTCCTCAGACATTTTTACCAAAACATAGGCTAACACCTTGAATTTTCTTCTAAAATTAAGTGAACAATATAAAGTGGGGAAAGGTTAAGACAGCGGCAGCCATACTTATCCACTACAACACTAACTTTTCCAAAATACAGTGTTAATGTATTGATACCTCAAAAACTAATAGTGTATTTAACATTACTGCCATGCACAAATGTATTTGTCTGACAATTTTCTCCCAGAAAATTGTTGCAATAGTATTTCACTGTCCAGAATAAATAAATAAATAATAATTTAAAAAAAATTAACCGCCCAACGTGGGGCTCGAACCCACGACCCTGAGATTAAGAGTCTCATGCTCTACCGACTGAGCTAGCCGGGCTTGTTCAATGAGAACCTGACTGGATATTATGTACTGAAATATAACCTCTCCAACACAATACATGAAAATTATGCTAAAATACTATTTCTCACATCAACCTATATCATTACTTCAAATGAATCCTGAGACGACTCTTTACATGGATAACAAGTCTTTGTCACATATGCACATACGCAAATAATACATGAAGTACAAGCGGCAAATGACTTTCGCAATTTAAAGGTAAAAACGTCTGGGGGAAAAAAGTAAATTTAGGACTGAATAAACAGCAAAACACATGCCCCGTGTGAGGCTCGAACTCACGACCTTCAGATTATGAGACTGACGCGCTGCCTACTGCGCCAACGAGGCTACGAAGCCTGAAAAACCCGGAAGTGGATATAACGGTGCTGATACAACACAAGGGAACATGACACCATTCGAATCCATATGTACATGCCCTGTTACCATAGCACTCAGAATTTGAAAATAAATTAAATAGGGGGCATAAAACAAAATAAAAATCATTCATCAAAATTGCTTCGTATTAATGAATCAGTTACAGAGTTACCGGCTCCGGTTCTCATGCCAGCTGCTTGTAGATGCTGTGAGCTGTACTGTCCACTGGAGGGCAGCAGACTGCTGCAGAACCTCTGCACATGGCCTGCTCATACCAAACACACACTTCCGTCACCGATGCCACTTGCTTCTTCCACTACCACAAGCTTCACATGATTTCCTCCAATTTGGATTAAATTAATCTTGTGGTCCACAACTCACATAACTAACGCTGGCGTGAAACCAAAGTGAAACTACATACTTTCACCGTCCAACTCCCGGGTCTGTTCCTCTGTTCTACAGCAGATCATACAGGACATTTCCACAACTTCTGACCTGGATCCACTGGACACACAAATGCTGGGCTCCATGTGTTTGTCATCCCCCTTTTCGGTGCCCCAGCTCATGGGTACGTTCGCGAATTCTGAGCCTGCCGACAGTTCGGTTCAGTTGAACGTTAATGCCAGTTGACCCCCCCCCCCCCCCCCCATCAGATCGCACCCTGCACATAACCTTGTAATTAAAGTGCACAAACCTACACCTCTGACCACTATAAAATATCTGGACGTTTTCATCTTTAACATTTTACTAATTACATTAGCAAATAAAAAACTAAAATGATTAATTTGCGCCACTTTTTTTTTTTTAGCTAACTGGACGCAGAACACCTGCGTCACTACACTTAACTGAAGTTAGCTTTAATTAGCACACACCCAAACTAAAAAGTACACTTAAAAAACACTCACTAACAAATGGTTTGTAAACAATATGGTAATAAATGTGCATGTAACTCACCAGTTGGTCGCATTAATTTTGTAGACTTCATTTCACAGTGAGTGCGCATCTGTTTTTTTGTTTTTTTTTTTAGGCCAGTTGGATGCGGCCCACCTGCGTCACTACGCTTAACGCAAGTTCACTTCTATTCAAATCCAAACTAAGCTACACTTGAATAATAACCAGTCCCAAATGTGTAGTAAATGATATGGTATTAACCGTGCATGTTACTCACCAGTTGTGTTGCATTAATTCTGCTGACCGGAAGTGGAAGCTCTGTGCAGAGGGTCAAGCTAGGTTCAACGGTGGACTTTCTTTGGCTCAACTTTGTTTGCCTATTTAAAGTATTTCTCCAAGAAAATATTAAGTATAAACGAAAGAAATACATTAACTGAGCACGCTACTTTAATGAGGTCTAACTTTAGTTTTCCATCAACTTAATAGATTCGCGACACCTAGGAGCCGTCAATTAAGGAGCAGCCAATAGGAAGTTAGAGAAGGAAACCACGTGACGTAACCGAAACTAAAAAGGTGGACAGTTGTGACCCTGGGCTAATTCTTAATTGTGTATTACTATATATTATCAGAATGATTTAGTGTAACTTTTAAATTAATATACAATAAAGATATATTGAAAATAGAAAATTAAACATAGTTTCGACTTACTCAAATGTGCAGACATGAATAGTTTGTTTTTACCTGAGGTAGAATGATTAAAAACCATCTATACTCAGCCATCCAAGATGAAGACCATAGCCAAATAAAAGCCATATTTAATAATTTAACTTCACCATGCATAAACCATATAGAAAATACTTTACAGCAATGACAATACTTAAAAAAAACTGACATTTCATGATGCCAAAAAAGCAAATGTCACAGATCACTGAAGGCTCACAAGTTGTCATGAGGTTAGGCTGATGGTAGTTTGTACATGGTTAGATCGACAGGGTTAAAGTGTACCCCAACAGGAATGAACAATCTAAGTCAACAAAACAGTTCAAGAAAAACAAACATGAATGAAAAATGTAGCTTGTTAGAAAATGCTGATGTCACGTCCATTCAACTGATACCCATCCCAATGTAGGTTTGAAACACACTATTTCTGCCTTTTCTGTGTGAAATGATCTGGTGTGTCATCACTACTTTGCCAATGAGGTTCACTAGAAGGAGTTGATCTGTGACCCCCGACAGAAATGGGGGTGGAAAAGAAATAAAAGGTGTAAGGATTGGGATTAGTTTGTTAATGTGAGGCGGGGGAGTAGGCTGAAGGCATTCTTGCACCCCTTTCAAATGGCACTAAAACAACAATAAGACAACCACTGTCCTTCATATAACAAGAATCTGGATGAAACTCATCTTCATGCCAAGTGATGTCACTACACCAGCTTGTAAATAGGCAAAGAGGAATTCTTGTCAAAGGCAGAGGTAAGAGAAGTCCATCTGATCAAACAGTCTAACTAAAATGCCCTAAATATGAACAATAAACACTCATATATCAGAAAAAGAATGCAATATTATCAGTTTAATTGCAAACATGGCTGAAGAGTGATGAATGATATGAATTATTGTTTTAATTTTGGAAGTGGGAGTCAATATTACAACTGCAAGTATCCCAACTCTGCTTTGTGTATTTCAATGATTCCACCTAGCCCACTAAAACAGGAATTATTGGCATGTTTGACTGTGTGCAAAATTAGCTTCATAACACTGCTGATTATAATACTGCTACACGCATGTTACAAACCAAAGTAAAACATAAAGCACTGTTTGATTTTTTCTTTATATGAGTCATTTGAGACATGTCCTTTTTCACCATCTGCCGCTGGTGTATGACAATTAGAGGAGACTGATTTAGAAACACGTAGGAAAAATGTTAATCATTTAAGTTACAGCTTCAGCAGCTCTGTTACTGGTTTGACTTCAATGGTAAAACTAGAAAACAACCACTTAATAATATGTGTTAGCAACTAAATGCCTAATATGTCGTTAGTGTAAGATGGCTGTATAATTACACAGTAATGGCACTGACAAAAAAGCTGAAAAGTCAAAAACGAAAAAAAAAAAAGTACGTAAGGAATGAAAAACAAAACAGGTCCAAGTCACTTAAGTTCCATTCAGAGGAATGAGTGTGCATTATGGGTGAGTGATTCACTTTTTCCATTCATTCATCCAGCTGTCTATTGTTTTGAAGTCAGTGCGTCTTCTCTTGAGGAGGTTAAAAGGATACCTTGACACTTACGAAAACAAAGTAGTAAACAAAACCCTTTGTAACTACCAGAACTTGAGGAACTGATTCTAAAGCAGTGCATTTTTACTTCAAATCATCAGTGACCACATGGAGACAGTGGTTCATTAGCTTGTTGCTAGCCAATCATTTGGTTTCAATGCAAAGAATGCTGACCAAGAAAGCTGCAGCACAAACAGTGGCAGTATGGTGAAAGCAAAAAAAAAAAAAAAAAAAAAGTCAAGGCATCGGTTTTAAAAAGAGAAGATTTTAACAAAGATGGATTCCACAGTGTTTCCCCTAAGAAGTTAAGTAGTGTTGCAACATCACTGTTGATTTTTCCTCTTGATAGAGAACATATTCTCCATGCTTCTCAGAAGAGATTATGACAAATATTTGAAGAGATTTCTTGTTCTCATTTCTGTACGGATACTAAACGATACATTTTAGATTTTTCGCACAAGCTTCAAGTTTTTAATGGGTCTGTTATGATCACACCAGAAATAGACTAATAATAAAAGAGGAAACACTGCATCCTTCCATTAACTTTTCACTGTAAGTGTTTTAACTTTCTTGCAGTTAGGATTATCCTTCATTTTTATCCACACCTTACAAAAATCAGGTAGCGTCCCTTTTATCTTCTGTTTTTTTTTTCAAGTCCAAGGCATCAAGTTTATTCTTCATTTTCCTTTCAAACGTTGTCTTTTCACAGAAAAACAAAGTATCTGAGCATTGTTCGATCAGGTGTGTACTCCCTGTCCCTGTTGGAAGAGTCACTCCCACGCTTGTCTCTTTCTTCTTTTCAGAACAGCACGTCTTCATTAGTGATGAGAGTCTCCACCACCAGTCTCTGGTATCTGATGTCATTGAGTGCTGTCATGGCATCCAGCTCAGGGGCCCTCATCAATGTCGGGCCAAAGACAATGCCCAGGTTCTCACTGGACATGAGATTCTCCTTCTCACACTGCGTCACCCTGGATCGGTACAATGACAAATATGTGGAATGGCAAAGGTAAGAAAATGGACAATAGAAGCAGGGTGATTTTGTTTAAAGGAAAGATTCTTTAACAAAACCCACATCTGGGTGATAATGACTTTTTGATTCAGACCTTTTGAGGTGAGCCATGAGGTATCGCAGGGTTTCGCAGTGAGCGGGTGGCAGCAGCTTCAAGGCCTCGTGGAGAGACTCCAGTCGTTTTTCTGGGTCTGCAATTTCTGCAATACACAATCACAGGACAAGCTGTTTTTCAGGGGTTCTAACCTTTTTTCCAGAGCAGGATTATCCCCAACACACAAATGAAAAAGGATTAATTATCAGATAACAGAAAAAGACCAGGAACTATAAATTCATCCGTGTTTCCTTCAAAGTCCTCGGATGTGCAGGATTAACTGTACTGGTTGCCATGGTTTTTCCATGCTTCACTGCATTTTATGTAACAAGGTGCAGAAACCTTTACCACTTAAGCTCTTTTTATTTAATCAGTGATTGGTCCAAAACTGTGAGGCCAAAGAGAGCAACCTCAGGCTCTGTGGATAAGGAACACTTTGGAGAATTTTGAAGTACAGTAAGTCTGTGTGATGCCTGAGGGAAATGTGTAAAACTCCAGCAAAAGATTAACTTGGCTCCAGCCTGATCAAGTTTTAAATTAGAGAATGAATAATAGTGCTATAACAATGAGTCAATAAACTCAAACTTGTGTTAAAATTGTCAAGCGCAACAGCAATTAAGATGAGCAAATGTAACACTCATTGTGGTCATAGTAGTGGCGGGGGGGGCCTCTATATACAAGACATTTGTTTTGAAGAGCAGAATGTGAACCCGTGATTTCCATTGCTAACAGTTCTCAGCACACAACAAATGATACTATCATGAGATATGACGTTAATCTGAGAAACTAGTTCAGGACAATCAGGAGATGGTTCCAAACTCCATGAGTTTCTTATTGAGCTTTTGATCACCAACCACCAAAATGTCAAAGGTCTGAGGTTGCTGACATTTTAGGATTAAAATCCAAACTGTTGCATATTTTATAGTATTCATGTTTTGTTTACATATGGTAAAAACCCAATTTGTGACCTTTGGGAAACAGAAGAACAAACTTGGCAAATTTGTCAAAATAGTGGACGTGGTGTTCTGTTGTTAGATAGTGGTTCAGACTTGGTACATACTTGCAGTTTCTATGAAGCGGGGGTAGGCATCATAGGTGATGATGGGAATAGGCAGCTCTCTGAAGTACAGCTTGAGGGCGCCAGTGATGATGTTTATGTCTTCGTAAACATTTGAGGAAATATCAGCCTTCTCTCCATCTGTATACAAAAAGAAATCACTATCAGCAGGGTTTTATTGACTCTAAAGAGAGAGGTTCTATTTTTCTGGTGGGGATTCAGCTTGTCACAGTGGTAAGCACCTGTGTGAATAAACAAAACGTTTAAGTGCAACTGATTTTTGACATTTATGAAAAACAATGTTGGATGACACTCACCTCTGTCAAAGCTCAGCTTGACATCTTCAATGAGCTCACTGAAGCCTGATATTCGGTACAAACCCTCTGACTGAAGACCTAAATGAAGACAACAAAGAATGAAAGGGAATTTATGAATTATTGATTATAACCCACTATAAAATGACAATAACAGCTGCAGTAGATTACATTTAAGAGGATACATGCTTAGAGCTTACAGCAGGTGGAGGGACAATAGAAATAAAAACAATGAAGATAGATGAAGACAGAGAAGGCAGGCGGAGAGAGCTGTAAGTGAATTCAGTTGTCTCTCCTGCTCCAGTCAAGTTCAATCACTCCAAGTCGGGTGTCTTTATTGATTTTGCATGTCATTTTCACTCAGTCTTCAATCAGAGTCAATAAAATCCTGTCTGTGGCTGCTTCCCTGTGACCACAAATGCTGTATTACACACAAGTTATTCAGGCTGTATATATCTTTGTGGACTTTTTACCCCCCAAGAGGATTCACTGATATGCACACATCTTGCATCCTCTAGCCCTTCTATGTAAGCTGCAGCAAAACGATACTTTTTTCAACATTATATAATCACTGACTCACACTTTATCTTGTTCTCTCACCTCTGGCCTCAATTTCCTGTATGCACATGTCAACCACCATGGGCCTCTTGGTGTTGTGGGCTTTGACCAGCGTGGTTAGGTCACAGCTGTACACCTTCTTGACGTGCCGCAGGTCTGGCTGACAGTCGTTTGGGACAACCTTGGAGCACTGCTTATGGACATTCAGCCCACAGTCTGACACAGAAGAGATAAAAATGAGCCTGTTGTTTGTTATACTTATTCCACTCAGCATCATAGCTAGATCAGAGGGTAGGTAAGGCAAGCTAAAGTGTAAGTGTAGGCGTTGCAGAGGAACTAAATACACATGCAGCAATCTCACTCACAGTGTGTTCTCTGGCATCAAATTGAATCTTTTAACATTTAAATCTGTGACACACTGCGGATGAGTCAACAGCAAAAGTGACTAACTTTAGTGTGCTGTCCTAGTTTCACAAGCGAACATGTTAGAGATAAAAAGAAGCTACTTTTTTTTTTGGTGTAGGAGGATTAACGTCAGCAAGACTAAGAAATCAATATTTCCACAATGAGATCCATTTCTGCCCATTTGTTACCTGCACACTTGACTCCCTGAGCGATGAGACCCCACATGAAGTTGGCACAGTACTCACACCAGTGGGGGCCTCTGAATGTGTGAACCTAGTCAGAGAGTCAGAAGAGAAAAGAGAGAAGTACAGTGTTATCAATGACAACTAATATTAAGGGGAAAAAATCTCTCCCTGTGCTGCTTGACATGACTCTTGAAAAAGTGGTCAAAGAGGGTGATGTTAAGGTCTGATGTGAGGACTGGTCTATCCCATAATTTGCACGTTGTCTGCCTCAAACCATGCGCAGGTATAAGATAATTTTGTTTCAGGTGGGTCGAGCCTTTCTCCTGTTCAGACGCTAATCTATGGGGATCACATTCACTCTTCTCCATGTTACTTGTGTTGCCTTCATACAAATTCCTGCCTGCATCTATACCATTTGGAAGAACGCCAACAGGGCATGATGATAATGAAAAATATTACTGGAAAAGATTTTGTGACACAACAGAATAAAAACTGGGGAATAATGAGAGATAAACCACATTTTTGCATCACGACACAATATACAGTTTTTCATCATATTGCACTGCCCTTTTACAGTGGGACAAAAATATAAACAGTACAAATGTTTAAATGTGTTTAAGTATACAACAAGAGAAAAGGTGAGGATATTTAAGTAACCTAGACTTGGCCACCTGGAATATAAGAAATCATCTTCACAGACTAATGGGCACTGACAAAAGAATGATGGAGACAGAATGGGGTGCTGAAAGGCCACTTATAAGACAGCTCTGGACTATATAATGAAATGCTAATAACCTCCATCACATCATTGTCTGTGTCTGTCAGTGTGTAGTTCTTATAAACTGAGTACATTGTGTCTCTGACCTTTGTGCTCTGTAATAATGGCTGCTTTTTATATGGAAATATGGGAATTTAAAGCTTATTGTCTCACACGAGAGGTGCAACCCTGGGATGTAAATGCAGAAATATGGGCTTCCTGGTCTATACACCCTGTGCTCTCTAAGGTGAATTTGAATAAGCCCTTACAAGCTGAATCAGCAGTGCTGCCATTTTTCAGTTAACACACACACACACATACACACAAACAGGGAAAATAGAAAAGGCACAGAGCATCTCACCTTGAAGTTGTGGACCTTCTCGTACTTGGGTGCTAAGTCGTTCTCCCTCAGGGTTGCCCGCCGTACCAACGATGTAAGCTGTGAAAGGGCAAAGGATCTAATTGGTTGCCAGAAAGTAGAAGCAGGGGAAGTGGGCTTGGAGGGGGCTGGTGCCCGGTTGAGACGGGGCCCTGGCCCTGGCCCTGTGCTGGGGTCCGATGTGCTACCAGGACCCGGTAAGGAGGGAATCGAACCGCTCACGTTCAAACCCAGAGCGGTGCTGAACAAAGAGCCTTTCTGACCTGCCTCCTTTTTGGCTCGCCTGCCTGAGTGCTTTTTACCTCTTCTAACCATGTACACCTCCCTGCTAGGCATTGTGGGACCTGTAGTTTTGGTTCAAATCAAATTCCGGCTCTGGACCAAAATATGGATCCCATTAATAATGACAGGAAGCCAGGAAGTTTAAAATAAAACTGAAAAAAAAAAACAAGTAAATTTAGTACACAGAAGGTTCTAAAATAATAAAAAATAAACAAAAAGCCCTGATATAATACACAAAAACAGAAATTTTTTTTAACTTGCTCAACAACTAGAATCTCTGAGCGGTGCAATCCATCTGACAACAACACAATTCACAAAAGAATCCCAAAATGAGGAGCCAACACTGTACAAATCCGGCTGTTTTAGTGCCACAAAGATCAACCAATCAGATCAGCTCTGCATAGCGATGGGCTGCTCTGCGCGATTCCATTTCACAACAAAAAACAAAAGCCAGCAAGTCCATAACTAAACTATCTGGAGATCTCAAAATTAAAAGCAAAAATTAGTCTAGTCACTAAATCTTCACTATTTGTATGCACAAAATCCATCAAAGATGCGGCAGAATGTAGATTCCTGACTCTGTCTTGTGTAGGTGAGGTTCCCAGCCCACATGGCTCACTGTGTGTGTGTGTGTGTGTGTGTGTGTGTGTGATAATCCGCTTTTCCCTGCCTCTACACACTCACTGGATAGAATGAGCAGAGGGAGGGAGGGATAGAGGCGGAGAAAAAGGAGTTGTGGTGGTGGGGGGGGGTCTGCAGAGCAGTAATGGATGAATTTAACAGGTCACATTGAGGAGAGAATGGGCCAATGAGAATACAGCATTTCTTGTTGTTCATCACCAAATCTGCCATCTCAATTGTCCCGTGGGAAGAGAAAGAGAGGCAGAGACAGACTGCGCTGAAAAACAGGCTATTATTTTATTCATTGTTGACATATTTTTGTTCCTTCTGGTTTCCCTCTTTTTTGCCAGCTGTACCTAAAACATCAGTCTTCACCTGTTTTAACCATTTTCCAACAGTAACTAAATAATACTTGAAATTTCTAAGAACAAAAAACTGCCCTGCAACATCTTTGTATCCTTAGATGCATTATAGATCAAAAGTCACAGCCTTCAGTTTTCTTACATTGCATAACAGAAGAACAGTTGAAGGCTGAAAGAAGTGCACTTTAGAGATTTTTGGTTAAGTGCCGCCTCTGGTTGTTACATGGACTTGGTTCCTTTCTGATTTTTGGGCTACAAAAACAACAAAACAAACAGCAGGACTGCAAAAAAAAAAAAAAAACAACTCAGTATCTCTGTGAGAGATTAACAAGATACAAACTTTGTGTTTGTTCTTTTAATTCATATTTGACCTAAATATGTTACTGGTGTTATCGTTATACCATAAAATTCCATGAAGCAAACATGCTCATTTCCAAACCATTAATCCACAGCTAATATACTGAGGACCATCATGAATATGTGGATCAGTGGTCATGGATATTTAATGACTGTTTTCATTGCATGAGGGGTGAAGGAGTGGAAGGTGCAGGGTGCAGGGTGGCTAACAATAGAGCACCTCTGATATGGAAAAGAGTCCAATTAGAAAATACAAAAACACAACAAAAAAAGGAAGAGCTTGTGTATTGATACTGGTGGGATTTTAATTTTTTTTATTTGTGTTTTCTACAATATGGTTATCTTCACTCACGCTCTCCTTTTCTGCCTCCGTCCACTCACTTCAATCTTCTAACAAGCCTCTCATCACCAGAGCAATATCTTATAACTCCTCTTATAACACCTATCAATATCTATAACTCCTGCTAGATTCATGGAGCTGTATTTAATTGACAATACCAGCTAACAAACTGGAGTATATCATACATGCACAGTTATTTCTCATGTATTTGTCTTCAGTGGAGAACCACCTCTGGTCTCAATGTCACAGCCTTAGTGCTTTGTCTGCAAATCCATCCAATTACGAAAGTGTACACGTTCACAGGACCACCCCCATTACACACATGCACACACCACACACACACGGACAGTGATGTATGAGGTGTGGTATAGGTGGTCATGCACTGCAGGTCATACAAGGCCTCAGGAGGCTCGGCACTGGTGTAGTGGGTAAATGCATTGCACATGCTGCACTTTGTTATACGTGCCTGTTGGTGTGTGTTTTGTCGTCAGCTAATATGTTCTACAGAGGAGTGTGCATACGTGGTTTTACATAAGAGTCTGTGGAGTGTGTGGGGGTTGCAGCAGTTGTCTGAATGGATCTGCATTTCCTGCTTCATTTTCACACATCCAGCTGCACTTATAGAGCTGCAGTGCTGAAGTTTCCATTAAACTGAGCCCAGTGATAAGCATCTCAGTTTACTCCAGTGTCACAAAGACATCACATATACCACCTTCTGGTTTCTTGTACAGAAAATCAAGTTTCAACTTCAAATCAAGACCAACTTTCTGTCTTGGGAACTAAATATAAAAACCTCCTAATTACCTCATAGCTGAATGGAAATTAATGGGCCAACACCAAACTGGCTGTGTGAATACTTAGCAGACAGCTTTAGGGAGACAGCGGCTTTCTGCAGGCACACTGCTGTTATGTAATTTTACTGCAGAGCCCTTGGCTGGAGGCCATCGCTCCTCTGCATCCATCCTCCTCCTCTTATTTCTTCTTCTCCTCCTTTCACCACCTTCCTCAACTCTCATCCTTCTATCCTGTTACTGTATAGACAGCAACTTCTAAAAGCATCTTATATAAACTCCGCAGGTTACTTCCTTCCCACAATCTATGCTTTGTAAGCGTTTCTTTAGATATATAATTACATGCATTTGTGTTGAAGTAGCTTCCATTAAGGCTAAGACGCTGTCTGAATGTAACTTTACCAGTCTTCACCTTGATACTCAAATCTTCTGCTAAACAATCCCTTAACATTAAAGTTCAGGAGTTAAGTAATGTTGTGCCTGTGCTGAAGGGAATCTATTCCAAACTTTCTTCTTTTTATCTTCCCTCACTCCTCTGCATCATTTCATCTTGCAAGAATAGGTGCAGTGTTTATGTAAACGTCTGTGTTTAGATATGAATGATACAGTGTGTCACGTTTATGCTAATTTTACTAAAGAGCAAGAAAATTAGCAATATGCCTAGCTAGGAAGGGTTAACCTAATTTGTGTATTTTGAGGTTGTTGTTTCCTATGTTGACGAAACCAACCACTTGACTCCTCTGAGGAAGCCTAATCCCCCCTGTCAATGTGCTGATGCTTTGGCAGTGCTAGCAGTCATTAAAAGCTTGTTTTCATCCTCACCCTCTCCTCTGTATTGCAATCATCTTTGGCTGGAGCAGGTCCATCGGGGGCTTCAGGGCTGTGCGGCAGGTGTTTTTTCAGGGTGGGCTCCTGGTTCAAGGTAGTGTAGCCGACATGCTCATAGATTGGATTTATGGTCATCTTAGCAATATATTCTGCTGCCTGGAAGAAAGAGATATTCCTGTAAGGATGACTGAAAGGGGTCGTATTTTGCTAAACCCACTTTTTTTTTAAACTAGTTTTATTGATCATCAAGGTCAAACATTGAGGGGGGGTCCTGAAATACCTGGCCTTAACCTTCCACTGGAATTCCTTCCACATTGGGCTACTAAACCCACTTTTATTAGTCTTTGGTACATTTATTTGTGTATTTGGACCCTAAAACTTCCAAAAATTTGAATTTGAACCCTCCAGGTACTGCAAAGCTATCTTTATATTCATTCCAGCAAAAATCAAGTGGATTTCTACAACCCCTTTTAATTCCTGCTTAATTTGTTACGTCTGTAACTAGTTACGTCACGACATTTGGTCAAGACTTCCGACGAAAATTTCAAACTCCAAACAGTTCCCTGAGAGGCAGTGGAGATTTTCTGAACTCGCTACCTAGTGGACCACGCCGGAGTAGCCTATAACTCTTTGGTTCTGAATGTGACCAGTCAGTTTCTTCACGTTTGGTGGGTTTCTTCAAGCTGTTCAAGCTCCAAATATGCTATAATTGTTTGTCAGCAGCAGTGGTTGTAGTCCATACTGAAAATATGTCCAAACTTCAAGCCGACTACCTAAAATGTTCAGTTGTTGGTTGTATTAACAAACACAAGTGGCCGAATGGGACAGAGCAGCATGGTCATCAACCTGGAGGCGGTGGGGTGTGAAGTGGCTCATTTGCATTTAAAGGGCCAGTGCTCAAAATGACCTTTCTGGTGTCATTAGTCAAAACAGGGTAGAAGATGGACCTGTGGAGTTTAATTAATGAAGAATTCAGACACAAGTATAGCATTTACAGTTTACGTAGACCACAAGGAAATGTTTTAAAATGCACAATTCCATTTAAAGAAAAAAGCAAAATATCACTCCTTTAAACTGGACTCAGTCCCATTCTGTATGACTACATGACTGTCCAACAATGATTCTTTGTTTCAGCACATAAATTACTCTTTACTTCTTTAGGCACTTTTACCATTGTTATTAAGAAAACACTAAAAAAAATGTAAATGTAATAAAAAATGTATTTGGCAGACAATCTAAAGGATGGTGTAAAACGATCATGAATCATCATATTTACAGTGACAGATTACAACTGTTGAGCCCTGATCACTGGGTCTATTGTAATCAAGAATCCACATGCATTAAAAAACTAACAAAAACTGTTAAAGAGATTTGGACGTGTGACTACTGATGGAGCCACCTGGACTGGGTCTGTTCATGCTGCATCCATTCTGCATTTACATTTGCATATAAAACCTTGCAGTGTGGGTGGTCTATAAAAACATTTTAATTCTAAGTCAAAAGATCCAGCCAGACAGTCATTCAACATGCCAAATGTTTGGAGTGGTCACTGTGACCCAGAGGAGAATGGTAAATGCATACAAGACAAGCAGAGCAAAGGAAAAAATTTATAGTGTATCGGATAGTTTATAATACTAAAGTCTCAACTGTAGTAGGAGAGGGAATTCATACAAAACATTCTGTGAACAACACATCACACTAACTCATCTTGATCCACTTTAGTTTCACAGTAAAGACAATTTTACCTAAGATAATGGATTCGTGGATACAGTCTACATTGAATAATGTACAATCCAGGGTCTTATATATACTTTTTGAATCATCAGTTAACAGCACTGTAAATGAAAAGCACTAGTTCAGAAGCAAATAATTCAGATCCATCCACTGAATAATTAATGCAGTGATTAATATGTTTCAGCTGTAACACGTTATTTAAGTAGACGTAGCTTCTCATTTCTTAAACAACCATCAGCTTACTAGCATAAATACTGGACTGTGTTCCAATGGAAAAGGGTCATGTGGTCTGATGAGTCCAGCGTGATGGGCATGTCAGGGTGAGAAGAGAGGCAGATGAAGTGAAGTGATTACCCATTACGCCTAGTGTCTACAGTACAAACCTGTGGAGGCAGTGTTACAATCTAGGGTTGCTTCAGTTGGTCAGGTCTAGGTTCAGCAACATTATGTGTCGAAGAAAAATTAGGTCAGCTGATTCCTAATATACTGGATGACCACATCTGAACATCATTGGATTTTCTTTTTACTGATGGCACAGATTTATTCCAAGGTGATAAGCAATTGTGCACCATCAAAGCTAAAGGCAGTCCAATTAAATATTTTTCTTGCCATGCTGTGTATGTTTGCTGCGACTCTTGACAGCTGGTAGACGGTTACAGTGAGTTGTGTTCGTCTGATGACAAACTGTCCAGTCACGGAGTATGTTGTGTTGTTCACTGACTCATCCATTATGTTTGTGTTCTTCTGTATGTCTAAAGCTAGAGTCTACTCCAGACTGATGAAACGGCGTGTGTTAAGAGAATATCTGAGCTACTTGTTTAGTATATGTTCTGCATAAAAACATACCATACTTTCTACAGTTTTAGCATGCAAAGAAAACTCGTATATATTATTAAAAGGCAAAGATACCTTATGTCCTTACATGTTATTGTGTTAAGTTACTTTATTAGTTGTCCTGTTTTCATTGTTCCATTCAATTCTCTGCATTCTGTACTCTGCTGAATGAATGTATGTTATAAAATCCCAATAAAAACATATGAGAAAAAAAAAAAGGCAAAGATACATGAACTCACCTTTGTCTCGATGTAAAGTGTGATGAGGCCATCTGTGACCAGGTCATGGATGGACTCAAACCTCTTCTCTCCTACAAAGTGTTTCCCATCATGGTAGAGACGGAAGTTTCTTGTCTGGTTCCCAAACCTGAGAAAGGATAGAAGTAGAAAGGTCAGAAAAAAAGATAATAGATCTTCAAGCCATTCATAGGTAAAATCAGATCCATCAGTCTCTCAAACAAAACTCAAATCTTTTCAAACCTCACTGACTGCTGATAAATCTATATAAATAACATTCTCAGTTTCTTGATATTAATTGAAATCACAATGTAATTTCTCACATTATTGCATTATAATGCAGTTATTCATCAGGATGACTCAAAAAGCTCAGGATGTCAGAACTCTAACGGACACAATGAACTGGGCCAGTATTCCTTAGTGGATCACAATGAAATCACCAGAAGTAAAATGGTACAGCTACATCATTAACCCAAAATCCAACCTTTCCTTTTTCTGACAACCCAGAGTGGGCCCCTCGTTTCAGCTGAGGTATTTATGGAAGAAAATAATAACCACAGGGATGAGAGAGACAAATTTGTGCAGGTGGAAGAATGATGAGGCTATGAATAGCATAAACTGACCCAAAACCATTCTGTGTGCCACATTCAAATGAAGCCATGCGCCAATTTAAAAGTGTGACACCTCATAAAATGATAGCTCACGTTCTAGAGAAAACGGCAACTTATTCTCATGAGTGAAGATAGAGTGTGAAGCCTTGTGAGTTTCTAGATGAGCGCTTCTTAACAGCTTATAAGAGGACTGCTGCCATAGCTGCAGGGGATAAAGCCTCACACCTCTGAGAAGTCTGAAGAATTTCATATTTGGCGGACAAAGTCTTTAAGTCTTTACCTCAGAGCCAGTGTGTATGTGCCTGGCTGTCTCTGACTTTCTCTGATGAGGTAGCTGCCTTCGGCTTGGCTCAGTAACTGGTCAGCCTCTTCTCTGGAGATCATGCCATGGTATCTGGGCAGAAGCAGGAGGAAAAATGTTAAGAATTATGAAATCACGGAAAACATAAGATTGGGTTAAATTTGCAACTTGTGATACACAGCTTACTCTCTTCCATAATATTTAGGTCGATTATCCACCTGAAGGAAAGAGAGAAATAAAATGTATAAAAGGGCATCAGGCAAGAACGTACACCACACAGAAAACTGCATTCCAATACTGTAGTGTTGTGCTCTTGGTAAATATTTTCCCAGACTTTAGCAGATTTGGGCTCAAATGTAAAGCAATGTGTGCATGGGTTTTCAGTGTGTGGGTGCACAGAATATTGCATGAGTCAGATAAAACACAGAGTCCTGAACATTCTGTTGTTCTCAACAAATCTGCTGTTGAGCCAATAAATCAACACAGGCACAACACACAGCAGAGAATATTAATTTAGACACGCAGAGTGTGTGCTGTTTATATGCGTGACAGCAAACTCCAAGCAGGTGCATTAACTAAATGTAAACTATGCTCAAAATGGTAGAATTTAGCGTGAGAAAGGCCAAGAATAATAGTAAAATATACAGTCGCAGAAAAATTTTTAGAACACCCCTTGTTTTTCTTTCAATTTCTTCTTCATTTAAATGCCTGGTACAACTAAAGGTTCATTTGTTTTGGACAAATACAATAATAACAAAAAAAATAGCTCATAAGAGTTTAATTTCAGAGCTGATATCTATCCATTTTCCATGGTTTTCTTGATAATAACCAAAATCACTTCAGTTCTTACATCAATACCTATGGCATTGTACTGACAATAACAGTGCTTTTAGACATTCCATGTTTTCTTTTCTGTCTGTTTTAGTCACATGATACACACAGGAGTTAGTACTTGATTGCATAACCATTGTTTTTAATGATTTTTGACGGTCTAATAATTTTTTTCTGCGACTGTATCTGTCTGAGACCAAAAAGAGAAGTAGTAGGCTAATAGTAGTATAATACAATCAGGTACAGGTAAGACAGTTTTCTGACTGGATTTGTTACTTTAGTTAGTCTTATAAGAGCATAAGTACTTTTGCCTTTACTTTGAGGAACTGACTGATTGTAGCTGAGCTTTTATTTAGCTTTTTTTTTTTCCAGGTATAATGGGCAGGATAAAAGAATGCATAGCCCCAGGTACACTATGATTTACAAAACATTTGTTACGTTATGATCAAATATTGTCACTTGATATTGCTCATTGTCGATCAAGTACCATTGGCTTTAAAGGTAAATTAAAACAGCATCTTTAAAATAGTTATTTTTTCAGTGCTAGTTTTAGTCTCAGATTTTTGTTGACTGTATTAATTCTGCTCATCCTTCATTGCACATTATAGAGTACTGAGCTGGAGGGAATGTACTGTCTGAAAAAGAAACACACTTTAGTCTCTGTTAGAGATCTCAAATCTGGTGCACTTTAAGTGAAATGATGAAATACATGGGTCGTGAGTGTAACGATTTCTAACTCTGCCTCGCCGAGTCTGGAAACATGACCATGAAACTTAATCCCATTTATACAACACAATGTGGAACATCCTGCATTCATGATAGGATTTTCCCTCCCACAAGTGGATCATCCAGGTCAATTTGGGCAACACCTCTCCCAAATTAAGGAAAAATGTGGAAACAATGAAAACTAACTGAGTAACTGAAGTTTTTGTTGTTTATTTTACTATCTGGTCTGGCCTACTGAAATATTTGTACACAGATGTGGCCCATCCAACCATCATCTTCCAATATCAACAGACAAATGATAATCTTTTTTACCGTAATTAACCTTAGATGACATGAAATTATGCATTTTTCATTGAAAATATATGATTTTTTCACCATATCAAACCCTGTGGTCATGCATCTACATCTACCAAAAACCTAAAGTGTAAAATTCTAAAAATATTTGAAAATCAATACACAATTGCTTGACAAAAAACATAAAATTTTCTTGAATGATAATCCCACACCTCTTAATGCACAGCCACATCTTGTAAGATCCAGACACCCTGTATGCCACGCCATAAGATCACCAGGGACATGTAATTCTTATTGATGCATCACTTAATCACATATGAATTTCTAGGTGGTGGTAGAGGGGGGTGGTGGAGTGTTTGGCTCCCCCTGTCATCTGTTTCCCAGTATACAGGTCTTATATGGGTCAGCACCAATTGCTGCCCATCAATCTACCAGGCCTTCAGAGAACTGTTTTACAGATTAATACACACAGAACACCAGATGCCCAGTCCTCCACCTTTAATCCCCACTGGATTTCCCCAAACCATGCTGCCCCCTAAACACGCACATCTGGTGGTTGCCTCCCCTCTGGGCAGATCTGCTGGTGCACGGCATTTGGTGGACATCAGCAATGTCTGGTGCCACCTGGGTGCCCTCAGCTGGAAGATGCTTCTGCTCATTTTTTAGATTAAACTACATTTCCCCATCTTCAGACTCTTTAAAACATTCAGAATACTGGGATAATACAGTTCTGAAAAAACAAAACATTTTAACCCACAGCAAGACCATCTGAGTGACTTGGATTCACCCTCAAGACAAAAAAGGAAAGTGGAAAGACAGTCTGACACCACAGGCTTAGATGTATTCAGTGATCATGTGTAGTGCAGGATTAGTGTAGCATCCGACCTTTAGCACAACATCATCTCTGATCTTTTCCATTTTTTCTTGTGCACTCATTTGTCAGTTGGCATCTTACTGAAGCAGAACAGCAGAAGCCATAAAAAAACACTCTAGATGAAGACTATACTGCAATACAGATCGCTTCAGACAATGGATTGGTGGACTACAGTGAAAACAATCAGTGCTGCTGGCAAGCAAGTCAGCAAATTCGGTCTCCAAGGGACATGCATAAATGCGCCAAATAGGCACACACCATATTAAAAATTCAGCTTACTCTTGGCTAGTTCCGTTTCAGCATCGTTCCAGTTGGCTATGATCATATTTAGCTCTTGTTGAAACCAAAGGCATTATTTAATCATAGTGCTTGTGATATTGTGGTAAACACAACAGGCCTGGGCACAGATAGAAAGAGGCTAAACTTTGTGCCAGACCTCCTTTGGGGGCTTTGGCTCTCATTCAAATGAAACATCTGCTAACTGATGTACTAATGTAATAACTAATGACACACTGCACCTGCTCCCAGATGCCCCATTTCTTATTCCAGCTACATTTAGTAGTGTTAAATTAAAACAGCACAAGGGACTGGAAGACCAAGAAGATATAACAGGTAGATTTGTTTTCAATGTTAGATCTTACCTGCTCATACAACATGCAAGGTGAAAATCTTAATATATGGTCTTCATACTATTTATTTGGATAAATCTTGCTTGTTGCCACCATATCTTAAGTGATGCAGGGAAAGGGAGTATGTCCTAATCAGCATTGTGACAAGGTGGATTATTTTAAAGAAAATCTGATTTCTGATATTTGACTGATTCTCACTTCAATTTGCTGCACTTCATAGCTTTTTAGCAAAGGTTCCATAATTACCTTTCCTCAAACTGCAATGCAATGGTCTGACAAGAAACAAGAATTCTACCCAATTCTGTGGACTGTGGAAATACTGTGGAAAATGTACCCCAAGACACAGACATGGAGTAACTGAATGTGACTCTACTCTGTGGTGCATCATGAAAGCTTGGGAAAAATGGCTTCACTTTTCCACAATGGTATGGATAAGGTTTTGCAGCTTATCTCAGAAATATATCCTGTTATTCCATCTTACCTCACATGTGCAGGTGAGTCTGCGTGGGTGGGGAGCCTCCTGCTGGAGCTGGTACACTAAGGAAATAACAATGCAGGTTTCCACCACAAATAAAATAAAAAGACCCAAATTTAGATGAATAAAAGAAAAAATCAACAAAGTAATTCTGATACTTACAATATGATTTCCACACTGGCGGTCTGTATTCATCATGATCTGAGGATAAAAACGGTGACTTTTTGAGTAATTCAATAGTTAAGCAAACTTTATTTATTTAGCTGCAGTGCCCCCAAGTGGATAAACTATGGTAGTGATGAGAGCAGATTTTATCTATGTCTCAAATTAGAATGAATTTACAAAACATTCATCAAGCAGAGAAGATTTTGAGTCAAATGAGTCTGGGATCAAATCAGGGTTGACTCATGTCCTTTCATTTAATTTCATGCCAACTAATCTCTTTCCGGGTTTATATTAGTCAGAATATTGGGGAGCGGATTTTTGATAAAAACCAGTCAAACATTCTCCAGTGTAGGTTAAATAAATGAATGATTAATTCTGGTCAGGACCACCACAAATCTGTACAAATTTCATATTTTTCAAGGCAGTACCAAAGATACTATTGCTATTTTTTTCACTACTAAAGAACCTGTCACAATGATGTTTACCATACTCTAGCATTATACATTAAGGTATGGTTTTATCCACTTATTTTCTTTTAGCAGTGCCATAATCTCTGAACATTAAACTAATGGATGACATATTTTTCCACAACATAAACACACTTACCTAAATGATGATTTAATGAATATATTTACTCTGCAGCACGCAAAAAGCTGTGGAACATCACTTTACCTCTGGAGTCACAGCTTGCTAATGAGCTTTCTGTGTGATGTTTATCTTTTTACACGCTCACAAGCTTATGCTGTCACCCCCCTTCAGGCCTAAATGTCTTAATTGTAAATGAAAATCAGCATTACGGCAGTGTTTTCTCACTGCTCGTTCAGCTGTACCAGCCCATAACCGACACTGACATTAATAGAACTGACTCAAAGCAACATTAGACACTGCCGAGAACAGATCTTCATATCCCCAGGCACTCATTTGGATCCTGACTGAACTATGCTGTAGCTGCTGAAGCTTTCTGTGACTTCACCAAAAATCCTGGACGATTTGAATTCAGCTTTTTGCATTTATTCAGTGACTTACTGTAGTCCACTTCAGGGGGATTGCTCTCACTTTTCTCATATTTAACTCTGCAGTAAATACCTTTTAAAAACAGAACTTTTAAAATATGCAAAGGTTATTGTTTTTTTTTATATATATATATATAAAATACAAAAGTTGCAGTTCTGTTATTTGCCTACATAAAAGTATATTATGCTTATTCCCAAAGTACAAAGAACAGTCAACGGATTCAGTCGCTATCACAACTAAAACTTCATCATTCAGGTTTAAAAAAAAAAAAAAAAAAAAGAGTTTGTATGTGATGGACATTCGTGTGTATGATAAGACGGTTCCTTGCACACTCAAGCTGTCTTCCATCGTCACTCCCTGGGTAAAGACTTACAGCCTGTTTCCTGTCTTGGTGTACTCTGTGTTCGCTCTACAAGCCTTATCTTTTTAGCACTCGTCGTCCCAGTATCCTGTCTTCAAAATAACTCCAAATCCTCCCCAAGTGTCTCTACTTTCTTCTCAAGGCCACATAGCCTCATAGACCAAGGCACAAGAAACCAGGCATACTGACTGCTATCACCTGAGACCTCTGCAGCTGAGGGGGAAACAAAATCAAATCAAACTAATATTTTTGAATATTTGTATTTTTGCAAGACATTCACTCCAGTGCACCCTAGAGATGAAACATAAGATTTTCCCTAAGACCTTATCTGAAAGAAGACACCAAACCATTTCAATTAACTGAGACACAAAAAGCTCTGAGCCCTTTCACAAGGCACAACAGATGAAGAATGAATAAGATTTTGCACTGACCACTCCCAATCTTTTCAAAAGCACAGTAAACTTAAAATGTTCATGATAATATATGGCTGTTTCCCTACGCATTGGTCTGAAGCCCAGAGCTATATACAGTGTATCAGTGGCAAAAGCAACAAAACACACATACAAATAAGAACAGAGACAAACAGAGTGGAAAATATTTGCCTTGCTATGCTGCTTACCAAAAACATTTAGGGCCATCTTGATTCTGTCTGTGATGTGATGATGAACAATAATTGACCAGTAGATCCAAAATCTCAGCAAAGCGGATCCACTTAATGCAACTACTGAAAGAGAACAGACGCGAAGGATTAATTTGAGAGTACTTACAACCAGAGCTTGCTAAGGATCCGTGGTGAAAGTGAAAACAGCTGAGTAACGATAAACAATAAATGATGAAGGCTCACATTAAAAGATAGCTAACGTTAGCGGATTCGCTCAGCGTTCATTTAGTTGGCAGGGTGAGCCGAGGATAAAACGGAAAGGCTGGTGTTTTGTGTTAGGCACAGTACAGCGAACATTTGTTCTGTAACACAGTGAAAATGTACCGACTGTGATTTATAACAGAATGAAATTGTCCATTGTTTTCTTTAAATCTAACGGTTAGCTAATAATACGTAGTACTCACATTCACATCCATTCTACATTGTAGTCGCCATCTTGCTGGATCACGTGAACAGTCTCGCCCTCTCTCCAGGGTAACTATAGCAACTGAACTTGCTAACGGTCCTAAATGGTCTAAACGTTGTTATTCCAAGTAAAAAGTTTGTCTTTTGTGTAATAAAATATATTATGTTGCAAAGTACAGTCCACCTAAAGTTCTAAGTCCAGACATTTTTCATGCAAGTAGCTGTTGGACTCTAACCAGCTGGTGTTAGCTAGGTTAGCTTAAGCATATTTCATAAACACTAAAACAAACAGAAACATATGCTTCCTTTGCGTATAAAACTCCAGTGTGAGACAACGTATATAAGGCCGGTTAGCTCAGTTGGTTAGAGCGTGGTGCTAATAACGCCAAGGTCGCGGGTTCGATCCCCGTACGGGCCAACTATCCTTTTTACGTCAAATATAATTGATTGAGAACAGTAGCTTCATGTTTTTTTATGTGAATGGAAAGCTTTTGACTGATCAATGCAGAATTCTAAATACAAACAAAAGGTATCTTCTTCTTCTTCTTCTTCTTCTTCTTCTTCTTCTTCTTCTTCTTCTTCTTCTTCTTCTTCTTCTTCTTCTTCTTCTTCTTCTTCTTCTTCTTCTTCTTCTTCTTCTTCTTCTTCTTCTTCATTAGAGGTAGCAATTGCTAACTTTGTACTTATCCAACTAGTTCTTTCAGTTAGTCTACCATTTACTTTTCAGATTACTTATTAATGGTGTTTCTGTCCTGTTGAGTATTTCTAATGACCTTATACCTTTGTGGGGTGAAATTCTTCAACTTTTTCAGCTTAAGAAGACCATCTTGACTCACCTGGAACATGCATGTCTACAAATCTGCAAACTGGGCCATGTCCATGAAGGTGAGGTTTCACCATAGCTGCACACGTATAATGTTGTAATCTTGTAAAATATAGTAAATAAAATACCTCTCAGTGTATATATAATGTGTTTAAATTGACCTCAAACTGAATCAGCTGCATCAGTAAAATATTGGACCATTTTACTGTGTAATTAAATCAACATATATATATATTTAAAGGTTTGACCATGATACCTTCACATATATTTGAGTATTCTGACTTTCACTGGTAGCAATCTGTCCCATCCTCCTGAGACCCAGTAGAGTAAAAGCTTTTTTTTTTTTTTTTTTTTTTTTTTTAATAATTGCCTTCTTGCTTGGAAGCAACATGATGCAGCAATTTTTCCAGATACATTTTTTTGGTTGTTTTGTGGATTGCGTTTTTGTTTGTTTTGGTTTTTTTTACTACATAGTACAAAAATGCTTTGCTTTCTCTGGGACTCAAGGTTCAAGGTGACTTTATCAATACTTGTAGGTAGATTTGTTCTTCAATATAGGGAGGGCATCTCAAATACAAAAAAAAACAAACATTAAAACCGCAGGACACATACAGGGGACAGATTAAAAACAGCACAGAGGAAAAACATGGACAGGTACTCCCAGCAGCTCGCAGATCATGGTTAAAACAGACTACAAATAAATAGATAAAAAACAGACTAAAATGAATAACAGTCATCAGATATCACTAAAAATGCACAGATAAAACCTGTAAAAACATGATAAAAACATCAACATATAATAAAAGAAGATAATACAACAGATAAATAAGTGATAAATACGTTAAGACCACATTAAAATAAGCCAGCACCCAAGAATTAAAACAAAGCTCTCTTTTGCTTAAATATATCGTAGCGACTATTTGTCATCAAATTTAAACAACTTAAAAGTGACTGAACTTAAGACTTTAACTTTACTCAAATAACCACTAGATGTACCCTGGGTTTGTGGTTAAAAAAACACAATGTCCGCT